>NC_057411.1:41548612-42148612 GCF_019320065.1 Cervus canadensis | reverse complement strand
CTCTTTGCAGCTAGGGTTCCAACATGTGACCTGGTTTCTTTAGATTGGACTTGGGTTTGGAAATGAACAATGTGAGCAAGGGAACACTGGAACTTCTGACATCCACTCACTCACAGGTACCGTAGGGTTTTTCCTAGGGAAGTCCTTATGTGATTATACACTGACTGTCCAGCATCAAAGATCCACTTTCCCACCGTATTGGGATACTTGGTATTATCTGGTGGTGGTTTAGTCGCTAAGTCATGTCTGACTCTTCCAACCCCATGGACTGTAGTCCACAAGGCTCCTCTGGCCATGTGATTTCCCAGGCAAGAATACTGGAGTGGAAGGCCATTTCCTTCTCCAGGGGATCATCTCAATCCAGGGATCAAAAGGAATTTCCTGCATAACGGGTGGTCTCCTGCATTGCAGGCAGATTCTTTATTGATTGAGCCACTAGAGTATTCTTTAATAAGATATTTTCTATTTAAACAGTGAAGGGATTCTAGCATTTGTAAGAATTATGACCAATAAAACTAGAATTCTCAGAAAATCATCCCATGATTAATTTTATCTACTTCTACCACATGATTGGTGTTTGTAAAGTTTGATTAGTAGCAAAATGGAGATAATTTTGAGTAGGACATCCTTCCTTTGACTTCACTTAGCCTTTAAAAAATGTAGGAAGAAGGAAAAATATGTAGGCACCTATATTTGCTTGTTAGGGCTGCTGTAACAAAATACCATAAACTGAGTGGCTTAACAACAGAAATTCATTATCTCAGATTTCAGGAGCTTAGATGTCTCAAATCAAAACGCTGGCAAATTTGATTCCTTCTCTTGGCTTTAAGAGAGAATTTATTCCTTGCCTACATCTTAGTTTCTGATGATTTTCTACTGATCATTAGTGTCCCTTTGTAGAACCATCACCCTCATCTCTGCTTTCATCTTCACACAACATTTACCCTGTGTTTGTGTGTCTATGTCCAAATTCTCTTTTAATAAGAACACCAATCATATTGCATTAGGGCCCAGGCTGAAGGCTTCATTAACCTGATTACTCTGTAAAGACACTATCTCCATATAGGGTCACAATCTAAAGTAATGGAGGTTAAGACTTCAACTTGGGATGACAATTTGCCCATCCTTAATCTATAAATTCAATTCACTTCCAATTAAAGGTCCAATTTTTTTTTTTTTTTGACTAACATAGTTTAATCTGTAAGAGCACCTCTAAGTAGACGGTGAGCTTCTAGAAACCCAGCTCGTGTAGGGTCATCAGCTCCATGGGGAGAGTGGTACTCCGAAGGGACTGAGATCCAAAGAATCAGGTGGTGTTACCGTTATAATTCAACCCATCAAAGTGAAGAGTTCTAAACAGAAATCCATTGAGAGCCAGAGATGCTGATGGACACTACACATTAGATATGAACCCATTGTCATAAATCCAGATTTTCAAGCAAGTCTTAATTGGAAATATGTCAAAAATCTAATATTTAAATAGGTGAGTCATTTGGCTCAAGCGAAAATAAGTCAAAACAAGGAGCTATGGGTTTGTAATTGAGAAAAGTTTATTTCAAATCAGGGTGCTTTGTGAACATCCCGTCAAGGAACTAGAGTCTGGATCAGGCTTTGGAAAAGGCAGAGGGATTTGCCTGCAGGCGATAAAGACCTCAGTGTGCCTTCAGCATATTCCAAGAGTAAAAAAGTCACTTTTTTTTTTTTTTTTTACTACTTCTTCCTGCCTTTCACACTGTTTTGCATCCGGTTAATCACCAACCCTGTCAATAACACCACCTCTTAATTGCCTCCTCCTCCCCCACCAGCCTGGCCTTCCTTTCCTTTCACATCCCTACTGCCATAGCCTTACTTCAAACACTCATTTGATGTTTAAACCATAACTGTAACCTTGTTTTATTTAAGCATCCATATGGAATTTTTGTTTTGCCTGTTTTCACATTTAAATCGTTGCTCATTTGGAACTCATTTTGGTGTAAAAAAGTGAACAAGCAATCTCAACTTTTTTCTTTTAGTGGCTTACCAGTCCTCCTAATACAATTTATTGAATAATCCATGCTTTTCCACTGATTTCAATACTCTCTTGGCCATAGACTAACTTCCTACGCATATTTGGCTCTAATTTGTATTTCTTTTCATTCATCATTTTGCCAATTTCCGTAGTGATTTCTGGTTTTTTTTTTGTTTGTTTTGTTTTATAAATATTTATTTGGAAGTTTATCCTACTGTATTCTAAAGTGATTTCTGTTTTAATTGGAATTGAGATTTAAAATATATTTTAGTTTATAACATTAAAGCTGTCTTTGCATTACTTCTCATTTCAGAGTTGCCTTTCTCATTGTTGCATATGTATTTTTTCAAGATGAACCTTAGAATAATTGAATGAATTTAAAAAATCATTGGATCTTAATTAGAAGTGCACTGAATTTATAGATTGAGGCTGAGCAAATTGCCATCTTCGCATTATGAGACTAGGTACGTTTCTTTATTTGCTCATTTTTCGTGTTAGTCTAATTTGTTTCTTTCAGGTTTGTTATTTAAAAAGCTCTATCTTTCATTAAGGTTACTTATACTTGTTTGATGCTACTGCCATTTAACTGGGATTTTTTGGTTCTATTTTCCTTTTATTTTTATTACAAGAAAGCTATTAACTTTTGCACTTTTAAATAACTGTTAAACTTACTTATTCTATGCATCAATGAGTTAATAGGTCTTGTCAGGTTTTCCAAAAATGCAAGTGTATCATCTTCACGACATTTATTATTTCCAACCTCTGTCAAAAATAGAAAACGTAAAGAAAAGACTGGTGAGTTTAACCACATAAAAACAAAAATTGAAATCTGAAATTTAATAAATAGCTTTATTAGCTTTGTGCTAAGAGGTGGTCTCTTTCACTTTTCACTTTCATGCATTGGAGAAGGAAATGGCAACCCACTCCAGTGTTCTTGCCTGGAGAATCCCGGGCATGGCAGAGCCTGGTGGGCTGCCGTCTATGGGGTCGCCCACAGTCGGACACGACTGAAGTGACTTGGCAGCAGCAGCAGCAAGAGGTTTGAGAAGAGAAATAAAAAACCAAAAAGACAACTATATCAGTGGAAAAAGGAACAAAAAACACAAATACCTAATCCCCAAATGGACCCATATGAGAAAACATTCATGCTCACAGAAAACAGAAATGATACACTTTCACAGAAATGGAATGATATACTTTTTTATCCTATAATACTGGCAAAGGTTAAAAATAGCAACATTAGTGATTATGGGGTGAAGGGAAAAGGGTACTCTCATTCAATGCTATAGAAAATAAATATTGGTATAACATTTTGTGAGGAATATAGCACCATGATACAAAATTTATAGTGTGTATCCCTTTAACGCAGACTTCCTTTCCAGTTAATTTTTCTCTACATCTATTCAAGAAAGTGCATAACAACATGAGGTCAGTGGATAGTTAACACAGAAACTGTTATAATAGCAAAAAATAAATGTCCATCTATAAGAAATTGGTTAAATTAATGATAGTACATGCATATAACAGAATACTCTCTAGCCATTTAAATAACAATGTAGAGCTACATTTTTCACATATAAAAGCATTCAGAAATTTTATGCAGCAATAAAGTAGCATGTTTATTATAATCCTATTTCTTTAAAGTTATTTTTATATTTATATACTGTCTTAGTCCGTTCGGGCTGCTGAAATAGAATAGCATAAATTGAGAGGCTTGTAAGCGGCAAACATTTATTTCTCATGGTTCTGGATGCTGGAAAATCCAAGATTATGGTGCTGGCAGGTTTGGTGTGTGTTGAGGACCTGTTTCCTAGATGACATCTTTCCCTGTCAACAACTCCATCTCTAACACCATCACCTTGGGGGTTAGCCTTCAACATATGAATGTTGAGGGGGACACAAACATTCAGATCATAACATACAGTCACATGTTTCAAAGTATCCACCCCTATTTAAAATCAATGTAGCTTCTTTTCACTAGGAATCTATGCAAACTCTTTCTAATGTCCTGCAATCCACTTCCAGGCTGCTCTGGTCAAATCTGTCTTCACTCTGTCTCTGCAATCTTAAGTAATATTGCTCAGCCACACTGGGATCTCTGGACACCCCAGGTTCTTTCTCATCCAGTACGCTTTATCTGCTCATTCTTCTGCCTGAGCTGCTCTTACAGAGCTCATGGCATTCTTTCTGCCTCTGTTGAAATATCATTTTTTAATCTCTGTGTAAACCAGCCCAGTCTCTGCCAGTGCGTACTTTTTGCTTCCCTCCATGGCACTTGTCACAACTTGCAACTGTATCTGTGTTGTTGTTCAGTTGCTGAGTGGTGTCCAACTCTTTGCAACCCCCTGGGATGCAGGACACTAGGCTTCCCTGTCCTCTACTATCTCTTGGAGTTTGCGCAAACTCATGTCCCTTGTGTCGGTGATGATATCTAACCATCTAATCCTCTGCTTCCCCCTTCTTTTGCCTTCAATCTTTCCCAGCATCAGGGTCTTTTCCAATGAGTCTGTGTAGAGTTGACTTTATTTTCTACCTCTGTCTATATTTGAGACACAATGAAAACAAGGACCATAAAATCTTTCATTGATCATTGCCTGACATGTATTAGGTGATCAAGAGATATTATTTCAATTAATGAATACCCATGAAGAAATATTTGTAGATATTCTCTGAAATGCTAACAATGCTATATCAGTATTGGGATTTGTGGCAGTTTTAAACTTTCTTCTTTATATACTTCTTATGTATTTCTGTATTGAAATGATAATGGTGATATTCTGTGTTTGAAATACAAGTTTCTGTCTTTAACTATGAGAATCTCTTTTAATTTATTTACACATATGTATGTATAAATCAAAATAGATACATGGGTATATATGAATATATATAGAAAGTGTGTGTGTGTGTAGTTTTAAAATGTGCATCTGATCAATACCCTTCACAATGGAATATTACTCAGCCATTCAAAAGAATAAAATAATGCCATTTGCAGCAGCATAGATGATCTAGAGGTTATCATACTCAGTGAAATAAGCCAGACAAAGAAAGACATGTCATATTATATCACTTGTATGTAAAATCTAAAGGGAAAAAGGATACAAATTAACTAATATATAAAACAAAAATATACCCATAGATGTAGAAAACACTCTTAGATTTACCAAGAAGAAAGGGGAGGGGGAGGGATAAATTAGGAGTATGGGATTAACATATACTCATTACTATATATAAAATAGATAACCATCAAGGATCTACTATATAGAACAGGGAAATATACTCAGTATTTTAAAATAATCTAAAAGGGAAAAGAATCTGAAAAAGAATATGTATTGTATATTTTCAATATATTCAAAATATATTATACATTATATTGTGTTATATTGTATTATATATTGTATTGCATATTATATTATATGATATATAATGATACATTATATGTAATATATGATAATGTTATATATAAATTTATATATATAACCTGAAACGCATTTCCGTACACCTAAAACCAACACAAAATCAACTATAGCTCATTTAAAAAATTTTTTTAAGTTAAAGCGTGTGTATATATGTGTGTGGATACAGTTTTGAAACATGCGTCTGATCAATACTCCACTCACCATTACTCACAGAACACATTTTAAGCACTTCAGCGTGACATTCAGTCCCTTACAGAGCCGCTTCACTATCCCATTTCAGCCTTTGGTTTTGTGGACTCAGTCATCCTGACAGTTCACTCTCAGCTTCAACTGCCGTATGGAGCATCCCTGTCTTGGGTGGCACGTTGCACTCTTCTAACTCTGCACTTCCGCTCACAGCTCATCTTTGATCGAGTGCCCTCCTCTATCCTCTTTGCTTGATGAGCTCTCATTTCAGTTATCTCAATAAAGTAGCCTTGGGTCCCCTAAAGAATGAATTCCTGGTGATCTGCATAGTCAATTCCACTTCTAGGCTGTGAACTACTAAAGATCAGGGACCTTGTCTTGTTCTAGATCATGGCATACAATAGGAAGTTTGTTTTTTAATTGACTGAATTGTAAGTAAATTTAACAACAAGAATGTTCTAGTTATTATTTTTGTAATGTGTGCTAAATTGATTCAGTCATATCCAACTCTCTGTGACCCTACGGACTGTAACCCATCAAGTTCCTCTGTCCATGGGATTCTCCAGGCGAGAATACTGGAGTGGGTTGCCATGCCCTCCTCCAGAGGATCTTCCTAACTCAGGGATCGAACCCATGTCTTTTAGTCTCCTGCACTGGCAGGCAGTTTTTTTGTTTTTTTTTAACTACTAGTGCCACCTGGGAAGTCTCTATTTTTAAAATAATTAGCCCCAAATCAATGAATTAAAGCAATGTCAATCATTTTCTTATCATTCACTGTTTGTCTCAGTTGGGAATTTGGGAAGGGCTCAGCTAAAGGATTTTGGGGTGTTGTCCATTGTAGTTCATTGCAGTCATTGGGCCTCCCCATGTCATCTCCCCACATGGATAATAGCATATAGTAGTTACATGCCCATGTACCAATAGTGCGGTATATTTGCCGATAGTTTGCATTTCTTCAAGGCATAGCAGTTTCAAAGCAGAACAGCTGATTACCTACCAGCTCAGTTCTCCAAAGGAACACATCCCAGCTAACACAGTGGATGCCTCTGCCCTTTCTATGACCCAGCATCAGAAGAGGCAGGTCATATCTGCTGAATTATATGTTTAAGAATGAGGAATTAAAGCCAGACAAAATTCTGGAAAAATGGCTATACATCCCACCTATCAACAGAAGACTATCAAAGAATTTGTGAAGATTTTTAAAGTCACCACACAGAATCTTATAACTGGGACCCGCACCCCCTACAAAACCCTTTACACATAAGCAAGCATCAAAGGACCTGAGTATCTCACATGCTGAAATTACTAACCATTAATGCAAGAACTGTTATTAGCTTAAACTGAATGCATCCTCTTTGCAAACACTTTCTCAGCCTGTTTAGAAAAAAGAAAGCAAAAAAAAAAAAAAAAAACACTGGAAATGATAAAAACAGAGCTTTGATATAGATAATTTACAGCTGATGTAGACTTTGCTAATTTCTGCTTTTATCAATAGTTGTGCTCCCATTTTTAGACACATAGAAATCAAAGAATTCTGCTGGTGAAGGAATCCCTCCTTTGATCTGGAAGATGCAACTAAGGTTGATGTGTTGAGACTTAGTTCATAGATCTGACAAGCAGGCATCTTAGAGCTCTCGGAGCCCAAATGCATCCATAGGCTCATTTCTCTATTCCTTTTACCAGAGACAGACCTCAAACAGACAGATGGAAAGAAATCCCGGTCTGTTCTCTGTGAGAAATCAAAGATCTCACCTTAACCTAAAGATTCAGCCATTTTTGGAGGTTCCAAATGGAAAAGGAAACTAAGAGTTCAGAGATGTTGAGGGACATAGGATTTTGCTAGGGGATGACTCGAGGGATGGTAAAATGCTAGATTGGAAGTTTGGATTGACACCTACACACTGTCATTTATAACATAGATAAACCAAGAATCTACTGCATAGCACAAGGAACACTGCTCAGTACTCTATAATAATCAAAATGGGGAAAGAATTTGAAAAAGAAAAAGATATATGTATAACTGAACCATATTGCTATACATCTGAAACTAATAATATTGTTAATCAACTCTACTCCATTATAAAATGAAAAAATTTTTTTAAGGATTAAAAATTGACAATAGATTTATGCCTTTGATTGTTTGGAGGTCTGTCTTCTGGAAGTGGGATTTAACAAACAAACAGCAGTTGTTCAGTCACTAAGTTGTGTCCAACGCCTTATGACCCCATGAACTGTAGCACACTAGGCTCCTCTGTCCTCCACTATCTTCCAGAGATTACTCAAGTTATTGGCCATTAAGCTGGTGATACTATTTAACTGTCTCATCCTGTGCTGCCCCCTTCTCCTCTTGCCTGCGACCCCCAGCATCAGGGTCTTTTCCAGTGAACCAGCTCTTCACATCAGTTTCTGACCCTTTGTTTGTGGAAAGCTCTCAACTTGACTCAGATTGTACAAAGAGCACAAATCTTCTGGCTGGCTGGAGACACAGTCCTGCCTTTTCTTGGAGCAAGGTTGAGCATCAGGGCTGGGAACTCAGAAGAACATTTCAGAATGTAGCGTTTATCTTGGAGATTATAGACCAGGCAGAGCCCATTGTCCCAGGCATTAGTGCATACACACAGGAATGCTGGTTTGTGCTGAGAAGGGCCATGGAGATACAGCTGCACAATAGGAAATAGAGCTTTTCCAAGTGAAATTGTCAACTTTTCTGGTAGCTCAGATGGTAAAGAATCTGCCTACAATGCAGGAGACCCTGGTTTGATCCCTGGGTTGGGAAGATCCCCTGAAGAAGGGAATGGCTACCCACTCTAGTATTTTTGCCTGGTAAATTCTGTTGACAGAGGGGCCCTTTGCCTACAGTCCATGGGACTTCAAGGAGTCAGACACAACTGAACATGCACACATATTTAGTGTCCGGTTTATCTGTAGGAATTGGGGTAATAAATATCAGTACTTTTGTTGGCAGACCTTCTGTGTTACAGACATTGTACACAATGATATCACCTTATCAATCTTCAGAAGAGTTGTTTGTTGGAGGCGTTATTTTTCTGGTTTTTGGTTTTATGTTGAGAAAACTGACCTTGGGAGATGAGTCAATTGCCCAGAGGTCGTATGGAATGGATAGTTTGTCTATGAGTCAAGCATAGACCTGTTTTGACTTCCATATGCCTGTTATTTCCATTATAAATACACACCATTTCTAGCTTTTAGCATCTAACAGAAAAGCTTATTTCAATTGATATGCCTAAAGAATATAAGTAAGTGGATGTTTTTGTGATTTTTCTTCTATTTTTTTTCTTAATAGCATTATAGAGTGAATTGAACGTGTCAGTTTGAGTTCTGGCTGCCGTATTCATTGGTACTAAGTCTTTAGATAAGTCATTAATTTTCCCTTTTTGAGCCTACGTTTTATCTTTGAAATGTAAATAATAACTCTTGTTCTACTTATGCTTTTGGAGTATTATAAGATTAAAATAAAACATTATTTAAGAAAACATGATGCAAACAGTTGATACCAGATAGCTCTTGATTGAGATTCTGCCCTAGTAGTCATCTGAATGTATATTAGGTCTATTTCTGGTCCAGAGACATCTTCAGGGCCTTGGCTTTCAAGAGATACATTGTTCATTGTAGATAGAAAGGTGTGTGAAAAGACATTATGTACTGCCATTCCTACAATCATGAACCATTATAAAAGCTAACAGCTTCTCTTTAGGTCTTTCACAACATGGAAAATTTTTTGAGATCCATGAAAGGTGCCTTGCCATATACAATGGGGACCCTTTATCCCTTCATCTTGAATCCAAGCTGTGGTCTGTAGATTCAAATATGCTGAACCTACCAAGATAGATAATATTATGTGTTCAGTCTTGGCTCTCTTGACTGGTAACTTGAATCTATCCATTCAATATTCAACCCACTCCAGTATTCTTGCCTGGAAAATCTTAGGATAGAGAAGCCTGGAGTGTTACAGTTCATGGAGCTGCAGAGTCAGAAACAATGACTAAAACCAAAGCAAACCAATTCAATATTTACATATTTGTTCATTTACATGGTTAACACTTACTGAGCACCTGTGAACTGGGTATGAAGTGTACACATTAAAGGACAAAGATTCAAGAGTGAGGATAAAGGAAGTTCCATCTTCAGTTGGGGTACTGTCCACAGAATAAGAGATAAACATGTAAGCAAGGGATTATAAAACCAGAATTACTGTGATAGGCACTCTTGGAACTAACATACTGTCCCCTGAAGGCTGAGGTGGACCAGGCTGGGTCTTAGTGGCCTAAGAGAGTTCATCCTAGAGGCAGGAAGCAATACAAATCCAAGCATACTTCTTGAGTATCATCTACAGTAAAAGTTGGAAAACTGATATTAGGCCTTATGTGTAAATGAACATGTAAACCCAGAGACAAGAGATTCAAAGAGGAGAATTGATCTTTGCTATGAATGTACCTAAAGCTATGGTGGCCAGGGACTGAATTGTGCTGAGAGATTTGGAGCTAGCTACATACAAACTGCTGCTGTGGGTTTCTGAAGAAAGTGGGGTAAGTGTTGATTATATAATGTAACTGGAAATAAATCAGAATACAGAACTGTATATCCAATTAACTCTATAAGAAAGACTGGGAAACAGTAACCCTGCATGGAAAAGTTATCTCTGATAGTATAAATATATATTATAAAGTATCAATAATGAGCTTATATAACTTTTATAATCAAACATTTAAATAATATATAATTTAATTGGATCCTCATAAAGGAATGAATTTCTGGATCATTATACCTTTTTCTGATTTCCTCCATATAATCTGCTGTCACTTTTCCTGTGAAAATAATTTGTAAATTGTGGATTTACTGCCTCTATGGAAGATAAAATATTATATCTTATAAAGTCAGAGTTGAGCTACTAACTGTGATATTCTCCAATTTCCGTTATCAAAATTACATCCACATGACATAATATTGCTTTTTTTCCCTGAGGTAAAACAGCTTGGTTCAGGCAAGTTTCTTTGATTAGACACTAACAAAACTTCTTTAAAAGCATTGCATCAACATGGGGATGTAGCTCAGTGGTAGAGCGCATGCTTTGCATGTATGAGGTCCTGGGTTCAATCCCCAGCATCTCCACTTTCTTCTTGTTTAATTCTTGGAAAATATAGCTAGTGCATGTACAGATTTGAATTTTTAAAAATTACATCAAGATAAATATAATTAACACTGCTTTGCGTTATATATTAGGTTAAGAGAGTAAATCCAAGAAAAAAAAAATGCTTTTTTCTATTTATTTAATGTTCATAAAGAAGGCTGAACATCAAACAACTGATGCTAATTGTGGTGCTAGAGAAGACTCTTGAGAGTCCCTTGAACAGCAAGGAGATCCAACCAGTCCATCCTAAAGGAAATCAATGAATATTCTTTAGAAGGACTGATGCTGAAGCTGAAGCCTCAATATCTTGGTCACCTGATGTGAAGAACTGACTCATTTGAAAAGACCCTGATGCTGGGAATGATTGAAGGTGGGAGGAGAAGGGGACGACAGAGGATGAGCTGGTTGAATGGCATCACTGAATCAAAGGACACGAGTTTGAGTAGACTCCGGGAGTTGGTGTTGGACAGGGAAGCCTGGCATACTGCATTCCATGGGGTTGCACAGTCAGACACGACTGAGCAACTGAACAACAATATCTATATGAGGTGATGGATATTTGCTTATTGTGATCATCATCTTATGATGTATGCATGTTAAACCATTGTGCTGTGGGTCAATTATTGCAATAAACTGGAAGAAAGATAGTTGAGCATCAAAAAAGAAAAGAAAAAGAAAAAAATTGCTGTGGGAGCCCAACAAGAAACAGCATATTTGCTGGGTTTTGGTAGCTCTTATACTAGCTCGTGACTGCCACTAGGGGATGGAGATCATACATGGGAGCTTTCTTAATATGAACCTGAAATCCCAGACTAGCAACCAACACACCACAGGAAATAAGTGATTTAACTGAAAGTTAGGTAGCTGCGTCCTTGGGTATTGATTGATTGGCTTGATTCTGTTTCTGAGATTATCTGGTTATTAAATAATATCAAAGAGAAAGAGTCACAAACAAGGGCATAAATTCCACCTCTCCTGCTATTCCAAAAGCTTCTCTTTGAATGGAAAGTTCCCCTTTGAGTCACAAATCTTGAAGATGTGAGATGGGACAGGTAAGCACCTTGAACTGCAAGCACCTTATTTCAGCTTGTCGGGATTGGCGGTCAGAGGAGGCTGGTGGGCTACAGTCCATAGGGCTGCAGGGTTCAACATGACTGAGTACTAGTCAGCAGCAGCATGATGGGTGGGTTATAAAGATGAGGGGACTAGGGTTTACTAGGACCTGGATATTAAAAGCACAGATGTACCCAGGTAGTACTTGGAGCAACTTGTGATTCATTCTGTATAGAACAGAGTCATTCACTTTGCTTCTAGCATTTCTGAGATGGTGGCCCAGACCCCACTCTTCCACTGTTCAGCCTTAAGTAAGTCATTTAGCATCTGCTATTCTTGAGTTCCCGATGGCTCAAGTGGGTAAAGAATCTACCTTTAATGAAGAAGATTCTGGAGTTGTGGGTTTGATCCCTGGGTCAGGAAGATCCCCTGGGGGAGTGGGAAATGGTGACCCCCCTCCAATATTTTTGCTGGAAAACATGACCCAGTGACTAAGCACACACACAATCTCGAGTCCAAATTTGTAAAATGAAGAACTATGTTCTGTTTCTTGCAGGGATGTGAAGTAAATTAAAGAAGGTATGTGAAAAAAACATTATCTGGTAAATTGTAGGCTTGTGAAAATGACTGAGGTTTGCTTTCCCTTTTGTTACCTCTTTCTGTAACATCATGCGAAATGAAAGCTTGAAGCAGTAGAGGAATACATTTCTGAGAATCCAGGACTATGTTTTTCCGGAAGCCGAGTGCAACCACAGATTCATAATAGATGATGCATTCAGTTCGGGTTTTCCTAAATGGAGCATCTCTGGACCAGAATCTGACTATACCTGGAATTCTCCATAGCCCAGAGGGCGATTTCACATGGGCACTGGATTTGGGCAACTCTTTGATGTTCTACATATAAATATAATGATTTGTATAAATATTTTTTCTATCACATTACAAGACTGTGGGATTTCATTTGCATCCCCCAGCTGATCTCATTATACAATATTTTATCTCCCACTTTCTATTTGTCCCCAGTTAATTGGGTCCTGTGGTATTACTCTGTCTGAAAAGGCAATCTCTGCTTCAGAATTTCAGATTTTGGCTTATAAGTGCATTGGTGTTGATAAAGTGAGGTTATATGTAGATAGGAAGTACAGGAGGCTTCCTGGAGGTCTTATCTCCTTCCTTAATGTCTATTAAGTCAACGTTTGGGGGTTTTATCTGCCTATGCCCGGCATTCTGATAGGCAATATACCCAAAGCCACGTCCTCTCCTCATTAAGTTGATTCACTTTCAACTTTCCCATCAAGATGCTCTGCCCCAGTGAACATTTGGCCTTATGACTGGTTTGTTTTTTTTTTTTTCCAGCTGTCAGTTTGAAAAACGGTGACTTCCTATCTTTCTTTCCCAGTTTGCAGCATCAGCAGAATTAGCCGGGTGCTTCCTGTTAGCAGAAGGCTCGCCGTCACCTTCCACCAGAGGCGCTGAGTCTGCCCAGCTGGCCAAGGTCAGCAGACGGCTGGCAGTGGACTCAGCCCGGGATTGCGCTGGTCGAAAAGACACGGGCATGGGATGTGTGCTCCAAGCACCAGCAGTGAGTGAGTTTCCACTCGGACAAAGCAGCTGAGACCACGTGGAAGGTAAGAGGAAGAACCTGGGGTGGAAACGTAAAGAGGCAGGAGGGCCATGCTGAGTCTCTCTAAGGTTCCCCCTTTATTAGACTAATGAAAAATATGCCAATTTCCAATTCTAGAAGTAGTTCCATTGACCATGACACCGTCAAAGAGCTTGTGGAAATCCAGATACACCTGGCTCCCTCTCTTAGGTTCCCTTCCTTCTCCCTTCACTACACTCAGTTGTACGTGTCTGACAACACTCAGCTCAGAGGTCATCTTCCTTTTCCATCCCTACATCCTCAGCATGGTGGATTCACCCTTTATCTGTGCTCTCACACACACCTACTCTTAGCACTATCTTCACACATACCACGTTGAGTTGTGACCGTTGACTTGCCTGCCTTTTCTACCCAACATCAGATGATCCAACTGATGCATCTCTGCACCCAAGAGGTAAGGCTTTGATGAGAAAAGGAGAGACGCATTGAGGTAATGACTAACACTCCAAGGACCATAGTGTCTGCCAGGTGTATGAGGATGACCTTAGCAGGGTCATACAGGTGGAATGAAGGGTAATTTGAATCATGGTATCATGATGCTGAGCCTGGCGACATTCCTGACAGGTGGTAGATTTCAAATAAAGTTGTCTTCACTCTATGAACAAATATTTGAACAAATAGATGGATGAAGGGACAGGTGAATAATTGAAGGAAGGAATGGTTTTCACTCAGTCTCCTGCTTTGCCATGAAGACTGTCAAAAGGGGAGATAAGACATTCATTTCGATAAAGCACTATTTGGAAAACACTGGCATAGGTTAGTGAAAATCAATGAATCCAAGTTCCTCAGAATAACATAAATAAAATGGAAAAAAAGAAAAATCTATAGGTTTGGGTTAGGTAGTTTCTATGAAATACCCAACGTGTGAGTGGAAATGCCCTTTCCATTCCTTAAAGATAACCATTTTGGTATTTGAACTGCTCTTTATAGAGAAATCAGTGACCCCTCCATTGATGTGTTATGTGAACATTGCAGTTAATATACGGGATCTGTGCTGAGTATGGACAGTGTTTCAAAACAACATGTGTGGTGGTGGAAACAAGCATTTTGGTTCAAGTTACATTAAAAATAATCATAAAAATAAAAGAAACAAAGATGAGTTTAAATTCCATCTCAAAAAATTTGCATGTAGTTTTACAAAGATTGGCACCATACAACACTGAAGGGCACACCACTCCAATTATTAAAGGTCTGTATTAAGGAAAAAATACCGCACTAAACTAATGCTTCAGTGGGCTAAAACTCTCCATTCGAACCACCTGTTTCTTTCTTTTTTAATAAGCATTCACTCATCAGCTCTAGAAGAAAAAAATGCATCTATAAAATTGGCAAACCTCATGGAAATGCACCTCCCTTCTAAACCTGTTTACTGAAAGGAGAACAGGAGAACCTAATTGTCTGGCTAAAAGTACCCCCATAACAAAGATGATTAGAAAGCTTTTATATATTTCTTAAACCACTTCTCCTCCAGCTGGTTTTTGGCCAACCTTGGATCTATAAAAGCCAACTATTGGCTTTTTAATCATTTTAGGACTCAGGGTTGCAGTAAACATATTTTTTTGCTTGCCGTCTTTATGTTTGTTCATTTTTTCATTGACTCAGAAACTATTGTTTTGTGATTTTTCTATGTTCCAGTCACTCTGCTGGACGCCTGAGATGCCATGGTGCCTGAAGCTGATGTGTTTTTAGGTATAATGAAGGTTATAGTGGGGGGAAGGGGAGCATAATATAAAATATAATCAGACATTGAATATATAATTGCACAGAGTTCGACATCAAAGTATAACAAGGGGGCTTGGCTAATTGGCCAACCTGGGATCACTCCTTTGAGAGGTAATATATTTGCTGAGATCTAAAGGATTAATAGTTTTAATAGGCAGCAATGTTGAAAGAGTGTTATAGGTGGGGAGGGTGGGGGCAGCATTATGTGAATGCCCCTGGAGGAGGAGTTTGATCGTATTATTTCGTCTGTGTCTACATGCACCGAATGTTTTTTGGCCATTAAGTATTTTCGCAGCTCAGTTCTGTTCCAGTTTTCAGGGACCATAGACCAGTGGGGCCAACAGAGGAGCCAGGACCTGTCTCAGCTCTAAGGAGCGTCACAGTCTAGTGAGAGAAACCAAGGGGCAAGGCAGAGTTCCAGCCTCAATCACCCTTTTTCTGTCCTTTCAGAATTTAATGGGAAGTGCAAGATGTAGACAGAGGCTAGAAAAGTCTAACAGTTTAATAAGATGTCCCTGGACTTGGTGACAGAATGCCAGCCAGTTCTCACTTGTCAGGGGTGTCAACCTCAGTGGTATCCCTGCTCTATGGAAGGGCTGCTGGAGGTTCCTACTGAGCACACTTGAAGCTACCTCTACATCCTCCCGTGCAGAGACTTAGCTAAACTCCCAGCTGCATATATGCAAGGTGTCCTGAAGCAGAGAATGAGATTATCCCAGCTTGCCCACCCTCGTTTATGTGCAAAGAAGCCCCAGAGATCTGGGAATAGCAGAAGTCTCTGCCAAGAGAGTCTAAGAGGATCAACTTGGTCCCTTGCTACGGTGAGGCTGTTGCCTCCTTGACTAGCTCCTAGGTTATGTTTGAGGCATTCAATCTTGGAAAAACACCAACTTTCAAGATCAGACCTGTCTTCAAGTTTTCCCTCCTGTCCATTGAGATATTCAAAAAATTAAAGTAATATAGCACATGCTTGCTAAGTCATGTCTGATCCTTTGCCAGCCTATGGACTGTAGCCCACCAGGCTCCTCTGTTTATGGGAGTTCCCCAGCAAGAAGACTGGAGTGGGTTGCTATTTCCTGCTCCAGGGGATCTTGCCAACTCACGGATCGAACTCATGTCTCATATGTCTCCGCATTGACAGGAGGGTTCTTTACCACTCACACCACCTGGGAAGCCCCAATGCATTAAGGTAGGTATCATTATCCCCACTTTAGAGATAAGAAAATTGAGGCACAAGGAAGTTAAGTAACTTGCCAAAGTCACACAGTAAAAAGTAGATGAGCTGGAAATTAAACCCAGGTGGTCTGGCTCCACAGCCTGCCTTCTTCATGTCCCAACCATGCTGCCTGGCAGACCACCAACAAGCATTTATGATGAAGCCTGAGGCTCTGGTTTAGCTGAGGTTGGTTGCAGATTTAAGGAGTGCTTTAGCTGGGGCTCTTTGGTTGGCAAGGAACAAAGATTCGCTCAAGTGGGTTTAAGGAAGAAGAGGTGGGATAGTTTAAGGATGCACATGAGTTGGCAGAAAGGACAGAATCTCACAGGTATCATGAAAAGTAGTTTTTGATCTCACCACACTGACAAGGCAGATGGAGTCTGTGTGTGGGCCCCCGGGGGCTCCAGGCACCTTGGCAGGGAAATTTGTAGATCCATGCTAACTGCTTAGGTCTCCTAGTCTACATTTTCTCTGTGTTGACTGCCCTCTTGCCTCCTAGCATCATGCCTTATGTTCTCCATTCTGTACCCATTGCTTCTTGTTCTTATCTCCTGATCCCTCTTGGCCTGGGATACACATTGCAGCAGACACCCAAACTGCCTGGCCCACACCCTGCTCACCTGCAGCCCAAGCGGACAGGTTCCTTTGAAGGCTGACAGCATCCTTCTTCAAGCATCTGCATCTCTCTGAAGTTCACCTGAGGCTTTCTCCAGATGGGTGTTCACTGAACCCACCTGCAGAGCACCCTACAGGGCACCCCCACCCAATGGGGGTTGGGAATTAAAAGATAAGCATCTCAGCTCCTCACAGGTGGATCTGTTACCATCACCTCAGAGGGTACCCAAGAGAGGGTGGACGGGTGGTAGTATATCAGGAAAAGACAGCATGGATCTAGAAGGAAGTAGAAAAGAACACACTTATATTGGACTAGGACTTTAACAGAGGCATTGTTGATATTTTTATACAAATTTATGCAGATTAGAAGACAAAGGTTCAGGGCTGGTGCCTAAGGGACAGTCATTTTTTCCCCCCAAGGGATAGATTAAGCAAACATGTCAAGGACTCAGTAGTTGTAGGTATTGACTAGATTGAAATGAATGCATTCAGCTGAAAACACGTGGGTGAGTGAACTGATCAGCAAGGGCCTGTTTCACATCCTGTCAAAAGGCCTCCTGTGCTATAATCTCTTAGAAAACACAGCACAAATCTCTCTGCCACAAAATCAGTACAGACCTACCCTAGATCTGCCATTAAACTGCAATTTGGTGCCAAGAAAATGGTGTCACACTGATAATTTCTGCTTGATGAGCATTTATGACTTTCAAAAAAGAACCCAAAAAACGCTTACTATTCACCTAAAGTCTGTAGATTTAAATTATGAATAAAATAGCTACAAAAATTAGGCAAAGGCTGACGTGGAAAGAACAAAGTCTCTGTACCTTCCTTCCCACTCCATCACAGAACCTTTAGACCTGAGATTTGAGACCAAATCAGCTTCTCAGAATGTCTCCCCTACACCCTCCCCACCCAAACTACATCTCTAGCCAGGTAATTTATAAATATATTCACTAAAATATCCATGTCTCACTTCCCAATCTTCCCTGAACTTTAATCTGAACTTATTAGAAAATCTGCTATTAGGACTCAATTTTCTCCTTTCTCTGAGACAAGGTGTGTCAGTTACAGGCACTATTCCCATTTATATCAACATTCTGCACATCATGTTCTAATACTCTTTTTTCTCTTTGGATCCATTTAATAAACTCATGAAATAGGGAGGGAAGATTTCTCTCTGTGTTTCACAAAAGAATCAAGAGACTTGAACGTTAGACAACCTTCCTGGTTGGAACATTACAGAAACAGAACACAGACACAGGGATCCTCTCTTTTTGCGGGGTTACCTTTTGTTCCCAAAGAGCCAAAGAAATTCTCTCTGGAAGGTATTACCATCCCAATTTTTATAAGAGGTAAAAGAGCTCCAAGAAAATTAATATAAAAACAAGAATATCTGCTTTATGAGGGTGTGAATATGGCTAGGTCAATTAAATTGGATTTTTTTACCCTTTATTAGTGTTGGTGCCTGGAACACAAGGGGAGTGGCTCAGATGAAACCATATTTGGGGATTTAAAATCCAGGAGTAATATAAAGCTTGATAAGTGATGGGGAAAAAATAGTGCACTGAGTCCTATACCTACTAAGGGTTGGTGAATCCTCCATGGGGTGGTCATAATGGCAGATAACTCGTGACCTGCAGGATGAGAGTTGAGATGAGCAAATGGTAAAGCTCCAGGAAGAGGAGGCAATTATACAAAATCCTAAGGATGGGAAGGTAGATGGCTTTATAAACCATGTTAAGAAATCTGGGAGACAATATAGGAAAAGTGGGTATTATTGTCAAGAATAGAAAGTCAAGAAGTGTCATTATCAGGTGGGAAGTAATAGAATTTCATTGCTGCATGAGGTTAGTTATTTGCCAAGAACCCAGAAATAACTTGCTTGAATTTAGGGCTCATAATTTTGGGGTCTGCCAACTTCAAGGAGACCCCATGTAACGACGGATGGTAAAGGGTCTGTCTGCAGTGTGGGAGACCCAGGTTTGATCCCTGGGTTGGGAAGATCCCCTGGAGAATGAACTGGCGATCCACTCTAGCATTCTTGCCTGGAGAATTCCATGGACAGAGGAGCCTGGTGGGCTAGAGGCCATGGGGTCACAAAGAGTCAGATGTGACTGAACATCTTACATAGGCATGTAATGACACAGCTATCTTGAGAAGTATTAATATGGCAATGCATTCACAGTTTGGAAAGTGAGAACGTATTGAAAAGAGGGAGTTAGTTACATGGAATCTGTCATTTCAGCACAGAAGATATCCTGCCTGACTCAAGTAACTAGTCATAAGCTGGATTATCTCAGTAACAACTGTTGCTGTTGAGTCAAGGATCCTGTGTGCCAAGATCCTCCAGAAACTATATTCTAAATATTCAAAAGTATAGATGCTATATACTCTATATTATAGTCTGTCCAGATGCCTCACAACATCCCTCTTGGGAAAATACAGTTATTCCTGTTTCACAGATGAAGATAATACAGAAGCTTAGAAAAGTTAAGTAATTTTTTCAAGGTCACATAGGTGAAGATTGAAATGAAAATTAAAATTCCCGTCAGTCTGATTCCAAATGCCACACTTCCGAGGGTGGAAAGAGGATGTCATTAATTAATGACATTTTCCTTTACTGGCTTCCAAGCAAGCTGCCACAGCTCTCAGCTCAAGGTCCCAAAGAGACTCTCCAACCTGGCTGCAGGAAATATCGGCCACATGCTTTCTCCAAGTGAATAAATACTTTACCATGGTAGATTTTTCCTCAGCTGCTTCAGTGTGACTCTGTTCCCAGAGCTTGTTCTCTCTTGTGGGGATAACAGTATCCAAGGTCCACCCTGAAAAGTGGCCAGCAAGCTCTGCGGCATCACTCAAGCCTGAGTAAAACCTGGAAAGTCAAAGTGTTAGTGGCTCAGTCATGTCCAGCTCTTTGTGACCCCGTGGACTGTAGCCCGCCAGGCTCCTCTGTCCATGGAATTCTCCAGGCAAGAATACTGGAGTAGGTAGCCATTCCCTTCTGCAGGGGATCTTAGGGACCCAGTCTCCTGCATTGCAAGCAGATTCTTTACCATCTGAGCGACCAGGGAAGCCCTGGGTGAAACCTGGGGTTTGACTAAAATCAGGTAGCCAGACCAAACTTGCCTTTGCAAAAGTTCACTCAATGTCACCGAGGCTCCTTTGTTCCAATTATCACCAGCAGGTAAGCTATGCCCCAGGGATGTGAAGATGAACCAGCCCTGGGCACCTCTCTGGAAGATCTTATAACCCAGATTGAGAAATAATACATACAGGTGTGATTGTTAGTTGCTTCAGTCATGTCTGACTCTCTGAAACCCTATGGACTACATCAGATCGCCAGGTGTCACTGCCCATAGGATTCCCAGGCAAGAATACTAGTGTGGGCTGCCACTTCCTTTCTCTAGGGGATCCTTCTGACCCAGGGATCAAACCCATGTCTCTTAAGTCTCCTGGATTGACAGGGGGGTTCTTTACCATGGGGGAAGCATATGTAAGTATGCACAAAATTGAGAGCATTTTGCCAGAATTCTATCCAAGGTGCTCTGGGAGCCTAGAGCAGGAACTCACAATGGAGAAGGTGGAGAAGATGGAGGCTGAGCTGAGACTTGGGCAATGAGGAGGAGTTTCTCATCTAGCAAAGAGGAGCAGGAAGGAGTTCCAAGGAGATGGAATGACATGACCAAATCATGATGTAACCAGGCCAATGTTTTCACTGTTGAGAAAAGGAGTTAGCTATTGTAAGAGATGAGGCAAGTGGGGCCAGCAAGCCAAATGGTGGACAGATGGATGTGCCAGGATCAGGTGCACAGTTTTTATGTTGAACATGACAAAGGGAAGAAAAAATCTTACAAAAGAGATACACATCAAATTATCTGTTTAACCCAAGAGAATTTCACTAGGTAATCTTCCTTAAGTTTTTTTTTTTTTTCCCTTTCTTACTGTGTGCATTCCTAGCTTCCCAAGTGGTAAAGAACCTGCCTGCCAATGCAGGAGACACAAGACACACAGGTTAGATCCCTGGGTCAGCAAGATACTCTGGAGGAGGAAATGGCAAACCACTCTAGTATTATTGCCTGGAGAATCCAGGAGCCTGGTGGGCTACAGTCCATAGGGTCACAGAGTCAGACACAAATGAGCATGCAACCATATGTGTGTTCCTAGCTTGGCGACTTTTATTAAGCCCAGATTAGAGGTTTCTTTGTTGTTTGGTTGCTAAGTCATGTCTGATTCTTTGTGACCCCATGGACTGCAGCATGCCAGGCTTTCCTATACTTTACCATCTCTCGGAGTTTGCTCAAATTCATGTCCATTGAATCAGTGATGCCATCCAGCTACTTCATCCTTTGTTGCTCCCTTTTCCTCTTGCCCTCGATCTTTCTCAGCATCAGGGTCTTTTTTCAATGAGTCAGCTGTTTTATCAGGTGGCCAAAGTGTTGGAGCTTCAGCTTTAGCATCAGTCCTTCCAATGAATATTCAGAATTGATTTCCTTAAAGATTAGCTGGTTTTACCTCCTTGCAGCCCAAGAGACTCTTAAGAGTCTTCTCCAGCACCACAGCTCGAAGCATCAATTCTTCGGCACTCAGCTTTCTTTATGGTCCAACTCTCACATCCATACATGACTAGTGGAAAAACCAGTAGTTTGACTATATGTAACTTTGTTGGCAAAGTGATGTCTCCGATTTTTAATATCCTGTCTAGGTTTGTCATAGCTTAATGCTCTTTTCCTTAAATTTCGTATGACTTAGGTATGATTCTTTTCCTCTCTTTTATGCAAAAACAAATTGGAGCTTAAGGATGACAAGAAACAATCCTAAAGGAATGAACACTGTGGGCATTCACTAATGTGCTGAAATGTCAGTACATAGCCTGGGTGCGTGTGATGACAAAGACTGTGTTTTTAAGCATTCTGCTGTATGTGTGACTTCAGGTTGAAATTCCTGGGCTCAGTATGATCCTGTACACGCTCACTGGCAATGTTACTGAAGTGAGAAATCAGCCACAAATGAGTCTTTGAGGGTCAAATAAAATCAAAATAAAGTATGTGCAGCAGCCTATGCTCTTCTCTAAGGAGAATCTCTCAGAACCGTTCTCCGGGGCTGTGGAGATAGACAGACACTTTAGGTAAACAAGATGTCTGAGGTTTGAGGACTGATGTATCTATTTCATAATTGCATGTTAAATAAAATAAACATAATTAGATTTCCACCAATAAACAAGCAGAGCTTTTTGTTCCAGGGAAATCTGTGCTCAGTGCATTTAGCCCGTTGGATACTTAACAACATGTCAGGGCTATACTGGGTGTTATGTCTCAATTTACTTAGTAAACTCATGTGAAGACCTTGTTGGGGTCCTATCCTAGGCAAGTGTGACCATACAGAGGTCAATAAGACAAAGACAGGCATACATATGGAAAAATAATGATTTGTGGATTTTGTTTATCTTTTCAAGACCAACCGTTGGTTTTGTTGATTTTTAAAATTGTTTTCCTGTTCTCTGTTTCACTTATTTCTGCTCTAATCTTTAGTATTTAATTTCTTTTTTTTTTTTTTTTAGTATTTCATTTCTTCTACTATTTTTGTGCTTAATTTGTTTCTCTTTTTCTGATTCCTTGAGGTGTAAAATTAGGTTGTTTATTTGAGATCTTTCTTGTTTTTGACTATAAGCATTCATCTCTATCAACTATAAACTTCCCTCTTATTACTTTTTTTTTTCCTGGATCCCGTAAGTTTTGGAATGTTGTGTTTTCATTTTTATTTGTTTTGAGATATTTCTTAAATTCCCTTTTACATTTTTTTCTCTTTGACCCAATGGTTATTCAAGAATCTGTTGTGTAGTTTCCACGTGCTTATGAATTTTTCTATTTTCTTACTGTTATTAATTTTTTATTTCACTAAATTGTCATCAGAAAAAGATAATTGATGTGATTTTTGCTCCTCTTAAATTTGTTAAAACTTATTTTGTGGCCTACTATGTGATCTACTCTGGATAATGTTCCATGTTTTCTTGAGAAGAGTGTGTACAGGCACATCTCATTTTATTGCTCTTCACAGACACTGTGTGTGTTTGTTTTTTTTTTTCTTTTACCAATTGAGGATTTGTGGCAACCCTGCACTGAGTAAGTCTATCAACATCACTTTTCCAACAGCATTTGCTTACCTAGTGTCTCTGTCTTATTTTTACAATTTCCACAATATTTCAGACTTTTCATTACTGTTATTATATTTGTTATAGTAATCTGTAATCAGTCTTCTTTAATGTTACCATTGTCACTGTTTTGAGATGCTACAAAATGTGCCCTTAGAAGACAGTGAACTTAATTGACAAATGCTGTGTGTGTGTTCTATCTGTTCACCAAATTGCTATTCCTTGCCTCTTTCCACCTTTCAGGACTCTCTATTTCCTGAGACACAGCAATAATGAAATTAGGCCAATTAATAACCCTACAATGGCCTTGAAGTGCTATAGTAAAAGGAAGAGTCAATCAATGCAGTAAACTTTATTGTGTCTTAATTTAAGAAATTGACACAGTTACTCCAACCGTTAGTAACCACCACCCTGATCAGTCAGCAGTCATTGACATCATGGCCTTCTGACGGCAAAACTACTATGACTCACTGAAAGCTCAGATGGTGATTAACAATTTTTATCACTAAAGTATTTTTAATTAAGGTATACACATTGTTTTTTAGACATAATGTATTATATGACACTTATACACAGTATAGTAAGCATAACTTTTATATGTATTGGGAAACAAAAATTCCTGTGACTCACGTTATTGCAATATTCACTTTATTGCAGTGGTCTGGAACTAAAGCCGCCAGGGAGGCCTGGCGTGCTGCAGTCCATGGGGTCACAAAGAGTCGGACACAACTGAGTGACTGAACAACACGTTATGCAACAACCTTCTTTGCAGAACTATCAATAACCACTATAATTGTGAAAGGAAAGGACCCTGATTAGAGAATGAGGGAATGCTTCACAGAGAAGATAGCAAATAAACTAGGATAAAGGAATGAATAGGAATTTGCCAGATTGGCATTAGAAGCGCAATCCAGATTTGCCTTGGATGTTTGAAACTTTGGCCTTTTAAATTCTACCTACAGAATCTGTCAACCCATGAATTAGCTTTAGTATCTGAGAACAGCTCAAATCCAACAAGTTTTTGAACATGTTTGTATCCCAGTGCGTTAGAACCACAGCTTTCTTTGTGAGGATTGCATAGGTTATGTAAGGGATGCTTGTTGTATGTATGTGTGTGCTTATATTGGGGTCGTGCGTGCATGCTAAGTCATTTCAGTAGTGTCAGACTCTTTGCAACCCTATGAATTGTAGCCCACCAGGCTCCTCTGTCCATGGGATTCTCCAGGCAAGAATTCTGGAATGGGCTGCCATGCCCTCCTCCAGGGGATCTTCCTGACCCAGAGATCAAACCCACGTCTATTATGTTTCCTACCTTGGCAGGAGGGTTCTTTACCAATAGCACCACCTGCAAGCCTATCTACTGGGGCCATCAAGAGTTTATTCTTTTCTTGTGATAAAAGGATCTTGATTTTGTTAGAGGTTCCATCTCCTGCCACTCTTCATTGGAGTGTTTTAGGTAAATCCAACACAGTGTCCAAACCAGGCAATCAGGTGCAGCCAATCAGGCAGCCTAATTTCTTTCATCACAATGATGGGTTCAGGGATGGGCAAGCCATTACCTAGGACTCAACAGTATTCCCTGAGATCTGTGCTAAGGCTCCTAAGAAATAGACTGTTGCACTGATTCTATTGACTTGAAACCTGAAAGGGGGTGGGAACTGAAATGACTGCTTCCATCTGATAGAGACTAAAATTTTACCAATCAAAGACAGAGCTAAAAGATAGAAGAGCTGAATCCTGAGGGTGCTATTTGACACAGGGATCAAACTCAGGTCTCCCGCATTGCAAGTGTAGTCTTTACTCTCTGAGTCACCAGGGAGGTCTCATTTGATCCTGACTAGAGACAAATGTGAAGTTTATTTACCCTACTGGGGTCTTCTATTATGTTGAGGCAATACATTCCCTTTCCACTTGAAAAAATAAATGCCCTGCCGGATATTGTGTGTATTTTTGAAGAGCCATTGCTTCACATCACAAAAATAGATCCTAGGTCAATGGGGAATCTTACAGACAAGTTTTTGCTTACAAGCTTTCACAGTGATGTGATGAAATGTCCACTCTGAGTGAGACAGGCTTTAGATTTATAGCCCCTTCTGACTATAATATCTCCTGTTAAGATCCCAACTATGTCACCAATTACCTATGAATTTTCTAAGACAAACTATCCGCTTCCCACCACTTAGCCCCTAATCTTTCTGTTTCTACTACAAAGATGCACTTGTTTGGTTATATATTTTGACTTTTATGCTCTCAAAACGAAAAAGGTAAAAGACAAGCATGAGCTTGTTTCAGGAAATAATTTACTTTGTCACATATTACAATTACCTTAAAAGAGGCATATTGGTTTTACATCTAATCTTCTGACGCTGGACCATTCAAGCTATAGATACATGTGACATAGTAAAAAGAATGCTGGGGTTAGAAAGTTTGGGATGTAAGCCCAGACACCACCATTAATGTGTGTGAAATCTTAAACTGATCACTTGACCTCTTTGAACCTCAGTTTTCTCATATGATAGTGGAACAATATTACTTCCTGTACAGTACTGTTGAAAGAATTCAACTCATACTAATTTTCAGACTGCTTGCCACCCTCATTTCTCTGCCAGTAGGTATTATGGTGCTGTAAAAGCACTGCACTCAATATGCCAGTGAATTTGGAAAACTCAGCAGTGACCACAAAACTGGACAAGGTCAGTTTGCATTCCAGTCCCAAAGAAAGGCAATGCCAAAGAATATTCAAATGACCGCACAGTTGTGCTCATCTCACACACTAGCAAAGAAATGCTCAAAATTCTCCAAGCCAGGCTTCAACAGTATGTGAACTAGGAACTTCCAGAAGTTCAAACTGGGTTTAGAAAAGGCAGAGGAACCAGAGATCAAACTGCCAACCTCTGGTGGACCATCGACAAAGCAAGAGAGTTCCAGAAAAACATCTCCTTCTGCTTTATTGACTATGCCAAAACCTTTGACTGTGTGGATCACAACGAACTGTGGAGCATTCTTAAAGAGATGGGAATACCAGACCACCTGACCTGCCTCCTGAGAAATCCGTATGCAGGTCAAGAAGCAGCAGTTAGAACTGGACATGGAATAGCAGGCTGATTCCAAATTGGGAAAGGACTACATCAAGGCTGTATACTGTCACCCTGATTATTTAACTTATATGCAGAGTACATCATGTGAAATGCCAGGTTGGATGAAGCACAGCTGGAATGAAGATTGGCAGGGAGAAAATCAATAACTTCAGATATGCATATGACATCACCCTTATGGCAAAAAGTGAAGAAGAACTAAAGAGTCTCTTGATGAAAGTGAAAGACAAGAGTGAAAAAGTTGGCTTAAAACTCAACATTTAGAAAACTAAGATCATGGCATCTGGTCCCATGACTTCATGGCAAATAGATGGGGAAACAATTGAAACAGTGACAGACTTTATTTTTGGGGGTCCAAAATCACATCAGATGGTGAATGCAGCCATGAAATGAAAAGACAAGACACTTGCCCCTTGGAAGAGAAGTTATGACCAAACTAGACAGCATATTAAAAAGCAGAGACATAACTTTGCCAACAAATGTCTGTCTAGTCAAAGCTATGGTTTTTCCAATAGTCATGTATGGATGTGAGAGTTGGACTGTAAAGAAAGCTGAGCGTTGAAGAATTGATGCTTTTGAACTGTGGTGCTGAAGAAGACTCTTGAGAGTCCTTTGGACTACAGGGAGACCCAACCAGTCCATCCTAAAGGAAATCAGTCCTGAATATTCATTGGAAGGACTGATGCTAAAGCTGAAATTTCAATACTTTGGCCACCTGATGCGAAGAACTGACTCATTTGAAAAGACCCTGATGCTGGGAAGTATTGAAGGTGGGAGGAGAAGGAGATGACAGAGGATGAGATGGTTGGATGGCATCAGCGACTCAATGGACATGAGCTGAGTAAGCTCCAGGAGTTGATGGACAGGGAGGCCTGGCATGCTGCAGTCCACAGGGTCACAAAAATCAGATGAGACTGAGTGACTGAACTGAACTGAGATATTATTGGGGCTTCCCTGATAGCTCAGTTGGTAAAGAATCCTCCTACAATGCAGGAGACCCTGGTTCGATTTCCGGATCTGGAAGATCTGCTGGAGAGAGGATAGGCTACCCACACAAGAATTCTTGGGCTTCCCTTATGACTCAGCTAGTAAAGAATCTGCCTGCAATGTGAGAGACCTGGGTTTGATCCCTGGGTTGGGAAGATCCCCAGGAGAAGGGAAAGGCTGCCCACTCCAGTATTCTGGCCTGGAGAATCCCATCGGTGCCTGCCACCTCATTTCTCTGCCAGTAGATGTTACTGAGGTCAGCCCTCTGTACCCTATGCGGCCACCACAGTGGATTTAACTGGGGTGAGAACGTGTGCCTTACTCTGAAATAGCCAGTCTATAGGCTTCTGATGATTGAAAGAAGAGTCTGGTCTAGGAAAGAGGATCTGGGAAAAATAAGTTTCTCTCTCAGAAGTTTACTTTGAAAAACTTGGTGAAAATGAAGGAGGTAACAGTCAGATCTGAGACTAAACTGTTGCACTAAAGTGAAAGACAGGGAAAGACTGGAACAATGGTCTATCCTTTTCCTTATTTGGCTTTCTTTAAAAGCAAAGCCTGAGATAACTGTTTGATCCAGGTGGTTTCTTTGGGAGATAATTCCAGGGAGAATATAAAGGGAGAGAGAAGACAGTGAGGCAGGAAAGGGAGAGAGGTAGAAAAAAGAGTATTAGTGCGTGGATAATTGCTGTGGGAAATCTATAAAGTCTTCTGTGGGTCCTCCCTAAATTTCTCAAGTTTAGCTTAAGCATAACCCCCCACACACATCTATGTCATCTTATAATTCTCATACCATAACACTTTGTTGTTGTTCAGTCACTAAGTCGTGTCCGACTCTGCAACCCCATGGGTTGCAGCACACCAGGCTTTCCAGGCTCTTCACATCAGGTGGCCAAGATATTGGAGCTTCAGCTTCAGCATCAGTCCTTCCAATGAATACTCAGGACTGATTTCCTTTAGGATGGACTGGTTGGATCTCCTTGCAGTCCAAGGGACTCTCAAGAGTCTTCTTCAACACCACAGTTCAAAAGCATCAATTCTTCAACACTCAGCTTTCTTCATGGTCCAACTCTCACATCCATATATGCCTACTGGGAAAACCATAGCTTTGAATATATGGGCCTTTGTTGGCAAAGTAATGTGGACCTCCACAGCATGGCTCATAGCTTCATTGAGTTATGCAAGCCGCTTCGCTACATCAAGGCCGTGATCCATGAAGGGGACTATGATACATAGGACACTGTATTTTAGCTACTTGTTTAAATAGGTCAGCTGGCTCTCATTAAATATTTACTGAAGGAATGAATAAAGAAAAAGGGGCTGAGAAAGGAGAATTGAGTAGGGAAAGGAAGAAAGGAAGCAAGCAAGAAAGAGGCACCTTGAATGTATCCAAGTGAAGCTTTGGGGCCATTACAGCAAGCAATGCAGGGAGGCTTCAGGAAGCTGACAGTTTGTTGAAAAAGAGACACAAATATTATAAGGACCTGCTATGAAAGGGGAAGTGCACAAAGCTATGAGAACATAAATCGCAGTGATAGGAGCCAGTTGCGGACATCAGAGAGTCATGCTGGAGGAAGTGAAGAGAAAAGCATTCATTAGAAGCTGTCAACGTCCAGAGGGATGGCAGAGTAGGTGCCCTGAATGACTTGTCAAATGCAAACAACCTAAAAGCTGAATAAGACAGAAAAATATTTTGAAAATAGTTTTAATCATTGTCTCAGCTGGTAAGAAGGTAAGGACTTTGCAGAGGTCAAAAGCATAGGGGGAAGTGAGAAATCTGAGGGGTGACTGAGCACAAAGGCAGTTTCTCCCTCTGGGACTCTGCGGAGCCTCGGGGCTGTGCTTGAGAACATGAAAGCCTTCCGCTGAAGCCCCTGGTGAAGCCAGATCCTTGTGGATACCTCTTTAAAACAACAACAGCAAAACAAAACGCAAAACCCACTTTCTTCTTTTCTTCCTACTCTACATTCCTTTTATGTCTCAGTTGAAAATGGTTTATTATGGATATTATACATGATTTGGGGACTTTTTTTTTTTTAATCCTTGTGAAATTTTGAGGTGGCAAAGTTGACATTCTGCTTTTGGTTCAGGCTCACCAGATGTGAAGAATTCCAAAACAGGACTTTAATCGAAAGATTCATGACCTACATTGAATTAAATAGCTAAAAATTCAATATATAAATATCTGTATATCTTAAGGTCATTTTGTTTAATATTGTGCAGACTGGTAAACCAAGCTTAGGAAGTGGAAGTGGTCTCTCAGAGGACAAAAAATAAAATGACATGTTATATAGAGAGAATTTATAAGAATGATAAAGCAAACTGAAGTTTATTTGCTTTTTTTATGTCACTAAATACCAGCAACTCTACAAGGTCAGTGATAAAATATTTCTCCTTGAAAAAATATATTTTATTGGTCTATGTTCTAAAAATTGCTATATTTAATGCTAGTTTTTAACAACATACACATAAGCTTAATAGCAAGATTTTTTTTTTTACTCAGTTCAGTTCAGTTGCTCAGTTGTGTCCGACTCTTTGCGACCCCATGAATCGCAGCACGCCAGGCCTCCCTGTCCATGCTAGCTATCCTCTAATAAATTAAAAATAAATGTATGTTGAGGTTAATTTGGAAACTTCTCATTTGTTCATTTATACAGCGAACTCCCCAAAACACAAACTCAGTTACATGCATTTGTTGTTATAAAAGAAAAAGATGTTATGTTCTGAAATTTTTCAAGCTTGTTTTGGGAGAAGTTTATACCTCTAACACTGGTGCTTTGATACATATTTCTGTGTTTGGGCAGTAGATCTAAAATAGTCACTCACAAGGATTTCCCTGTTGGCCTAATGGTTGAGAATATGCCTTCTAGTGCATAGGATGCAGATTCAATCCCAGGATGGGGAACTAAAATCCCACACACTACAGAGCAATAAAGCCCGGGTATTGGAACAGACCCCACATGATCTGGAGCTTGTGGATCACAACTAGAGAAGCTCTCACACCACAAGGAAGAGCCCACGCCACCACGAAGACCCAGGGCAGCCAAAAACATAAGTAAAATAAAACAAAATAAAATTGAGTTTAAATAAAATAGACAATGACAGCTATATGAAATTTTTTTAGATGAACATAATTAGAGTAGAAACTAATTGCAAAGTAGGAACACTTACATAGGAAAATGAATCAAATTTTAAAGAAGAATGCCAGGATTGAAATAACAAAAGATGCTGGTCTTGCTTTACAGAAAATAATGTAAAGAACAAAGTTTGAATGCTTGCATCCTTTTCACCAACACCTGACACTCCTTTTAAAGCAATGGATGAAAAGGTCTCAATGTCTTCTACCCTTCAGTCATCTCTCTGATATTTGCAGAATACCTTAGAATGTTTTACCAAATACGCTGAAATTTATAGTAAACTGCTGGCAAAGTTAAGTCACTGGAAAATTTTTGACTGCAGAAACATTTTCAAGCCTTTAGAATCAGTCCCAATAGGCACAGACTGTATTGCAATGTCTAGGATGTATTATTGATCCATTTTGGCCAAATTTATCCTTAGTTTTAGGATATATATATATATATATATATATATATATATAATTATTTATATATATTTTAATTAGTGACTATTTTAAATAAGTTTATATATAAAATATAAATTATTATATAAATATATAATATATATAAATTATTTTCTGTGAAAAATTTTTAAAAATAAAAATTAATAGAAACATACTATCAACTAAAGCAAAGATAGACAAATCTAGATACAGTGTACACTGACCACAAATATTTAAAGAAGGTCACTTTTGATACAGTAATTGATAAATTTGCTATTTATATTTTATACTAGGTGGGTCAGTAGCATGCTTACCAGTGTATCAATTTGTAAACATTGGAGCTGTGATATAATCTAATCTCTGTCAGTCTTGTGTGTTAATTAAATTTCTGTAAATATTGTAGACTCAAAAAGAACATAATGTTCTTCCTATTCTTATGTGGGCTTCCCTGGCAGTCCCCTGGAGAAGGGCGTGGCAACCCAGGCCGGTAGTTTTGCCTGGAGAATCCCCAAGGACAGAGGAACTTGGTGGGCTGCAGTCCATGGGGTCACAAAGAGTCGGACACGACTGAGCGACTAAGCACACACATTCTTATGCAACTAAAATGCTCTCAGTGCAAACTGACAACCTATGTAATCGTTGGTAAGTGTTGATTAATTGCTTTATAACAAAGCATAATAGCTTTCACAATCTCCATGTATGAGATGCAGTTTATGTGCTTCTCAGAAGCCCTCTTCCCCAGACTAACAGTCACAAGTGTGCCCAGAGAGTGGCAGAATCCAAATAATTCTCAAATTACAAAATTTTAGTTCTGTTGGTCTCTTGGGCCATTGCTCCTGTGTTTGCATTTTGTGTCTTGTTTAAAAAGTCTTTCCCTGCTTAGTAACTTACAGGCTTTTTCCTTTGTTGTCTTCTAAATGTTTTACAGTTTCATCTTTCATATTTAATCCTAATTTAATTCTAATCATATTTAGAATTGATTTTCATGTATAGGGAGACTTAGGGGTTCAATTTATTTCCCCCTACTGATAACCCAGAGTCCTAGCACCATGTTTTGAAATGTCTCTCCTTTGTCCACTGATTTGTTGCACCAGCTTCCCCATAAATCAGGTTTCCATATTTGTCAGGGCTGTTGGTGATCCCTTTATTCTGATGGTTGTCAATTTGCCTATACCTAATGGTTTTTCCAGGGGTCATGTATGGATGTGAATTGGACTGTGAAGAAAGCTAAGTGCCGAAAAATTGATGCTTTTGAACCGTGGTGTTGGAGAAGACTCTTGAGAGTCTCTTGGACTGCAAGGAGATCCAACCAGTCCATCCTAAAGGAGATCAGTCCTGGGTGTTCATTGGAAGGACTGATGTTGAAGCTGAAACTCCAGTACTTTGGCCACCTCATTTGAAGGGTTGGCTCACTGGAAAAGACCCTGATGCTGGGAGGGATTGGGGGCAGGAGGAGACGGGGACGACAGAGGATGAGATGGCTGGATGGCATCACCGACTTGATGGACAAGGGTTTGAGTAAACTCTGGGAGTTGGTGATGGACAGGGAGGCCTGGCGTGCTGCGATTCATGGGGTCCCAAAGAGTCGGACACGACTGAGCGACTGAACTGAACTGAATGTCACCATCACTTAATTACCCTAACTTTACAGTAATTCATGATATCTGCAGAGGAAAGGCCATACAACCCATTTTTCTTCTTTGTCTTGACTATTATTGACCTTAGCACTTCCAATTAGATTTGGGGTTTTAGCTTGTCAAATTCTATGATATATCCTATTGACATTTTCATTGGAATTACATTACAGCTATAGCTCAATTGGGGGAGATGTCCGACATCTTTATAATATTGAGTCTCTCTATTCATTTGGTTAGCTATTTAATATCTTTCAAAAGGTTTTTGTAATTTCACATTAATGGGCTTACATAAAGTTTACTGAACTTTTTCCTAGGTGTTTTATGTCTTATGTGCTTAGATGGACAGATAGATACATACATAGATAGATAGATAGTTAGAGATGGTGTGTGTGTGTTTGACTATTATAAATCTTAGATTTTAAAAATTACATCTTCAAACTCCATATATGGCCTTCAACTTATTTTGGCATATTCATTTCGTATTCAGAAAACTTGTTAACTTTTTCAATCCTAAAATATTCTGTCTTTTGATTTTTAAGTATTTCTATGTAGAGAATCATATTATCTGTGTTAATAAAAAGAGTTTTGTTTCTTCCTTTGCAGTCTTTATACACTTTGCTTCATGGTCTTGACTTTCATGCTGGTCAGCACCATCAAGACAATATTCAGATATAATTGGTGTTCCTATATTTATGGTTTACTTCCAGTGGCTTCTGAGACTCAGGGCATGCTCCAAATTGTAAGCTGTATTCTGAGGACAGAGAAGCTCCTTGTGTTATTTTTTAAAATTGTTCATTTTTGTATGCTTTCAATATTAACATTCTTTTAAGTTGATATATAGTTTACTTGGGGCTTCCTAGGCGGCTCAGTGGTAAAAGAACGCACCTGCAATGTAGGAGACTCGAGTTCAATCCCTGGGTCTGGAAAATCTTCTGGAGAAGGAAGTGGAGCCCACTCCAGTATTCTTGCCTGGGAAATCCCATGGACAGAGGAGCCTGGCGGACTGCAGTCTATGGGCGAAAAGGATCAGTTATGACTCAGTAACGAAACAAGGGCAACAAAAAGAGTTTATTTACAGCATTGCAACAATCTCTACAGTACAGAAAAGTCACTCAGTTTCACAAATATGCATTCTTTTTTTATTCTTTTCCATTATGGCTTATCCCAGGAGACTAGATAGAGTTCCCTCTGCTATACAGTAGGATCTTATTGTTTATCCATTCCTTATGTAATAGTTTGCATCTACCACCCCCAAATTAAAAATAAAATTTTAAACAGAAACTTGAATAGAATTTAGCCAGTTGTGGGGGAAGAGAATCTCAAGTGTTCAATCAGAAAGCAGAGAGCAAGGAGAGAGGAGGAGCCAGCATGGGACGTTCTGAGTGACCTGGAAAACAGAAGATGAGGGGGCTTCCACCTGAACTGACTCAAGGGAGCAGAGGGCAGGTCATCACACGCTGAAGGAGGTTGATAGTATTGTGTCCTACTCCCATCTTGCCTTCTGCAGTTTTCATGAGAACAGTCTCATGTAGAGAGAAGGCAGAGGTTTCTCCAGTTTTAAAGGTAAATGAAGAAGTTGGCATTCTCCAGGCCAGGCTCCGGTGACAGATGATAAACATCTGCCATGCAAGGTCAAGATGAACACTGGCCAACTAATGATGTGGTCAACAGAAGACCCAGATGGGGAGTTTTAGAGTCACCCACGTTGTGAGGGATGGAAGGTTGGAGATCACGACTTGGCTCTGCCTTCCTTGCAGCATTATTCCCCATCCTCTCTCTCCCCAACACCATTCTGCATCACTGGAACTCCCCAGAGGGACTAAATTATTTCAAACTTCTGGGCTTTGAACAGACCCTTTCTTCCATCTGAATTAAGCTAAACTTACATGACTGAGCTCTTACTGATGTTTTCTAGCTCAGCTTAGATATTGCCATTCTTGGGAAACCTGCCCTTATCTTTCCCACTTCTGCAAAGAAAGATCCAATTCTTTCCTACATTGCTCCATGTGTTTCTTGTATTTCTCTGGTTGCATTTGTTATTTTTTATATGATCAGTGACTCCCTATCCTCAAAGACTGCGAGTTCCCCAGAAACATAGCATAGTACCATGCACACAGTCACGAGGGTGATATTTATTGAATTTTTGCCATGTTCTGAGGACTGTTCTAAGCACTTTTCAAGCATGACTACATTCAAGGTGTTCAACCATTTCTTTTTAGGTGGGAGTTGGGAGTGTTTTGCCCAAACCCATAGAGCTCATAAGAGGCATACCCCAAATCTTCTCACACTGACTCCATCATACCCTGCCTTCCTCCAAGTACAAGCATTTAATCTATGCAGACTCTGGCCACCTGCTTCTCAGATCTGAGAGTCTTTCTTGGCTGCAGTGAATTTACAGATATTCAGCTCAGGGCTTGCTGAGCAAGAAGCCTCCCTTAGTCAACATAATCAGCATCTCTAAGAATAACTACAGAGAGAGGGCTTTGCCATCCCAGGGAGCAAAAGGTGCCTGTAAGTCAGCATTACGCTTCTTAAACAAGAAGTGAAATGTGAAATGGTTCAGGAGAGACCCCCTGCAAGTTTATGTGCCCCCCAACTATTTCCTTTCCATCTCAATTCTGGAGGCCTATTTGCCAAACTGTCAGGCTGAACAGGTCTGCCAGTCTTGCTATTCTACTGTGTGTGTACATGTGTGTGAATGTGTATATGTGTGCATGTGTTTTTCATGTGTATGAGTGTATCTATGTGTATTTTCCTCTTGATGAGTTGTTAGACCAGAACACAACCATCTGTTTTTAAACACAAACAGATTTCCTTCTTTTCCACTGGAATTCAAAGCTGAAGTGACTTAGCTGACTTGGTTACTGGAAATTGTGGCTGCAGCAGTCAGGTTTTGGGAAGGAACACTCTGACATTTGCTCTCTCAATGGCAAGGCATATATCAAATTGGAATTGTTTCTGCAAACAGGACATACTATAGAGGCAAGAACATCGCATTTGGGATTAAAAGCCCTGACAACTATTACTAACAAGGCTGGGGTTTGTTTGCTTTTTTGCTTCCATATGTATCTTGTACCAAGTCAAGGATTAAGCATGTCATGTGGATTCTTCAATTCTTCCAAAACTCAAAACTTGGTGTCACATTCCATGAAACAGAAACCTTACTGTACCGTCCTGAGTGCCAACAAATGGGAGGAAAAATGGGAGCTGCCCTTTGTCGACTCCTCCAGCGTTAGGTATCTTGCTAATGATGGCAATAATGATGGTAATGATGGTAATTATTGAAGGTAATTATTTCACTTATTGGGCACTTACTAAGAGTCAAATGCAGTGCCAAGCACTTGGCATGGAATATCTAACTTTAAGGCTCCCTCTGGGGTAGGTGCTCCTAAGAGCTACATTTTACACGTGAGGAGATTGAAGTATGGAGATGCTAAGAGACTTGCCCAGAGTCAAAAATAACCCAGATGTGATTAAAGGCGAGTTAGTAGGATATTCAGGGAAATTGCTGTTACCTAATTAGGGCTTCCCTGATGGCTCAGACAGTGAAGGATCTGCCTGCAATGTGGAGACCCAGGTTCAATCCCTGGGTAGGGAAGATCCCCTGTAAAAGGGAATGGCACCCACTCCAGTATTCTTGCTTAGAGAATTCCATGAACGGAGGAGCCTGGCAGTCTACAGTCCTTGCAGTAGCAAAGAGTCAGACATGACTGAGTGACTAACATGCACACACACACAATTAGTGCTCACCAGAAAACTGTGAACCAGGTGCTAGGGTTCCCACTTTATGGACAAGGTGGGAAGCTTGGAGGCGGAGGGAAAGGGGAGAGGATGAGAAAGGATACCATACCTACTACTGGTCAGTCACACTCTCGGTATCTCTGGTACACACTCTTCCTCCTGCTTAAATGGGGTTCATTGCTGGGCAAGGTCTCGTCCATCTAAACTCACCCTTGTGGGTGTTCCTTACTCAGATTGTAATTCCCCCTTTGCTCCCACAGTTCCTTGCCATGCATTCATTTAATGGATGGTTTTTGAGAACTAGCTTTGGACAAGGCATGGTAGTCCCTGTTATCAGGAAGACCGAGAACAAAGGAGGTCACTGCCCTGCGGGTCATTTCAAGCAAGGACACCATGTCCCACCCAAGATCTTTGCCAACACTAGAGCTGCCGTCATGTAATTGACTTGGCTTGTCCTCCTTAGTACTGCATGCTGGGAGTTGCAGCACCTTCTCTGCCGGCGGTGGTCTGTGAGAAACCTCTGCTCTCCACCCTTGAAGGCCCAGCCAGGCAAGTTCATCTCAGCCTTTTGAGCTGAATTTAGCTACGCACTGTGCTTGGCCCTGGGCTGACTGTTTATTTTTTTTAGCTTTTTAAATCATAGAATTTTTTAAAAATATACAAAAGCAGAGAGGAATGTATAACAAATCACCCTATCTCTTTGACTCCACACTCTCGCCTTAAGTCCTTAAAAGCAAATTCCAGATCAAATATCTGATCTGGATAGCCTTTTTAGTCTATCCATAATTCAGCACACATATCTAGCAGAGAAGGACATTAAAAAAAAAAAAGGAAACCTTTCTTACATGTCATTATTACCTCTAACAAAATAAACAATGTTTCTCTGATATCATCTGATTCTGGTTCCATATTTTTCTGATTGACCCAAAAATGCCCTTTTACAGTGTGCATTTGAATCAAGATCCAAGCAAGGTCTACACATTGCATCTGGTTGATAATTCTCCTGCATGCATGCTCAGTCACTCAGTCCTTCTCAACTCTGTGACCCTGTGGACTGTAACCCTCCAGGCATGGGATTTCCCAGGCAAGAATACTGGAGTGGGTTGCCATTGCCTCCCCCAGGGGATCTTCCCTGGGGATCAAATCCACATCTCCTGCATTGCAGGCAGATTTTTTTTTACCACTGAGCCACTAAGGAAGCCCTATATAGTCTCCTAAGTCACTTAATCACTTTAAAAAATTAAATTTCTCATTCTGATATAATCATAGGCTCACACATAAGTGTAAGAATATTACAGAGAGAACCTGTGTACCCCTTCAGTCACTCACTCTTAATGGTGGCACTTTGCAAAATTACAGTAGAATTTCATGCCCAGATAGTGACAATTGGCATTGTCATTGAGCTGACATTTGAAAAATGTCAGTGTTTCAAAACTCAGAGGTCAATAATGGCTAACAGAGAAAGGCGATTTTCGTTCTTTACTCATTCCTGTCTAACTTTACTTCCTGTGTAGGAAGAAAAGCACAGTCTCAAGGAATGCCTTGATGTGGTGCCCTAATACAGACTTGCTTTGTGGTCACATCACCCATTTTTCAAGGGGTTCAGGTCAGCATGAGTGTGGGTAAGCTGGTCTAGTTTTCCCAAGACCCTAATAGTTCCCTAACAGAACACTCATTGCTAGGAACCCTGGACTCAGAAACAATGTCTGTATAACCTCAGAGGACACTTCTATTACTCTTCATGATAAATCTTTGGGGATCAACCACAGAGGTATGTCAGACTATGAAACACTCTTTCCAGCCACTCTCCTAATAGGGCTTTTGTTCTCTGAAGCCCAGGCAGGGGGGTCTCACAAATTCATACATTTGCTAGTTTGAAGAAGGGATTGCCTAAGGGAGCCTCTGCAGTGTTGGTGCTCAGTAAGCGAGTTTACTGGAAATAAATTTCTGGACAGCCAACCAGAAATCAATGGACTATTTTGTGTGCCCCCAAATAGTTGCACTTTCTTTTAAAAGTAATAACAGACCTGCCTTTGGGGTCCTAACAGGGATGTGTGTGTGTGCGTGTGTGTATGTTTGTGTGTCTAAGATGGGGCTCAGTTGTAGACATTCATATGGAGGGTATAAAGGAAAGACCATTTTGCAGCACGCTCTATGTAGCAAAAACTGTGGTAGAAATAGCACACACATGCCACCTTTAAATCTAGGCATTTGCATTTGTGAAACAAAATTTCTCTCTCCATTTTTTACAGGAAGGAGACAGACAGTGTTCTTAAGATCTCCCAGCTGGTGGATACAACTCGGGATTCACACCAAAACCCAGAAAGCAAACTCTCCCATCCTTGAGCTTTCTCTCTTCAGGTTACCGCTGTGCTATGCACTATGAGGGTCATGGAAATTTCTGAAAGAACCAAGGACCTTCGCCTAAAGGAGAGAATATTAAGATACAACATAAGCACGGTTTTAACTACTGCAAACCTCTCTTCCATCACACCACTTACTCATTCGTAACACTCATTTCTGGTGGAGTGTTTGGTTTTTTTTGTTTTGTTTTGTTTTGCTTTTCTTCGTTTACTTGCTTGATTTTTGAATTAATTTTTGCTTATTTGATTTTGGTTTATCTTCCTCAAAGGAAAAAAGGAGGGAGTATGTCTGTTTGATTTTTCTCATAAGAGCTCCTAAAGTGGACACTAAGTATGTATGTATTACATGAATAGCTGAATACCTTATGAAGATTAAAAAGATGAAGTGAAAAGTGTCTATGCCTGGAATTTAGCTGATGCTTAAAAATGGCGTCCACGTTTGTGACGTGAAGAAGGAAACCTTTCCTGTCTCATGCCCTCCCGCTGTCTTATAAACAACCCTTGCTCCTTTCTCACTATTCTTTCCTGCTGCCTGACAGCCTTATCTGAGCCCTGTCCCTGTCTTTGGTCACACCAGCCCTCCATCAGCAAGCCCTATCCCCGCTGCTAAGCCCTCTCCCAGTTACTCTCTCTCCTGACCTCATGTGGTCTTTTAAGATCCGAATGAGGTTCCTAATACACAACCACATTTGAGGACCACTGACTGGTTGGTATCTGGTGTCTGTGCAGCTCTAGAAGCGTGAGGCTGGAGGGGTTTGGGATGCTGGCAGCCAGTGTAAAAGGCATGTGCAATTCTGACCAAGTGAAGCTGCATTTCAAGACCTGAGTTACCTCCCCCAACCTCCTCTCTCTGGGTCCAGTTGGAGGCCACTCTGCTCTGATATCCTGTGTCCCCCAGTTCCTCCATATTTCATTTGGCACCTGCTATAGCTCACCTTGGGCTTCCCAGGTGGCTCAGCCATAAATAATTCACCTGCCAATGCACGAGACGTGGGAGATACGGGTTCCATTCCTGGGTCATGAAGATCCCCTGGAGGAGGAAATGGCAACCCACTCCAGTATTCTTGCCTGGAGAACCCCGTGGACTGAGGAGCCTGGTGGGCTACAGTCCATGGGGTCACAAAGAGACACGGCTTAGTGACTAAACAGAAACAATAGTTCACCTTATTTATTTTTGGTTATTTTTGGTATCAGCTCTTTCATTCATTTATCCACATCTGAAGGGAGCAGGGCATTTGTAAAAGTAGAAAGCATCATGGACCGTTGCCTCTCAGTTTGATTTGTTCCTAGGTCTTATATGCTGATTGATAAGGAAAGTCTTCTGGTAATTACAGGACCCCAGAGTCCTCTCTGCACCCACATCTTATGCAGCCTCATCAAAAAACAGGAAAAACTGGGAGGAGAGACAATCAAGTATGTTCATCATAACAAAACTCCACTCCTTCCCAGGGAGCTGACTCTATCTGCTCCCTCTTCCTCTCATGCTCGACACTTAGCTCATTTACTAAACAAATCTTTTGCGGTTTTTCAGTCGCTAAGTCATGTCCAACTCTTTGCGACCTCATGTACTACAGCACCCAAGGCTACCCTGTCCTTTACTATCTTCCAGAGTTTGCTCAAGTTCATGTCCATTGAGCTGGTGTTTATATCTAACCATCTCATCCTCTGTCACCTCCTTCTGCTTTTGCCTTCCATCTTTCCCAGTATCCAAGGATGCTCTCTTTTGCAAGGAGTTGGCGCTTTGCATCAGATGGCCAAAATATTGGAGCTTCAGCTTCAGCATCCATCCTTCCAACAAATATTCAGAGTTTATTTCCTTTAGGATTGACTGGTTGGATATCCTTGCAGTCCAAGTGACTCTTAAGAGTCTCCTCCAGAACCACAGTTGGAAAGCATCAATTCTCTGGTGCTCAGCCTTCTGTGTGGTCCAGCTCTCATATATGTCCATGACTACTGGAAAAACCATAGCTTTGACTATGCGGACCTTATACACATCTACTTATATGAGCCAAAGGAATGAACAAACGTCTCTAGAGCAGCCTTGACCTCAGAAAAGTGCTGGGGCATTCCCTAATACATATTAGTGAGTGAGGAGCAAGTTGAAACAAATCTGTCATCCTTTTTCAATCTCATCACATTTTTTGTTTTTTTTTTTTTGTACAAAAAAAGTATAAGACTAGGAAAAGCTAGGGGTGAGGAAGAGGGCTGTGTTAGAGCTGCTGTACCCTTTGCTTAAACTTTCTATAATTTAAAACTGCTTTTTTTTTTTAATCAGTTCAACAATTTTAACAGGTATGTGTTTTGGTCACCTGATATCTCCCAAGTGCTATGATAATATGCATTTGTATTAAACTAGCAAATATTTGTTGAGGACTTCCAACATGTCAGGGATCATGCTCAGTAGATAAACAGAGGTAATTAGAAAGGGCCAACCCAGAGTCCCCAGGAGAAATGCAGAGCACTCAAAGAACAAACTTGTGAATATCAGGTGAATGGAAAGGCACTTTAAGAAAGAATCCCTAAGCAAATAAGGAGTGTGGTCCAAGAAAAGACCCAGCTAAAATAAGCAGGATGGCATAAATTCTTGTATTGGCTGTCTGTCCAGATTTAAATCCTGGCATGATCACTTACTTGCTAACTATTAAAAAAGGGCAATATGCTTCTAGTTCTCAGTTTTCTCTTCTGTAAAATGGGATAACAATGTCCACCTTCAAATGTTGTTGGAGGCTTAAAGGAATTGCCTTTAAAACATACTGACACTTGTTAAAATGTTAAGGGAAACTTTATTTAGGGCTATCACAGTAGGTGTCAAGACTATCATATAAGGAAGAGAGATGAGACTCGCCTCTGAATACAGCTGGGAATTTACAGCCAGTGAGCAGAGGTAGGGCATCATTGGATGGAATATTGCTAAGAGGAGGCACAGATGGTAGGGGGATTCTTGCTAAACCGACTTAAAGAATTCTTGCTGAAGGCAAGCCGGGATGATCAGATATCAAGTGTGTGAGATGAGGCATTTGATTAGGTCTCAAGGGTGATCATATTAAATATATCAAGGATGGGAAGGGATTCTCACTAAACTGGCTTTGCTGAATTCTTGCTAACACGGGACTATGCAGACCCAACAAGGGAAGAAGGCTCAGAGGAGTCAGACTAAAGTTTAGTCAAGGAAAAATCTGTCAATTGATATGTAAAAGTACTTATGTCAATATCTGGCTGTCTTAGTCTGCTCAGGCTGCTATTAAAAAACACCATAGCCTGGGTGTCTTAAACCACAGACATTCATTTATCATAGTTCTGGAAGCTGCAAAGCCCCAGATTAACATGCCAGAAGATTCAGTTCCTCGTAAGAACCCACTTCCTGGCTTGTAGAAGGCTGCTTTTTCACCTTGGACTCACAGGACCCTTCTTCTGTGCTTACACATGAAGCCAGAGATGCTTGGTCTTCCTCTTCTAAGAAGACACCAGTCCCATCATGGGTATCTCACCTTCATGAGCCCATCTAAACCTAATAGTCTCCAAAGGCCCCACCTCCATATACCAACACACAATGTGGGAGGTGGGGGTTAGGGCTGCAACATATGGATTTTTTTTTAATTTTTAAAAATGCATTTTATCGAAGTAGAGTTTCTTCAGAATGTTGTGTTAGCTTCTAATATACACTAAAATGATTCTGTTGTCCATATCCATTTTCTTTTTCATATTCTCTTCTATAATGTCTTATTATACGATACCGAGTGTAGGTCCCTGTGCTATACAGTAGAACCTTGCTTTTTTGTTTTTTTTAATTGTTTTTAAATTTTTTTTAATTTTATACTCAAGCATAGTTGATTTACTGTGTTGTGTTAGTTCAGAGGAATGGATAAAAAAGATGTGGTACATGTATACAGTAAAATATTACTCAGCCATAAAAAGAATGAAATAATGTCATTTATAGCAACATAGATGGACCTAGAGATTATCATACTAAGAGAATGAAATCAGATAGAAAAAGACAAATGTATGATATCACATATAAGTGGAATCTAAAAAAAAAAAAGATACAAATAAACTTACTTACAAAACAGAAACAGACTCACAAACTTAGAACCTTATTTTTTATCCATCCTATATGTAATAGTTTGCCTCTACTAATCGTAAGCTCCCACTCCGTCCTTCCCCCACTAACCTCCCCCTTGGCAACCAGAAGTCCATTCTCCGCCACATATAAATTTTGAAGGAATGCAAATACTGAGCCTGAAACATGGGCACAGGGTAGAAACCCAAATCAGTGCTACTGGTGAACAGAATGAATGAATCCTAATTCATTTCATTTTTTCCATTAAAAAGCTAATCCATGACTATTCCAAAGGTCTGGAAGATACTGAAAACTAACATATAAATATTTTAAACATCTTGCTACTTTTTCCAGCTTAGAAGACTATAATATTTTTTTCTCTTGAGATCAGTGAGCTTAGTATAGAAACTTCAGTATCTATGGTTTTTATTAGTTATAAAAGAAAATTTTCTATGTTATACTAAATGCTTTGCAAATGTATGTTCAGAGGACAAAGTACGTTTACTTAATAAATAACATTTTCTGCTTTTCCTTAACATCATACAGCTACATGCATCTCTGATAATAATGCCTGATCTTCAATTAGAATTATTTCCTTGGAAAAGATTATGAGAACAAGAAATAAAAAGCAAATTCCATCATTGTCCTACTGGTCGTGGGACCTTCCGTATGAGTATGCTCAGTCATGTCTGACTCTTTGCACCCCATGGACTGGGGCCTGCCAGGCTGCTCTGTCTATGAAATTTTTCAGGCAAGAATACTGAAGTGTGTTGCCATTTCCTTCTTCGGGGGAATCTTCCCCACTGAGGGATCGAACCTGCGTCTCTTGAGTCTCCTGCATTGGCAGGTGGTTTCCTCACCAACTGCACCACCTAGGGACTTTCCACTGTGACTGTAAACCAGGGAGATGCATTCCTCATCAACTGCTGGGTCCAGGGAAAGCAACTGCCTCTCTGAGCCTCTTTTTTCTCACCTGCAAAAGGACAAAAACTGTCACCTGAGCTAAGTTGGTACAAAGATTAAGTGATGTGTCAAGTGAAAAGAAAATCTAGAAACATACACAGCAAATGACACAATCTAATGCAACTCAGAGTCTACATAAAACCTATAGCAGATTCCTTCACATTTTTTTCCCACTTAGGATTTTCTCCTTTTCAGCTAGAAGTCCTTCTTGGAGAGGTGTGGGCTGTGTTCAGAGCCCGTGGTAGGAGGGCTGCTTTGGCTTGCATCTCTTTTAGCAGGAGGAGGTGGGCAGCTGGAGCTCCTTTGGGGTAGGGGGAGAATGGGCTCGTCTCCAGCACATTCCTTCCATTCCAAAGATGGGGAGCTGAACACAGAAATAATGGAGTGATTAAACCTCCATGGCCTGAGGGCCGTCCAGAGTCCAGTACTCACATTGTCTAAGGAAAGGAGAGAAATTGTGGGCCCAGACTCCTCTAAGACCACATTCTTAGAGCAGGACTTCAACAGGAACAATCTACTATGTGGAAGCCGCCCTTGGGTGCATGTATGTCAACATGTTGCATATAATTTAAGGGATTCAAAATTTCCCAGAAGCCTGTGCATGGATGAGCACCACATCAAAAAATCTTATTCTATATATGCAGAGGCTTCATTGAAATCCCTCTTCAGACCCTACCTTATCCAGGATAAATATCAGTTGTATTTATTTAGAATTCAGCTAGTAGTCTATGATACATTTACTTTTTATGTACATACATGCATTCACACATGGCTCTTCTGCTTGTGTTTTGTTTAATTTTTTAAGAAGAATGTGAGGGCAACTACTCACATGACAGTTCTTTACCAGAACCTACCTTTAAGTCCCGAATCTGCTGGGTCACTTTATCACTTCAGTTCATCCTCTGCTAAAGAGAAAGGAGTGTCACTCAGGCTGGTACTGCAGCCCCACTTCCCGTTCACTGTGGTTAGGACCAAATGTGAAAATGCTTTAGAAAGATTAGAGTGCCATTAAAATGTAAGAAACATTCATTGTGATGTTTTCATTACTCTTGTTTCCGAGAAAATTAGCTCTTCAGGCCAGAAAATCTAATGTCAAAATCTCCAAAAAGGCAGGCCCATAAAGAAAGCATGAGCTTTTCACAGTAAATTTGACAAAGTAAAGTGTGCGTGTGTGTGTGTGTTGCTTTGCTGCAAATTCAAAGAGATAGAGCCACAATTGGCCAACAACCTACCACACTCTTCTAAACCAGGATATGCTGGCTCTGAGATATTCCTGCAAGCTCCCACTCTTTCACCCATCCCAGGGTTGTCTAGTACAGGCCACTTGTGTTAGGTCTGATTCCTATAAAATTCTGATTCCATAATACTCATAGAGTGTATACTTTGTGTTTGAACGGTGCCAGGTGTGTGTATGTGTGGGTGTGTATGCATGTGTGTGTGCACCCATATTTGGTGATTATACAGTCTGATTCTGACTCTGAACTCTTCAACATTTATCACCCCCACACCCCCTCATCTCCCCAGCTCTTCCTCAGTGAACAAGGCCATGTGAACACGATTGCTGTGGTCAACCACAATGAACACGTGCCTTAAGCTTACAAGAAGTGCTCAGCTGTGGTTTTCCTGATCTGAGTCAGAGGGTCATCTTTCAGGATCTACTCTTTCCTTGTGAAATGACCTCAACCAAAACTCCAGGCTCTCTTAGAACCAAAGAGGTTTCATGAGAAATGGGCAAATCGCTCTAGCTGTAGCTTATAGCTCCAGCAAAGATCCCATCTTCCAGTGGACCTGTGTGTGGCCACCTGCTGCATGGAAGAAAACCAAGAGTCCTGACAGTGAGAGCTGACCTGCCATTATCACGCGGTGTGTGCTAGCATCACCTCTCTGAGCTTTATGCTTTCTGTCTTCAAAACGTAGTTAATCATAAGTAGTTGATAAACTTGTGAAAATGATAACTGTTAATGACCAATAAAATGCCATAAAAGTATTTTAGGTATATTATAAATAAAAGGTGATATATATGCATGCTACATGCTCAGTTGCTCAGTCATATCTCTTTGCGACCCCATGGACTGTAACCTGCCAGATTCCTCTGTCCATGGAATTTTCCAGGCAAGAATACTGCAGTGGATTGCCATTTCCTACTCCAGATATATGTTCATATTAAGGTTCAATCAGGGAAGAAACTCTATGAAAATTATGGAATCACAGCTGTACACAAACTAGATTCTAGACAACTGGTCTATCCTAGCTAGCCCTGCTGTGGGTGATCCAGCTGGTGTTTGCTGGGGAATCTCAGAGCTAGCATATCTTGTTGCTGAACTGGGGCTATGAAAGAGACTAATGTAGAAGTCTATGGCTAGTGGTGGGGGGTGGTCCTTACCTCTTCAGAGACCCATGTCTGCTAATTTGCAGCAAAATATCTACTGGTAGGCTTGGGCCACAATAGTCCACAGACCTGATGATCAGAAAGCAAAACTTGTTATCAACAGAATAGACTTTGTGCTAGCAATGCCTATGTTGATTCTCGGAGCTTAGCTCCACTGCTGTATGCTAAGTAATCTCAAACAGTTATCTCTAGCGGTGGATCCACTGGCTGCAGAATAAACTCCAAACACCTTAATGTGGCACTCACAAGCTTTCTGAATTCTGTAGAGTTCAGTACAATTTCAGCCTTATCAGCTAATGACCCAGTTACCCAACTTACTTTCTTCACACAATGAAATAGGTGCTACTTTTAAAACACAGTGCGAGTTTTCATCCCTGTACCTTCCTTCTGCCCATATTGTTTCCCAACCTAATTCCACTGAGTGGTTTGCTTACCTTTCAGTGCAGTTCACTCACTCAGTTGTATCCAACTCTTTGCAACCCCATGGACTGCAGCATGACAAGCCTCCCTGTCCATCACCAACTCTCAGAGCTTCCTCAAACTCATGTCCATCAAATCAGTGATTCCATCCCACCATCTTATCCTCTGTCATCCCCTTCTCCTCCTGTCTTCAATCTTTCTCAACATCAGGATATTTTCCAATGAGTCAGTTCTTTGCATCAGTTTCAGCCTCAGCCTCAGTCCTTCCAATGAATATTTAGGACTGATTTCCTTCAGGATTGACTGGCTTGATCCCCTTGCCATCCAAAGGACTCTCAAGAATTTTCTCCAGCACCACAGTTCAAAAGCATCAATTCTTTGGCGCTCAGCTTTCTTTATATTCCAACTCTCACATTCATACATGACTACTGGAAAAATCATAGCTTTGACTAGACAGACATTTGTTGGCAAAGTAATGTCTCTGCTTTTTAATATGCTGTCAGGTTTGGCCATAGCTTTTCTTCCAAGGAGCAAGTGTCTTTTAATTTCATGGCTACAGTCACCATCTGCAGTGATTTTGGAACCCCCAAAAATAAAGTTTCTCACTGTTTCCATTGTTTCCCCATCTATTTGCCATGAAGTCAAGGAACCATATGCCAAGATCTTCATTTTCTGAATGTTGAGTTTTAAGCCAGCTTTTTCACTCTCCTCTTTCAATTTCATCAAGAGGCTCTTTAGTTCTTCTTCACTTTCTGCCATAAGGGTGCTGTCATCTGCATATCTGAGGTTATTGATATTTCTCCTGGCAATCCTGATTACAGCTTCTTCCAGCCTGGCATTTTGCATGATGTACTCGCATATAAGTTAAATAAGCAGGGTGACAGTATATAGCCTTGACATACTCCTTCCCTGGTTTGGAACCAGTCTGTTGTTCCATGTCCAGTTCTAACTGCTGCTTCTTGACCTGCATACAGATTTCTCAGGAGGCAGGTAAGGTGGTCTGGTATTCCCATCTCTTTAAGAATTTTCCACAATTTATTGTGATCCACATAGTCAAAGGCTTTAGCATTGTCAGTGAAGTGGAAGTTGATGCTCTCCTGGAATTCTCTTGCATTTTCTATAATCCAACAGAAGTTGGCAATTTGACCTCTGGTTCCTCTGCTTTTTTTAAACCCATCTGGACCATCTGAAATTTCTCGGCTCACATACTATTGAAGTTTGGCTTGGAGAATTTTGAGCTTTACTTTGCTAGCTTGTGAGCTGAGTGCAAGTGTCTAGTAGTTTGAACACTCTTTGGCATTGCCTTTCTTTGGGATTCGAATGAAAAATGACATTTCCAGTTCTGTGGCCACTGCTGAGTTCTCCGCATTTGCTGGCATTTTGAGTGCAGCACTTTTACAGCATCATCTTTTAGGATTTGAAATAGCTCAACTGAAATTCCATCACCTCCACTAGCTTTTTTTGTGGTGATGCTTCCTAAGGCCCACTTGACTTGGTACTCCAGGATGTCTAGCTCTGGGTTAGTGATCACACCATCATGCTTATCTGGTTCATGAAGATCTTTTTTGTATAGTTCTCTTCATTCTTGCCACCTTTCTTAGTATTTTCTGCTTCTCTTTACCTTTCAAGTCCCTCTTAAATAAAACAGTCTTGATTAGTTGACATGAATTTAAATCAGGTAAATTTGACTCCTCTAGGGCTTGCAGAGAAGAGCTGTTCTCACCCCAAACCAATGAATTCACTGGTATTTGGGGCTCAAAACTTCTCTTGAAGAATGCAGGGCAGGAATCTAAACCACATATCTTCTTCATTCAGCAGAGGAATCCTAAGAGAAGCTCTCCCCTATGAAGAGTACAAAGGGTAGGCCATGGGGCCAGAGCCAGTTGTGAAGCCCAGTTCTTTCCCCAATGTGTACCTAGTACTAAAAGCTGCCCAAATCTAAACTCTGGCACTGTGCATATGTATCTTGGAAGGAAATGATTGGATTGTTTAAATATAAAATATTTTATTGAGAATGTATTTGGGAGCCTAGGCAGAATGGCTAAGAGGCACCCTGAGAAAGTACTCAAGGACCAATCATGGACTGGGAAATGGAAAAGGAGACAGAAGGGAATGTGTCAGGGTGCAAAAGTCAGCAGCTCAACTGGGTGTACATTGACATAGGTTTTAGAACTCAGCAGGTTGTCAATACCAGCTGAAGATGGTGACCCTGGTGCAAAAATAAAAAGCAGGAGAGTCTATTAATATCAACACAGTTAGTGGCTGCAACTATGAACATGGGAAGGCAAGACTCAATTTCTCTTTTAACAACAGCTTTCAGTAAGAAGACAAGAGTCCTACTGACTCCTAAGCAATATAGTAAAGGAAACCCTAGAAATACTGAAGAAATGAAAAGTTGAGTTCCCATTCCTTGGGTTACTAGAGCTTTAAGTCCCTCTAATTTGGTTATTTAATGGAAACGTAATTTTATTTTGTTGTTCCATGCTGAAGGGGCTTTGGCAATTGTGTCATGCAACAGATGAAAAGCATAAAGCCATGAAAGAAAAAAAGAAAAATAAATAATAAAGAGAGAAAAAGAGAAGTAACTTGTTTCCCAAGAGCTATAAGCTGGGTGGAGGCAGTCTTCGTCCTCAGGTTACTCCCATTTTAGTGCTGATTTGATTCTCATAATAAACATGCAAGGAAAGCATCATTAACCACATCTCACTATGCTTAGTAGAGGGAGTGAAGCTCAGAGAGGCCTGTCAATGTGTTCAAGTTCTCAGAAGATGCAGGTGGCAAGACAAATTCTCCAGAAACCTGAGCTGTAATGCTGGTAAGACATTCATTCCCTGTCACTTAGATATTTGTCCAAATTAAAGGCAGAGGATCATGGAGCTCTCACTTGGTTTGGGACGTGAGCAAACACACTCTTCTTCTAGGGGCATCATATTGCTAACCAGTGTCTTGTTTCCTTCCTTTTTATTTTTATTTATTTATTTTTTATTTAGCTGTGCCACCTCTTAGTTGCTGATGTGGTATCTAGTTCGCTGGCCAGAGATCAAACTGGTCCCCTGCACTGGGGGCCCGACATCTTAGTCACTGGACCACTAGGGAAGTCCCACTACCTTTCTTTTAGACTTTTTCTGTCTTGGCAGTTTGCCAGAATTAGAAAGATATACACTCTTAGTGTCCATAATTGTAGTTCAAATTTCTTCCTTTGGTGTTAGGAAGTATTTTCTCAACTAGAACATTTCTTTGTTGTGATAATTCCACTAAACTGGATTATGGGAGAAAATGATAGTTTTATAATTATATATATATAAGATAAATATAAAAAATATATATATAAGATCCCCTTACTGAAGGAGAGCATGGCAACCCACTCTGAAATTCTTGCTTGGAGAATCCCATGGATATAGGAGGCTGGCGGGCTACAGTCCACATGGTCACAGAGTCAGACATGACAGAAGCGACTAAGCATTCATACACGTATATGTGCACACACATACATACATGCAATATACAATTATATGCAGTTGGCCTATCTACATTTATTATTATTATTATTGGATGGTGAGGAGTGGAAACAAAAATTTAGAAAAAGCATATTCAGTATTCTTCAGCTATTTTTTCATGTGCTATACATAGCATTGCCTCGTCTTATATTCACCGCAATCTTAGGACATAGGTAATTCTATCCACATTTTAAAGATGAAGAAGTTCAGATAAGTTAATTTGCTTTCTAAGCGTGTAGCACAGCTAAGAACAGAATTTATTATTGCCTCTAATTCTGAATGACTTTATTAGCCAAAAGAGACCATACACCTAATTTTAAAACTGTCTTAATAAACCGTCCGTTCCTGGAAGGTAAGGTTGTATATCTATGTGATTACATCTCCATAGAATCCCCAGGGGAATGTCTAGTGCATAGGAGAGGATCAATATGTTTGATCAAATAATTTCCTGAATGGCAGGTCCAGGTAGCCTATTAGATTGTTCCAGAAATGTCTTTAATGTTTTGAATTCTATTTATAAAGGTGACACCTGGTATGCAATATATATATAACTAGTTTCTAAACTCAGCTTGAGTCTGCATGACCTAAAGTGTGGGCAGTTTGCCTCTAAAAGCTAAAATCAGAACATATTTGCACTGATAATGTGGTGTCTTTGCAAGAACAATTGACACTTAGGGGTATATTACTGTCAGTGGCTAGTGTCAATATCTAGACTAAAAAGCTTATGTACGCACCAATTCTTTGGACTACTCCTCAAAGGGAAGAAATTCTTCACTTTTAAAAAAATAGATCCAGAATGACACACCTTCAAATCTGAGTGCAGACTCTTTTCTGCAAGGATATGAAGTTTTCTGATACTTTCCTCAGTATGGCCTTTGTTATTCAATCTCATTCTCCAATTTAGACACACACACACAGACACACAGACACACAATAGCAAAGGCCAGGACTTAAGAGAAATATAGAAAAAGTAGAAGCTATATCTAGATTTTATTTCAGTTTTATTTCAGATCTTAGAGTCTTGTCAGAGAAGTAAGAACTATACATATACATATGTATATGAACTATACATATAAGATAATAGGCATCAGTTGCAAGGTTGAGTCCAGGTCAGGTCAGATTTAAGATAATCAAAGAGCAAGTGAATGTTAAAGGAATCCAAAAATGTAATAAAGGCAAAGGGATGTCCTATACATCCAAGGTAAGCCTGTTTGCCTTGCATACTGGACAGACAGTAACCTGAGCTAACTTACACAGAAGTGGGAAAGGTCTTATAAATATAGAAGGATATGTGTCTGAAGGCAGATACTGAAATGGATTTAAATGCTATCTACCTACCCATCCATCTATTATCTATCTGCCAAAGAAATTTCTTTGGAGGAATTGTCTTACATGATTATAATCGGGTTATACAATTGTGGGGTCTGGCTGGGACAAGTTTGGGATCTGAAGTGCATACAGAGGTTGGAAAACTTAGGCAGGAGTTGATATGTCAGCCTTGAGATAGAATTTCTTATTTCTCAGAGAAACCTCAGTGTTTGTTCTTAAGCCCTCCAACTGATTGGATGAGGCCCACCCACATGATCAATGATAACCTTCTTTACTTAAAGTCAAGTGATTGTAGATTTTAACCACATATACAAAGGACCTTCATTACAGCATGGAGATTAGTATTTGGCTAAAAACCCAAGTACAGATGCCAAGTTGTCACACAAGATTAATCACTGGCGTAGCTAGGAATGTGACCCAGACCCTAGTCGCTGAGTGGCCTGAACCCTGGAAACCATTCTCTTCTCTGACCAGGCTTGCAGGACTTGCAGTCATGACTGGGCAAGGATCTCCTGAGAGAGCCAACCCGGTACCTGAGGGCTTCTCATAGCCCTCCCTGCTCCATCATGCGACAGCATCCTTAGCAAGCACCACTGATCAGGTCCAATCACTCTCACTTGGATAGGGACTCCTCTCCCCTGCTAGATCCTCGACACAGCACGTTCAATTGCACCCTTGATGTAGGACTGCACCTCCTTTGAGAACAGGACCAAGCTACCAAGTCCAGAGTTACAGAGACAAGAAGTACAAATCCCCCCAGTGGATCATTGAGAATGATGGTTAAGGGATCCCAGTCTCTTTCACATCTCTTGAATCCCAGACGCAGGTGTCTTTTCCTACTAAGGGTGCAGGGCCATAGAGAGATTTCTGAGTGAGTGTGTGTATTGCATTCTGAAGGATGACACCTCTTACTCAGCAGATTGCTTCTGAGCTGGCCTCAGCTGAGCCTGCAGGAGGTCATGTCCATGTGTGATTGGATGGCAGACTCTGAATGGTTTCTTGTGGGTCGTGAATGTCAGGTCCTTGGTCATGGGGCCACTCCCACAGCTCCTTTGTTATGAAATGGGTCCTCTGGTCAGACTCTACATTATTAAAGATGCCATACCTCTAGACCAGAAGTTCTAAAAGGCATCTGAGAGTGGTGCTCACTGAGGTTCTGTGGGCAGGAAACATAAACCCATGTCAGGAATAAATGCCCAGTACTCATCACTGTGAGAGTAACCATTGCCCTTTCAGGATGAAAAGGGACAAATGTAGACAACTTGCCACCAACTGGTCAATTGAAACGGTGCCAGATCGGGGGGTTGCACAGAGTATCCTGTGGATGGTAGACTGGATATTCAGAGGTGACAGGAGTTACATCAGACTTTGGATTATACAGTGGCTGAAACAGGATTTGCCCAGGCTCTGTGCCCTTCACCACAGAACTGCAGTGACTCTAAATAGACACAAAAAATACATGTTGAACTGTTGTCCAGTATCTCCATTTTCATATTTCCAAATAGAGGGATAATTTCGAGTTATTGGTTCAGGGGTTCCATTCCTTGTCCTATGGATGATAAGTCAAATGCAAAATATCTGTTGCTGTTGTTCAGTTGCTAAGTCATGTCCAGCTCTGTGTGACCCCATGGACTGCAGCACGCCAGGCTTCCCTGTCCTTCACCATCTCCCTGAGTTTGATCCAATTCATGTCTATTGAGTCAGCGATGCCATCCAACCATCTCATCCTCTGTCACCTCGTTCTCCCCTTGCCCTCAATCTAAAAATGTGTGATGTGTTCCCTCTTACCCACCCCATCATGAGAGGGACTAATAGTGAATTGTAGGCCAGACAGATTTCCAAAAGCACACTATTAAATAATATGTTCAAGTGCCACCTTAGGCACTTTTTGGTCTGTCCTGGTAAAAGCCATGGGAGTGTGCACCCAGATCTCCCTTCAAGAGAGAACCTGCGGCTGCAAGGAGAATTTAGTTGGAGCCCCCCGCCCCTGCACCTTTGGGATCTGCTGCAGTGGGCATGCTGACATCACACTTTCCTGAGCTGGGTTTCACCAAGGACTGAGCACAACAGGTAGAAGAGAGAGAGGACACTCTGCCCGAGGCAGGATCCGCTCGGGGGCTCCCAGTCATTGACCCTGACTTTCAGAGCTACACTGCCATTTGAGGTTCTTCCTCTCCAACACTCCTTCTTTCTCCTTTGCCTTCATAGATGCTAGACCTGCACTGAGGTTGATGGATTTTCCCACCTCCTCTTGTGTCTTTTCCACTTTATCTTTCTCCAGAGTCCTCCTAATCCATTTCTCCTGTCTTGACATCTGTTTCCCAGAGGCTCAGTGGATACAGTAAACAATGTAGGGCATGGAAGGTTAAATAGTAATAACTTCTAAGTTTCAGAGATGGGAGACCTTAACAAGTAGGGGGACACTGCAATGCACGACCAGAGTCGCCTTCAATGAAGGTCACATTGCTCCACTTGCTAGAAATGCCGTCATCACAAAACCTTCAGCTCTCAGCCCCTCTAGGGATTGCTTTATCTGTAAACAGTCACCTTGCAATAGGACATACACTGTCTCACAATCAATGGCTGATCAATGTGGAAATATAAAGGTCTGGTCATCTTGGTCCAAGTTGGGACAAATCTGAAGGGCTGTCCTAGCTCCACAGCTCCCATTGATCAGCTGTACGTTCACTGCATGAGCAGCATTGTAACTCAACTTCCTTCTGCCAAGTTCTGCTTCCCTGTCCTTTCCGAGGACACTGATCTCAAGGTCACTCTTTAATAAACATTCCGTATTCTCCACTCTGTCTCAGGGTCTGTTTCCTGGGAACCTGATCTGCAGCCAATTGAGCAATCCATCTTGGGTGGGACTGGAGCTTAAGTAGAAAGTGACTTTCTACTGCCAGGATATGTTTTAAATATCCTTCCTTTTTATGGCAGAGAAGAGGTTTGTAAAAAAAAAAAAAAAAAAGATCCGTAAGACCAGGATAAAGAGAACGTGGGAGAGCTACAGAACCCAAGAAAAAGAAGACAAGAAGCCATATTCGGTTTCATCAGAAGGTAGGAGGCCGCTCTCTACTGAGCACTGGATGGAGCAAACTCCTAAGCACCACTGTTGATAAACAGGCCCTAATAGGCCCTGCAAGTGGTGCAAACACAAGGGCAAGGGGACGTCCCGCAGAGGTCATAAGGTCTGAGAACCAAACTCACAGTAGCTTGAGGAAGACCAGTGTGAGGCATGAATAAAAATTCAGCAGGATTTAAAATTATCAAAAAGTCTCACCTGATTCCCAAGTGAGGTATTCTTTTATGAGCCCAGAGTCCTATAGCAGTATCTTAGCAGTCATGGCACAGGTATATAATTATCTATTTACTCTTATTGTTTGTTTGTTTCTTAGTCCATGGTGGAAAATCTCTTTGCAGGCAAAATGGAAACTCTCAGGACCAAGAGCACAGGCAGAGATGCAAAGAGATTATACAGTGATGTTTGATTGACCACAAAAATGTGTTCCCATCCTCACAGTCACTCCTCAGTGTGAGAGGGCTTTTCCACAAATGTTCCCTGAGCAGGAAACATTCTTAGGCCCTAATGAAAAATTCTTCTGCCAGGCTTCATCCCAGTCAATCTGCCTGGACCCCTAAGACCTTGCCCTCCTAATTGTAGCAACTCTTTTTTGGGTACATATGAAACAATGTCACCCATGTGACCACTGCTCCCTAGCAAGACACAGCAGGAAGCCACCGTTGTCATCCTGATGGATTCTAACATTAACTACAGCAAGTCCCCTACATGCAAATCTTCAAGTTGCAGACTTTTAAAGATGTGAATGAGCATTCCATCAACACCAGGAAGGAAGGAAATTGCAACTAGCCCTCCATCTCTTATTGCTGACAACCTTTCATCTCTGTCTTCTCTCACCCGCTCTCCCTTCTCAGTCTTTTTTTGCCTGTTCATTTGATGCCAGCCCCTGTATATGAGCTATTGCACTGTACTACTGCACATCTCAAAGAGCTGTGCTATAAGATTTTAAATGTTCTCTTTATTTTTTGTGTTTTTTTATGTATTATTTGCATGAAAAATATTTTAAACCAGTTACAGTACAGTACTATATAGACAATTGTGTTAGCTGGGTACCTGGGCTAACTCTGTTGGACTTACAAACAAATTGGACTTACCAACATGCTCTTGAAGCAGAATTTGTTCATATGTAGGGGACTTCCTTTATAGCCTGTTTGGAAAGACTGCTGTCACTTCCAACTCTCAGCACTTGGTGAGAAGGTCAGCCTCAGGTCCCCTGGCTTCAGTCTTCCACATCCCAGCCGGAAAAACAGATGAAAGGGAGAAGAATCAGGTCTCAAAACATGTACAAGAATGAGCTGCCAGAGGAGACAAGGAAAGCAGGTATCTGTGAGGAGACAGTTGGTGAAATTTGGGCCAAAGGGGATGATTCAAAGGACCCAAGGACTACATGGCATGATGGGGCATGGTGCAGAAGGAAGAAGAAGTGTAAGACAGTAAGCTCCAGGCTGGTGGCCACGTAGGAAGGCATGTCCCTGAGGATAGTACTTGGAGTTGTCCCTGAGAATTGGCTCTTCACACCCAAGGGCCATGGCTAATGTCCTACCTTTCCCAACCTCTAAACCTCTCCCTGTGTGGTTAAGGGTCTCTCTCTGCAGCAGGATGACAGAGTGGTTAGGAATCAGGGTTCTTGAGTCAGACTGTCCGAGTTCCATCCTACTCTGCCCCACTAACTGAGTGACCTTATGCTAGGTAGTTAACTTCTCAGGGCCTCCATTTCCTCACTTGTGAAATGAAGATAATAGCAAGGAATAATTACATAGGGCTGTGGTAAAGATGAAATAAAAACATACATAAAGCACTTAGAATAGTGCCTGGCATGTAGGAAGTTCAAGTTCTAAATGATGCTAATTATCTATCTACCTATTTATCCATCTGTCTCTGATCAAATCACCTTCTAAATTAGATATGTGCCTGTTTCCTCTTCTCTTTTACCCACACTAAAGATGTAAGAGTCATCCAGAGATATCCCCTCACCATCTTAATAATCATGGAGATGTTCTAATGAATGTCCACAACCCATCCTCAAGATGGTCCAAGTAATTTGATTATACTTGATAGTTTAAAAAAAAAAAATGTGCCTTCATTCTCTGGGTCTTAACATCTCTATTTATAAACAGAGGGATTTAGAGTGAAGTAGTATGAAAAGTTCCTCCCAATTTTGAATACTCTATTGATCTTTCCTTCTCTATCAAATGCATCAGTCATTAACAAATTGGCATTCAATTAAACAAGTTCTATCAGTCAAATAGAACTTGACAGAAAGAGAGAGAGAGAGAAATTTTATGAACCCAGGACTCTATCACCAAAATCCTAATTCTATGGGATGCTCTTAGTGTAGTGACTACCCAGACACCAAATTTCCATACTGCCATATATCTACTGCTTGAACAGTGATTTCTGGTGCAAAATTTAGTCACCATGGAGATCCACAAAAATCTTGGCTATCCCAAAAGTACCCCTGGTTAAGATCATTGGGATCTTCCCCAGTCCAGAAAGAATATGATGCATTATAGAAATATTTGGAACCACAGAAGGAGAGACAGAGAAAAAAACTACCAGTCCACTCATTCTTTGTGGTATGATAATTCTTTCATTGGCTCAGGATTTATTTATCCCAGATAAACATTTTTCTAATTGTGTAGTAACTGGGAAAAGGGTAGGGAGAGGTGGGAGGGAGGGAGGTGAGTGAGATCAGTACAAGGGACTCCCGTCCACGCCGGGTTCAAGTCCACAAATTCAGTTCTGTTGTAATGCGCTTTCTTCGCTTACTCTTTGGGCTTCTTTGTGAAGAAAAGTCCTTTGGAGAAAAAGCTCTGGGGGCTAAAAATTTGAAAATTCCTGCCTTGGTGAATGCTTCCACAGATACAATCCTCATGACAAACTCATGCAGTAGTTATTAATCTTATCCACTGGTACTAACGAAGGTCCACAAACCAAAGACAGATGGGAAACTTGCCCATTAATAAGTCACAGAGCACAGACTCCAAGCCAGGATGCTGATCATAAATATATATATCCTTTCCACTATTTCTCTGTGTCTTCTTTGAAATTTTATAGTAACAGAAAATTCTAGACTTCATATGATTATATATTCTCCAACTTTATTCAAGATTAATTCAGCAGATTTTAAATCAGTTCCTTCTCTAACAATAACAACTGCCATTTTTGTGCTTTTGCTATTTGTCAGTCAGTGTGTTCTTCTCTTAACATAAACTAATTCATTTAATTTCATTTAATCTGCCACCAAAATATTTATGTAAAGGGCCACCATTAGCCCTTTTTTTACATGTGAGGAAAGGAAAAGTTAAGATACTTGTCTAAGATCAAATAGTTATGTAGAGACTGGCCTAGAAGTTGATTCTAAGAAATCTAACCCTAGAGTCTTTGCATTACTAGATGGGTTATAGTTGAGTTTAAGTGCTAGAGAATCTGAGATGAATAAGGCACGTTCTCTGAACTCACCTGTAGGCACATGGCCTCTAAAATACAGTTTAGCGTGAAAGTAACTACACCTTCACAGAAATGTTGTTATGCAAATTAGGACTTCCCTGGTGGCTCATGGGTAAAGAATCCGCTGGCCAATGCAGGAGACACAGGAGACAGGTTCCATACCTGGGTCAGGAAAATTCCCTGGAGAATGAAAAGGCAACCGATTCCATATTCCCGCCTGGGAAATCCCACGGACAGAAGAGCCTGGTGGACTACGGTCCACGGGGTCACAAGGAGACAGGCATGTCCTAGTGACTAAACAACAACGCAAAATCAGTGAGTTTAGCAATAAAAATCTATTTGGGATTTAGTTTTAAATAGAGTCAGAGTTCTAAGAAACCTATTAAGTTGCAGTATTTCTTAAATTTTTAAGAAGATAATTCATGCTAGCTTCAGGAAGGATTGTTGGGAAAAATCTCAGAAAATGTACCCTAGGACAGAGGCAACACATAAATCATGGTGGACAGAAAGGAAGAAGAATACTCTACTGGAGAACTAGCCCTTAGCCTTGATGGAAGACTGCATGCTAAGGGCTCTATGGGAACTTAGCATCTGAATATTAAAGAAAAGGATGAATTATTCTGCCAGGTCTATAGTTTGTGAATGTAAGCACATTGTCTACCAAATGCTCACAGCTACTGAGAGCATAAAATTCAACTCTTAGCTCTATCCCTCCACTGATGATGGTGTGCAAGACCAGAGCCTGTTTAGAAAACTCTGGAGGGTGACATGTTTTCCACATTTCAACTTCCATACTTATTTTAATCAGTTCTCCAGTAGGACAGCCGTATGTGGGTTTTGCTGTAAAGCATGCTCAGTGTAAAATTAAAATCACGATTTAAAAGAGAAAAGACAAAGTGGACAGATGTTGCAGACAGAGACTATTGGAGGTGAGTCATAGCCAAGCAGCTAGTGGGGGAACATTCCTTACAATTGGAACTGTCAAAGCAGGCTTGCAGTGCACACGAGGTGAAATGCAACCCTCCAGAGAGAAGTTTTCCTCGTCATAAAATCTAATCTCTCTAATCTCCAGAAACCTGTGTAGCCTGATGGTATAACACAAAGCAGAGGCAAGAAAGAAGCAGTTGGTTAAATATTCTTTCTGTTTCATTTGGTGGCTATCTTCTCTTTTGCCTAATCAGCTTCTGAAAATGGATGAGAATATTGAGTCAAGATAAACTGTCAGTGATTTAAAGAAGATGGAAGGAAAGAGATAGCAACAAGAAGAGAGGAAAACATATAGGCTAGAACTGAGGGTATGGAAACCCTTGTGCTGACCGTTTCCTGAGCCTTTGGTTTTGTTTGTTGTAAGAAGTTTTTGTCGCTAAGTCATGTTCAATTCTTTGCAACCCCATGGGCGGCAGCATGTCAGGCTTCCCTGTCTTTCACCGTCTCCTGGAGTTGGCTCAAAATCGTGTCCATTGAGTAGGTGATGCCATCCAGCCATCTCATCTTCATTGACCCCTCCTCCTCATGCCATTAATCTTGCCCAGCATCAGGGTCTTTTCCAATGAGTTGGCTCTTTGCATCAGGTAGCCAAAGTATTGGAGCTTCAGCTTCAGCATCAGTCTTTCCAGTGAATCTTCATTGATTTCCTTTAGGATTGACTGATTTAATCTCCTTACTGTACATAGGACTCTCAAGAGTCTTTTCCAACACTACAATTAGAAAGCATCAATTCTTTGGAGCTCTGCCTTCTTTATGGTGCAACTCTCACATCCATACCTAACTACTGGAAAAGCCATAGCTTTGACTATATGGACCTTTGTTGGCCAAATGATTTTTCTGCTTCTTAACACACTATCTAGGTTTGTCATAGCTTTCCTTCTGAGAAGATAACATTTTTTAATTTCATGGCTGCAGTGACCATCTACATTGATTTTTGAAGTCAAAGAAAAGAAAATCTGTCAGTCTTGAGTATAATGACAAAAAGAAAACATAAAACATTTCTACCAAAGTTGATGTATAGGCTATGAAGCACTATGCAATTGTTGATCATACTGTATTCTTTATATTTTGTTTTTGAGTATAGGACAAAATAACCCACAAAATAAGCAAAATGGGTAAAATGATATTCCAGTATCACCCAATGAAAGATGATGCTGAGTGAAGGAAAAGGGTGGAATTTGGTTTAAAGAGACTGGATTCTAGTCTGACTCTGCTTCCTCATAAAAATGCACTGAAATTAAATATATGTGTGTGTGTGTGTGTGTGTGTGCATAAAATATTTGGACCATATTAAGTATTTTTGAGCCTTTATTCCCTGTCTATAAAAAATGGATCAGTAAATGTACTTCATAGACTAGGAAATCTATAGATTCATTATATACTAGGAAGTCATAGATTCATTATAATGATATATATGATTGGAAATTATGAGCTATTTCCCAATTAGGTACTATTATTTTTTGTTGCAATCTGTGCATTTATACCAAAGTTGAAGGGAGCATGTAACTCTTTGTATCAGCAGAGAACTTGATATAAAAATAGTTTCTTATTTTCAGAAAATAAATGCTAAGAATATATCTTTTGCCTCAATTTGGAATTGATATAATCAACTCTGATAAATACAAAAACTGGTTTGGAAAAGTTTGAGGTTTATTTAAAGGAAATGAGCAGAGGTTTTAATGGCCTGTTCTAATCAGAACCACCAAGGCCCACTTTCAGACACCGGAAGATGATTTTTTAAAATGTGTTATGTTTAAGAGCTTTGATAAGATTTACCATACAACACAACGGACTTTAGTAGCAGGCAGCCTGTGATTCTGAAGACCTGAAAATTGAAGTCCCACTCTAAAAATGCTTTGTGCTTGTATTGTTCTTTGAACTTCTCCCAGTGCTTTCAGATCAATTGCCTTGAACTGAAAAAGCAAAGGGATGAATTACAACCTTCAGTTAGTGTCCAGTGTGGAATGACCTCATTGGACAAACCTTGATGTACTGAGAACAGCATATTATTTGTCATGAATTTGACCTGGGTTCAAATTCCTGCTGGAACTCTTATTTTGTGCTTAAGCTTAGAAAACTTGGCTAATCCCTCTGAACTTCCATTTAAATCATTTTAGTAATTATTGCAATCTCAGGACTGCTCTGAGGTTAAAATGACAAGATGCATGAAATATACCCAGACCTGTGCCTGTACACAGTTGACATTTTAATGTAAAAGTTAGTTCTCTTTCTTTTCCTCATTCTGTCTTAGACCTGATGGTTCTATGATAGATATACCAAAATGAGTGTTACAGTTATACTCAGACTCCTAGATTTGAATAAGCTTTGTAACACAACCTTGAAAATCAACTAATCAAATTCTCTTGAAATATGATCAGTAAATAGGCTTAGAAAGATGAATGACTTGCTCAAGGTCACTCTTAATTTGCAGCTGAAACATGAGTACAGACTTAGTCTCCTGGTTTCTAGTTCACAAGCATTCCCCAAGCCTCAGTTCAGTTGCTCAATTGTGTCCAACTCTTTGCAATTCCATAGGCTGCAGCATGCCAGGCTTCCCTGTCCATCACCAACTCCCAGAGCTTGCTCAAATGCATGTCCATCAAGTCTGTGATGCCATCCAATCATCTCATCATCTGTCATCCCCTTCTCCTCCTGCCTTCAATCTTGCCCAGCATCAGGGTCTTTTCCAATGAGTCACTTCTTCACATCAGGTGGCCAAAGAATTGGAGTTTCAGCTTCAGCATCAGTCCTTCCAATGAATATTCAGGACTGATCTCCTTTAGGATGGACTGGTTGGATCTCCTTGCAGTCCAAGGGACTCTCAAGAGTCTTCTCCAACACCACAGTTCAAAAGCATCGATTCTTCGATTTTCAGTTTCCTTTATGGTCCAAATCTCTCATCCATACATGACTACTGGAAAGACCATAGCTTTGACTAGATGGACTTTGTCCCCAAGCCTAAAAATGAGCTATTTCTTGGTTGTTTCCATAGACATGTGAATCTGTGCCTTCAAAGGTCTTAGATTCAATAAGACAACACTCAAAACAATCTATACCTCTGGTCACACTCACAGTATCAAGAAACAGTGATGGTTAAATGCCCCCTAGTTCTTGTCTTTCCTCTTCTTGTGTGATTTCATCCTTACATCAATTTAGTAATTGAATAGGCTGATGGCATAACCATGCAAAACATTCTGTTAAGCACTGTACAAAGAGGAAATGAAAACTCAGCTCAGGAAAGAAGAGACACACAGTCAGCTGCAGAGTAGATCAAAAGCACAGATTTCAACAGCAGAAAAAACTGCTCAAACCTCCCTTCTGCTACTTAGCATGTGCTGTACTGAGCAGACTCCTTAACCTCTCCAGCCTTTTTTTGCTTCTCTATATCATGTGAAAAATTATACTCAGATATGTCTTGAATGTTGAATGCTATAATGTTAAAAAAGGGCCCAACTGTTATCCAAGTTCTTAATCAATCACTCTATCAGTGGCAACTATTGCTAATAACTGTTATTTATTATTAAGAGTGGTAAAAGCAAAGTGCTGTGTGGTTAACCTTCTCAATTAGGGGTCGACACACTTTTCCTGTAAATGACTGGAGAGTAAATATTTTCAGCTCTGTGGGCTGTAGGGTCTGTCTCATGACTGCTCAAGTCTGCTGTCGTAGTCTAAAAGCAGCCCTAGACCATGTGTCCATGAAGGGGTGAGGCTGTGCTGTAATAACTCTATCGACATGGGAGGCCAACCCTTGTTCTGAAGGGAAAATAATGGGAAGTTTAACTACAAGGAATGATCAGTGGCTTAATGAAACTACAGGATTTAGCAGACAGATGGAAAGTTCAGTGGGAGAAAAAGCCTAAACAAAGGCAAGAATTGGGAGTGGTTTAGAGCAAGTCAGGTGTTTACTCGAGCCTAAGCTCCAATTCCATGCCCAGGAATCTGAGCAAACACCGGGAGATAGTGAAGGACAGGGGAGCCTGGTGTGCTGCAGTCCATGGGGTCGTGAAGAGTCAGACACGACTTGGTAATGGGACAACAACAAGCTCCCCTTCTGGCATCCTTCAAACACCTCTTCCAAGCTTGAGCATCTAGGACATGTTCAGCGAAAGGAAGCATGGACTACTGCTACAAAAGACATTTCTGAACTCTTACATTTCAATGCCTTGGCAGCCCTGTTGAATGACAACTTTTGAGCAGAGACCGGCATGAATGATGTTGTGCTTTACTGCCATGGAAGTGCAATGGCAACTCTCAGAAGGCAGGAAAAACAAGTAATAAGGTAACTGACTTAAGTGGAGGAGAGAAAAGTAATTGGAGTGAAGCATAACACGTAAACGTCCAGCTTATAGGGCATAGATATGGAATATTGAATGCAGGATTTATGTAATTTAGTAATTTATGGAGCTGAAAAAGACTCAAAAGTGAACTATGGGACTTTGGGGCAAACCACTGAACCTGTTGTGAAAAATGGGTCATCTTTGAGTCCCTTTAGATCCAGAAGTCAATAATCGCAGATTGAATTTGGTATTGGGAGCACATCATTATTTTGGTTCTGTGTTACTTAACAGCCAGACTAAGCCCAATATAGTAATTGTTAACAAAGGACAGTGAAATCAGGTATACTATTTGAAAACTCTCTCTTTATCTCTCTGGTTTGCTTTGACTCTTTTCTCTTTCTTGATTGGTTTGTTCCTTTGCTTCTTAGTGCTCTGTGGAACACATGCATTTGACTCTGTAAGGTGATGCTCATGACTTGGCTCCATTGCCTTATGTTTGAGGCTCTGATTGAACATTCTTAGCAATAGTGCTTGAGTAGATTTTCAAAAACAGTAAGGTTTTCTCCCCCCCCCCCCACTTTTATTTATTTATTTATTTTGTTGTTGCCTACAACTTTTTTATTTTTTTTAATTTATTTATTTTCTTTATAATATTGTATTGGTTTTGCCATACATTGACTTGAATCTGCCATGAGTGTACATGTGTCCCCCATCCTGTGTCCCCCCTCCCACCTCCCTCCCCATCCCATCCCTCTGGGTCATCCCAGTGCACCAGCCCTGAGCATCCTATAGCACGCATCGAACCTGGACTGGAGATTCATTTCACATATGATAATTTACATGTTTCAATGCCATTCTCCCCTATCATCCCTCCCTCACCCTCTCCCACAGAGTCCAAAAGACTGTTCAGTACATCTGTGTCTCTTTTGCTGTCTCGCATACAGGGTTATCATTACCATCTTTTTAAATTCCATATATATGCATTAGTATACTGTATTGGTGTTTTTCTTTCTGGCTTACTTCACTCTGTATAAAAGGACCAAATTTCATCCACCTCATTAGAACTGATTTAAATGCATTCTTTTCAATGGCTGATATTCCATTGTGTATATGTACCAGGTCTCACTTAGGCCTTTAGTATAAAGCCTGCCCTCTTCAGTACAGCACACAAGTCTCATTGTCTGATCCTCCCATGCCCTTCTAGCTTTATATTCCATCCCACATCTTTAGTCCAGGTATCTGAACCATAATTTCCAGAAAGCTCCAAATTGTTTTATTCTGCCCCCCAAAAAATAATCCCTTTCACCACTGGGGTTTTGAACGAGTAGGGAATAAAGCAAAAAAGAAATATGGAATCCAAGTATGATACTTATTACAGATGGAGACCAAGATGGAATGCACATCGTTAGGTAGATTAAGTGGATTTAATAATGATAATAGCAAACTCTGCATCTGAGAAATCCTACCCACTGAAATCCAGTAGTGCTGGGCCTGGACAGCCCTCCCTGCCCATAACTCTTACGACGTGCTCAGCTGAGCTGAGCAAGCCCCATTATTCTTTCTACATATCTCATCCAGGTAAATCAATTCACTCATAAGCTAAAGGAGCAGAGAAAGGCCGAGATTACACTAACTGAGCTTCTTTAAGGGGATGGGAATGTTAGAAGTGAAGAGGAAGTGTTCCTCACGAACCACTGCTGAGCTTGCTTCTTATCCTCTTAGCAAACACCCATCAAGTCTTCACCCAGGCATCAACAACAAATGGGAAGCTATTATGTAAAACAGAGAGCCTAATCTGGTGCTCTGTGACAACCTAGAAGGGTGGGATGCGGGAGGTGGGAGGGAGGCTTAAGAGGAAGGGGACGTAGTTATACATACACACGCGCACACACACACACACACATATTACACATAGAGGGCTTCCCAGGTGGCACTTGTGGTAAAGAACCTGCCTGCCAATGCAGGGATGCAGGAGACATAAGAGACGTGGATTTGACCCCTAGGTCAGGAAGATCCCCTGGAGGAGGGCATGGCAACCCACTCCAGAATTCTTTCCTGAAGAATCCCCATGGACAGAGGAGCCTGGCAGGCTACAGTCCATAATGTTTCAAAGAGTCAGACTCGCTTGAAGTTACTTAGTACACACACACACACACACACACACACACACACACACACACACACATGCTTAGGGCTGATTCCCATGAATGTATGGTAGAAGTCAACATAACATTATAAAGCAATTATCCACCAAATAAAAATTAAAATAGAGTCCTCCAATAGGTCCCATTGAAAGTGTGTAGGAAGACTTAAACAAGAACTGCCTTCCTAAAAGACTCAGGTCCTTGAGGGCTGCATCCAAAAACATTACTTTGTCTCTGCTCAACACCTCTTTCCCACTGTTATTGCAACAGGACTTTGACTTTTTCTTTAGGGGTCTTGTTTCCCAATATTCATAAATTTTGATAAGGCCACCAATCAAGATGCCATTCCAGGGACAGAGAGTGTTGTCTTGAGTGGAATAAGAAAAAAAAAGGGGAAGAGGGCATTGAATGGAGTTGATTCATCCCAGTGTGATGCCATAAATCATGTGTTCATGTATTCTTTTGTTACCTAGATTCTTTAGGGGCTGTAGTTTCTGTGAAGATTGTTTCCAAAAATGGCCACAAACATGTCCCTCTGTAATGTGACTGTGCATTAAGTGATATCTAATTGCTCCACACCCTGCCTTGAATCCAGGCTGGCCATGGTACTTACTTTGGTCAGTAGATGTGTTGGGGGTGGTATCAGACCAGGTCTGAGCCTAGACATCTTTTCATTTTCTTGGACCCCTTCCACCTTCATTTGAGCAAGCCCCAGTTGTCCCCTGGGGATGAGAGACCATGTGGGGCAGAGCCTGCCCATTTCTCCCTATTAAATCCCAGGAGTAAGTGAAGAGCTAGCCAAGACCTGTGACACCAGCACTTAGCCGACCTACAGCTGACCTCAAATGCACAGACATGGATGGCACCTCTGTTTGCCCTTCACAGTTGAGCCTGACTCAGACGAGCTGACCTCTCCAGCCAAAATGCCAATGGCGGATAGCAAACACCTATTGTTTTAAGGTACTGAGATTTGAATTGGTTACTTATACAACAGAGAGTTTTTTCCCAATTTTATTGAGATTTCATTGATATACAGCATTGTATATGTCTTTAAGGTTTAAAACATAATGATTTAATATCAGTGCTTAAAAATAACTTTGAGATTGGGTGTTAGAGACTGGAAAAAGAAGTAAATTGTCAGTAAAAGATGAAAACTCTTGGGGTTCAGATTTTCTTTTCTTTTTCCATTCAGACAGCTTCCCTAAATCCATCCAACAGAAAGTTTCTTTCTTTTTATACTTAAAATAATCTGAATTGCTGTACATTGAGAGTCACTAGGACAACAAAGAGATCAAGTCATTCCATCTTAAAGGAAATCAACCCTGAATATTCATTGGGCGGACTGATGCTGAAGCTGAAGGTCCAATACTTTGGCCACTTGATGCAAAGAGCCGACTTATTAGAAAAGGCCCTGATGCTGGGAAAGATTGAGAGCAGGAGAAGGGGACAACAGATGATGAGATGGTGGGATGGCATCACCAACTCAATGGACATGAGTTTGAACAAGTTCCAGGAGACGGTGAAGGACAGGGAAGCCTGGTGTGCTGCAGTCCATGGAGTCATAAAGGGTCAAAAGAGTCGGACACCACTGAACAACTAAACAACAGCAACAGTGTTGCTTGAGACCAAAGAAACGTAACTGAAACAGACTAGGAAGGAAGGAAGGGCAAAATGGAGAGGAGGAAAAGAGGAAAGAAGGATGTCCAGCTCTTAAATAAATTCTCTTCTAGAAAAAAATTCAAACCTCTACATTTAAAGGAAAATGCATTTTCCAAACACCAGAACATACATGAATCAGCTAAAATGCCAGTGATCATCAGACTTTAAAAAATAATATGCTCTGATGCTATAATTATTCAGTGTGTGTGTGTGGGTGGGTGTGTGTGTGTATATATATAAAATCTCTCTCTCTCACACACACACATATGCACACACAGAGACACAGAGACTTACAAATGGCTAACCAGTTTGGTCAGAGGGCAGCAGAAAAGTCAGGAGCAAACGTGTACTAGAAGTTTTTGATTTCTGTAGGAGTTTTCCTGTAGACAACTCACTGTTTCTGATTAAATCACTGCAAACAGATTTGATTCTGTTGGTGAACAGGGAAACAAATGGAAGTCTATTTCTGCTACTGGAAGCATTTATGCTATGTGATCCTTAAACCAAAGCATTCTTCAGATAAACAGATCCCAAATGTATTGATCAAGAACAAACTTTGAATCTCCGCGAAATTATGGAATATGTCGGTTTTTCCCCCTTTATACCCAAAGTAAAATGCTAAATAACTTCTTTGTATCCACCAAATAGTTTTCAAGTAGTTTGTACAAAAATATGCAGATGATAGACAATTAATAATTCATTCTTCACTACTCATACCTCAAATATACTCTGATAATATTGGTATACTTTGAAACTGCTATACTTCAAGTGACTTCCTACTGCCTGAAAAAAATGTGTAAAAATAATTATAATGATTATGTTGCTGTTTATTATGGCTAAGAATACTCACGGATCTTCCCTAGACGGTTCTAGATATTGCTATAGCAGGCTTCATTCACTGTTGCTTGTGCCCATCCGCAAGCTTGCCACTCACTGACTGTGTTAACACGAGGCAGATTATTCACCCATAGCTGGGTTTATTCTATAAATGGAGCTAGGAATTGTGCCGTCTCTTATGCTGTGGAGATTAACCAAGTAAATACATGCAAAGTGTATATGAGCACCTGGCATGTAATAAATGCCAGGCTTAATAAATAAACCTGGCTTAGTAAATGTTAATTATGTCAGCAACTATAATTATTACCATCATCATCATCACAGCTCTGGATCATCTACTATTTCCCAAATTTGACTTCTCAGATCATTCCTGTGACTTATACTATTATCCTTGCTTTATGGAATTGAAAGCAAGACTCAAGTTGATGAATAATTTGTCATAGTCACTGTCCTAGTAAAGACAAAGTTCAGGATCAAGCTGGGCCTTGTGGTTCCTAAGGCCACCCACCCATTTCCTCTTCACTTTCTTCCCCACAAGTCCTCTACATTCTGTCTAAATCAACCTCTGTGCTCAGCACTAGTGGAATGTAAGCATGAATTCCTTCCAAGAAGTTGACCTTGGCATAATTCCCAACCCTGCTGCTATTGTAGGAAAAGTAGGAATTCAACACAGTGTTTATTTGGGAATCATCAGATGGCCTGGAATAATGCCCAGCTCCAGTGCTCATAACTACTATGTTAGCTTGAATTATTGTGCCAACATTTCCTCGTCAGTAAAACAATGCCTACCCGATAGGCTTTTCTGGGGATTAAATGAATAACCTGAGATTAACACAGCAGTTGGCATGTCATAAGCCCTTAATAAATGCTAGCATGAAAGGCCTATAAGTAGGGCCTCTCTTGCTGCCCAAAAACTACAATAATGGACACCAATCACCTGGATCCTAAGTAAGGGCTGTGCCATATTTGAGACAAAACTGTCCATCATCCACCTCCAAGGAATAAAGGGTTCGAGTGAGAAAACAGGTGAGGGAGGTTTCCCCTTTTAAGAGCATGTCTGTGGGGGCCATGTGCCATCTCCTAAAAACAGCAAGGAAGAGGGAAGTGTTTGCTTATTAATTCAAACTAAGTGAAGGTGGCTTTAAAGGAGCACTGATGTTCCTGTGTGATGTGGAATTTGGGGAACACATGGCCTTTGCCTGGGGAAGACCACAGTTGGGAGAGTTATGGCCAGAATTATGCCTCCCAGCCTGGGAAGGAGATGGAGTCCCATCCATGAGGCAAGAAGCCTTTTCTAGGGCACCAGATATGACTGCAAGGTTGGAAGCTCGCCTGGCGTCTTTGTGGGATGGATTATTTGGAGACAAGAGCACAAGATGAGAAGCTGGAAGTGGCCAACGAGAGGTGTGGGATAACCTTCCTTATTGCAGGTATAGTCACTTCTCTCAGTGATACATTTGTAAGAATAAACTGGCTATGTTTGGCTTATCTCCTCCAGTTCGGGGCAAGCTCTGAAGAGAACAAACCTTCTGTGGTCTGGGAACTGTCTTACCTGGGCAGCACCTTGCTCACCCCTCCTATGGATACCCATGCTGGACCAGCATACCGGTGACAACTGGGGAATCTGTTTAAATCAGGAATTCACTTATCTGGTGCGTTTGGCTCTCACTTTGAGCTAAGTCCTACAACAAGCCTTTCTGTGGCATGAAGACCCTATGTGGGTCTCCATGTGTTTACTCTCTAATTTCTCAAGCTGTTCAAAGCTCACACAGGGAAGATAAGCGAGAGGCATTGGGTCTCCTGTATATACCAACAGTTCAGACAGTGAGACAGATGAGGAGAGGTGATGAGGACTAAAGATACCCTCTGATTGTAACCAAACCAGTCCAGCCTTATTGCATACTACTGTGGCTATTACTTCTTGTATTAGAACTTGTCGGAACCTAAGTATGCCCCCATCCTTTCCTGCATCTGTGTTTGCTAAGGGAAATTTTTCATCTCTGTCCTATTTCCTTTTCTGGATTCAATTCAATGACTTCCTGGTCTACAAAGCCTCTTCTAATTCACTCCACACTATGTCCTCCACCCAAATTATGTGGTATTTCCCCATCCATTCTTACCCAGAAACTTTATCAAAGTGGCTCTGACAGTGCCAGTCATACTTGCCTTTGAAATGTTTAATCCTATTGAACACAATCAGCCTGGTCCTTCTTCATCTGTGTCTCCTCCCAGGACTGCTCTCACATAAAATGGGGGTTCATTGTTTGCTGAAACCGACCGAAATGACACTGACTCTGCATTACGTACAGTTCTTGGGTTCAGAGAGGTTCTGCTTAAACACCAGACTATTCTCTGCTTCTTTCTAGTTTTTCTCATGCAAACACGAATGCTCTCTGAATCTGTTTGTATCACAGTTACAGAGAAAATGTAGGGCTTTGCATTAAACATCTAGGGCTGTACCTGGTCTTAGCACTCCTATAAAAACTATTTCAGCTTCCATTTTGATTGGAAACATGATAACAGAAGAGACATTATTTTGCCAGTTCTTTGGCAAGAATATTATCCCTCAAAGCATTCACCTCTATTGTTCTTTGGGTCTTGAAATGTCAAAGAAATCTTTTAAAGAAGATGAGGGTGGGACTTTCCTGGTGGTCCAGTGGTGAAGTCTCTGCATTCCCCACGAAAGGGGCCCAGGTTGGATCCCTGGTCAGGGAATTAGATCCCACATGCTACAACTAAATATCCTGCATGCCACAGTGAAAATGTAAGATCTCACATGCTGCAACTAAGACCCAACACAATCAAATAAATTAATATTAAAAAAAATAATAAAAGAATATGAGGATATGTACAAGCTCTTACTTCACAAAGTAGGCACCCCATCACCAAAGAGGAAGAGTATGCCAGAAGCATTGCAGTCAAGGGCCGTACTTAGCTGATCCAGACTGAACTCAAACAGACCCTATGGAGCCCCAGCCCAGCTTGGCTGTCTTCCCTCTAAAATTAGAGCACTGATAACCATAATATCAGCCTAGGACTTCACAGGACTTTGTGAGCATGTGTGGATACACTATATATACCATGCTTATAGATCACAAATGTGTCTATTAACATCAGTATCATAAGAAGGAAACCTCAGTTCATCCCCACAAGTCAGGCTTCTGATGCTCCCGTGTCTTCATCTGTATCTTTTACACTTTTTAAATTTGTATTGTGTTTTTATTTTCTATCAGAGATAAATGGCTGTTTCAATATGGAAATTAAATAAAGTGTCTTATTAGAAATAACTAGGATCCCTTTTAGTCTCCTAATTAAATAAAAAGTCAGGCTCAACAGTCACTCAATATGATCTGGGGCAAGTCAGTTTGACCCTCTGTGTCACTGTCTTTCTTATGCATGAGCTGATGTTAATAGCTGATGAAATGGTGAAGTAATGTCTTGAATAATAAACGTCTCCATAATAAAATATAAAGCTGACAACTAGTGTTAGGTGTGTTGGGTAGCCTAGAAAGTTTGTTCGGGTTTTTCAGCAAGATCTTACAGAAAAACCCAAATGAACCTTCTGACCAACCGAATACTTAGCTGGGGAAAGCAGAATCCTGAGGCTTTTAAGTCCTGGCTCCCCAGTCATATAAGTGAACATATCTGTGGTCTCCAAGTCTGTTTTCTTACATGTCAATGGGTGGAGAAGAATAATAGTTACCTCAGAAGGTGGTGATAAGATTTAAAGGAAATAATAATACACGAAATGTTAGTCACTCAGTTGTGTTTGACTCTTTGCAACCCCATGTACTATAGTTCACCAGGCTCCTCTGTCCAAGGAATTATCCAGGCCAGAATACTGAAGTGGGTAGCCGTGTCCTTCTCCAGGGGATTTTCCAGAACTGCGGATCAAACCCAGGTCTCCTGTATTGCAGGCAAATTCTTTACTGCCTGACTCACCAGGGAAGCCCCAATGAACATGCAAGAACGTGCTAAATTCTGAGATCCTATAACACATTAACATGCATTACATTTGTAAAGCCCTGCCCTTCTTTATTCATAAAGAACCAGATAAAGAATAGAGGGAGAGAAAAAGGAAATGTGGGCATGAAGAAAGGACTCTGATCGTACTCCCAATGCCACCACCAGATGAGTCAGCTATTTCACCTTGCCGGGGAACTAAACATTCACATAACAAACAAAAAGAAAACTATGGGCTGCAGGAAGAATAGGCTCTTCCTACAGCCCTTGCAGACTCTGAACCTGCGTGATTTCCATGCACCTGCTATCCACTTACAAATAAAATAGAATTGAATCCTTTTATAACAAATAATTCCACCATCATTAATGAAGTAGAGCAGTGTAGTGTAAAGAAGAAACCAAAGCCAGAGGAGCCCTGGTTTGAATCTGGATTCTCCAGCACATCAATTGACTTTGGAGGAATTTATTAAATTTTCATGGCCTTGGTTATCTTATTTGTAAAATGGGATAATACAACCCCTCATGGGACTTCCGTGAGGGGAGAAAAATCCATGAGACAGTGCATTCTAGTTCATTTGTTCTGTCCTTTTTAAAAATACCCAGCAGACATATGGCAAATGAAAGACTGAACCCCCTTAGTTCTGCCTGGTTGGAGACATTGGGAGTCAGGGAGCTAATAAAGATCTCTTGGCGTCAAGGTTAAAGTCAAGCCCTTTGTGTTGACTATGGGTGACGGACACAGAGCTAATGGCTAAGTTAGAAAAGACTGTTGTTTTGGTGGTGTAGAATTCCAGACACATTCTGCACTCTCTATTGCCAGGAGCCATGCAAGCAGAATGCTGCGGAAACAACAGGATTAATCCTCACCGGAGGACATTTGCCTTTAGTCCCCACAGGAAGCCTGCTTTCTGTGAACTGTTCTGGGATGAGGGGAAACTTGATATTTTTTCTGGTTTGGAGGGGAGACTCGAGCCTTTCCCTTCTTTGAAGACTGAGAGCACGAAGGTGGAGAAGCGCAGCCTTCTGAATAGCTCTGCCCGCCATCCCAGAAGCCTCAGGCTCAAAGCATTAAGGGTACATCTTCCATGTGCTCCCTTCCAGAGTGGGCAAGCCTCACAGGTTGGAACACCCAACCTGTCTGTCTCCCATTGATCTCTGAGTCAAAGACCCAGTGATCTTCATCATGGAATGGGGATCTAGGGCATATGTAATGCAGTTCATTAGAATGCATCACTAAATCAGTAAGCCTTTGCTTTATGCTTCATTTAGCCCATCTAATGTTTACTTTCCCTGGAGAAGGGAATGGCAACCCAGTCCAGTATTCTTGCCTGGAGAATCCCATGGACAGTGGAGCCTGGCCCACTGTCCAAGGGGTTGCAAAGAGTTGGACACAACTGAGCAACTAATACACACAGTGTTTACTTTAAATTTGTAATGGGAATAATATAATAGCACAGTAGGTGCTATTGTTGTATTCTATATAATTTGTAAATAAAGTTAAATATTGCAGTTGTGTTTGAATGACTATTATATGCAGAAACAAGTAATATATAAACAACTAGAAAAGTACAATCCCCCCAAAATTCGTATCCTTAGAGTATAGTCTCTTTAAAAGCCAAGACCAGGACATTCATGTCTGAATTGCAAGTGCCTCATACAATGTTGACAAAATTGGGCACATACTACGGGCAAGGCTCTGTTCTAGGCCCTCAGGATTCAGAGACCTTTGTGAGAAGGTAATCATGTAAATAACCAACCAGCAGACAATGCAGTGAGTGCTTCCTATAAATTGTAATTATAATGATGAGAATGCAAAGAGGATATAATTTGTTTTATTAAGATCAGGGCAAGATTGAACTCATTCACATAAGAGCAGGAAGTGGAACTAAGCCATTAAAGGGGTTTTAGGGATTTTTCAATTTTTGAGGAAAGAGGGGAGAATGGACTCAGAGAATTTGTAATTCCCTGTAACTTCCAGAATTAGCACAGGGCCAAGCACAAAAGTGGTGGCTCAGTGATATTAATAAAGAATCCTGCCTTGAAGGAGATGCAGGTTTGATCCCTGGGTCAGGAAGTTTCCCCTGGAGAAGGGGATACCCATTCCAGTATTCTGGCCTGGAGAATCCTGTGGACAGAGGAGCCTGGCAGGTTACAGTCCATGAGGTCCCCGAAGAGTTGGACAGGCCTTAGTGACTAAGGAGCAACAACAGGCAAAAAAGAGTTGTTGTTTCTAAACATGTATCAGTTAGAATCACTATTATAAAGGCTACATCTTAATTGACTAAAAAACAAAAATATTTTTAACTTACACTACATAGAACCATAAGATTAAGAGGGTTTCAAATATAGCTTGATTTAGAAGTGTACCATGCTATCAAGATTTCAGTTTCATTTTTCTTAGAAACCTTGAGCTCTGCCTTCTGCTGTGGTAACATCCTCAGGCTGGCTTCCTACCAGTACTGGCTATGGCAGTTCTAGCCTCATCCCTACAACTCACAACCTTCAGAGGCAGAGAGGGCCCTGTGTCCCAGAAGCTGATGCAAGAATTCCACATCATGTGCACACAAGCTCAGATACGTCCGACTCTTTGCAACCCCATGGACTGTAGCCCACCAAGCTCCTCTGTCCATGGGATTCTCCAGACAAGAATACTGGAGTGAGCTGCCATTTCCTACTCCAGGGGATCTTCCCTACCCAAGGATCGAACCCACATTTCTTGTATCGCCTGCTTTGGCAGGCAGATTCTTTACCCCTGGCCCCACCTGGAAAGTCACTCAAAAGAGTTCCACCTCTAACCCTAGTTGCACTAGTTTAGATCACATCTCCATTCCTGAATCAAATGTCAGCCAAATACAATGACTGACTCTTGGAGACAGGTAGGGGTCAGCTTCTCTAAACCCACCTGGGGCCCCACATAGAAATCAAGGCATTTTCAATAGAGACAATGCAGAAATTGACACTGATGGGGCAACCAACAGGGGACTTACTACAGGTAGTGCGATCCCCAAAGTGTTTGAAGAGCACTGGCGGCAATTTTGCACATTCTGAAGGCAATTGAGTCTGAGGGTTTGTTTGTTTTTAACTTAAATCTCCTGAAATTTCTCAGTTGTTTTTTTCCCCCTGAATTTCATTCTGTTTTGCCTCAACCTCCAAGTGGTGCTAGTGGTAAAGAACCTGCGTGCCAGTTCAGGAGGTGTAAGAGACACGGGTTTGATCCCTTCGGATGAGGGCATGGCAACCCACTCCAGTATTCTTGCCTGGAGAATCCCATGGACAGAGGAGCCTGGTGGGCTACAGTCCATAGGGTCACAGAGTCAGACAGAACTGAAGTAACTTAGTACTCAGGCACACACTGAAATAAAGCACCTTCAGTGAATTCAGACCAGCTCTCATTTACCAACACGGTGAGTGAGAACTGAGCTTCCTTTGTTTTTTGCTTCTCTCCTCTTTTCTTGTTTATTTTCTTAGAAACTTAAAACCTGAGTAACTAAATCACACTCAGAGCCTCTGTTTTATCCTCTACCTTCTGTGTCTGCTCATGATATCATTATCTTTCCCTCTGAGAAATAGATATTTGCTTTATCTTGTATAAAACTAGCCTGAGTTCCTGAACGAAGTGCAAGTATATAATAACCATTTTGTTAGACAGAGATTGACTGAAAACAAACTGGTCCTTTACGAAGAAATGCAAGTAGCCCCCAAAGGTATCCAACTAGAGCAATGTCATCCACAATAGGATCTACACCCATTTGTATGGTCTACCCTTGTCCTGAATCCAGCCAATTCTCACCCTGGAGCATAAGTCTACTCATCACAAATGAATCTCACAGTTTCCATCCTGGAGATTCATTTTGTATGTCAGCCCATTAGCTTTCTCTTTTATTCTTCTCTATTCTTAGCACAAGATTGCTCCATATTCAATAAATATTAAATGTGGCAATAATGATGATGACCATGTAAATAAATAAAAAGAAATAATCCTTTTCAAGCCTTTCAAGATTGTCTACACTTTTGATTTAAGATGAAAAGAAAAATCATTTCTTGGGGTCAAGTGGAATATCTCTTAGCCTCTTTGTATGTTATTAAACCTATTCAATTCTCCAAAGCCAAAGGATAAGGCTCTAGTGGAGCAAGATCATTCATTCCTGAATGGACACACAACCCATTCAAATACCATGTTAATAGTATTCTTGGAGATGAAAACAGCATATTTGACCTCTGCAGTTTCATATATAATTGAGTCTATTCTCTTGTACAAACCTCTACTAAAGTAGCATTAAACTCAGGGACATTGTTGGCTTAAGTGTCTTGCACTGGGCTGTGACTGTTTTCACAATAACCACAATATATGCATTTGTACACCTCTCATGTCAGTCACAGAGGCTGATATATAGTAGGTGTTCATTAGAGGTTTGCTTATAATTACTTTTAAATGAGTGAGGTTTTTCTGCAAATGTTTAATACAAACATACAAACACACAGCTAAGAGTTATTTGAGGATTTTCAAAATCTGTCTGCAAATGCAACCCCAACCAACCAATACTTGGAGTCCCAACATTATGTGTGCATTTATTTTTATAAATTTAAGAACAAACTTCAGTTAAAATGAAATAGACCAGGTTGCTGTTCACCTTGACAGCATTCTTGGCAAAGCAAGTACTGAACTCTTGCTTGACAAACTGTCAATATTAGCCCCAAACCACCCCAGTCCCCCTGGAGGAGGAAATGGAAACCCACTCCAGTGTTCTTGACTGGAAAATTCCATAGACAGAGGAGCCTGGTGGGCTATAGCCCATGGGGTCGCAAAGAGTCAGACAAGACTTAAGACACACACACCCCAATCTCACTTCTTACTTATTCAAATACCTCCTCCACCAGGTGTATTCTCCGACCTGGTAACTGCAGCGTCCATCAAGACCCACTTAGCTCTTCATCTGGGAGGCTGACCTCTTGAGCAACTTTGACTGTCTCTTGTGCCCTTTGACTTTTGATTGAATTGAGCCAATAGGAAACCTCAGCAGGAGACTAAAGGAAAGAGAGAGGTCAGGGTATTTCTTCCATTGGATTACTTCAGCATGGCCCTGTCCCCTTCCAGTTCACTGCCCCTCCCAAGGCAGTTGGCTCTATACATGAACTCTCTCTGGCCTTCCAGATTTTAGTAAATCCCCTTCTCCTCACCCCTTCAAGGTCACTGCTGTGAACAGGATCTTTGCACAATCTTTTGTAGTTCCTTACACCACACACCCACCTTAAATTAATCTCCTTATAAGTAACAATGTTTGAATTATCCTAATTTCAATATGCTATTTTTTTCCTTTGTACCCTGACAGAGACATCACTTTGCCAGCAAAGGTCCATGTAGTCAAAGCTATGGTTTTTCTAGTAGTTCATGTATGGATGTCAGAGTTGGCCCATCGAGAAGGCTAAGGACAGAAGAATTGATGCTTTTGAACTGTGGTGCTGGACAAGACTCTTGAGAGTCCCTTGGACAACAAGGAGATCAAATCAGTCAATTCTAAAGGAAATCAAGCCTGAATGCTCATTGGAAGGATGGATGCTAAAACTGAAGCTCTAGTACTTTGGCCACTTCATGCAAAGAGTCGACTCTTTGGAAAAGACCCTGATGCTGGGAAAGATTGAAGGAAAAATAAGAAAGGGACGATAGAGGATGAGATATTTAAATAGCATCACTGACTCAATGGACATGAATCTGAGCAAACTCAAGAACTCCAGAAGATAGTGGAGGATAGAAGAGCTTGATGGGCTGCATTTCATGGGGTTGCAGAGCCAGACACAACTTAGCAACTGACCACCAACAACAACAGCTCCTTCTGGTAAGCCCATGCCTCATGCTACCCCAAGGTGATTCTGAAAATCAGCTCTCCATCAAGGCCTCTGTGTCTCCTTTTGTGACTTTAGTGGAAAGTCAGGTTTGGTCCATCTCAGAAACCTATTGCATGCACCAGTTACTTATTGTCACAGCTACTCTTATATCTTCATAAAGCAAGATCTGCTTTAATGAGTGAAAAATGAAGTAAAACCTCCCAAATTCAAAACTTGTGAAAATCTGGCTTTTTTATTGGTAAAATATGAGCATTTTTCTGTGTTAAATGGAAGATTTAAAAATATATTGTGTATCAATCAGAAAACTAAATGTTTTAAAGCTAGAAGAAAAAAAATATTTTTAAAAATTTCAGCATTTCTCACATACACAAATGTACAAGGCACTGGGGGAGAAGAATGAATATAAAGACTTAAGACATTATTTCTACTGTTGAATAACATGTTCTAAAATAAAATGAACAGCAAACATACTCAAACACTCTCACATCTCCAAAGTTCATTGAAAGGCTATTAAATGCCTTTCAATGTATTTACAGACAACGTCTTCTGCTTTTTAAACCTCTCAGCAACTGTGAGGACTACATACTGCTATTGCAAACTTAATGATAAAAAAAAGTTTCATTCTTTAAGTCTGTGAGTCTCTTTCTGTTTTGCAAATAAGTTCTTTTGTGTCATGTTTTTAGATTCTGCATATAAGTGATATCACATGGTATTTGTCTTTCTCTGACTTAATTCATTTCAGTTCAGTTCAACCACTAAGTCATGTCTGACTCTTTGTGACCCCACGGACTGCAACACGCCAGGCTTCCCTGTCCAACACCAACTCCCAGAGCTTGCTCAAACTCATGTCCATCAAGTCGGTGATGCCATACAACCATCTCATCCTCTGTTGCCCACTTCTCCTCCTGCCTTCAATCTTTCCCAGCATCAGGGTCTTTTCCAATGAGTCAGTTCTTCACATCAGGTGGCCAAAGTACTGGAGTTTCAGCTTCAGCATCAATCATTCCAATGAATACTTAGGACTGATTTCCTTTAGAATTGACTGGTTGGATCTCCTTGCACACCAAGGGACTCTCAAGAGTGGTGTCTGTTCCAACACCACAGTGCAAAAGCATCAATTCTTCGGTGCTCAACTTTCTTTATGGTCCAACTTTCACATCTGTACAGCACTACTGGAAAAACCATAGCTTTGACTAGACTGACCTTTGTTGGCAAAATAATATCTCTGCTTTTTAATAGCTTTTCTTCCAAGGAGCAAGCATTTTTTAATTTCATGGCTGCAGTAACCATCTGCAGTGATTTTTGAGCCCAAGAAAATAAAGTCTGTCACTGTTTCCATTGTTTCCCCGTCTATTTGCTGTGAGGTGATGGGACCAGATGCCATGATCTTAGTTTTCTGAATGTTGAGTTTTAAGCCCACTTTTTCACTCCCCTCTTTTACTTTCTTCAGTTCTTCTTGGCTTTCTGCCGTAAGGGGCTGTCATCTGCACATCTGAGGTTATTGAATTTCTCTCGGCAGTTTTGATTCCATCTTGTGCTTCACCCAGCCTGGCATTTTGCATGATGTATTCTGTATATAAGTTAAATAAGCATAGTGACAATATACAGCCTTAATGTACTCCTTTCCCTATTTGGAACAAGTCTGTTGTTCCATGCCCAGTTCTAACTGTTGCTTCTTGACCTGCATACAGATTTCCCAGGAGGCAGGTCAGGTGGTCTGGTATTCCCATCTCTTGAAGAATTTTCCACAGTTTGTTGTGATCTACACAGTTAAAGGCTTTGGCATAGTCAATAAAGTGGAAGTAGATGTTTTTCTGTAACTCTCTTGCTTTTTTGATGATCCAGTGGATGTTGGCCATTTGATCAGTGGTTCCTCTGCCTTTTCTAAATTCAGTTTGAACATCTGGAAGTTCATGGTTCACGTACTGTTGAAGCCTGGTTTGGAGAATTTTGAGTATTACTTTACTACCGTGTGAGATAGTGCAATTGTGTGGTAGTTTGTACATTCTTTGGCATTGCCTTTCTTTGGGATTGGAATGAAAACTGACTTTTCCAGTGCTGTGGCCACTGCTGAGTTTTCCAAATTTGATGGCATATTGAGTGCAGCACTTTCACAGCATCTTCTTTTAGGATTTGAAAACACTCAACTGGAATTCCATCACTTCCACTAGCTTTTTTTCATAGTGATGCTACCTAAGGCCCACTTGACTTCTCATTCCAGAATGTCTGGCTCTAGGTGAGTGATCGCACCATCATGGTTATCTGGGTCATGAAGATCTTTTTTGTATAGTTCTGTGTATTCTTGCCAGCTCTTCTTAATATCATCTCCTTCTGTTAGGTCCATACCATTTCTGTCTTTTATTGTCCCATTTTTACATAAAATGTTCCCTTGTTATCTCTAATTTTCTTAAAGAGATCGCTAGTCTTTCCCATTCTATTGCTTTCCACTGATCATTGAGTAAGGCTCTCTTATTTCTCCTTGCTGTTCTTTAGAACTCTGCATTCAGATGGTTGTATCTTTTCTTTTCTCCTTTGCCTTTCACTTCTCTTCTTTTCTCACCTATTTGTAAGGCCTCTTCAGACAATCATTTTGCATATGATAATCTCTAAGTCCATCCACATTGCTGCAAATGGCATTATTTCACTCTTATTAATGACTAAATAATATTCCATTGTATATATGTACCATATCTTCTTTATTTATTCACCTGTCAATGGACATTTAGGTTACTTCCATGTCTTGGCTGTTGTAAACAGTGCTACAATGAACATGGGGTGCATGTATCTTTTTGATCCATGTTTTTCTCTAGATATATGCCCAGGATTGGGGTTACTAGATCATATGGTAGCTGTATTTCTAGTTTCTTAAGGAAAATCCATGCTGTTCTCCATAGTGGCTGCACCAATTTACATTTACACCAGGACTGTAGGAGAGCTCCATCAGGACTCTATTCTTGCAAACAAACTTCTTCTTTCTTAATGAGATCAAGTCCCCACCACTTCTCATTGCAGAGCTATTTCATTCTCCAGCTCAGTAGTTTGTAGCAGGACACAATTCTGCCCCTACTCAGAGGACATTTAGACATTTTTGGTTGTCATCACAAGGGGAAAGAGTGTTACTGACCAAGTCATGGATGCTGCTAAACACCTACAACGTCAAAGGACCCAGAGTCACTAGTGCCGAGGCTGAGACGTCCTGTCTAGACCCATGGATTGGCCATGGGAGCATATCCTGTCCCAAGGTCTCTGTTAACATGACTCCAAACTCTACTTCTCATTCTTGCTGCTGGTTTTATAGTTTTAAGGGCTTCCACCTGGGCATTTACCAGGAAAAGTAACATAACTATTCTAGGCCTCAGTCACTCAGAAGCATACTCAACCACTCTGAGCTTTATTTCTTCATCTTATGAAAATTAAATGAGATAATGTAGAAACAGCTTTATCCATTTCACCTCCAAGATTTTTTTTTTCTTTTTTTACAAAAACACATTTGCCACAGTCCTGTCAAGCACAAGAGAAAGACATCTCTTCCTACTTACGGTTAATGAGACTAAACATGTTTAAACAGCCGGTTCTCATTACACAAATCAAAATGCTCGCTCAACCTCTTCTATAAATGCTCGGCAAAGGGTCTGATTCTCAGCCTCCAGTGTTTGTGTTTTACATGTTAAAATAAGGTCCCTGCCTACAGTATCTGTTTTTTTTTTTCCTCCTTTTTTTAATAGCTGTGTTTCCAGCTGGTTTTATTTAAAGCTAGGCTTTTGATCTCTTTTCAATTCTGGGCCTCAGTCCAACTTGGCTGTCAATATTTCAAAAGCTCCCTTGGAGCCAGCCTTACTTAGAAGATGGCCCCATGCCAACTAGGAGAACTGGTCTACCCCATCTGATGGTTTGGTTAGTGTGCTGGGGTTTCAGGCCTGCTCCTATCATGTGTATGGTATGAAATGCATCAGAAAATAGTCCTGCTGCTCAGGACACTGTAAATTCATAGAATATTATGGTTAGATATGATTATATAATTCGCTTAGTCCAACAGACCAACTTTACAAATGAGAATACTGAGGCTCAGAGAAGGAAAGAAGCCTACAAAGGAGACCTATTTTCTGACTCCACCTAAACCTTGATCCATAGTGCTTATGCTGTTACACTGTGATAGGATTAAAAAAAAAATGACATGAAATAAAATGCTGACCTCATACCTCTTGTAGTTGAGCACTTACTAAGTCCTTTTATGTTGCTTTCAATTCTACAGGTCACTATTTCTGCCAACTTTTCCACCCATACCCTTGTCACTTCCATGTTTGTAGAAGAATGTTTTTTTTAATGCACAGTTCTATGTTTTCTTTCCCCTGAGTATCTCCAGTTATCAACTTCCTCCCAGCCACCACTCCCAAGATCACACCCTAAGCTTGTCATCACCAATACTCCTCTGATAGCATGAATAGGACATCATTCTATCCCACATGCTCCACCTCAATCTACCAGCTCATTCAGACTTATGATCCCTTATCCAGAAATTGATTCTTGTGTCTACTTGGATCACCAATCCATTAACCAACTCTTCTGTACTATTGGTCCTCTCAAGACCTTAATTCACATTTTACTCAGTATAAACACTTGACTACATAAAATATATACCTTAAAGTTGGACTGGAAATTTGCCACTAATGGAAATCAAGTGGAAGTATATACACTGGGCTTCCCTAGTGGCTCAGATGGTAAAGAATGTGGGAGACTGCAATGTGGGAGACTCACTTTTAATCCCTGGGTCGTGAAGATGCCCTGGAGAAGGGGATGGCAACCCACCTATTACTCTTGCCTGGAGAATTCCATGGACAGAGGAGCCTGGAGTGTTACAGTCCATGTGGTCATAAAGAGTCAAACATAACTGAGTGACTAACACACACAGATACACTGGGGAAAATGTTTACAGAGTGCGTCATAGACTTAATAATTTCTAATGTTCTAAACATGCATTGATTTCCTACAACTCAGTAAGAAATAAAAAATAATTTTAAAAAAGACCTAATAGAAAAATAATAAAGGGTGTGCACAGGCTGTTTAAGATGAAGAAGTAAACTCTCTCAATATATAACTGAAAGTGAAACTATAAAGAATATAACTTTTAAACCTGATTTGTAGGAAAAAATCAAAAATTTCATGATACTCTCATATACAGGAACACTTTTATAGATGCCTGATAAAAGTTTCTGTTGGTACAACTCCAGGGGAAAATTAGAAATTTCTATTAAATTAAAATCCAAATAAAATTTGACTCAGCAATTTCAGTTTTAGGAAATTATGGGTAAGCCTTCATGTATCTTCAACAGTATTCAATGCTGTTTTGTTTTTTAACAACAGCAAACAGAATATGACCTAAAACTCCATTAATGTAAAAATAGCCAAATAAATCAGGACTTCCCTGGTGGCTCAAATCATAAAGAATCTGCCTGCAATATGGGAGATGTGAGTTCAGTTCTTGGGTGAGGAGGATTCCCCAGAGAAGGGAATGGCTACCCACTCCAATATTCTTGCCAGGAGAATTCTATGGACAGAGAAGCCTGGTGGGTTACAGTCCATGGAATAGCAAAGAGTCGGACACGACCGAGCGAATAACACATACATTCATGTCATTTTTGGGGCCTAGTGCAAAGTGAAAATGCAGAGGATAAAAAGCAGGGAAAAGTATCTTTAAGAGGATGAGATGGTTCGATAGCATCACTGACTCAATAGACATGAAGCTGACCAAACTCCAGGAGATAGTGAAGAGCAGGGAAGCCTGGTGTTCTGCAGTTCATGTAATCACAAAGAGTTGTACATGACTTAGTGACTGAACAACAAAAACAACCAAATAAACCTAGATTCTTCCCTCTATGTTATATTAATCAGATGTTAAAAAGAATGAGAGAGCTCTATATACCGATCTGGAATGATCTTTATTTTATATATATTTAAATGGGAAAAAAAGCTAGCTACAGAACCATGTGTCTTATATACTTATATGTTATCATTTGTGAAGAAAATTTTAAAACATTCACATGTGTTTCATAAGCATAAAAGAATATGTACTCAAGTCTGCCCTGGAAATTGATAACTTTAGTTATCTCTGAAGAGGAGAAATGGTGAGTTGAAAACTTGCATGAGGGAAGAGAAAACCAAATATTACTTTTTCCTGTATCTTTCATCTCTTTGACTTCTATAATGTAAGTGCTGTAAAAAAAAAAAAAAAATCAAAAGGAATTAGTAAATAAATACTTCCCAGGTGACTCAGTGATAAAGAATCCACCTGCCAAGCAGGAGGTGTGGTTCGATCCCCGGGTCAGGAAGATCCTCTGGAGAAGAAAATGGCAAATCAACCCAGTATTCTTGCCTGGGAAATCCCATGGACAGAGGAGCCTGGTGGGCTACAGTCCATGGGTTGGAAAGAGTTGGACATAACGTAGTGACTAAGCAACAACAACAACATAAATAAATAAATAAATAAGGTAACCTTTTAGTGACTGCCTTTCTCACTACTGTATATGATCTCTGCATAGCACTTATTGCTTATAAGCATCCTCTTCATATATTTATTACACATCCCTGCCACAAGAATGACAGCTGAATAAGAATAGGACCCAAGTCTATTAAGATCTGATTGTAAGTCCTTTGTGAATTAAATGAAGGGGTCTGCCTGAATGGATATGGTCCCTACAGCCAATGGCATATTTTGGATGGAGACCAGTGAAATTTCTGCTTGTACTTGAACCTTTGCCTGATCACTCTTATGCACATAACCAAAACATATATGCAGCCTATTACCTTTCTGGCTTGTGTATGTTCTTCCTCAAACATTTAGAACAGTATCTTCTATATAGTAAAAGTTCAGTGTATATTTGTAAAATTTATATTTAGATATAGATAGATAGATAAGACACAGTGTTGAACTCACTGGGAGCATGTTACTAAATAGAAATTATCCCACTGCAGTAGGCTGAGGCAGGCATAGCACTTACTTCATTTGCTTTCTCTCAGTGATTACTCTGCTTGAAGTTTAGTGTCTCAAAAGCCATTGTAGTATTTTTTTTTTAATCATTAGTTTCTCTAGGAGAGATAACTTCATCTTGATCAGATGTAAAAGTCTCTCCAAAGTAATTTTGAGCCACAATTAAGTTATATTATTTTTAGCCATAAACTTGAGATTTGATTCATGTTCAGATCAAACTAAGAGCGATCAGGAACCATATGTACCTGCAAAAGGATAACATGATGATATTGTTTTGAAAAACCCATTAACCAAAATTGCTCTTATATTTTAGATAAATATGTAGGACTTAGCTTTCTCTCTTTACATTCTTCCTACTATGACTTTCTTAATGTTGATCTTTTCCTTACCTCTCTTATTACCCTTCTTTTTCTTATTGTTGTTATTTGTTTTGTTTTCATTTCTTAGTGATTTGACATCTGGTAGTACCAGCCTTCCCTTCTCAACCACACTCACTGCTTCTAATTGTATTGTATCTTGTAGCAATAAAAGATTTTCAAGAAAATCATAGAACCAAACTGGTGAGTGATATAAGGTTTTGATTTAGCAATATCAAACTTGAAGTTTTTGTCCCCAAGTCATAAAGTAGCTCAATATTTCTCCTATAGAATGAAGCACATTGGTATTACAGTCTATGTGGGAAACTTGTTCACTTATATCTAGGCACCCATATGGGTGAAAGAGTATACAGGAGTGAAGAATGCACTAGAATTAGAGTGAATGATCTTGAGTTCCATCCTGAGTCTCACTCACCAACTATAAAATGTTCTATAAGATGCCTACTGCCATTGAAACTCATTTCCTTTGTTCAGTTCAGTTCAGTCACTCAGTCATGTCCACTCTTTGTGATCCCATGGACCACCAACTCCTGGAGCTTACTCAAACTCCCTCCCATTGAGTTGGTTGATGTCATCCAATCATCTCATCCTCTGTCGTCCCCTTCTCCTGCCTTCAATCTTTCCCAGCATCCGGGTCTTCTCCAATGAGTCAGCTCTTTGAATTAGGTGGCCAAAGTATTGGAGTTTCAGCTTCAGCATCAGTCTTAATAATGAATATTCAGGACTGATTTCCTTTAGGATGGACTGGTTGGATCTCCTTGAAATCCAAGGGACTCTCAGGAATCTTCTCCAACACCACAGTTCAAAAGCATCAATTCTTCAGTGCTCAGCTTTCTTTATAGTCCAACTCTCACATCCATACGTGACTACTGGAAAAACCATGGCTTTGACTAGATGATCCTATGTCAGCAAAGTAATGTATCTGCTTTTTAATATGCTGTCTAGGTTGGTCATAATTTTTCTTCCAAGGAGCAAGTGTCTTTTAATTTCATGGTTGCAGTTACCATCTGGAGTGATTTTGGTGCCCCCCGAAAAGAAAGTCTGTTACTGTTTCCATTGTTTCCCCATCTATTTGCCATGTAGTGATGGGAGCAGATGCCATGATCTTCGTTTTCTGAATGTTGAGTTTTAAGCCAACTTTTTCACTCTTCTTTCACGTTCATCTTTCACTTTATTTCTTCTTTACTTTCTGCAATAAGAGTAGTATCATCTTCATATCTGAGGTTATTGATATTTCTCCCGGCAATCTTGATTTCAGTTTGTGCTTTATCCAGCCTGGCATTTCTCATGATGTACTCTGCATATAAGTTAATAAGCAGGGTGACAATATATATTACATTAGACATTATTAGTTTCATCTTATAAGGCTTTAGTGAGAATTTACTTATCCTTTGCAAAACATTTGTTGAAAGTTCATAGGCATTGTATTACTGGTTGGAATAAATTATTAAATGAGAGAGCATGTGTGAGTCTAGGGCATAAAAGCCATTTGATAAAATATAAAAGCAAGGTTTTGGGGGAAAGCCCGAGGAATGTGTGGTTAATTCTAGTTGAAAAGACTTACAAAATCGTTAGGAAAAAGGTGATATAAGCAGGACCTTGAAAGATGAGATAGGACTTTAATTTCATGTACACCCATGGCTGATTCATGTCAATGTATCACAAAATCCACTACAATATTGTAAAGTAATTAGCCTCCAATTAAAATAAATAAATTTTTAAAAAAGAAAAAAATATATATTGATCTGCATTTAAAAAAAATAAAAACTATAAAGTTAGTAAGTCGTGGGAAAAAAATTTTTTTCCTAAAAGTAATAGGAAGGGATGTATTTATTCAAAGCATGTTTATTGAGCAATTACTATGTCCCAGTGCTCTGGATGCCATGAGTATCATCATTAACAAAAGAATGCAATCCCTATTGAAATTTACCGTCAAGAAGTAAATGTTTTTCTGGAACTCTCTCACTTTGTTAATGATCTAACGGATGTTGGCAATTTGATCTCTGGTTCCTCTGACTTTTCTAAAACCATCTTGAACATCTGTAAGTTCACGATTCATGTCTGTTGAAGCCTGCCTTGGAGAATTTTGAGCATTACTTTGCTAGCGTGTGAGATGAGTGAAACTGTGCAGTAGTTTGAAAATTATTTGGCATTGCCTTTTTTGGGGATTAGAATGAAAACTGACCTTTTCCAGTCCTGTGGCCATTGCTGAGTTTTCCAAATTTGATGACATACTGAGGGCAGCATTTTCACAGGATCATCTTTTAGGATTTGAAACAGCTCAACTGGAATTCCATCACCTCCATTAGATTTGTCCCTAGTGATGCTTCTTAAGACCGACTTGACTTTGCATTCAAGAATTAGAGCCAGATTGCATTAGAGCCAAGGCTCTAGGTGAGTGATCACACCATCACGGTTATCTGGGTCATGAAGATCTTTTTCGTATAGTTCCTCTGTGTATTCTTGCCACCTCTTCTTAATATTTTCTCTTCTATTAGGTCCATAACATTTCTGTCCTTTATTATGCCCATCTTTCCATGAAATGTTCCCTTGGTATCTTGAATTTTCTTGAAGAGATCTCTAGTCTTTACCATTCTATTGTTTCCCTCTATTTCTTTGCATTGATCACTGAGGAGGGCTTTCTTGTCTCTCCTTGTTTTTCTTTGGAACTCCACATTCAATTGGGTATATCTTTCCTTTTCTCCTTTGCGTTTTGCTTCTCTTCTTTTCTCAGCTAATTTTAACACCTCCTAAGACAACCATTTCGCCTTTTGCATTTCTTTTTCTTGGGGATGATCTTAATCACTGCCTCCTGTAAAATTTCATGAACCTCTGTCCATAGTTCTTCATGTATTCTGTCTATCAGATCAAATCCCTTGAATCTGTTTGTCAGTTTCACTGTATAATTGTAAGGGATTTGATTTAGGTCATACCTGAATGGTCTAGTGGTTTTTCCATACTTTCTTCAATTTAAGTCTGAATTTGGCAATAAGGAGTTCCTGATCTGAGTCACAGTCAGCTCCTGGCCTGGTTTTTTCTGACTGTATAGAGCTTCTCCATCTTTAGCTGCAAAGAATATAATCAATCTGATTTCAGTATTGACCATCTTGATGATGCCCATGTGTAAAGTCTTCTCTTATGTTGCTGGAAGAGGGTGTTTGCTATGACCAGTGCATTCTCTTGGTAAAACTCTGTTAGCCTGTGATCTGCTTTGTTTTGTACTCCAAGGTCAAATTTACCTGTTATTCCAGGTATCTCTTAACTTCCTACTTTTTCATTCCAGTTCCCTATGATGAAAAGGACATCCTTTTGGGGTGTTAGTTCTAGAAGGTCTTATAGGTCTTCACAGAACCATTCAATTTCAGCATTATTGGTCAGGGCATAGACTCAGATTACTGTGATATTGTATGGTTTGCCTGGGAAATGAACAGAGATCATTCTGTCATTTTTGAGATTGCATCCAAGTACTGCATTTCAGACTCTTTTGTTGACTATGATGGCTACTCCATTTCTTCTAAGGAATTCTTGCCCATAGTAGTAGATATAATGGTCATCTGTATTGAATTCACCCATTCCTGTCCATTTTAGTTCACTGATTGCTAAAATGTTGATGCTCACTCTTGCCATCTCTTGTTTGATGACATAGATTGACACGATGGCAGAATAGAAGGACCTGAGTTCATCTTCCCCTTTGACAACTTCAAAATTACAACTTGCTGCTGAACAACCATCGATAGGAGAATGTTGTAACCCACCAAAAAAAGATACCCTATGTCCAAGGGAAAGGAGAAGCCCCAGCAACACGGTAGGAGGGGTGAAATTTAAAATCAAACCCCATACCCACCAGAGATGCTCAGAGGACTCAAACAAGCTTTGTGCACACCAAGACCCAGAGACCCCACAGAGACTGAGCCAGAACTGTGTTTGAGTGTCTCCTGCGGAGGTATGAGTCAGCAATGGCCTATCACAGGGGCAGGGGCTCTGGGTGCAGCAAACCAGGGTAAGGCCTAAGCCCTCTTGGAGGAGGTCACCATTAATCACACCATAGAGCTGCCAGAACGTCCATAGGACTGGGGAAACAGACTCTTGGAGGGCACAAACAAAAGCTTGTGCACATCAGGACTCAGGAGAAAGGGGCAGTGATGCCACAAGAGACTGACCTAGACTTGCCCATGAGTGTCCAGAAGTCTCCAGTAGTGTCATGGGTCGGCGGTAGCCTGCTACAGGGTTGGGGCACTGAGTTCAGCAGTGCATGCATGGGACCTTTTGAAAGGGGTTGCCATTATCTTCATTAGCTCCACCGTAGTTTGGCCTGAGGTCAAACAACAGGGAAGGAACACAGCCCTGTCCATCAACAGAAAATTGGATTAAAGATTCACTGAACATGGCCCTGCCCATCAGAATAAGACCCAGTTTCCCTCTCAGCCAGTCTCTCCCATCAGGAAGCTTCCATGAGCCTCTTATCCTTATCCATCAGAGGGCAGATAGAATGAAGACCACAATCACAGAAAACTAACCAAACTGAACACATGGATCACAGCCTTGTTTAACTCAATGAAACTATGAGCCATGCCAGATAGGGCCATCCAAGATGGATCGGTCAGGTGGAGAATTCTGACAAAACATGGCCCACTGGAGAAGGGAATGGCAAACCATTTTAGTATTCTTGCCTTAAGAACCCCATAAACAGTATGAAAATGCAAAAAGATAGGACACTGAAAGATGAACTCCCCAGATTGGTAGGTGCCCAATATGCTACAGGAGATCAGTGGAGAAAAAAATCCAGAAAGAATGAAGAGATGAAGCCAAAGCAAAAACAACACCCAATTGTGGGCAGCTTATAAAGAACAGAAATTTATTTCTCACAGATCTGGAAGCTGGGGAGTCTAAGATCAAAGTACTTGTGATGTATCATGAGAATCTGCTTCCTAGGCTCTTCTATCTGCAACCCTACATAGAAGAAGCGCTGATAGCCCTCTTGAGTCTCTTTTATAAGGGCACTAATCCCAATCATAAGGGCTCTGCTCACAAAGTCCTACTTCCTAATACTATCACTTTTGGGGTTAGAATTTCAGTATATGAATTTTGAGATGATGAAAAAATTCAAACCATAGCTCCCATACACGCATATATCTATATCTATATCTATGCTTCACAATCTACCTCCAATGCAGGAGACTCAAATTCAACAACAACTAGTAATAAGCGTAGTAGAGAAAAATATGGTCAGGCAGTGGACAAGGTTTTTCATCTCTTGGCATTCCTGGAAGTAATAACTTGAGATTACAAATATGGTGGCAGAGAGACCTCACTGAGAAAGTGATAGCTGATTAAAAACTGGAGGAGATGATTGAGTGAGTCAGGCTGTAAACATTGGAAGTGAAGGGAAGTGTTTGGATCCCATATATACTTTCAAGTTAGAGCTGATAATATTTGTTGATTGACTAAGAGTGGGGTATTAACAGAGCATCTTTGGGAGAAGATAGAAAGTGCATATTTGGTCATATTTAACTTGAGATCAATTAAACACTTGAGTGGAGAGGTCCTGGGTGTTTCCCAGTTTGTGCTAGTGGTAAAAAATCCTACCTGCCAATGCTGGAGACCTAAGAGACCCAGGTTCGATCCCTGGGTTGGGAAGAACCCCTGAAGAAGGGCATGGCAGCCCACTCTAGTATTCTTGCCTGGAGACTCCCCATGGACTGCAGAACCTGGCGGGCTATACAGTCCATGAGTTCACAAAGAGTCAGACATGACTGAAGCGACTTAGCATACATACATAGAGAGGTTCTGAGTTCAAGAAATAAGAAATAAGTGATGACATGCAATTTGGAGTCATCAGCATGTGAATAGGATTAAAACCACTACAGTGGATGAAATCCCCTCAGGAGTGAGGTGTCGAAGACAAGGAGACCAGAAACTGCCCCCTTGGATGTTCTTTTTTTTTAAAATTAATTTATTTTTGGTAACACTGGGTCTTTGTTGGTGCACACAGGCTTTCTCTAGTTGCTGCGAGCTGAGGCTACTCTTCATTGCCGTGCATAAGATTCTCATTGTGGTGGCTTCTCTTGTTGCAGAGCACGTGCTCTAGGTTCATGGACTTCAGTAGTTGCAGCTTGCAGACTCTAGAGCACTGGCTCAGTAGTTGTGGGGCATGGGCTTAGTTGCTCTGTGACATGTGGAATCTTCCCAGATAAGGGACCAAATTCATGTCCCCTGCATTGCAGGTGGAATCTTATCCACTCTATCACCAGGAAAGTCCCTTTGGATGTTTTTAACTCAGAGGCTGGGAGACGAATAGGAAACAACAAAGAAGAATGGAAAAGAACATCCCACAGCTTGGGAAGAAAACCAGAATTGGCTTGGAAAGCTAAGGGGAGACACAATTTAAAGAACGGAAGATCAAATGTGTTGAATATCAGTGAGAAGAAGTTATTTGTTAATTCAACAAATACTAACTGAAAACCTACTATGCACTAATCAGTCTCCTAAGTGGTAAAAATAGAACCATGAAAAAACAGATGAAAAAGCAAGAGAGTTCCAGAAAAACATCTATTTCTGCTTTATTGACTATGTCAATGCCTTCAACTGTGTGGATCACAAAAAAACTGTGGAAAATTCTTAAAGAGATGGGAATCCCAGACCACCTGACCTGCCTCTTGAGAAACCTATATGCAGGTCAGGAAGCAACAGTTAGAACTGGACATGGAACAACAGACGGGTTCCAAATAGGAAAAGGAGTACATCAAGGCTGTATATTGTCACCCTGCTAATTTAACTTATATGCAGAGTACATCATGAGAAATGCTGGGCTGGAGGAAGCACAAACTGGAATCACGATTGCCGGGAGAAATATCAATAACCTCAGATATGCAGATGACACCACCCTTATGGCAGAGAGTGAAGAGGAACTAAAAAGCCTCTTGATGAAAGTGAAAGTGAAAAAGTTGGCTTAAAGCTTAACATTCAGAAAACTAAGATCATGGCATCTGGTTCCATCACTACATGGAAATAGATATGGAGACAGTGGAAACAGTGTCAGACTTTACTTTTTTGGGCTCCAAAATCACTGCAGATGGTGATTGCAGCCATGAAATTAAAATATGCTTACTCCTTGGAAGGAAAGTTATGACCAACCTAGATAGCATATTAAAAAGCAGAGATATTACTTTGCCAACAAAGGTCCGTCTGGTCAAGGCTATGGTTTTTCCAGTGGTCATGTATGGATGTGAGAATTGGACTATAAAGAAAGCTGAGTGCCAAAGAATTGATGCTTTTGAACTGTTGTGTTGGAGAAGACTCTTGAGAGTCCCTTGGACTGCAAGGAGATCCAACCAGTTCATCCTAAAGGAGATCAGTCCTGGGAGTTCATTGGAAGGACTGATGCTGAAGCTGAAACTCCAGTACTTTGGCCACCTCATGCAAAGAATTGACTCATTGGAAAAGACCCTGATGCTTGGAGGGATTAGGGGCAGGAGGAGAAGGGGATGACAGAGGATGAGATGGTTGGATGGCATCACTGACTCGATGAACATAGGTTTGAGTAAACTCCAGGAGTTGGTGATGGACAGGGAGGCCTGGCGTGCTGCGATTCATGGGGTCGCAAAGAGTCGGACATGACTGAGAGACTGGACTGAACTGACTGATCCTTCTTTTAATGGATATCAACTAAGTTGACAAAATTCAGGATGTAGAGGTAATCAGCCCCTGAAAAAGGTCTTTTCTGTGATTGAAGTGGGGGAAAAGTTTAATTGGAATGGGATCAGGCATGAATGACAGCAGTTAAAGGCAATGACTCAAGTCTTATCTTTGAGAGTTTTTGCTCTAAAGACAAAAAGAAAAATGAGATAGAAGAGTGTAGAAGTTAAGGTCTGTGTCAATCTGACCTAGCCATTGGTGCCCAGAAATTTATTCAAAAATTATCCTAGGTGTGTCTATAAGGGTGTTTTGGATGAAATTAACACTTAAATCAGTGGGCTGATTTAAGCAGATTGCTCACCTTAATGTGGATGGGTTTCACCAATCAGTTGAAGGTCTGAATGGAACAAAAAAGCTGATCCATCTCTGAGTAAACTAATAATTATTTAAAATAATTATTTTTTGTATGCCAGCCATTAAACTGGGACTCGGTGTTTTTCCTGTCTTTGAACTTGAAACACTGGCACTTCCATAATGACCTTTGAAATGGAATCTATACTATCAGTTCTCCAGAGTTCCAGCTTACCAACAACTCACTCTGCAAATCTTGGGGCTTGTCAGCCTCCATAATCCTGTGAGTGTGTGTTAGTTGCTCAGTCATGTCCGACTCTTGTAACTCTATGATCTGTAGCCTGCCAGGCTCCTCTGTCCAGGAGATTCTCCAGGCAAGAATACTGGAGCAAATTGCCATTTCCTTCTCCAGGGGAATCTTCCTGACCCAAAAATTGAACCCAGGTCTCCTGCATTGCAGGCAAATTCTTTACTGACTGAGCTATGAGGGAAGCCCAATCATGTGATACAATTCCTTAATTCTCCCTCTCTTTCCCTCTCCATATAGCAATTGGATAGGTAGATAAACATATAGGTATTAGTTATATTAATACATATATATATACACACACACATATTTTATATATCCTCATCCTATAACTTCTATTTCTCTAGAGGCTCTTGACTAGCACAGAGGTAGAGAGAGTTTTGTTGGTTTGTTTAAATATACAAGCTGTAACCACATATTGTATTCTAATAAAGAAGACCCTGGAGAGAAGGTAAGAGAACTGATGATACAGGAAGACAGGGGAGAATAGCTGGAGTGATACCCTTGGAAAGTAGGGAAGAGATTGGATCTGACATACAAATAGAAATACAGCTGTACCGAGTTGAATTGTTTCCCTCAAAAAGACATGTTCAAGGCCTAACTCCCAGTGCCTGAGTGTCTTTACTTAGAAGGAGGGTCTTTGCAGATGCAGCCAAGTTAAGGTGTGGTCCCGCTGGTTTAGGGTAGACCCTAAGTCCAATGACTAGTGTCCTTCTAAGAAGGTGGTAGAAAGACACAATTTCTCAGGAGAGAATGCTGAGTGTGCATGGAAGCAGAGTAGAATGATACAGCTACCAGCTGAGAAGCACCATAGATGCTCAGTCACCACCAGAAGCAACAAGAGACAAAGAAGAATCCTATTCTAGAGGCTTCAGAGAGAGAATGCTCTGCTAGCATTTTGATCTCAGGCTTCTAACCTCCAGAGATGTAAGAAAATAGACTTCACAATATTGTAGTAGTTTTTGCCATACATTGACATGAATCAGCCATGGATTTACATGTGTTCCCCATCCTGATCCCCCTTCCCACCTCCCTCCCCACCCCATCCCTCTGGGTCTTCCCAGTGCACCAGCCCCGAGCACTTGTCTCATGCATTGTCTTACAGATTCGCAAATATCTTTTAATAGGCTCAATAAAGACTACTAAATTCTCAAAAAAAAAAAAAAAGACTTCTATTGTTTTAAGACACTCAGGTTCTGATACTTTGTTTCAGCACCCCTAGGAAAATAATAAACTAGCCTTAATGGCATCCATAGCCATTTCAGGAAAAGGAGTGACTTAGTTATGGGGACATAAAAGTCATGTTGTGCTTAAGAATAACGATCTATTTTATGGGCTCAGTGACAAAGAGTTCGGGGGGATGTCTTAGAGTGACTGTATGGGCCAGGTATCCATCCCTTTATCCTTCCTTTTCTCCAAGTTTTTGGCCTATAAAGCCAATGCATATAGAATTTATGCAAAAGGGACATAAATATCAGTTCTGAGCATGTTCACAAGTTATCTACAACTCCTCATCCAGTAGTCTCTGGGGAATTTTGTTATGGGGCCAAAGTAAATGCTTCTTCCCCACTCCCCCTGACTTTTCAAAAACTTACATTTAAATATAATAAATAGAATGTTATTTGTTTATTTTTTGGCTGTGCCACATGGCTTGTGAGGTCTTAGTTCCCCGACTAGGGATTGAACCAGGGCCCTGGTGGTGAAAGCCCCAAATCCTATCCATTGAACTGCCAGGGAATTCCCCCCAGCCCCTGCACTTTTTAGGTTGGATCTACCTACAGCAAATCATGTCTGTAGGGCGATAAGGCTGTCAGGATGTGTGGTCTACTAAAAAACACACACCTGCTTCTGTAAGGCAGACCCCGGATCTTGCCAGGTATGTTAACACCTTTGAGATGTGACGAAGAGAGTGAAAAGAGAAAGACCAGAAATGTCCCCACTTATATGTCTCTCTGCAGGAGACTGTGGAAGTTCCCCACTCTTTGAAAGCATGGAGAGAAGAGTTAGGGAGTTCTGGTCTAATAATAATGGACCTTAAGTATCAGACTAAGAGATTATACTTCAACTCGGTAGCAAAGATTACTTCTAGCTATGGAAATTTGCATTTCCATAATGTTGTAAGGCACTTAATAGTACCCCAGTGGGCAAAGATACTTATGATGCTTCTTAAGTCTAATTACAATGAAGCTTAAGCCAGAAAGTTATATATGAAAAAGTGTTTGAATTCTAGCCAATGCAATACTTAATAGAGCAGAATTCCAACAGAACAAAAAGTACAGACATTCTCATGACTCTTTTTAAAATAAATTGTATTATTCTAGAAAATTCACAGGTTTCGGCTTCAGAATATCTGTATTTAAATCCTGACTCTGTCACTCACAGATGATATTGAGCAAGACATGACAGTTTCATCATCTGCTAAGAAAAACTGATACTTGTCCAAATAGATCTCAGCCCCTGGTTAGGGTAATCCTATATCCAGTGTGCTCAAGTCAATGCCAGATCATTGCCTCACCTAAGTGATGAGGTTCTTTTACTCTTATAAATATCCAGATTTGTTTCATAAAATTCTACAGTCACCCAGTTCATATGTGATCATATGAAAGCAAGATGAGAGTTTTAAAATAATATATTGATACTAATGTAATTTGTACTGATACTGTCTCCTTAATCATGAGAGAGATTAAGCAAGAGAAATTCCAGAAAATCATCTAACTCTGCCTCATTGACTACACTAAAGACTTTGATTGTATGGACCACAACAAACTGTGGAAAATCCTTAAAGAAATAGGAATACCAGACTACCTTACCTGCCTCCTGAGAAATCTGTACGCCAGTCAAGAAGCAACAGTTAGAATTGAACATGGAGCAACAGACTGGTTCCAAGTTGAGAAAGGAGTATGTCAACTCTGTATATTGTAACCTTGCTTATTTAACTTATATGCAGAGTACATCATGCAAAATGCTGGGCTGGATGAAGCAAAAGCTGGAATCAACATTCCTGGGAGAAATATCAATAACCTCAGATAGGCAGATGACACCACCTTTATGGCAGAAAGCAAAGAGGAACTAAAGAGACTTTTGATGACTGTGAAAGAGGAGAGTGAAAAAGATGGCTTAAAACTCAGCATTCAAAAAACGAAGATCATGGCATCTGGTCCCATCCATTCATGGCATATAGATGGGAAAACAATGGAAACAGTGACATACTTTATTTTCTTGGGCTCCAAAATCACTGCAGATGGTGACTGCTGCCATGAAATTAAAAGACGCTTATTCCTTGAAAGAAAAGCTATGACCAACCTGGACAGCATATTAAAAAGCAGAAGCATTACTTTACTGACAAAGGTCTGTCTAGTCAAAGCTATGGTTTTTCCAGTAGTCATGTATGGATGTGAGATTTGGACCATAGAGAAAGCTGAGCGCCAAAGAATTGGTGCTTTTGAACTGTGCTGCTAGAGAAGACTCTTGAGAGTCCTTTGGACTGCAAGGAGATCCAACCAGTCAATTCTAAAGGAAATCAGTCCTGAATATTCATTAGAAGGACTGATGTCGACTCATTGACAAAGACCTTGATGCTGGGAAAGATTGAAGGCAGGAGGAGAAGCAGATGACAGAGGATGAAACGGTTGAATGGCATCACTGACTCAACAAACAAGAGTTTGAGCAAGCTCCAGGAGCTAGTGATGGACAGGGAAGTCTGGCACACTGCAGTCCATGGCGCTGCAAAGAGTCGGCCATGACTGAGTACCTGAACTGAATCATGCTGTCCCTTCAGTCTTGTCCAACTCTTTGTGACCCTATGAATTGTAGCCTGCCAGGCTCCTCTGTCCATGGGATTCTCTAGGCAAGAATATTGGATCAGGATGCCATTTCCTTCTCCAGGGGATCTTCCCAACACAGGAATCAAGCCCGTGTCTCTTGTGTCTCCTGCACTGGCAGGCAGGTTCTTTACCACTAAGCCACTGGGAAAGTAAGAATTAATTTTTGTTGTTGGCTTCTTTTAAGCAGCCTACCTGGAAACGTGTTCAGTTCAGTTCAGTCACTCAGTCGTGTCTGACTCTTTGTGACCCCATAGAATGCAGCACACCAGGCTTCCCTGTCCATCACCAACTCCCAGAGATTCCTCAAACTCATGTTCCAACTATTCGGTGATGCCATCCAACCATCTCATCCTCTGCATGCCCTTCTCCTCCTGTTTTCAATCTTGCCCAGCATCAGGGTCTTTTCCAAGGAGTCAATTCTTCATATCAGGTGGCCAAAGTATTGGAGTTTCAGCTTCAGTGTCAGTCCTTCCAATGAATAGTCATGACTGATTTTCTTTAGGATAGACTGGTTAGATCTCCTTGAAGTCCAAGAGACTCTCAAGAGTCTTCTCCAACACCACAGTTGAAAACATCAGTTCTTCAGCACTCTGCTTTCTTTATGGTCCAACTCTCACACCCACACATGACTACTGATAAAATGATAGCTTTGACTAGACAGACCTTTGTTAGCAAAGTAATGTCTCTGCTTTTTAATAACGCTGTCTAGGTTGGTCATAGCTTTCTTCCAAGGAGCAAGGATTTTTTAATTTCATGGCTGAAATCATCATCTGCAGTGATTTTGGAGCCCAAGAAAATAAGGTCTGTCACTGTTTCCATTGTTTTCCCATCTATTTGCCATGAGGTGATGGGATCAGATACCATGATCTTAGTTTTCTGAATGTTGTTTTAAGCCAGCTTTTTCACTCTCCCCTTTCACGTTCATCAAGAGACTCTTTAGTTCTTCTTCACTTTCTGCCATAAAGGTGGTGTCATCTGCATATTTGAGGTTTTTGATATTTCTCCTGGCAATCTTGATTCCAGCTTTTGCTTCATTCAGCCCAGCATTTCACATGTGGGAATGTGTAGCATGCATTAACAAAGGACTGAAGTATATGGGTGAGTGAGTGAGTGAGTGTATGAACTTTTGTTTTAGAAGGGTAAAGAGGCATTCTTGAAACCCAGTAAATCTTTTCAGTTACTAGCATATCACAGATAGATTTTTCTGCAGAGAAAAATTAAGAGGTGCAGTATGAACCAAATTGCGTATAACATTGACAATATACCAGATGCCATCACTTGAGCCAGTTTTCTATGTATATCTATACATCAGTTTAAACATAAATTCTTACCACAAACTTGTTATGTAAGCATTGATAAATCCACTGGATAACCATGGAAACAGACCATTTCATTGGGAAATTATGGAAACAATTGGCAAAATTGGACATTGCCCAACTGAACAACAGAACCAGGCTTGGATCTTCCCAAAACCTTGCCCTTTATCCTGTCTACTGATCCTTGATATGACTCATCATTTCCCAACCAAGAAAATGTTTGAAAAAATAGAATGCGGGCCAGAGGTGGAACTCAAATTCCACCCTCTGCTCCATCAGAGCCATCAGAGAGCTATGTCACTACCAGTGGGGGAGGAAAGAGCCTCTGACAGTGTCATCAGAGAGGATCAAGTCCAAAAGGGCTGCAGAGGAACTGACCTGAAAAAGTGAGCTCCTTAAGCATGTGCATGCTCAGCCACTCCAGTTGTGTCCAACTCTTTGCGACCCTGTGGGCTGTAGCCCATCAGGCCCCTCTGTCCATGGGATTCTCAAGGGAAGCCTACTGGAGTGGGTTGCCATGCCTTCTTCCAGGGGATCTTTCCGACCCAGGGATCAAACCCATGACTCTTATATCTCGAGTATTGGCAGGCGGGTTCTTTACTACTAACACCACCTGGGAAGCCCCTCTTTAAGCACAGCACAGTTGAAACCCAGTAAAGGTGCAGCCTCCCAACAAACACCACATTTCTAGAAGACAGTTTTTCAGAGCTACCAGTGTCCCCAACGGGACCATGTTGGGCCCAGGTTCCGCTCTGCTACAGAGATAGGTATCCATATCTGACCTCAGTTAAACAGCAAGTCCAAGAACTGGTCAAAGATTCTTGCTTATAAGAAGTAAAAACTAAAAAAATAAAAATAAAAAATAAGAAGTAAAAACTTTGTGTTGTGCTTAGTCGCTCAGTTGTGTCCAACTCTTTGCGACCCCATGGACTGTAGCCCACCAGGGTCTTCTGTCCATGGGGATTCTCCAGACAAGAATACTAGAGTGGGTTGCCATGCCCTCCTCCAGGGGATGTTCCCAACCCAGAGATCGAACCCAGGTTCCCTGCATTGCAGGTAGATTCTTTACCATCTGAGCCAACTTTAGGCTGTTTTGCAATTCCACACCCATGGTGGCTTCCACCTACCTCCCTCACCCAGCCCCCACTGAGCCCAAGGACCCTGCATTTCTGCCAAGACTGCTGAAAAGACAAGGGGTGGCAAAGAATGCTGCATTTCAACTCTGACCTTCTGGGCCTCTCCTTCCCATATGCCTTTTAACGTGGCTTTCTTTCTACAGGAAAAGCAACTGGAGGGGGAAAAACCCAACTGAGTGACTGTCACACATCACCACAGGGGAGTTGTTCTCACTTGTTTCTTCTTTCCATATCGATTCTGAAAGGTATTTGCATAATTCTGGTTAACAGTCAGCTTATGTCAAGTGTTCTAGTTGAAACTCCACCTATGCCTTATCTATTCAATAAGCTTGTATAAATAATTTTGGAAAATAGCCACAGTTGGAGCATCTCTGTTCATACATAGACGGGCAAAAGGAGTGGAATTTTCTAAATGCATACTCACACTCATACCGGTGTCATACACTTTACCCTCTGAGCCACTAGGGAAGCTCTATATGTATATATATAATTGAAATTTTAATATTGCCAGTAAAATGCATGAATCTTAAAGTGTACAATTTGATGCATTTTGTTAAATTTATACACAGTCACAATCAGTATATAGGATGTGTTCATTGTCCTAGAAATTTCAGTCCCATCCTTTTCATTCAAGCCCACCAGCAACCCAGCTCACCACCCCCAATCCACCTCCAGAGGCAACCAATTACTTGATTTCTATCACCACAGTTTATGTTTACCTGTTCTGAAGTTTCATATAAAATGAAGCATACAATATAACTCTTTCTCTTCTGTCATTTTTTTTGTCCATTCACTTTGTATGCATCAATACATTATGTTCATCCATTTTTCTGTTGCTGGACCTTTGGGCTGTTTCTAGTATTTTTGCTTTTATGATTAATGAAGCAGTTGATATTCTTGTGTACATCTCTCTTATAGACATGCGACTGTTTCTTTGGGATAAATTAGGGGAGAAATTTGTGGTAACAAAGTCAGTTATAGGAAACTGCTAATAGTTTTCCAAAGTGCGCCGTTTACATTCCCACTAAAAGTGTATCAGGGTTGCAGTTGTTCTGCATTCTGTCCAAAATTCAGAAATGCTAATTTTAAAAATTTTAATCACTCTGATGTGTAATGATATATCATTGTGGTTTTAATTTGTACTTTCTTAACACTTAAATTTAATGAATACATTTCACGTGCTTATCAAACATTTAGTATATCTCCTTTGAGAAATACCTGCCCATGTCTTTTTCTCAGTATTTTTAAGGTTCTTGTCTTTTCAAAATTGAGCTATAGGAGTTCTTTATATATTAAGGATACAATATCATCGCCAAATATATGGTTATAAATTATTTCTTCCAATCTGTGGCCTGCCTTTTCAAAGTTGACTTTTAATGAAGTTTTCATTTTTCATGAGGGCCAGGGTGTCAATTGATTTTCTTCTCTTTTAAAAGCATTGCTTCTTGAATTCTAAGAAAACTTTACCTCCATCAAGAGCTAAAAGATATTTTCCTATATCCTCTTCTAGGAACTAGGAGTATTTGTTTTTTCATATATACATATGATTTACTTATATGGTGTGAAGTGTGGCTAGTTGTGGTACTAAGTCACTGTCGTGTCCAGCTCTTTGTGGCCCCACGAACTGTATTCCACCAGGCTCTTCCCTCCATGGAATTCCCAGGCAAGAATACTGGAGTGGGGTGCCATTTTCTACTCCAGGGGATCTTCCCCACCCAGGGATCGTCTCCTGCATTGGCAGATGGATTCTTTACCGCTTGTACCACCTGGGAAGTATGAAGTATAGTCAGAGACTCATATTTTTTAATAGGGAAGTTCATATTTTCTAACACTATTATTGAAAATATTTTCCATTCTCCATTGAACTGATTTGCCATCTTAATAAAGGGCCATTTGGCAGGATATTTCTGGACACATTGTCTGGTCTATTTTTGTGCTTTCTATCATGTTCCTTTGATTTATTTGCCTCTGCTTATTTTCATAACACATCTTAATGATTGTGGCTTTATGATGTCTTAAAATCAGATAGTGTGTAGTCTCTTGCTTTATTCGTCTTTTTCAAGATAAATTTTAGTGTAAGCTTGTCAACTTTACAAAAATTCTATGAGAATGGGATTCAAACTACACTGAATTATGTATTAATTTTGAGAAGATTGACATCTGTATTGAGCCTTCCACCCCATGAGCATAGTACTTATCATCCTTAACTTAGATATTTCTTTAAAACTATCTTTTAGCAATAATTTCTGATTTTAAGCACATAAATCTTATTCATCTTTTCTAAATATGTTATGCTTTAGGGCTGACCTAAAAGGTATTTCTTTTTAAATTTCAAATATCAACCCCTTATCAGATATATAGTTTACAAATATTTTCTCCCAGTTCATAAGTTGTCATTTCATTTTGTTACCTGTTGCGTTTGCTATGGAGAAGCTTTTTGGTTTTATATACTGCCACTTGTTTCTTTTTGCTTTTGTTCTCTGAGCTTTGATTTTATATTCAAAAGTCATTACCAAAACCAAAGTCAGGGAGATTTTCTCTATGTTTTCTACTAGGAGTTTTAGTGTTTCAGGTCTTATATTTAAGCTTTTAATCCATTTTGGTTTTATTTTTGTGTATGGTACAAGATAAAAGTTCAATTTCATTGTTTTGCATGTGGATATCTGTTACTCCTAACAGCATTTATTGAAGAGACTACCCTTTACTCATTGTGTATTCTTAGCACCCTTGTTAAAAATCAGTTGCTCATATATGCTTGTTTGATTTCTAGACATTCTATTCTGTTTCATTCCATTTCATTACTCTATGTGGCTGTGTTTATGCCAGTGCCATATTATTTTGGTTATCATAGCTTTGTAATATAATTTGAAATTAAGAAATATGATTCTCCTTCCTCAAAGTATGAGTTCTTATCACACAGACACACATACATACAAATGGTAACTCTCTGAAGATGATATGTTAATTAGCTTGACTGTATTAATCCTTTGACTACATATATGCATATCAAATAATCCTGTAATGCAGCTTAAATACATAAAATTCATATCTAAAAATAAATTAAAGTTTAAGATAGTTAAATGCATTTGTTCCCAGATGTTTGTTGCAGATATGAGGAAATAGACCTGATTTTTGTGTACTGACTGTATTCTGAGATTTTACTGAATTCACTTATTAGGTCTCAGAGTTTTATAGTTTCCTTTGGATTTTGTAAGTATACCATCAAGTCATCAAAAGATAGTTTTGTTTCTCTTATCTCAATCTTCATGTCTTTCACCTTTGTTTTTCTTGCCCTGCTGTACTGGCTAGGATTCCCAAAACAAATATCCTTTGGCATTTCTTGCAGTAAATGTTTGCTGATGGAGAATCCCCTCAGTTTTTTTTTTTAATTCAAAAATGCTTTTATCTTTTTCTTTTGCCGCCCTTGGCAGCCAGGGCTTGAACCCATGCCTGTAGTGTAAATATGAAGTTTTTCCAATACCTCTTGGACCCCCAGGAAAGTCCCTTCTACATTATTGTTTTTTCTTGACATAGAAGTATAGTTGTAATTCCACAGTGCTCCCTTCCCCTTAGCAACATTTACCTATCTTATCTGTCATCCCCTCATATTCCTGATGGACAAAAAAATAAAAATCTTTTTTGTTATTCTGTTGATTAATCCTAAAGAAGCCATTAATGGCAAGTACTGGTCTATGGCATTTAATACCAAGCCAAATGGAGCAGAGAATACAACGTGCTGCCCTTATACCATCCAGCTTTTTCATTTCAGCCAGTCTCATACCGTTTCCAACTATGATCATCCACATAGCCTTTACCTAAGGTTTCCTCTGGCCTCCAGACCCACTCTATCCATACATATAATGATCTAAAAGTGCTACCCTCTAAAAGTACATATGCCACCCTCTCTCTGGAAAGTATAACTCAACAAATGATTGGACAAAATTGGTATGAACCGACGGCACCTTCCCTTTGTCTAGGATGGCTCTGAGACACATTCTCTTCTGACACCCAGAGTATCCCAGAAAAATTTAAGCTCTGTTAGCCTCAGTAGTCACTTGCTTAGTCCTAACCCTCCGATATCACAAGAGAATTCCTTCCTGTCTCATTTACCTGGAATCAACCCCAAGTAGAAACTTGTACTTGAATCTTTGACTCAGGATCTGCTTCTGAGAGAACCCAGGTAACATGTTAAAAAACCATCTTCAGTGCTTTAATCCCAAAGAAGGACTTGCAGATGCCTAAGATATTTCCTGGTTATTAGAATATATGTTTAGGCTTACGTCCAAGAATGAGTTCATGCTTTCCCAGCCATCAGCTTGGTTCTAAGTTAACAGTGGCTTTTAGTTCCCTTCCAGTGACTTACCACTATCTTTTGCTTTGCAACTCACCATGAAATAGTCCTGATGCTCCTCACCATTGGATACGGAGCTTTCACATCTGCAAGAAACCTCCTTCTGCCTCAGTCGTATTGGCTTGACTGCCCGCAGAACACACTGTAGAAATCTGGGCTTTACTCCTGTCTTGCCCATGGATGTGGCCCTCCCACCATGCTGCTCAGGGCAAGGCCATCTGATTAAGCGTCCCTATAGGTAGAAATAGAAGTGAGCTGCTGAAATAGTGTCTCCAAACTCTCAGACTAAAGGTCCTGATACTTTCCTCCAAACCCCTAATAGAAATTCTTTCTTCTGAGTTAGCTGGGCCATATATGTTAACACCAAACTGCTTGCTGGTCAGTCATAAAAGTGTTTGATGAATCTTTTGTGCTGCTCCTTAGTTTTTCCAGTAGTCATGTATGAATGTGAGAGTTGGACCATAAAGAAAGCTGAGTGCCAAAGAATTGATGCTTTTGAACTGTGGTGTTGGAGAAGACTCTTGAGAGTCCCTTGGACTACAGGGATATCCAACCAGTCCATCCTAAAGGAAATCAGTCCTGAATATTCATTGGAAGGACTGACACTGAAGCTGAAACTCCAATACTTTGGCCACCTGATGTGAAGAGCTGACTCACTGGAAAAGACCCTGATGCTGGGGAAAGATTGAGGGCAGGAGGAGAAGGGGATGACAGAGGATAAGATGGTTGTATGGCATCACCGACACTATGGACATAAGTTTGAGTAAACTCCAGGAGTTGGTGATGGACAGGGAAGCCTGGCATGCTGCAGTCCATGTAGTTGCATAGAGTCAGACACAACTGAGTCACTGAACTGAATTGAACTGAATTTAGTTCCCAAGGGGCTTCCTTGGTGGCTCAGATGGTGAAGAATCTGCTTGGAATGCAGGAGACCTGGGTTCAATCCCAGGAAATGGCAACCCACTGTAGTATTCTTGCTTGGAGAATCATCCTATGGACAGAAGATCCTGGTGGCTACAGTCCACAGGGTCGCAAAGAGTCAGACATGACTGAGTGACTAACACTTTTACTTTCATGTTAGTACACAAGTCTCAGGAAAAAAGTTCTTTTTCTCTTCTTATAAAGAAGAAAACACACCTTGCAAACCCTGCCTCCCCCAAGAATCATTTTTTCCTCCTCTCACCCCCACCATAGCCATCTCTTTTGTGAATTAGGTCAATTAAGTCTTTGGTCCCTATGTAATGATTTCATTGTATAAAAGTCAAAGAATTACAGTCACACAGAATAGTAATGGCAAGCCACTCCAGTACTCTTGCCTGGAAAAATCCCATGGATGGTGGAGCCTGGTAGGCTGCAGTTCATGGGGTCGTTAGGAGTCGGATGACTAAGCGACTTCCCTTTCACTTTCCTGCATTGGAGAAGGAAATGGCAACCCACTCCAGTATTCTTGCCTGGAGAATCCCAGGGACAGGAGAGCCTGGTGGGCTGCTGTCTATGGGGTCACACAGAGTCAGACACGACTGACGCAACTTAACCTTAGCAGCAACAGAATAGAAGGGCTTCCCAGGTGATATTAGTGGTAAACTACCTGCCTGCCAAAACAGGGGACATAAGGGATGTAGGTTTCATCCCTGCATTGAGAATATCCCCTGGAGAAGGGCGTGGCAACCTACTCCAGTATCCTTGCCTGGAGAATCCCATGGACAGAGGAGCCTGGTGGGCTATAGTGCATGGGGTCGCAAAGAATTGGGACACAGTTGAAGCAACTTAGCGTGCTTACAATAGAAGGAGGCAACAGAAGCTAACATCTTTATTCTAGAGATGAGAAACTCAGCAGAAGACATCTGAGCAATTTGCTGAAAGTCTAACAGGAAGTTAGCAGCAGAACAGGGAATAGAATCTAGGTTTCCTCAATATTTGTTCACTGCTTTTGGTATACATCAAAGAGAATATTTGTATAAAAATGACCTATAGTCCATGAAGCATAATAAAAAATTGAATAGAGAGACTAAAGATGTCATGCATTTATTCAATAAATATTTTGAATGCTTATTATGTACTAGACACTGTTTTAGATGAAACAGGAAGCAAAATAGAAAAAATATCTCCATTTTCATGAAACTTACATTTTGATGGGTGAGACAGATAATAAATAAGCCTGGAAATAAATAAGGTACCTAGTACGTTAAATGCCACAGTGAAAGTCATGTAGAGAAAAGGAGTAAGGAACACAAGAAAAATTAATATGAATTATAATTTGAGAAGGAAACACTTCTCTTATGCAGTAATATCTGGTAAAAGGGCTTCCCCAATGGCTCAGTGGGTAAAGAATCTGCCTGCAATGTAGGACGCATGGGAGACGCAGGTTCAGTCCCTGGGTTGGGAAGATCCCTTGAAGAAGGAAAGAGCAACCCACTTCAGTATTCTTGCCTGAAAAATCCAATGGACAGAGGAGCCTGACAAGCTACAGTCCAAAGGGTTGCAAAGAATCAGACACGACTGAGCAATTAAGCACGCATGGACACTGGGCAAAGGCTAAATTGTTTCATACAACTCTTCCTACATAGAAAGTTCTGCATTCACTCTTCTCCTGACCAACTTCTACTCATTCTTAGTGACCCTTCTCTCAAAGAGAATTTTTGTTACCTATCACCCACCCAGATAAGGCCTTCCAGTCCTATAGTATGTTTTGACCAGTTACACCTATCATGGTCTGAAGCCATCTATTATTTGATTATTTGTTAGTATCCTTGCCCCACCCTCAACTAATCTATCATCTTTATGAGTTACCAGGATAGTAGTTATCTGTCTTTTGGCATTGTATCGATAGCACCCAGGGAGAGATAGACTCATAATAGGCTTTAAATATTTGTTTAATAAATGAATGGGTGGATGGATGGATGGAGCAGAAATTAGGAGGAACAAGGTGTGATTGATAGCCACCAAAGACAGTGCCATAACACCCAACCCTCCCTCCCATTATAGACATCTATGACGGCCTGAAAGTGGTGTAATTTCCATCCTCTGTATTCTGGGTGGGCTGTCATGACTTGGCTGTCAAAGTAACTTGGCAGAGGTGACATTGTGAGACTTCTGAAGCTATGACTCAAAGAAGTTGCAACATCATCTCACAGCTCTCAAAGCTCTCATTCTGGAGAAGCAGGCCACAATGTTAAACTGACTATGTAAGACCTCCATGATAGGAAGAAGCTTAAAGTAGGCAAGTCAAGAGGCCATATGGAAGGAGAGAAACTTGACCAGCCCCAAGTGTCTCAGTCCAGCTGTGAGTCTCCAGCCCCAGCTTCCATCTGTTTGTGACCCCATGGGAGAACTCAAGCAGAACAGTTCAGCTGATTCTAGTGGTCCACAGAACCATGGAGGATCATAGCACACTGCTGCTGTAAACCACTAAGTTTTGGAACAGTTCATTACATTACAGTGGATAACTGGCTCACCTAGAAAAAGAAGATGTTGAGAAGCTTACCACATCATTTGAAATATACAACAGTCATGCAGAGTAGGGTTTCTCTGGTGGCTCAGCAGTAGAAGAATCCACCAGCCACTGCAGGAGACCCGAGTTTGATCCCTGGGTCAGGAAGTTTCCCTGGAAAAGGAAATGACAACCCACTCCAGTATTCTTGCCTAGAAAATCCTGTGGACAGAGGAGTCTGATGGGCAATAGTCCATGGGGTCTCAGAAAACTCAGACATGACTTATGACTAAACGATAACAACATACAAAGTAGAAAAGGTGGGGATGAGTGGACCCATTTTACAGATGACAAAAGATGAAAATCACAGAGGTTAGCAAAAAGCCAGTAAGTGGTATAACCAGGATTAGATCTAGCCCTAGAATCAAAAGGAAATCAGGAGATAGAGAGAGGAGATGGAAACAAAAGGTGTTGGGCCTTCAGAGAAGCCTCAATCTTTTCTCAAATCCTTCTTCACTGACTTGAGCTGAAGCCAAGAGTGTATAATCCATGTGGTCCTCACTGAGCTAAATAGTCCCACCCAACCCCCAGGCTTATATATGAGCTATAATTTTTTTTTTTTTTTAAATTCAAAGTCCTCTGTGCCTGAAATAGCATTAGCCTTCATCCTCCCACTCTCCATAAGGCACACTCCTGGGAGATATGTCCTCTAACTCTTGGGTCCTTCTAACTGCTTTTGGACCTGATCCAGTGATTTAGTAACTACCAGGAAACCCAATAGAGCAAAAAGTTCAAAGCTACTTCCTGCTAATTAGCGCAGGCAGTTTTGAGGGTCCCAGCTGTGCAATTCATTTTCATATGCAGTATCCCCAATTAGGCCAGCTCTGTCTGAAATTTCTGGAGCCACAACTTGGTAATCAGTAGAGAGAGTCACCAAGCTAGCATAAGGTCAAGGTATATTTTCTTTAGAGGCTCCCCCAAGACAACACTTCAAAATAATTTACTAGGGTAAAAACTATATTTCGTATTCATTATGAAAAATAATTATTCAGTCCTTGAAAGGGATGTATCAATGTTAAAAACCTTGCCATTTCTCTTAATGCTGTAAGCTAAAAAAAAACACTGTAAGGTTTTGTTTCCCTGACTTGTCTGACCCCTCTTCTCATATTTTGAAATAAACTCTCCATAGATGATGAGAGGTTTCCTGTCTTTTCTTTTCCTTTGAGTCAAAAGATCCTTATTGGACTGCTGATCAAGGAATCCACTTAGCTTTAAGTACCTGACATGTAGATGCTATTTCTTTTTTATTATTTTTAATTTTTATTAAACTTTTTATTTTGTATTGGAGTATAGCCGATTATAGGGAGACTCTTGAGAGTCCCTTGAGCAGCAACGAGATCAAGCCAGTTAATCTTAAGGGAGATTAACCCTGAATGTTCACTGGAAGGACTGATGCTGAAGCTGAACTTCCAGTATTTTGGTCATCTGATGCAAACAGACGACTCCTTGGAAAAGTCCCTGATGCTGGGAAAGATTGAGGGCAGAAGGAGAAGAGGGCATCAGAGGACGAGATGGGTGGACAGCATCACCGATGCAATGAACTTGAACTTGGGCAAACTCCGGAAGATGGTAAGGGACAGAGAGGCCTGGCATGCTGCAATCCATGGGGTCACAAAGAGTCGGATACGACCGGCGAGTGAACAACAGCAATAGCTGATTAATAATTTTGTGATAGTTTCAGGGGGACAGCAGGGGGATTCAGCCATACATATCCATGAATCCATGTTCCCCCAAACTCCCTTCCCATCCAGGCTCCATAACATTGGACAGAGTTCCCTGTACTATGCAGTAGGTCCCTACTGGTTATCCATTTTAAATATAGCAGTGTGTACATGTCCATCCCAAACTCCCTAACTATCCCTTCCCCTCATCCTTCCCCCTGGCAACCATAAACTCATTCTCTAAGCCTGTGAATCTGTTTCTGTTTTGTTGATTTTTATCCTGAACAAAATAAGTTCATTTTATCATGTCTTTTTAAATTCCACATATAAGGGATGTCTTACGATGTTTCTGCTTCTGTCTGACTTACTTCATTCAGTATGATGCTATTTCTTAAAGAAACTATTCTTTCCTGCATAAACTATACAGAAGAAACCTTGATCACAGTTCCTTCCATGCAGACAGACTCTTTAAAAGGAAATTGACCACCCACAGATCCTGAAGAAATGGGTTTTGGCCGAGACAGCCAGTCCATGGCCAAAGCAGTGCTCAGCTACCTTTCATTTAAGTGGAAAGTCAGGCTGAACCAATCAAATGCTCTTCCTCTCTGCAATGCAAAAAGAAATTCTGAACAAAAGCAGCCTGAGCAAAGAAGCAGTTGCTCAAAGCCTCAGCAGAGTGAGAGGTTAGAGGACGCATGCTGGATTTCCAGTGAAAGAACCAAAGTGATGAATCTATAAAACAGAGAAATGAATGAAGGGTGAGAAAAGCCAGCTGGCAGCAAGAGGAAGCAGAACCACATGTAGAATGTGGGGTCACCCCGAGACAGTGAATGAAACCATGCAGGTCCCTGGCACAGCCTTGGTTCCTGAAGGCCTCTTGGTCTTCTGAATCCTAGATTTGTCCTGGTCCATGTGCATCTTTACAACCTGCTTTTCACTTAAGCTGGAGACAGTTCAGGTTCTTTATGAGAATGTTGGCAATGTGCTATGGAGTGGAAACCACCCTGAACCTAGCCTTAAAAATGTTAACGGAGACTGCCGTGAGATCTGGAGGTGATCGCCTAAGGGCTGGACTTGAGGAAGCATGCTCTTCCGAAGCAGCCTGATATAAGCGCTCCCCGGTGAGGCCGCATGGTGGACCGGTGTGTGCATGTCTGCGTGTGTGTTCAGTCATGTCCAAGTCACTGCGACTGTTAAACCGCAAGTCCAGGAACTGGTCAAAGAGTTTTGCTTATGACGAGTAAAAGCTTTGTGCTGCGCTTAGTCACCAGTTGTGTCCGACTCTCTGCGACCCCATGGACTGTAGCCCACTAGGCTCCTCTGTTCATAGGATTTCCCAGGCAAGAATACCAGAGTGGGTTGCCATTTCCTTCTCCAGCAGATCTTCCCAACCCAAGGACTGAACCACATCTCTTGCACCTCCTGAATTGGCAGGTGAGTTTTTTACCAGCTGAGTCACCAAAGAAGCCACAGAGAGGTATTTACCTAGCCCAATTCAATCTTCCCGTTTGGAAAATATAAAACCTTCGTGAGCAAGATTAAGCTTGGGCTATTGTCACATAAAATGCTGAGCCATCTTACTGGCCTCTTTGAAGCTGTTGAGTTTTAGCCAGAAAAACACTGACAGTCTCAGTGCTGAGAGGCTTCTGAGACTTTGGTGTGGTTTGTGGTATATCCCTTCATCCACAATCCCACCACACCTTAACGCCCCTTTCTGGCTCCTTCTAACCCAGATCCCTCAGAACCTAAAGTTTCTCTTCCATATGCTCCTTCATAAGCCCATAAGTAGGGACTTTTCATTGTTTTGTTTTTGCTTTTTATCTATCATTTCCTGCGCTAAACCACTTCAGACTGTAGACCACCAGGCTCCTCTGTCCATGGGATTTTCCCAGAAAGAATACTGGAGTGAATTGCCATGCCCTCTTCCAGGGGATCTTCCCAACCCAGGGACTGAACTGATGTCTCTTACATAAGCTGCATTGGCAGGCTGGTTCTTTACCACTAGCGCCACCTGGGAGCCCCCAAGACCAATTCAAATTGTTTTTTTATCCCAAATCAATAGCAGTCTTGATTTTAACTTACCTTAAAATCAATATATGTTTATTATACATAATCTGAAAAATGCAAAAGAAATCAGAGAAAAAACAAAATTTCCAGACCAGAGACAATCAATATCAAAAACATATTATTTTTGTCTTATTTTTTCATGAATATATTATTCATATATATGGAATCTGATACTTTTGTATTATATATATTCTGATATTTTCTTTTAACATCATTTCATGAATATTTTAGACTATCATTAAAAATCTAAAACATGCTTTTAAAGTTGCTGCACAATATCCTCTCTGATAAAAAGCCAATAATTTACTCAATCATTGTTCTGTTGTTGTATATTTAGATCAGTGCATCAATGGTCATAGCTCTTCCAGAACAGTTGAAACTGTAGGTTGGGTCTCATTGCTCTACAGACGGCATATGGACCAGATGACGTGAGAGGTCAGAGGTCAGAAGGTGCGGGGGCTCAGAGTGCCCTTAGCAACCACCCCATCTGCATTTAATTCAGACTGAACCATTTGCTTTGTGCATAACTTCTGACAAGTTCTGTAATATGCTGAGTTTCAATTTCCTCATCTCTGAAATGGGGATAATAAAAGTAGAGTTGTTGGAAGGATTAAATGACTTAATATCTGCAGCTGGTTTATGATAGTTCTGCTGCATTAAGCTGTTTTTATTAGTTCAGGGTTGTTAGGAGGGGACATCCTTGTGCCTAATATGGACTTTCTTGTTGGTGGACCCACTTCGTTTAATAAATGGCTGCCCTTCCTGCTACCTTTCAGAGGATGGACCTTCCTTCATGGGAATTTGGAAGAAGGAATGAGTATGTGCAGTGTAGTGGGTTTTAAGCTGGCTTGAATCTCAACATTCAAAAAACTAAGATAATGCCATCCAATCTTATTACTTCATCACAAATCGGTGGAGAAAAATTAGAAACAGTGGCAGAGTTTATTTTCTTCGGCTCCAAAATCACTGCAGATGGTGGCTACAGCCGTGAAATTAAAAGCTGTTAGTTCCTTGGAAGAAAACCTATGATAAACCTAAACAGTGTACTAAAAACCAGAGACATCACTTTGCCAACAAAGGTCCATATGGTCAAAGGTATGATTTTTTCAGTAGTCATGTACAGATGTGAGAGTTGGACCATAAAGAAGACTGAGCACCGAAGAATTGATGATTTTGAACTATGGCGCTGGAGAAGACTCTTGAGAGTCACTTGGATTTCAAGGAGATCAACCAGTCGATCCTAAAGGAAATCAATCCTGAATATTCATCGGAAGGACCGATGCTGAAGCTGAAGCTCCAATTCTTCAGCCACCTGATGTGAAGAGCTGACTCCTTGGAAAAGACCCTGATGCTGAGAAAGATTGAAGGCAGGAGGAGAAGGGGATGACAGAGGATGAAATGGTTGGATGGCATCACTAACTCAATGAACATGAGTTTGAGAAAAGTATGGGAGATAGTGAAGGACAGGGAAGCCAGGCTTGCTGCAGTTCATGGGGACATGACTTAGCAACTGAAGGGAAACAACAAAGTGGGTTGAATAGTGCCCCCCTACCAATAAAAAAAAAAAAGATATGCCCAAATTTTAACCCAGAAACCTATGAACATAAGCTTACTTAGCAAAGAGATTCCTGCCAATCTTGAGATAGGATCATCCTGGATTTAAGGTTGCCATTTAAACCCAATGGCAAGCATCCTTTGAAAGGAAAGCAGAGGGAGATTTGACACAGAGATAGAAAATAAGGTAAATGTGGCATCCCATGTGAGGATGGAGGCAGAGAATAGAATGATGCAGCCACAAGACAAGAACGTTTGGAGAAGCTGGAAGAGGGAAGGAAGAAGGATCTTCTCTCTAGAGCCTTCAGCGGGAGTGTAATTCTGTTGACCCCTTGTTTTTGGACTTCTGGCCTCTAAATCTGTGGGAGAAGAGATTTCTGTTGTTTTAAGCAACTACCCTCCCAGTTTGTTACAGCAGTTGCAGGGGAACTAATACATATAATGCAGTCCCTTTTGCTTGGTGGAAAAGCACCCACTGGCATCACATGGCTCACCCTGCTTCTCCATGTCACAGTCCTTAAGGGGGTGGCCCCCGCAAGGGCAGGGTTGGAGCATTTGGCATTGACTGTGCTAGGGTGAATGAATCAGTCTAACAAGATCAAGGTCAGGAGCCCACTTGATTGCATATTTATGTCACTTTCTTCCATTTCTCTTTTTGTTGCTGCTGTTCAGCATTTAAGTCATGCCTGATCCTTTGCGACCCCATGGACTGTATCCCACCAGGCTCCTCTGTCCATGGGATTTCCCAGCCAAGAATACTGGAGCAGGTTGCCATTTCCTTCTTCAGGGAATCTTCCCAGATCGGGGTTCCAATCCATGTTTCTTTCACTAGCAGATGGATTCTTTACCATTGAGCCACCAGCCACTTCAGGGGAGTCCAAGAAAATGAAAGTGAAAGTCACTCAGCCAGGTCTGACTCTTTTTGGCCCCATGGACTATGCAGTCCATGGAATTCTCCAGGCTATAATACTGGAGTGGTTAGCCTTTCCTTCCTCCAGGGGATCTTCCCAACCCAGGGATCGAACCCAAGGCTCCTGCATTGCAGGCGGATTCTTTACTAGCTGAGCCACCAGGGAAAACCAGGGAAGTCCATATCAGTATTGAAATAGATCTCTGGATCTCGGCATGTTTTACATCTTTGTCTCTCACTCTTAGTGTTTAGAACTCAAAAGATCCCAGAGGCTATGATAAACTCTTGGTACTTTTATCTCTATTTTATTTATTTGTATTTTTATTGGCATATACTTGCTTTATAATGTTGTATTAGTTTCTGTTGTACAACAAAGTGAATCAACTATATATCTCCCATCTTGAGTCTCCCTCCCACCCACCCCTATCCCACCCCTCTGGACATGGGGAGAGGAGAACAGGGGATCGGATGAATTGAGAGATTGGGATTGACATATATACCTGTGTCTTTAAACTTATCTCTTATATCAGCTCTTCGGATAACAGTGATATTCTTGTATGGATGGCCAGGATATGTCCAACTGCTTTCATGATAATATCACCTGAACGCTTGACATTTATTCAGCTTTGTGGATGATTTCTAAATTTTCCTGCCCTAGCTCCGGCTCCTATGATCTCAGCATTGAATGTTGGATGCTTGCCTCTAACTTGCTTTTTGAATTTTCTCCTCACTTCTCAGTGCTAACCCAATGCCATGTTAGATTTACTCACTCTTTGGGCTTGATCCAGCCTCATCTCTCATCTTCCTGGGCTACCTCATCATGCTGTTTCTCCATCAGGTTCCTCTTTCCCATTTCCACTTGGCAGCAGTCTCAGAACCTCACGATGGTGTATTAATAAACCCTATTATGATGAGTAATGTCACAGTTCTGGTTTGGATTCTCATCCCGTGTGATAACAAAAACATAAAATATGGCAGGATGCTTTTATTGGAATTTTATGCACTGTAATGTTTATGCTCTGCTTCTCCAATTCAATTCAATTTTTTTTCCACATCCAAAAGTTGATCTTTCCTGAGACCCATGCCTGCAACTCCACACTATGATAACAGCTATCCTCCTTGCCACTACTTGTTAACTAAATCACGTGATGCCTTGTGATGCTTCATAATGGTTTTATATTCCTAATTCATATTTGTTCAACTAGAATATAAGTTATTAGAAAAGTATATTCCTTAAAGCTTAGTGTGGGGCCTTTTCCCAGGTCCCCATGCCTTAGAATTTCTGTTAAAGTACACACACACACACACACACACACATTTAGTAAAAGAAACAGAGATGCCCTCTTTTACTTTCAATCAGGTGCTTCGCTTCATGTACATTGGTGCTTTTCAGTCACTCAGTTGTGTCCAACTTTTTGCAACCCCATGGACTGCAGCACATCAGACTTTCCTGTCCTTCATTATCTCCTAGAGTTTGTTCAAACTCATGTCCATTGAGTTGATGATGCCATCCAACCATCTCATCCTCTGTTGCTCCCTTCTCCTCCTGCCATCAATCTTTCCCAGCATCAGGGTCTTTTCCAATGAGTCAGTTCTTCACATCAGGTGGCCAAAATATTGGAGCTTCAGCTTCAGCATCAGTCCTTCCAATGAATATTCAAGGTCGATTTCCTTTAGCACTGACTAATTTGATCTCCTTGCAGTCCAAGGGACTCTCAAGAGTCTTCTCCAGCACCACAATTCAAAAGCATCAATTCTTTGGTGCTCAATCTCCTTTATGGTTCAACTCTCACATCCCTATATGGCTACTGGAAAAACCATAGCTTTGATTACATGGACCTTTGTCCTGCTGATATAGTATGAACCTTAACCGTAAACATCCTCTCTCATAACTCACACTAGTCGGCCACTGGAAAAATGCTTCCCATATCTTTTCCCCTGTATCCTTGAATAAGAGATGCCTACATCCCAGAGACTTGAAAGTGTGTGGGTTAAACCAACTGCTGACTTTGAATGTGGTTTCTCCTTCAGAATCCAAAGAGAATTTGAGCAGAGGAAGTACCAAGAAAAGAGAAATTTATTAGTTTATCACTCTTCCCCTTCAGATGGCAAGAGTACATTAAATTATTGCACAATGAAGAAAAGTTTTGCAGTCATAACAGGAGTCCTTTTTGCTCTATTTAATGGTACTGGAGATGCAAAAAGAAATAGGTAAGGAATACAACATATTTTAACAGCTTATTATTTTTATTTATACACTAAATATTTAGACATATGGTGTGTGGGCTTACATTTATTCTTCTGCTCTGCACCCTGCAAATGAAAGGGGTGGGATTTCCGGGAACTTGGTAATCGTGCCTCATGTTCCTGGATCTGCCTTCAGTGTTCAGCTCAGGACTGCTCTGTGTTTGGGAAGTGTCAAGTCACGTTTGTCAGATTAATCAAAGCTAAGTATCAGAGACTGAATCTTCTTTCAGTTCTGAGACAGTAACCTGTTTTGAGATCCACGTCTAGGAGTCTAAATGGGCTTATCAGGAGAACCTCAGGCAGAAACCAAATTAACTCAGCTTCAGGGCAGTATTACCAGAGCACCTTTGCAAACAGAGACAGGAATCTATAGCAGGAAAAATTTGGAGTCCGGGGAACTGAGCAGTCTGAAGATAGGGCTGATGCCAAAAGGTGTCATCTTTCTGTTTCGTAACTGATGATGCAAATAAAGTTCCTTTCACATAAGAGGGAAGCGGAGACCATGGAAGTAATTAGAGGAGGGGGGCAGGACAGGAGAAATGGGGAACATTCTACAGGAGGATCTTCACAAGCCACATAGAAATCCCACTGCACTAAGGCCACGAGGGCTGAACTTTGAGCATCTGTAGCTCAGAAGTCAGAGAATTCTAAAACTCTCTCATCAGTTAAGATATCAGAAATAATGTATCTAGCACTTCTAAGATGAACCAGTGAGGTTGAAGATGATACAGAAGCAGAACATCAGAGCTCTAGAAAGGAGACTTTGGTGGCTATATATATATATATATCTGTCAAATCATAATTACAGTAGAAAATTTAGAAACAGTTTATTATACAGGTATGCTTTTTCTCAACTAACAGCTTGTCTTTGTGAAATCCTAAACTAAGAATGTTGTCAAACGAACAAGAGAGGGGTGAGGCTACTGAGAATTTTAGCAAAAATTCTAGTGCCTGGATAGCGTGAAATGGGAAAAGATGCTTCTTACTGAATGGCAGAAGGAAAAGAAAAGAAATGAGAATAAAGCAAATGCAGAATGCAGCTGCCACTGCCCAAGATGAATTAATCTATTATACTCCTCAATCATAATAACACTTGAAGAAAGCTAGCATGCTCTCTGAGCTACAAAGTAGTAATTTAAGATATATAGAGTATAATCAATATACCCAAGATCATAAAGCTAGCAAACAGGCCCTGCCAGGATTCAAATTCAAGACATTTTACCATTAAACTCTGATTTTGACCCTTAACACACCCCTTCTGACCGTGGTACTAATTCATGGTTAACTGAGACTGAGCAGGTGACATTTTTAACTAGTGCATTAGCTTTCCATCACTACTATAGTGAAGCACCTCAAACTAGTTAAATTAAACCAATATACACTCATCATAAGGTACAAAATGGGTGACTCATGTCCCCTTCTTCCACTTTTTAAAGCCCACCACTCCCCTCTGCTTGTTATTGCATCTTTTTTACTTATGTCTATCTGTATTAGCCTTATCAGGACCTTATGATTACACTGAATCAACCTGAATAAGTAAGCCAACCTGGATAATCAATCTGGATAATCCAACGTCATCTCCCCATCTCAAGATCCTTAGTTTATTTATGTATGCAAAGTTTCTTTCACTTTATAAGGTAATACAATCACAGGCTCTGGAGATTAGGACATGGACATCTTTGGAGAGGATATTATTCAGCTCTATATTGATTGATAATGTCAGGCACGTTGTAGATATTCTGCCTTTATTGAGTGCTGGCAGAGTTTAGAGCCTCTCACAGACAAAGAGAGGTCAGAGTCTCTTACTGACCCACGGCCCAACTGTATTAAACAGAACCTAGAGTCCGTGATTATAAAACAAAATTCTCAGGGAGATAACAGGACAGTCAGTGTGAGTGACAACAGAAACAGTGTTCTTTGATTGATGATCTTCTCCTCCAAGATTGTCAGAGGCCCTGCCCCAAAGGCCCTGCCTTGGCAGGATCTATATAGCAAAGTATCCACACAGGTTCTTTGGACCAGGATGAGTCTGAAGAAAGCACTTGGTCAAGGAGACAGGAATCTCTACCCTGGCAGAAGAGATGAAATTGTTTTAATTCAGAAGTAACATACAAAATCATGTGATCTGTAAAAATGAAAGGGCCAGGGAAGTTAAACTGACTCCAAGTTCTCATTCTTTCTCTCACACTCAGATATACATCACTCATCAGCTCTGTAAATAACTTAACCATCCTGGACCTCGATTTTTCACCTGAAAAATAGAAATTACAATGCCCTAGAGATGATTGCCAGGAGAACTGGATGGCATACAATTCACACGGCAGAGAGCTCACCCTAATTCTTGGCTGCTGCTGCTGCTGCTGCTAAGTCGTTTCAGTCCTGTCTGACTCTGTGTGACACCATAGACCGCAGCCCACCAGGCTCCTCTGTCCCTGGGAGTCTCCAGGCAAGAATAGGGGAGTGGATTGCAATTTCCTTCTCCAATGCATGAAAGTGAAAAGTGAAAGTGAAGTTGCTCAGTTGTGTCCGACCCTTTGAGACCCCATGGACTGTAGCCTACCAGGCTTCTCCATCCATGGGATTTTCCAGGCAAGAGTTCTGGAGTGGGTTGCCAGTTCTTTCTCCATAATTCTTGGCTTGTAGCTCCAAATAATGGTTTTCTCCTTTGTGGTTCAATAACATAGCTTTACAGGCCAGCTGTGTAACCTCTGGATTTGTTTCTAGACACTTCACTTTTCCAAACTGAAGGGTAGAATAATAAATTGTTACCTACTAGAGTTACTAAAGTGGGCTTCACAGGTAGCACCAGTGGTAAGATAATCCTCCTGCCAGTGCAGGAGAGGTAAGAGACATGGGTTGGATCCCTGGGTCAGGAAGATCCCCTGGAGAAGGGAATGGCAACCCACTCCAGTATTCTTGCCAAAAGAACCCCATGGACAGAGGAACCTAGAGGGCTATAGTCTACAGGATCAAAAGGAGTCAGACATGACTAAGCATCTGAGCACAGGGTTACTAAAATTAGAGCATTTATCAGAGGACACAATTCAAATGCTGTGGCCCATACTGATGGATGGCCTGTGACTGGTGGTTCATGTGACATTTTCAGAGCTGTGTGGCAAACACATAAGAGGTCTATTCTACAAACTTGGTGTCTTGCATTGTGAATGAATGAAATTCTATAAACATTTTCATCAGTGAATGAATGTGTCAATTACTCTGTGCTTGTGCTCAGAAGGTCTCTGTGTTCTGTGATGTTTTCTTTCTTGTCCTCACATTATACTTCAAGTCTCTTCTCTCTATAAAATATGTCTTGACCCATCTTTGCACTCCCTCATTTTCCTCTCATGTTTTCAGTACTTGAATTTCAGCTCTCAGTTCATACTGACTTGTGTTTTCCTGTGAATAAGTCATCCCTGGTGCTACCTATGGAACGGAAGACCTCTCCTGGACTGTAATCTCATCAGAGCTCTACAGAACTGAGGCATTCACCCCCCTCTGTTGGCTCCAGGTTATTTTCCTGGAAGTGGAGCTGGTCTTCCATGAGGATCCAGCACAATAGCTATCTCAATTTGGGTTCACTCAGGTGCAGACTTGGTATCAAGTAAGCAGGTGCAAGTTAAAACACACACACACACACACACACTAGAGGACTAAGGAGTGAACATGGAACAGAAAGCAAGGAATAAGGGTTTGTTATCACTTTGGAGAATTCTAGAACAATGAAGACACTGCTTCTAAGAGTTAGCCCATTTGCGATATTAGTGAGCTGGAATATTTCAATACAAATTCCTGCCATACTTGAGGACTTCTGGCGAGTGGGCATGAAATCTCCAGTATTCCTACTCAGCCACATCATAGGCAGAGTGAACTCAGGCTTTCAGAAATCAGAAACCGGCAACTGGAAATCCATCAGGGGACAAAAGAACCTGTCAGGCTACAGTCATAGGGTTGTAAAGAGTCAGACAGGACTGAAGTGACTTATCGTACATTCACTCACGGTGAGGGACTGTGAGAGATGCAAGGACAGCTTCTGCCATAAAGTGCAAGTTGCTCAGTCGTGTCCAACTCTTTGTGACCCTATTGACTATACAGTTCATGGAATTCTCCAGGCCAGAATACTGGAGTGGGTAGCCTATCCCTTCTCCAGTGGATCCACCCAACCCAGGAATCAAACCGGATCTTCCACATTGCAGGCTGACCTCTTACCAGCTGGATTCTTTACCAGCTGAGCTACCAGGGAAGCCCCTATAAACATAAAACTAGAATTAATTAAAATTAGACTCTTCAGGAAAAAGTCTATTCAGTTCCTCTGCCCACTTTTTAATCAGGTTGGTTGTTTGCTTTATATTATAAACTTGTATGAGTTCTTTTTGTATTTTGTATATTAACTTCTTATCAGATAAATGGTTTGTAAATATTTTCTCCCGTTCTGTAAATTGCCTTTTCATTTTATTGATTGTTTCTTTTGTTGTGCAAAATCTTTTTAGTTTGATGTAGTCTCACTTGGGATTTTTTGCTTTTGTTGCTTGGTGTCATATCGAAAAAATGGTTTCCAATATCAAAGTTCAGGGACTTTTTACTTATGCTTTCTTCTAGGAGTGTTTCAGTTTCAGATCTTATAATCTAGTCTGCAATCTACTTCAAGTCACTTTTTATTACTGGTATAAGATAAAGATACAATTGTATTTTCTTGCATGTGGTTATCCAGTTTCTCCAATACCATTTATTAAAGAGATTATTCTTTCCCTACTTCATACTTTAGTTTTCCTTATCAATTGTAAGTTGATCATACATGTGTGTGTTTATTTCTAGGCTCTCTATTATTTTTTTTTTGGTATTTTGTTTATTTTAAAACCAGTATCATACTGTTTTATTTACTATAGCTTTATAGTACAGTTTTAGATCAGGAAATGTGATGCTTCCAGCTTTGTCCTTTTTTTCTCAAGATTGTTTTGACTTTCTGGAATCTTCTGTGATTCCATAAAAATTTTAGTTTTTTTTTTCCTATTTCTGTGAAAAATGCCATTGGGTTTATGAAAAGGATTTTATTGAGTCTATAGATTGTTTGTGTAATGTGGACATTTTGACAATATTAATTCTTCCAGTTCATGAGCATAAAGTATCTTTCCACTTGTCTGTCTTTCTTCAATTTCTTCCATTAGTGTTTAATAGTTTTCAATATACTGATATTTCACTGTTGACTATACAGTATACCTGTATATATATACAATATACCTGTTGAACATACACAATATGTGAATTAGATGAAAAAATGCTCAACATCATTAATCATCACGGTAATGCAAATCAAACCACAATAACATATCTCCTCACACCTATTAGAAAGGCTACCATCTAAAAGCCAAGAGATAAAAGCATTAGTTGTGATCAAAAGGTAACTCTCATACATCATTAGTGGGAAAGTAGATTGGTACAGCCACTATGGAAAAGAATAGGAGGATCCTAAAAATTAAAAATAGAGCTATCATGTTATCCAGCAGTTTCATTTTGTGGCACATATACAAAGGAAACGAAAACACGATATTGAAGAAATATTTGCACCATCATATTTATTATAGAATCATTCACAACAGCTAAGATATGGAAACAACTTAAGTGTCCATCAGTAGATAAATGGGTAAAGAAGAAGTGAGATATATGTGTACATACACACACATATTGGGAGTATTCGTCAGTCAGCAGAAAGAAGGAAATCTGCCATTTGCAGCAACATGGAAATGAGCAGATACTGATCAAATGGTGCAGACTTCCAGTTAGAAGATGAATAAGTCCTGAGGATTTAATGCATAGCATTAAGAATACAGTTAATAATAGTGCATTATATAGTGGAAAATTGCTGAAAGAGTAAATCTTAAACGTCCTCACTGCAAAAAAAAAATGGTAATTATGTGGTGTGATAAATATGTTAGCTAACTCTACCATGGCAATCAGATTGCAAAAAATAATTGTATTAGATAAACATGTTGTGTACCTTAAATTATACACAGTGTTACGTACCAATTATATCACAGTAAAGTGAGGAGAAAAGACTAGACCTAAAACCTTGTTTCATCCATAAACCATATGAACTTAAATCACTCTACTTATGTATCTAAGTCAGATTTTCCCCTAAAAGATGGATATTAGAATAATATGTGCCTTTTGGAATTGTTGTAAGGATTAAATAAAATAATAGAATGAATATACTGCTGAGTTCATCTACATGATAACAGTTATTATTATTGTTATTATTAAGCCAGTTTTAGCATGATACTGGAGAAGGAAATAGCAACCCACTCCAGTGTTCTTGCCTAGAGAATCCCGTGGACAGAGGAGCCTGGTGGGCTGCCGTCTACGGGGTTGCAAAGAGTCAGACACGACTGATGCGACTTAGCAGCAGCAGCAGCGTGATACAACAGCCTCCACACAGGAGTGCCTAACAAATCTAAATTTATATATGCTAAAAACCTACTTAAAACTCCAAAAGACATTATCTTGACTTTTCCTTATTTGTATTTTTTCACCACACTACCCGGCATGACAGAAAATTACAGATGTTATTGAAAATAAGTCTTCAAACATCAGGGACACATTTTAGTGTGTGTGTGTGTATATATATATATAAACAGAATGGTTTTGCTTTCCAGTGCTCCACAAAAAAATAAACTAATTAGAAGGAAGGAAAAAACATAAAAAGAATTTTTTTCTTCAAGCAGGACATGAAAAGAGAGCTATTCTTCAAATATTTATAGGGTTTTGGCCCCAGAGTCTCCCGTGTTTTCCTCTCAATAGCCTCAGGAAGATGGGGAGGGTGCATTGTATAATATAATGGGAGGAGGAGACCCTCTGGAGGATTTCAAGGTTGAGATGCTGCACTGTGACGAGAGGGTCTGGTAGGTGTTTTCTGCCTCCTTTTCTGGGTATTACAAGTGGGTGGGGAGGGAAGGGAAGTAACACAATTTGGAATCTGGAAGACATAGAAAGAAGAAAAAAAAATTTTTTTAATGAATAGGCAACTTTTAATTGTTACCATATTTCTGGTTATGTAAGTCACAAATCACAGAACTCAATATATAGAGGGGAAGATACTGGGAAGACTCAGAGGGAGAGTTTTAAGTCCCAGACTTGGAAAGGGTTCCCTAGACCTCAGCACAGGGCTGGGTGGTCTTCTAAACCAGTGAGGTGGTGTCATTAACATGACTCAGCCCCGCTCTCTCTCCATTTACATGTGACAATCCCAGGAAACAGATCAATTCCTCTGGGGCAAGCTGCCTGTGCTCTGGGTCATCAACAGTGGTGAAGGACAGAGCCCCCTGGCCCCGAAGTGACCTTGGAGAGAGGCAGCCAGCCTACCTGGCATTTAGTGCTAATCCATGCTCTTTCTTCTGCCCTTTACCTCCTTCTTCCTAAGAAGAGTAGATGGGCTGAGGGTTTCCTTCATTTAAGAGGAATCTTTGACTGCCGAGAATTAAAAAAAAAAAAAAAAACACAGAATAGGACCTCAGGTAACAGAGAGCTGTGACTTTACTGCTGTCAGTTAAAGGAATGACACATTGAATGTGTCTTCTAGATAGGCCAGACTAATTCATCTCAGACTGTGAACTTGCGATTCAGGATAGAAGTGGAAGAGAAAAGAGCTAAAATAAATGAAATAATTCAAATACCATTGGAAACACAGGAGAAAATTTTTACCTATGGTGTACCTTTTAACCCTAATAGCACACTGATGAGAAGGGATCAATAGTTCCATTCTATATTTTAAAAAAAGGAAAATTGTGTTGTAAGTGGACAGAACTTTTGTGCTAATACATGATTTTTTTGCTTCCAGGTTGAAGCAACCTGAGTGAAAGGTCATGCTGTTCCTGAAAACTCTTATTTTTTAATAATTCCAATTGAGTTATAATTTACATACAAAGATATACATTCATCTGAGTTGTAAGGGTCAATAAGGTTAGACAGACATTTGTAACCTAATCATCCTTACCTCACACCACATCAAGAATTTTCCCCGTCACTCAGGTATATACGTCATGCTCTTTCTCAATGATCCCCTTAGCAATCTCTGATTTGATTTCCATCATTTCATATGACCAGATAAATACATTGGCTATTCCCTTGGGGCCTTGATTCTTTTGCTCAACATATATTTATATATATATTTATATTCATCCGTGTTACTGTATGGATCAACTCTTCCTGTTTTTGTAGTTGAGTAGTATTCCAGTGTAAGATTATACCATCTTTTATTTTTCTCTCTTAATTCTTTTCCCTAATAACGGACATTTGAGGTTTTTTTCTGTTTTGGAGCTATTAAGAATAAAGTTGCTTTGTGGACTTCCATGGTGGTACAGTGCCTAAGAACCTGCCTGCCAATGCAGGAGATACAGGTTCGATCCCTGGTCTGGGAGCCTGCAGTCTAGGGCCTGTGAGCCACACTACTGAGCCCACGTGCCTAAGGCGTGTGCTACACAACAAGAGAAGCCACTGAGTGAGAAGCCCGTGCCCCACAACTCACACGTAGCCCCCGCTCACCACAGTCGGAGAAAGCCTGCACACAGCAGTGAAGACCCAGCATAACCAAAAAACATAAATGAATATTTTTTTAAAAAAGAAATAGATTATTAAAAAAAAAAAAAAGAACACAGTTGCTCTGAACACTTATTTGTATACGGGATTTTTTAAGGACATATATAACCATTAGCACAGCCGCCAAGTAGTCATGGCCGAGTGGTTAAGGCGATAGACTGGAAATTCACTGGGGTTTCCCCGCACAGGTTCGTATCCTGCTGACTATGGTACCTTTCACCAGGGAGAGGTTAATCCTATTTTGGAGAAGGAAATGGCAACCCACTCCAGTACTCTTGCCTGGAAAAATCCCATGGACTGAGAAGCCTAGTAGACTACAGTCCATGGGATCGCAAAGAATCAACGACTGAGTGACTTCATAACCATTACTCTTGGGTAAGTATTAGAAGTAGACTTGCAGGATCATGAGGTACATATGTATTCACTGTTATAAAAATTTCAAAATTATTTTTTTCCAAAAGTGGTTTATATCTTATATTCCCACTAACAATGCAAAAGACTTCAGGTTACTTTGCCCTCCCACTAATGTTGGGAATTGTCCGTTTAAAACCTTTAGCCTTTTTTGTGAACATGAAATAGTATCTCACTTAGGTTTTAACTTACATCCCCTTTTGACAAATGATGTGAAGCACAGTTTCATGTGCTTATTTGCCATTTGTATCTCTTTTGAATGGATTGACTAAATTCAAGGTACTTGTGTTTTTATTTCTGAGTTGTATTAATTCTATATTTATTCTAGATGCAAGTTTTTTTTCCCCAGATGTGTTTATTGTGAATAGCGCCGTCATCCAATTTGTGGCTTTCTTTTAAACTTTCTTAATGCTATCTTTTAACCCAAATATTTTATTTTAATCGGACATATTAATATTTTAAATTCAATTTTTTATTTTTTAGAGTTAGTGCTTTTTGTGTCCTAGAAAAATTTGTCCAACTCCCACATTTTATAATTTTAGCTACAGTTTGTGTTCTGATCTTTCTTGAATTTAAATACCATATGAAGTGAGATACAGGTGGAGCTTCATCTGCTTTCATATTACTGATATGAAATATGTTTTTCTATCACTATTTGTTCAAAATTTTATCTTGCCCTTGAATTCGCCTTGATGCCTTTGTAGGAAATAAGTTTAACATTCACAAGAACATTTCATGAACATCTGGCTGTGTCAGAATTGTTTTGTAAGCACCATCTTTCACCAAAAAAGAAATACCCTCTTTTTACTCAAGTTTGAAATTTTTGTCTCTCTTACCAAAACAATACATACTACCAAAAATGTTTAGTTAACATCTGTCCAGTTTCATCTAAATTTAAACTTTAGAAAGAGAAATTTCTAAATGCTTCTAGGAAGGAAAACAAGAAACAGACTATTCAAAGGATCAGGAATCAGAAAGACATTACATTTGCAACCAGAAAGCCTGACAGTCATGAGGCAGTGAAAGATGCCTTTGAAATTCTGAGAATAAAATATTTAACCTTGGATTCTATCCCTCAAACACCAACTGCAAGTGAAGATGGACTAAAGACAAGTATTCAGGTGAGCACATTCTTAATATGTTACTTTCTTTGCACTCTCTCATAGAAAGCTACTGAAAGTTGTTTCCATAAAAATAAGGAACCAAAACAACACGTAGAAGGCATGAGATCCACAGCACAGAAGATGCAAATAATAAACAATGAAACTCTCAGAGAAATCGCTAAAGAAAATTGCTAGATCTCATCTGTACAACTAAACCAGAAATCAATCAGCACAGATAAAAACAGGTCAGAAATCTCAAGGCAGCACAACACTATATATTTCAACTCAGCAAAGTTTTCATAGTTGAGAGAACTATGAGGAAGACATTAGTAACAAATGCATAGATGATTACAAACAAGACAAAATATTGCACAGGGAAAATTTAAAATCACCATAGCTTACTAGATGACCCAGCAATCAATAGATTTATGTTGCCATGATAATTTAAATTCTCAATAATGATTAAAATCAAAATATGATATATATGCCACAGGTAGAAGGAAAGCTGGAAAATGAATTGATGATTGATGCAAGGAAAGGAGATGTAAAAGAAAGAAAAAATCCTCATTTTCCATACTAAGAACACATTACATAAAGTTTAAAAATTGTAAAAGCAATAAGCAGACATTTAGTTTTGTTATATAAACATGGAGATAAATGACAGAAGTGGCTATTCTTAGTGAGGAGAAAAGAAACTGAAAGGCATTTAAGGACAATCTTTTCCATAACAGTACTTGTAGAATGATTTTACTTGTTATACTAAATGCCTGCATAACTGATTTTTTTTTTTTTTAATTTAAGCTTCTTCTTCTTCTTCCGTTTTTTTAAAAGGAAGTATCCTAAACTTAAGAATCTGGAGGGGGCTGAGTTTAAGTGGAAACACTTCCATAAACTACAAGTGTTTTTCAAGGTACCTATGGATCTCAGTTCCCTTTCTTTTAATAAAATGAAGATAATTAAGCCCATTTTGCAGTTTTAGAAGGACAAACTATGAAGCTTTCACTACTAAAATGCACCTAGAAAAGTCTTTAATAATGCATTTCTCAATGATTATCTGAGTTGAAATTGTTAAAATGCAGGTCACTGGGACTTCCCTGGTGATCCAGTGGTTAAGACTTCACCTTCTAATGCAGAGAGTGTGGGTTCAATCCCTGGTTGGGAAGCTGAGATCCCATATGCATCATGGCCACAAAACCAAAAAACATAAAACCAAAACCATACTGTAGCAAATTTAATAAACACTTCAAAACTGTCCACATCAAAATAATATCTTTAAAAAAAAAATGCAGGTCCTTTCCATCATCTGTAAATCCTAAAACCTAGCCTTCAAGCTCAAGGATTTGTGCATTTAGTAAAGACTCAGTTGGTTCTGATACTCAATAGAGCTTGGGAATTAGAGGCACATGGTTTTGATCCTTGCATAGATTAGTAACCTGGGAAATTTCCTTAGACTGCCTTGGCCTCTGTTTTCAAACTTTGGGAATAGAGTGAGCTGATTCCTCCAGCACATAAAAACTTTAGCACTGGGCCTCCTATTGTCAGACATTCAATAAATGTGCACTCTCTCTCCCTCCATCAATCAGCTTTGCCTCTGATATAAAATTATCTTGGCACATTACAGAATCAGACAGTGAAAACAAAAAACCCCAGACATTGAATTGGATCCAGTTCCAATTGTACAAACTACCAACAGCTGGTTATTGAGAGACTGGTATGTGCCTAGCATTCCGTGAGATGCTGTGAGGAAAATTAGCATTTTTGGAACAGAAGTTTATGCCGTAAGAGGTCATTTTGACAGACGGCATCCATGCAAAGCCATTTTAGAACCAGACAATGTTAAAGATGGAAGGTACCTTAGAGGATTTCTGGTTAAACACCTCTATTACATAGAGAAAGGGACAGGAGATCTGTGTGGGCAAAATTTCCTCGAAATTGTTTAGATAATGATGGAGAAATATACCAGACTCAGGTAGAACCATTCAAAGGCTATCTCTCTTTTGAATGCAGCAATGATTTTCAAAACAATTGTTTTATATGCTGAATATTTTTATTTTCAAATGAAATGTGACATGGCAACAATACATATGAGCAAAACTACTCTGTTTAAGGTAGGATCAGATGTCTGCAGTTATCCTCTCTTGGACCCTTCATGGAACCTGTCAAAACTTGGCTATCCAAACGTCACCAACATAACCTGTTGATAAGACAAGAATGAGTTTATTGCTTACAGAGGCAAAGGAGAACATGATCTTTGCAAAGATTTGGCAGTGTCTCAGCTTAGGGATGGTAAGATCAGAATTTGTTAAGACTTGAAAGTTTGGCTTAAGGAAAGTCTTTCAATGCAGTGACTGGATAAGGATTGGCTAAGGATCGTGATGAAACAACCCACGGTTTGTGGAGATTGCAAGCAGGGATTTTGAGGTGCAGGACTCAGAATTTGAGGGTGCTAGCTATCTGTTACTGCCTTCCTTTGAAGAGCCAATGGGGTTTTTAGGAAGTTTCTGAAATGAGTAATCCAATTGTTTGCTGGGGCAGAACAATTCCAGTAAAGTCAGGTGGTGTCCCGAAGATAGTAAAATAGCAAAGCCAAGTTACCATGGAAAATAAAGTGTGATTTCAGTTCAGGGCTCAGGTTGAGGGGGCGGGGGCATGGGGGTGACCGTGGTAGACAGCTTTGGTTCACAAACTCATAGGGTTTTATCAGGCAGAGCTAAAAAGCTACCCTCATCCTGACTCTGTGCCTTCACCAATCTATCCTTAATGTAGCTGACACCCAGTACTAAGGATCCCAGCTTCTCTCTCTATGAAAATGATAAAGTGTCTTTTGTCATCTACTCTTGTGTTTCACCTCCATACTTTCTCCCCAGCCTGCCCCACCTCCACGGATGTCTCAGTTCAGTTCAGTCAGTCATGTCCTACTCTTTGTGACCCAATGGACTGCAGCTTGCCAGGATTCCCTATCCATCACCAATTCCCAGAGCTTGCTCAAACTCTTGTCCATCAAGTTGGTGATGCCGTCCAACCATCTCATCCCCTGTTGTCCCCATCTCCTCCTGCCTTCAATCTTTCCTAGCATCAGGTTCTTCTCCAATGAGTCAATTCTTTGTATTAGGTGTCCAAAGTATTGGAGTTTCAGCTTCAGCATCAGACTTTATAATGAATATTCAGGACTGATTTCCTTTAGGATTGACTAGTTGGATCTCCTTGCAGTCCAAGGGATGCTCAAGAGTCTTCTCCAATACCACAGTTCAAAAACATCAATTCTTCGGGGCTCAGTTTTCTTTATAGTCACATCCATATGTGACTACTGGAAAAACCATAGCTTTGACTAGACGAAACTTTGTCACAAAGTACTGTCTCTGCTTTTTAATATGCTGTCTAGGTTTGTCATGGCTCTTCTTCCAAGGAGCAAACATCTTTTAATTTCATGGCTGCAGTTACCATCTGCAGTGATTTTCGAGACCAAAAAAATAAAGTCTTCCACTGTTTCCATTGTTTCTCCAACTACTTGCCATGAAGTGATGGGACCAGATGCCATGATCTTAGTTTTCTGAATGTTGAACTTTAAGCCAACTTTTTCAATCTCCTCTTTCACTTTCATCAAGAGACACTTTAGTTCTTCTTCACTTTCTGCCATAAGGGTGGTGTTATCTGCATATCTGAGGTTATTGATATTTCTCCTGGCAATCTTGATTCCAGCTTGTGTTTCATCCAGCCTGGCATTTTGCATGATGTACTCTGCATATAAGTTAAATAAGCAGGGTGACAATATATAGCCTTGACATACTCCTTTCCTGGTTTGGAACCAGTCTGTTGTTCCATGTCCAATTCTAACTGCTGCTTCTTGACCTGCATACAGATTTTTCAGGAGGCATGTCAGGTGGTCTGGTAGTCCCATCTTTTGAAGAATTTTCCACAGTTTGTTGTGATCCACACAGTCAAAGACTTCGGTGTAGTCAATAAAGCAGAAGTAGATGTTTTTCTGGAACTCTCACATTTTCAATGATTCAACAGATGTTGGCAATTTGATCTCTGGTTCCTCTGCCTTTTCTAAATCCAGCTTGAACATCTGGAAGTTCACTGTTCACATACTGTTGAAGCCTGGCTTGGAGAATTTTGAGATTTCTTTGCTAGCATGTGAGATGAATGCAATTTTGAGGTAGTTTGAACATTCTTTGTCACTGCCTTTCTTTGAGATTGGAATGAAAACCAACCTTTTCCAGTCCTGTGGACCAACTATCTGCTTATACCCTCTTTTCAGAACTGCTTTAAGTCTCTTCTTCAAAGGCATCAATCCAGCACTGACACTATTACAATAATATCTCTTCTTGTAGTTAATGAAACTGTTTCTGAGAATGAATACTTAATTTGCCCAAAGTTATACAACTTATACATGGTAGCTGCTGCTGCTGCTGCTAAGTTGCTTCAGTCAGTCTTGTCTGACTCCTTGCGACCCCATGGACTGCAGCCCACCAGGCTCCTCCATCCATGGGATTTTCCAGGCAAGAGTACTGGAGTGGGGTGCCATTGCCTTCTCCATACATGGTAGAGATGCTGATGAAAACCAAAGGTCTTGACCATTAAGTCCTCTGATGACAGCACATGCTGTGCTGTGAGGGAGTGGACCAAAAGACTGATCACTAGCAGGAGTCGAAAGAAAGACACCTTGGCCAGAAAGCCCAAGCCTATGGAGTGAGCCTGGAAACAGTGACAGGACATAAATATCAAACAATGAAAATTAGACCAAGTAAAGGTGGGATAGAGGGAAGGTAGGTTAGATGCATGAGCCACCATCTATTAATAAAGGTAAGGACCACTATCCATAGCAATATGGATAGAGAACTAGTGTTTTCAATCGCACTCCTGGCATTTTGCCTTCTAATATAAGCCACGTGTGTTGCATAAGCCATATTTTGCTGTCTTATAGCTATGAACACTTGTGAATATACAACAGGCTTTGAAACTTGGACAAAATATCTTTATTTCTCATACCTGTAGTCTTGCAAAAATAATTCCAAATGCTTCTAAATTCCCATTGAGTAGGAAAGTATTGATGTTAATAAAATTTTGAAGAAATATACCCTCCCAATAGCAGCAAAGTTCCATATGTAAAAGTAAAGCTTAAACTTAAAGTAAGAACTCACTTAGTCATTCATTATCAATATATATTTTGTGATCATCTCTTTTACACCAAGTTCCATCTAAGATATAAGTAGAGTAAACATAAGAACAGCAGAACTCCTGGGCTTAAGAAGGAATATTCAGCTGGAATATTCCTTCTTAAGCCCAGGAGTTCTGCTGTTCTTATGTTTACTCTAGAGACACAAAACAAGCTAAAAGTAAATTATCTCTGACAATGTCAAGTACTATGAAAATAAAAGTATTAGACTCTTTGCAACCCCATGGACTGTAGCCCACCAGGCTCCTCTGTCCATGGGAATTCTCCAGGCAAGAATACTGAAGTGGGTTGCTATTCCCTTCTGCAGAGGATCTTCCCAACCCAGGGATAGAATCTGGGACCCCTGTACTTAGATTCTTTATCGTCTGAGCCCACCTGGGGAGCCCTTCCTTTCATTTCATTCATTTCCAAGTACTACGAAGGAAATGAAAAAATAAAATAGAAAGCAAAATGCTAAGTGACCAGCAGAGAGAAGTGGCTTTCCACGAGTTGTTCAGAGATGGAAGCCTTCTTGGAAAGATCATCCCATGCACTGAGGTCTGTGTGTAATTAGTCAGATGAGAGCACATCAGAGAGAAGAAACAGCAAGTCCAGGGCTCGGGAGACAGACCGAGCCGAGAATACAGAGCAAAGGAAAGGCCGCTAGGTAAAACTAAGGGAGCATAATATGGCTTTTAAGGAAAAGGATGCAGAGGTCTTGCCATATTTTTAGCATTATGATATAGAGGTCAGAATTTATTTTGAGCACAAAGGAAAACCACAGAAAAACTTTAAACAGCAAGAGGGGTGATATAATCTGTAGCTCTGTAGCTACAGATTGTAGGGGAGAAAATGATGCTGTTTTATTATAATTACTCTAAGCAAGAGACACTTTTGAAATTAATTTTTACTGGCACATAGTTGCTTTACAATGTTGTGTTAGATTCTGCTGTATTGCAAAATGAATCAGCCACATATAAACATGTGTCTCCTCCCTTTTGGACTCCCTTCCCATCTAGGTCACCACAGTGCATTAAGTAGAGTCTCCTGTGCTATACTGCACATTCTCATTAGGTACCTATTTTATCCATAGTGTCAATACTCCTCAGCCACAAAAAGGAATGACTGAATCATTTGTAGAGACATGGATGGACCTAGACTGTGGTGCTGCGCTTAGTCGCTCAGTTGTGTCCGACTCTTTGTGACCCCATGGACTGTAGCCCACCAGGCTCTCCTCTGTTCATAGGGAGTGTCCAGTCAAGAATACTGGAGAGGGTTGCCGTACCCTTCTGCAGGGGAATCTTCCCAACCCGTGGCTCGAACCCTGGCCTGCTGCATCACACGCAGATTCTTTCCTGTCTGAGCCACAGGGAAGCCCAAGAATACTGGAGTGGGTAGCCTATCCCTTCTCCAGGGGAACTTCCTGACCCAGGAACTGAACCAGGGTCTCCTGCATTGCAGGCAGATTCTTTACCAGCTGAGCTCATACAAAGTGAAGTAAATCATAAAGAGACACTATTGGCATGGGCTGAAGTAGGCCAGTGGAAATGGAGAAACATGAATAGATTTAGGATGAATTTTGGAGGAAAACCTGCTGCTGGATTAGATAAGAGGTTAATGAGATGAGTAATAAAAAATACCTTCACTCGTCCCCTTAAGCCCACAGGTGTGCTGGTGTTACACACTCGGAGAGATCAACAAGAGGAACACATTCGGGGGTATGAGAGAAAGCAGCTTCTGTTTTGATGTTGTTAGATTTGAAATTCTTTTAGATATCCAAGTGCAACAGTCAAGTAAGCTGTTAGAAAACTATTCTTGAGCTCAAGGGAGTTTTCAAGACTGAAGGCAGAAAGTGGGGAGTCATCAGCTTGTTGATGTTATTTAAAGCCATGGATGAAATCATTCGGGAAAGAGCATAGATTGTTAAGAGAGGAAACAGGAACCTGCCCTGGGCGCTCAACTGCTGAGATCTACAGAGAGGAGCAGTGTTTCCCATTGGTGCTGGACCAACAATATAAAAGCATCCTTGAAGCTGAGGGGGGAATTTTGCCCTTAAAAGAGCTGCTTTATCATTCTGCAAAGTGCTCAGAGCTAAGCCAAAGAAGCAAAAGAAGACCTCAGCTGGGGAGGCTAATGTGGAGTCTAAAGGAAATTTTGTTCCTTCAGGGAACAAAATTGTTTCCTAAACACTCAGACACTTTCAAATGTTTTTTATTTTATTATTGCTCTCTATCTCATCCTATTTTATTTTACTTACTTTGCTTATACATCATCAGAAAAAATAAGGAGGGAGAAAGCTGTCTCTCTTCTTTCTCTCCCTCTCTTACACACACACACACACACACACACACACACACACACACTCATCTGAAACCAAAAATGACTAGCAGAGAACATTGCATCTCAGAGCTATCAAAGATCTCAGCGAAGCTTTAGGATGTCCATTAAAGTGTCATGAAATCAAAGCAGAGCAACAGTTATGACCGAGATGGACAATATAATTCAATGCCAAGGCCAAAATTTTTCTGTATTCTGGCTCATTATCAGAAAAATGTGGGTTGAGGACACAGAATGGAATAAAAAATATACAAGACAGCTTGAAAAAGATCAGAGTAGGGTAGATGGAGGATTTGTAAGCATTGAGGACAAAGAGCAGAGAAAAATCCCTTCTGTGCTCTCAGAACACACACAGCCATGGGGGGTAAAAACACGTGATGCCATGAATGCCAGGGAAGGAGTGATCACAGGTTCAGCAGATACTACAGGGTGTGAAGTACATTATTAGGTCTGAAGGTTGCTAGTTAAAAGGTTACCTTACACTTAAAAATGGGTGTGGATATTGATATTCATTTCTTATAATACTGTAGAATTATTCTCCCATATTTTCTTTCTTCTTCCATTAATTTTCCTTTATTTTTTACTATATATCTTCATTTTAAAATGTACATTTTAAAGATGTCAGATTAATCAGTATAATCTTTGAAGTATGAAGAATGTTACAAAAACAGAACACCAACCATCTCTCCATTATTGCTGTAATGGAACATTTTTAAATTATATATCTATATGTAATTATATTTATAACATATATTCTACAGATGTATGTATACATTTTAGTGAAAGGGCCATCTCACATTCTTAATTTCCACTTCAGCTCGTGACTTCCTACTAAATGAGTCTGTTGCAATGAGAAAAGTCAAGTGATTTCATGTCAAAGCCACCTGGACATTAAGAAGTTGATTCAACATACAAGTTAACACCACCAAGAAAAAACATGAATATGGGCTCATAGCTTGTTGCCAAGGAATAAGATGGCTCCTTGCTCTGAATCTGTGGTTGAGTGCAAACATTCTGTCATATTTGTTCATTCTGTCCTCAAAGAGGAAGATACAAGGTCAGACTGACTGGGTTTGGAACTTATCTCTGAGATTCACATGTTACGTGGCTTTAGGCGAGTTACTGTTTTTACATTAGCCCCTGTTTATGCTGGTAGGCTGCAGTCCATGAGGTTGCTAGGAGTCGGACACGACTAAGTGACTTCACTTTCACTTTTCACTTTCATGCATTGGAGAAGGAAATGGCAACCCACTCCAGTGTTCTTGCCTGGAGAATCCCAGGGATGGGGGCGCCTGGTGGGCTGCTGTCTATGGGGTCCGCAGAGTTGGACACGACTGAATCGACTTAGCAGCAGCAGCATGCTTCCCTGATAGCTCAGTTGGTAAAGAATCTGACTGCAATGTAGGAGACCTGGGTTGGGAAGGGCAAGGAGAAGAAGGGCAAGGGAAGACCTGGAGAAGGGCAAGGCTACCCACTCCAGTATTCTGCCCTGGAGAGTTCCATGGACTGTATAGTCCATGGGGTTGCAAAGAGTCGGACAGGACTGAGTGACTTTCACTTTCTATTTATTCAGTGTTGGGTTGGCGGGGAGAAGCATGGGGGAAGAAAGAGGGGAAAGTAGAAAAGGGGAGGAGATGGAGAGAAGGAGCAGGACTTTGTTGGGTTATGAAGAGAATTGCACTTTAAAATATGTGAAACACTGAAAACAAAGATCTTTCAAGAGATACTGTCATTATCATTCATTTATGCAACCAGCCTAATTGAGAACCAACTGCATACGAGCTTCTCTGTCACTGTAAGGGATATGGGGATGAGTGAAGTTGTCACCTCCAGTATAAAACTAGTCTAATGAACAGGTACAAAATCCTCTATGGGCTATAGCTCCATCTACTGCTGTCATCTGAAAACATCTTGGTCTCTTTCTTGTACTTACTGATGCATTGATGCCTTAATAAAAAGCACCCCTTCCCCCAATGACTTGTGATCTTCCTTAAAGCAATCAATGTCAAATCAAACTACACATTAAAAACTGTAACCTCAGAATTCCTATTTCTTCACATTCAGACCACCTGATCTGCCTCCTGAGAAATCTGTATGCAGGTCAAGAAGCAACAGTCAGGACTGGACATGGAAAAATGGACTGGTTCCAAATTGGGAAAGGAGTATGTCAAGGCTATATATTGTTACCCTGCTTATTTAATTTATATGCAGAGTACATCATGAGAAATGCTAGGCTGGATGAAGCACAAGCTGGAATCAAGATTGCCAGGAGAAATATCAGTCACTTCAGATATGCAGATGACACCACCCTTATGGGAAAAAGTGAAGAATAACTAAAGAGCCTCTTGATGAAAGAGAAAGAAGGGAGTGAAAAAGTAGGTTTAAAGCTCAATGTTCAGAAAACTAAGATCATGGCATCTGGTCCCATCACTTCTTGGCAAATAGATGGGGAAACAATGGAAACAGTGACAGACTTTATTTCTTTGGGCTCCAGAATCACTGCAGATGGTGACTGCAGCCATGAAATTAAAAGACGCTTGTTCCATGGAAGACAAGCTATGATCAACCTAGACATTATATTAAAAACCAGAGATATTACTTCGCCAACAAAGGTCCATCTAGTCAAAGCTATGGTTTTTCCAATAGTCATGTATGCATATGAGAGGTGGACTATAAAGAAAGCTGGGAGAAGGTGAGGGTGGGATGATCTGAGAGAACAGCATCAAAACATGTATATTATCAAGTGTGAAACAGATCGCCAGTCCAGGTTGGATGCATGAGACAAGTGCTCGGGGCTGGTGCACTGGGATGACCCAGAGGGATGGGGTGGGGAGGGAGGTGGGAGGGGGATTCAGGATGGAGAACACATGTAAATCCGTGGCTGATTCATGTCAATGTATGGCAAAAACCACTACAATGTTGTAAATTAATTAGCCTCCAACTAATAAAAATAAATCAAAATAAATAAATAAATAAAATAAAGAAAGCTGAGCACCAAAGAATTGATGCTTTTGGTTTTTTTGTTTTTGTTTTGGGTTTTTTTTTTCCATTTATTTTTATTGACATGAACCAGCCATGGATTTTGACATGAATCAGCCATGGATTTCGAACTGTGGTGTTGGAGAAGATTCTTGAGAGTGCCTTGGACTGCAAGGAGATCAAATCAGTCCATCCTAAAGGAAATCAGTCCTGAATATTCATTGGAAGGACTGATGCTGAAGCTGAAACTCCAGTACTTTGGCCACCTGATGTGAAGAACTGACTCCGTGGAGAAGACCCTGATGCTAGGAAAGATTGAAGATGGGAGGAGAAGTGGATGACAGAGGATGACATGGATGGATGGCATCACTGACTCGATGGACATAAGTTTGAGTAAACTCCAGGAGTTGGTGATGGACAGGGAAGCCTGGCATGAGGCTATCCATGGGGTCACAAAGAGTTAGACATGACTGAGCCACTGAACTGAACTGAACTCCAGGGTTCCTTATTTCCTCACATTTGTTGATGTTTCCTATAACGGCATCCATTGCTACAACAACTGCTTCTGCCATTAAAAGCAAAACCCAACATTCTACTCAATCACCTCAACTCTCATTCTCCCACTTTCTACCCCATAGACAGAAGCTCAGCCAGGAGAATATGTGGATTTTCTTGGGGTGGGACAGGCAGTCCTTATGTTATGGTTGAATGCTTTTTCTAAGCTCATGTCACGTGAATCACCTAGGGGTCTTAACACAGGGGTCATTAGTTCTGGAGCGGAGCCTGAAATTCTAGCAGGCTACCAAGTGATGCTGTTGCTGCTGGTCTAAGGACACTTGGATAAGTGGCATTCCAGTAGTCCTCAGGTTGCCCTGTTTTAGAGTTAAAGGAACTCTGAGTCCTCCACTCTAGTATCCTTACCTGGAGAACTCCATGAACAAAGGAGCCTGGCAGGCTACAGCCCTTGGGCTCGCAAAGAGTCAGACACAACTGAGCGACTAACATGCACTGAGTCCTAGAGATTTAGAAATTTGATTTATGTTAGCGTGTTGAGTGAAAATTCCCCTTTCTGTGGATTACTCACATTAACCACATTCATAGTTATAATACAGATAGGCAGAGAGGTTAAAAATGGGCTGTAATGAGAAACACCAATCATAAGGTTCAAGATGCTTAAATTCATAAGGCCAAACATTATCACCTTTGGGCTCACCTACAGGAAAAGTTGAATAGTAATTAAAATGTGAATCAGAGAGTGCAAAATCTGAGCAAGGATGGTTGGATCAATTGAATATACATACATCTCACAATTTCATATGTGTCCTCAAATTCAAACTTGTTAGTCACCCTCTACCTATCTGAATCTCTCTTCTCCATGACTTCTATTCTTTCTTCATATTTGATAGAACAATAGAAATTCTTTATCTGGACCTTCCATTTAAAGATAGGTACATTGTTAATTAGGTATTCCCTGGTAGCTCAGCTGGTAAAGAATCGACCTGAAATGCAGGAGACCCCGGTTTGATTCCTGGGTAAGGAAGATCCCCTGGAGAAGGAAAAGGCTACCCACTCCTGTATTCTGGCCTAAAGAATTCCATGGACTGTACATTAACTGAAATTCATCCTTTAGAAAGTTTTTTTTTTTTTTTTTTTGCATCCCATACCTGAGATGCTACAACATTTCTAAAGTCACACAATCAGAATGAGCAGGGGTGTTGCTCAGGGTGTCTGGGAATGGAACCCACCCCCCTTCCATGTGCCATTTTGGAACCTTCAGATTTGTGCTGCAAAGGCCCTTGAGTGACCTGAGGTCATAGAAATGCTCAGCTGGATTTTGTTAAGATCACTGAATAACAATTTGCAGAAACAATTACAAATCTATCAATGTCATATAGAAGGTCAGTCTAAATATTTTTTATGATCTTACTGTGCATAGAAATATAGGTGCTGTGGAGTATTTAAAATCAAAATTTGAGAAAAATGTAGTCACAATATTTGACAGACTCCTTTGTTTAAGCCACTTCAAATTAGATGCCTGTATCTCAAGATTCAAAAGAAAAAGGAAGTCCATTGACATGTAATTAAACATTTTTGAAAGGGTAAGGCTGAAGTTCTAGCCCAGGAAGACTCAGGCCCTCAGATGACATCATCACGTCAGCAGATGGCCACAAAAATTCTCATACTCTGAAAGCTAGCAGGGCAGAAACCCATAAATAATAATTTGTCAGCATTTTAAAATCATTTTTAAGAGTTGCTTTATTAACCATTGATTGCATTTTTTTTTTTTCCTATTCTGAGCAAATCACACAAAGTGAAACTAAACAGATCACGCCATTACCACGTAGGACAGGAGATGCTGGAGAGGTTCTATTAAAAATTCTTACTGCTTTAGGTCACAGGATGGGGACTCTGATGTGATTCCTATCCCAGTGTCCTCAAAAGAAATGTTAATCATTGCAAAGGGAGATAAGAGAAAAACTCTGCAAAGGAACTAAAGAAGTGAAAAAAAAAAGATTCTTTTGTTTTAAAAATAAAGAATGTTTTTTCTTACATAAAAGGTGACAGACTATACCAGAAGGAGTCATTTGCATCATAAAACACTACAGAAATGAACTAGGCTGAGCCAAAGGTGTCGTGGGGCTTGCAGTCAGCAGAAATGCTCACACATTTTAATAAGTTCAAGGTTTAAGACTGTGTCTGGGTACACTGGAATCAGCATGAATGCAGAAGTCAGAGAAAACTTATCCTGCAACAAAAAGTTTGACTGTGGGTTTCTTAATGATCTCCAGCCTCAAGCTTCACTTTTAACTGTTTGTTGGGTGACCAGAACAAGGCAGTCTGCATCTCTGTCTTTTTCAGTGTCTGTTTGGTAAAATGGGGTTGATAATACCCATCTCTGAGTTCTTGTGAAAAGTGAGTACATTGAGGAATGCGAAGGGTCTGCTTAATTGTCAGTTCCTCAGGTGAGTCTCCCCTGCCCCTTTCTGATATTAAAAATTAAAAAGTCATTTAACATTGGAACATGCGTACTGGACTCTTCAAGGTTTATGAATTCTATTAATATTTGTCTCTCAAATAAAAGAACAATTGGGGGGGAAATTGCATGCAGCCAAATCCATTTGAAATGGATGAGAGTTGAGCAGTAAATAATGAAGAAGAATGTAGACAGATACATAAAGGGACTGGGACCATTTTCCCGCTAATAGGTGCCACAGACAGTTCATTACTGATAAATGTAGAATAATGATGTCCTTAATGAGTCTTTTCACGCACAAATTCATCATAAAACAAGAGGATGAGGTAAAACAAAAAGTCTTTGAATAGTATTCATGCAGCATAGAAAGCAAGGCTAATTTCACATCCCAAAAAAAGAGCTACAGAGTTAATTCAGTGTTCTGAGATTTAATTCATTGTGCTTATAGGCAGCTTCCTAACTTAATAGCTTTTCTTCTGATATCTCAGAGGTGAATTTCAACCTGCCACCCAGTTGGGGACACTTGAAAGAGCCCAGAGGTTGAAGCTGTGTTGCCCTGCGCTTGAATGCCCATACAGACCTTTATTACTTATTTGACCTTGAGCCATTCTGTGCCCTAACTTTCTCCTTAATAGCATGAAGACACTAACAGCTCTTCTGTGCACCTCACCCTTGGATGGTGTTATGGGTGAATTATGTTCCCTCCAAAATTTGTACACTGTTGTCCTAATCCATGGTATTGCAGAATGTGGCTGTATTTGGAGTTGGGGGTCTTCAGAGAAGCTGTCAGCTACAAATTGGCACTTGCCATTGGCATTTGCCATCTCCCTTGGGCTATGCTTAGTCACTCACCATGTCTGACTCTTTGAGACCCCATGGACTGTAGCCCGCCAGGCTCCTCTGACCATGGGTGTCAGGGGAAACATGCTGAGTGAAACTGCCCACCCTGGCCAGGCACCATAGTAACCATTTGCAGGAGTTTTTTTACAACAGGAGGTCCTGGTAAGGAACAGGGAACTAGTAAGCCTCCACCAACCAGAAGAGTTTGGGAAAGGTCAAAAGGAGACACCACCACTCCGACCACCTCCCAGAATCCTTCTCTCTGGCATCCATCTTGGATGAACAAGGCCTGCACCACCAGGAAGGACTCTGTAGTCAGAAGGATTGCCTAAGGACACCCCGGAAACTAATCCCATCACCATAAAACCTGAGACTGCAAGCCATGTGACAAAGCTGTTCTCCTGGATTCCTTTACCCTCCTGCTCTCCGCCCGGGCACCCTTTCCCAATAGAATCTCTTGCTTTGTCAGCACATGTGTCTCCTCAGATAATTCATTTCTGAGTGTTAGACAAGAGCCCAATTTTGGGCCCTGGAAGGGGTCCCTCTTCCTGCAACATGGGGATTCTCCAGGCAAGAATACTGGAGTGGGTTGCCATACCCTTCCCCAGGGGATCTTCCCAACCCAGGGATTGAACACGGGTCTCCTGCATTGTAGGTGGATTCTTTACCATCTGAGCCACAGGGCAGCCCAAGATACTGGAGTGGGTAGCCTATCCCTTCTCCAGGGGATAACTTCCTGACCCAGGAATCGAACTGGAGTCTCCTGCATTACAGGCAGATTCTTTACCCGCTGAGCTACCAGGGACCTCTACAAGGACTAAAACATGTGCTGCTGGTGGTTGCAGCTGCTGATTTTCAACATCCCCTGAAAGAAGCTCAGGAAGGAGGGTGGAAATGAGATACTCTGGGCTCTAGGAAAAGCTGGCAGGACAGGTCTTCAGATAGTTAGATATATTCAGAAGCTGATTTTATGAGCCCAATTCTTGTATCTCCTTATATCTAGAAAAGCACTAAAACCCTTCATGGTGATGACTTTCCCATGACTAGTGAAAAGCGTCATGAAACTAGCAGAAATCTTCTAGAAAAGCATGTGCTTGATTGTATCTATCCACCTTTCACTGAAATCACATATATACTGACCTTTCCCCCCTGCCTCTTTGGAACAGGTTCTCAGAGCTCTCTGCGGTGCTATCTCTCAGGCTATGGTCCTCATTTTACCCCAAAATAAAACTTAGTTTGCAACTTTCACGCTATGCACTTTTATTTAAAGTTGACAAAGTAATGAGTTTAAATGAGATCATTACGGTGGACCCTGATCTGGCCTGACTGGGGTCTTTATACAGGACCCAGACACACACAAGGAAGACCATGTGAGGGCACCGGGAGAAGACAAATATCCGTAAGATGAGCATTACCCCAGAATAAACCAAACCTGCTGACAACTTGATCTTGAATTTCTAGCTGCCTAGAATTATTAAAAAATAAATTTATCTTGAAGTCCACTAGTCTGGGATACTTTGTTATGGCGGCCCCAGCATCACCACTACAGTCACAACCTGAAAACATCAGGTGATAATTTTTGTGCACCTGCTCCATAAGTGACACTTCCTTGAGCTTTTTTGACAGCTACAGATGAGGACGTCAGACACAGATGCTATATGCTCGTGTTTTCTGAATCAATAGTGCAAAACAGACACTTTAGAAGTCATGTCCACTACTTTCTCCTGCCTTCCATGTACTTTGATTATGAGGTCTTTCTGTGCAATGTTCTCAATAGTGGACTCTTCAAAGGCCACTGTTTTGGTAATGGGATCAAAGCAAGCTGAGCTAATCAGATCTACACAAGTAGATATCTGTGACAAGTAGAATTTAAAGAGGGCCCCTTAAGACCCCTTCACCACTCCAGTGTATATGCCCAGTATAATCTCCTCCTTCGGAGAGTATGGGCTTCCCAGATGGTGCTAGCGGTAAAGAATTCACCTCCGATGCAAGAGACAAGAGATGTGAGTTTGATCCCAGGAAGATTCCCTGGAGGAGGAGATGGCAACCCACTCCAGTATTCTTACCTTAAAAATTCCATGGACAGAGGAGCCACAGGGCCACAAAGAGTTGGACATGAGTGAGGGACTGAGCATCCTGAGAGTGAGTGGGTCTGTGGTTTGATTAGGTTAGGTTATATGGTAACAGTGATGAAATACTCACTCTCACAATATTATGTATGAATCTGACTTAGAAGACCAAAAGGGAAGTTTCTCCAGCTTTGAAGAAGAAGTGGCCACACTGTGAAGGAACAATGTTTTTAGGGTGTGAGTTGGCTTCTAGGTGCTGAGAGCAACACAGAAAGAAAATAGGAACCTGAGTCCTGCAAACGCAAGGAACTGAATTCTCCTAAGAGCTTGGATAACTTTGGAAGATTTCCCAGATGAGAATACTGAGTGCATTGCCATTTCTTTCTCCAGAGGATCTTCCCAGCCCAGGAATGGAACCCATGTCTCCCATATTTCATGTACTGCAGGAAGATTCTTTACCGCTGAGCCACCGGGGAAGCCCTTGGAAGGGGATATAGAGCCCCAGATAGGATATAAGCTGTGGTCAGCACTTGGGTTTCAGTCAGACCTAACCTAAGACCCTGAGTTGAGGACTCAGCTAACCCCGGCTCAGACTCTTGCCCCAAGGAAGTCTTGAGACAATAAACTTGGTTGCTTAAAGCTGCTAAGTTAATGGAAATCTGTTACTTCAGAGATAGGAAACTAATGCAAAGCCAGAACGCTGGTTCTCTTCTGTTCTTACACAACTTCCATGCACAGACACACTTTCACACACAGCCACATGCACTATATTTAGGGAATTGTGTCTTATTAGCATCAAGCCTTATCTCACCACAGAATTTCCTTCTTCCTTTGGTAGAGAATCATAACACTTGACAAAAGAAAAAAAAAAAAAAATCTCTGTCTCTCTTTGACCGTGAAGGAAAGAAAACTTTAATATCCATAACTTCAAGTCCAGGGGTAGCTTAAAGGACCAGACAGGTTGGATTATAGAATTCCTCAAGGAAAGAAGCATTTATCATCAGTAGGTGTTCCTAGCAAGTGATCAAGTATCAACCAGTAAGTAAAAAAGAATAAAGATAATATAAAATCTATCTCTGTCATTTCCTGTTTGAGCCTGCCTAGTCTTTTGTCTCTCTAAACCCAAGTTTTCTCATCTGTAAAATGGGAACAATAGTGCCCATCTCCTGAAATTTTCATCCTTTATTGAGATACAATTTTGTGACTTAATATTCACCATTATAAAGTATACAATTCATTGGTTTTATGTATAAAGTTGTGTGGCTATCATCATTACTTAATTTCAGAATATTTTCATCACCCCCCCCAAAGATCCTCTTTACCCAAAAGCAATCACTCTCCATCCCCTCTCACCAGTTCCTAGCAACCACTAATTTACTTTCACTCCCTGTGGATTTTTCTATTCTTGACATTTTATATAAATGGAATTATACAATGTATTGCCCTTTGTGTCTGATTTTTTTCGCTTAGCATAATGTTTTCAAAGTTCATCCACATTGTAACCTCATGAGGTTTTGTAATTAAAAAAAAAAAAAAAAAACCTCTCTCAATCTAGAGCTTGGCTTTCTGTGAGGCATCAGTAAATGTCAACTATTATTATTAATAAGATAAATATTATAGAACTATGGGCAACTAGCTTTTGAAGCCTAGAGATCATTTCAACTCATCATGATATGCAGTGTAGACATCCCTGCTCTCAATATCCTTGATGGAATATCCTTCAACTTTTTCTGGAAAATCTCCAGGTGCTAGCTAGGAACTCACTTATTAAGAAAAGCAGACCTTCCCTATAGCTACAAGATTCTGACTACTTAATATTTACAGTGAAATAGATCCTGCCTTCTCTCAACTTCTACTAATTAGTGCTTCTTAAGGTTTGAATTGCGTTTCCCTCAGAAACGCAATATGTTGAGCGCAACACCCAGCACATTGCAGATGTACTCAGGTCAAGACAAGATCATCAGAGTGGACCATAAGCCAACAAGACAGACATCCTTATCAAAATGGAAATTTGGAGCCAGGTACACACAGAAAGTTGCCATGTGAAGATAAAAGGCGGGGTGGCATTTCTATAAGCCAAGGAATACCCAAGATGGCCAACAAACTACCAGAAATCAGGAGAGAGACCTACCACAGACACCCTCATAGCCTTCATAAGGAGTCAACCCAGCCAACACCTTGATCTCAGACTTCTAGTTTCAAGAACTGTGAGACAAATTTCTGTTGTTTGAGCCACCCAGCTTGTGAAACCATTAGAGCAGCCCTAGAAAACTAATACAGCCCTGTAGTTTTTGCTCAGGTGCCCAACAGTTGGCCTGTTCCTACACACGTGATGATCTTTCAAACACTTGACGTCAGCTCACCTGTCCCATCTTGAAGTCTCTTCCCCTCCAGATTAATGGACTGTGCTCTCCCCGCTGTGTGACCTCCACTCTGCTACAATCCCCCTGCCCTTCTCTGCCTGTGCGCATAAATCAAGGCAAGCTTTCTGAATGCTTGCCTTCTCTCAACTTCTGGTACTTGGTCCTTCTTATGGTTTGAATAGTGCTTCCCTCAGAAAACACAATAAGTTGAACCCAACACCCAGCACTGGGCCTTGAATAGTACATGTTCTTAATATACCAAATAATCACTTTTGCCATTTTGTTTGAACCATGGGGGTCCACATGCAGAATAGGATGGACCTATATTATTCAACCCCTGCTGGAATTGAGCAACTCAAAAAAATAAGGTTGGCATAACCAAGGTGGGGCTTCCTGGAGTGAAGTCCAATACTGCTCACCATGCTGACTTCTCTCTTGCTAGACAGGCCACCATCCTTTCACACCTAGATTTCTGCAATAACCTCCTAACTGCTCTTTCCACTCTTGTCCCTCTTACAGTTCCTCATCCACCTTACGGCCAGAACATTCTCTGTAAGACACAGGTTGGATTAGGAATTAAGATCTTTGTGTGCAGTTTTCACTGAGAGGACACTAAAATCCATCCTTGGACTACAAGGTCCTACATGAGACGGCCTCTGTCACCCTCTCCAGTCGCACCTCCTATCATTCTCTCCAGTCACCAACACGTCTCCCTAAGTTCTGAACACACAGTCATTCCCACCTCTCCATCCAAACCTTTAGTCCTTTCTCTTTATTGAACTCTTCCCTCTTTTTCCATCGTCTCATCTTTATGGCTAGATTCCCCATCACTGTGGCCTTAGCTCAAATGTCCCATCCCCAGAGATGCCTCAATTCACCATCCTACCTAAGATAATGATCCCACTCTATCCCAGGGTCTTGAGGTGTGAGCATGTGCGTGTGTGTGTATGTATAGTAATTCATGCCTGCTCAGAGTCTTCTATTTTCCAAAACTGATGTGTCTATGGTTTTTCCGGTAGTCATGTTTGGATGTGAGGGTTGGACTATAAAGAAAGCTGAGTGCCAAAGATTTGATGCTTTTGAACTGTGGTTTTGGATAAGACTCTTGAGAGGCCCTTGGACTGCAAGGAGATCCAACCAGTCCATCCTAAAGGAAATCGGTCCAGAATAGTCATTGGAAGGACTGATGCTGAAGCTGAAACTCCAGTACTTTGGCCACCTCATGCGAAGAGCTGACTCATTTGAAAAGACCCTGATGCTGGGAAAGATTGAGGGCAGGAGGAGAAGGGGATGACAGAGGATGAGATGGTTGGATGGCATCACCAACTCGATGGACATGAGTTTGGGTAAACTCCGGGAGTTGGTGATGGACAGGGAGGCCTGCCGTGCTGCGGTTCATGGGGTCACAATTATCAGACACGACTGAGCGACTGAAATGAACTGAACTGAACTGATGTGTCTGTGTTGATTATGTAGTTTATTCATAACATTGTTCCCAGCATTGAGAACAATATCTGGTATATAGCAGTTGTGCATTGAATATTTGTTGAAAGAAAGAATAGATATATGAATAAATTGGAGTTGGCAGAAAAAGGAATTGGGAGATGAACTTTGGAGCAAGAACACCTCTGAATTATACACAATATGGTTGCAGTGAGGAAGTATGTTTAATGTTCTTAGAGATAAATTGTGGTTGGAAGCCAGGATTGATGAGGTTGAAAGCCATCATCAGGTGTTGTGATATCCTCTCCTCCATCCTTTGAAGCTTTTGTGTAACATCCAAGATGTTAAGAGCAAGGAATCTCGTATCGAGCAAGCAAGGTCAGATGCTTCAAGAGTCGAAATTCACAAACACAGGGCACAGGGTGGAGCAACGCCTTTACCGGAAACATCCTTCCAGGCCCCAGGTGGGGTCTTAAATATGTCACTTGAGGAAGATGAGAAACACGGAACTACTGTTTCCCAGCACTTCTCTGTCCATCTGTCTTCCAGGAGTTCCTGAAGATTTGGCAATTTTGCTCCCTAACTGTTGACAAAACATCTGAGCCTCTTTGGAAAAAAATCTGCCAGAGAGGGAAGGATCGTTAAAACAGGCACCAATAATCCCCAAACAGAGAGCCAGGAGCCTGGCCAGAGGCAGCCCAGCCTCAGACAAATCAGGTCCCAATGAGATCTGCCGAGCGGGAAATGGCTCACTGCACACCGCCTTATGGTTCGCACCAGCTGGCTCCCCGCACGCCCTTCCTTGCTGAGTTTTAATTTCCGAGCCAGACGCACTGCCACAATTATGCTTTACTTCCTTTTATGCATCCTGCTGTGGGAACACAGAAGCTTCTGGTAATTAAACGTCTATTTTGTGAACAGTGAGGAAGTCTCTGCACTCAACCGTTGTTCTATTTGCTGGAGATTCAACAGGGGGAAAAGCCCAGAATTTTAGCCCTTGGATAGATCCCAGGTCACCAGGGCACTGACCCATTAACTCTGGAAGCAATTTTGCGGTGAGAGAAATGGGACATTTGGAGTTCGATGAAGTTCTGGCCAAGCCTCTTTTTATACACTCTGTGCCTTTGAGCCACTCTCTGTTCTGGGAGCCAGTTTCCTTGTGATTCCCCATCCATAGAAGGAGAAAGCCTTGTAAAATAAAGGTAAATTTCACTAAGATAAAAGATGTCAATATGCCTTGCTGACATGTTTTCTAAGCTCCATCCTTTGTTTTCTTTAGCATAGGACCGACTGACCCTGCTACCCTCTGAGACTCAGAGAATTCTACCTGACATGCACACCCTTCAAAAAATAAGTACAGTACTGAAAATCAGAGAATTTCACATGTGGGTTTTTTTGTTTGTTTTTTGTTTAATTTTAATTTTTTAATGCCAAAAACATTTTGTATTGGAATATAGCTGACTGACAATATTGTGGGAGTTTCACATGAAAAGACAAGGGACTCAGCCATACGTATACACATATCCATTCTCCTCCCAATCCCTCTCCCATCCAAGCTAGGGTACATGACATTGAGCAGAGTTCCATGTGCTATACAATAGGTCTTTGTTGGTTATCCATTTTAAATATAGCGGTGTGTACATGACCTTCCCAAAGTCCCTAACTATCCCTTCTCCCCACCTCCACAATGTTTTTGGCAATTTCCAATTTACCGTGAAAATACTGGAAGATTTGTCAACGTGAAAAACACACTCATACATGGTAACAGTCCTCTGGAACTGAGGCATACCTTTGGCAAAAGAGCCTGTGGACTGGGAATTTCTCAAACTTTTAAGTGCATCTTTGTCACCAGGCCGCCTTGTTTAAATGCAGATGATCTGGTGTGGGGCCCCAGCTTGTGTATTTCTATCAACTGAAATATGGACACAGGTTGGGGTGGAAGCTGTTTGGAGTAGAGAAAGCTTTGACTGCCCGAGCACACTATAACTCTTTTCTCTTCCCCTCTTTGTTGTCTTCCAACCTCAATGTCAAACAACAGGTGCCATTTATCATTACTCTTCCTCTATTGTCCTTTTATATTTGGAATGCATTTTTCTACACCTGGTTTGCTTCACTCATTTGTCACCTGCCTACTTAAGAATATATTTGAATATTTAACTCAACTTTAAAGGGTGTTTCGTAACCCTAGCCTGGTTGAATCAGTCAAAGCCCCACCAAGGAGAAAGGTATTGTCAACTATTTTTGATGGAGAGAATTTGGGGTGCATAGGCAAAGGTTTGACTGAGGTGAGTCAGCCCAGCGTTCGCAGCAGCAGGCACCATGGAGCCCTGGGATGGCAGGTTCAGATGGGGGAGGCAGTGTCAGCAGAGATGCAGGATCCCTTGGCACACACTGGGACATTAACGAGCCTGTCGGGCAGAAGCTGGAATCACAGTGAAAGTGCTGCTGCTGTGTGGAGGCAGCTTGAGGCAGACAGGAAGGGTGACTTAACCTGTCTTCCCTTTTTTGCAAGGACACTATCTCCACTAATGTCTCCCATTAGGTGAACCAAGCTGGAAGCCAGCTGGCGTGGGAGCCAGAAAAAAAAAAAGTGTAGCCTTCAAGGAACAGAATCTGCTCCCATATGAAGCAGAAAACAGCTAGACTAAACTTAGGTCTGACGACAGGAAAATCAGGTTTGGCCCTCTACTCCTGGGTGAATTCTCACTGCTGTCAAGTGAAACGAAGATCTTGAATCAGATTTCTGAAGAGCCAAAATGCTTTCCCATACTGCCTTAAAAATGAAAGGAAAACTTTTATTCCACATTTAATACCTACACATTAAATATAATTTTTTGCAACACTTTTGAAAAACTGGAAAGATCGCTTGCACAGACATTAAGAGAACTGTGCTCTGGTCCAAGAATTGCCATACAATGACTTTTTTTTTTTTACATACAAAAAGCTGCAGATATTTAGTGTATACAACTTGATTTTTCTGGCATTAAGCACACAGCAGTGAAACCATTATCACAATCAGGGGCACAAACTTGTCCATTATCTCCCAAAATTTGCCTGTCCTCTTAATTTTTTTTTTTTTTTTTTGGTTGGTATTGTTATTGCTGTTATTGGTTTTGTTTTCTCTCTCTCCTTTTGTGGGAAAAACATGACAGAGGGTGGGGTGATTGGATGGCATCACCGACTTGATGAACATGAGTTTGAGCAAGCTCTGAGAGTTGGTGATGGACAGGAAAGCCTGGCATGCTAGTCCATGAAGTTGCAAAGAGTCAGACACGACTGAGCAGCTCAACTGAAGATCTATCACCTCGGCAAAATTTTAAGTGTACAATAAATTATTGTTAGCCATAGGTGCCATGTTGCATGGTAGATCTCCAGAATTTACCTACCCTACATAACTAAAAGTTGGCACCCTTTGCCACCTCCCCCATTTCCTCTCCCTGCCATATCCCCTGGCAACTATTCTCTGCTTCTATGAATGTGAGCATTTCCACCTCACTTGACTAGATTCTGCATGTGAGAGCTTGCAAAATTTGTCTTTCTGGGTCTGCCTTATTCCACTTAGTATAATGTCCTCCAGACCCAGCCATGTTGTTGCAAATGGCAAGATAATCTTCTTTTTTTTTTTTTTTTTGAAGTCTTAGTAATATTCCACAGTCTGTATTTTCTTTATCCACTCATCTCTCAATGGGCACTTAAGTTGTTTCCATATCTTTACTGTCTCTAACTCTGTAATGAACGGGAGTGCAGGTAACTCTTTGAGATCCAGATTTCAATTCCTCTGAACAATGTCCAGAAGTGGGATTGCTGGATCAAACGGTAAAGAATTGTCAGGTGATTATGAAGTGTCCTTGGTAAATTGACCTGACCAGTTTGGCTTCCAACATACTTATTTGTTAGACAATGATAATTGCTCTTCTGCCTATTTTATAGGATTCATAAGCAGCAAAATAACATTAAAAAGCACTTATCTATGTATCCATTCAATGAACAATTAATCAGTTATGAGTACTATGTGTGTGTTAGTCGCTCAGTTGTGTCTGACTCTTCATGACCCCTTGGACTATAGCTCACCAGGCTCCTCTGTCAATGGGATTCTTCAGGCAAGAATAATGGACTGGGTCCTATGAGTGAGCACTATGTTTTCTAGTAACTAGGTATCTGCAATAAGAAGCTTTCCCAATGCTGCTTTCTCCATCAGGCCTTATGTTAAAGATCCTATATGTGCTTCCAATGCTCCTGGGTTTGCCTATTGTATTGCTCAAGGTCCAGTTAGGAGGCAGAAATCACACCAGTAATCAAACAGAGAAAATTTAATGTAAAGCATCATCAATTTGAAACAGGGCATTAATGACTAGTGGATGTCTGTATCAGAGCAATTTTATAAGATACAGAATTAAGTATTTTTCTCCCCATTAGAACTGGAGCTGCTTCAGAGCAGGAACTGTGCCTCCAGTTAACTGTTTTAACCCTGGGGCCCCAAGTGTCTCCAGACCTAAGCCCAATGTTGGACATCCAATGCGTGTTGAATGAATATTGAGGACATGAATGGATGGGAACTTAAAGTTTAAAGGGATGTAGTGATCCAAACTATTACAATGTGTTGCTACACCCATTTCAGGGTAGCTCTGAACAAAGACCAATGAGAGGAAGGTGGTAAGAAGGAGAGGAGCATTGCAGAGAGTAACAACAACACAAGGGATATTCTGGAAACTAGGGGTTACCCATCTTTTCTAAAGCATGAGTTTTGAGGGAGAGAGCAGCAGAATATAAAGTTGGAGAAAGAAGGCAGGAGATATGCCCCCAAGAAGGAGTTTAGATCTTATCTAGTATAAGGGGAGCTCCTGAAGAGTTGGGCAAGAGCCGTAATAAAATAGGAAATGTGTGGGGATTGTCATCCTTGAACTCTAGCAATGATGCTTTATCTGACTGGAAAGGGCTGTGCTCTGGTGAAGCATTGCATTTTATGGAAACAGACATAGGTAAGTCAATCAAAGTAAAGCAATTCAAAAACGAGGAGTGAAAAAGGAATTGTCAGGACTTGCTACTAGGAATCCTACCTGATTAATTTACTTATGATAAACAATACTGGAAATGTTCCTATATTTCTTAAAAGCTGTGTAGCCAAGAGAATCAAACATTTAAAACACAATTTTGAACTCTTTTCAAAGAAATGATAGCCAAGCGATAATAACTTGGCATTCAAATTGTCCAAAAGACAGTGGTTGTATTGATAGCTTTGGGATCAAAACACAGGTTCACTATATGCAAATTCCAACAGTCACATAAAACAGACTTTTCCTATTTCCTTTATGCCTTCCCTATAAATTCACACAGGAACATCAAATGCACCAGAACCAATACTATTTTAGATAAAACTTCTTTAAATTCTCAAATTTATAGAGTCACCTACTCACCTAGCTCCACTAAGCCTTAGTTTTCTCACCTGTAATAAGGGCACAATTGTTCTCTTTTCATGGATGATATGTATTCCTATTAAAAGCATTATTTTTCCTGTAAGAAACAATATAATTTTGTGAAAAGATATTTATAAAAAGCACTATAGTTTTACCTTGCATAACTCTTAATTCATTACTGTGCTTAGTCGCTCAGTCATGTCCAACTCTTTGCGACCCCATGGACCATAGCCCTCCTGGCTCCTCTGTTCGTGGGGATTCTTTGAATCCCCAGACAAGAATACTGAAGTGGGTTGCCATGCCCTTCTCCAGGGGATCTTCCCAACCCAGGGATCGAACCTAGGTGTACCTTCATTCATTCTAAGTAGATCATAAATTAGTGGAATATTAGGGTTATAATCCCCAGCTACAGAGTGGGGATTATAGAGTGGAAATGGTGTCTCTTTCTATATGCCATTGCTATATTTAAGTAAAAAAATGGATCAGTAGGACTTATCCCTGTAACAGAAGCATTTACTATGAAAAAAAAAAGTGAATTTCTAGAGAATGGCATACTGATAAGAACAAATCCCTTCTATGTTTGGAACTAGTCACTTATTTAGCCCTGCCTAATTAAAACCAAGTTTCTAAGGGTTGAATGCCTCATAAATTTTACCATATAATGAACACATAGTTGTATTTATTGTTTAATTAAATTAACTATAACTTGGTATTTGTGTTCATATCAATTATTCTCTGAAGTGTTTTGGTGCTTCAGTTGATATCCAAATTTCCTCTAAGTGAGCAACAGCTCCCTGATCAGTAGAAAATGTGAAAACTAGAAACATTTAATTCAGATGGCTGATGTGAGGATTAACTGAGATCATGATTGTAGAGTACTTATGGTAAGCCTTGCATGTGATGCTTGATAAATATATGGCGGCCACTAATATTGTTTTTATTTTAATTATGTTCCATTGCTGCTATTGATGATAGCCCTTGAACATTGTGTAGAACACTGTGTAGCCCACAAAAGTAGTTGATCAATAATTTTAAATTATCTTATGTTAGTCTAAATGATGCATGATAAAAGATTTATGGGTTGAGGGTGGAGAAAAGAATATTAAGACATAATGTTCTGTGTCTTGATATACCCTTATTTAATTAAAGTGCTTAAATGAATGTCTATTATGACCTTACTTAAGAATAAATCATGTAGATCACCAAGCTATGTATACACAATGAAGCAATTCAAACCATATAGGAGATCTCAAAATAGTCTCCTCTTCTTTCTCTTATGTAGTTTATTTTATTTATTTATTCATTTGTTTAGCAAGAGAAACTTTGTTGTAAAGATTGCTAGTAGAACTTCTATTCTGAGCATGTGTGTGTATTTAGTTAAACAGAAAGAATATCAGTTGGAGTACATGGTGTTCATTCAATTATAAGACCTTAAGGTTACTCTTTAGTTGGTGAATATTAAGTAGGTATTCAGAGAAATATTATTAACACGATTTTTTTTTCTTAGAATGTAACTTCTTACAGCTCAAAGACTGCTGGAGAGAGGGATGGAAAAAATTCCTCTGGGGTCTACATTCCTTTCAAAGTAAGAGGAAAGAAATACAATGCGTGCTACACAGTAAGAGCTCAAAAATATGTGTTTAATAAACTAATAAATGAATACTGATTCTCTTTTTTTTAAAAGATTAAACAATACTACTTATAAACATTGTCATCGAAGTTTGGAGAAATATTTACTGTTATAAAGTTTTGGCAAGAATACAAATTGGCACAATGTTTGGGAAAGCTAGTTTGAATATAGGGCAAATGTTTTTAAATGGCTTTGCCCATTATTTTTAAGGTGAACCAGTTTTGTGCAGATGGACATTCCCACTGTAAAATATATATATTTGAAGCATCAAAGTACTATTAAAGCAGCAACTACTTTACCCAATGTCCATACAGGTGATAGCACTACTTTTTATTTCAGTGGATTGGGCTCATCGTTTCTCAAGAGCAGCTGGCAGACTTACAAGCAGAAGAAAGCTTCCATCATCCTCCTGAGTCTATGAGATGAGGGACCTCAAACAAATCTCAATTTTAAAAAATGTTATTACAATTTATTTACAAAACAAAAATCGATATAGAGAACAAACTTATGGTTGTCAGGGAGAAAGGTGGGGAGGGAAAGATTACCGAAACTGTGCATGCTCAGACCTGTCCCGCTGTTTGTGACTCTATGGACTGAAGCCCACCAGACTCCTCTGTCCATGGGATTTTCCCCGCAAGAATACTGGAGTGGGTTGCCATTTCCTCCTCCAGGGCATCTTCCTGACCCAGGGATGGAACCAGCGTCCACCCGCGTCTCCTGCATGGGCAGGTGGATTCTTTTGCCATTGAACCACTGGGGAAGCCCATTGGGAGTTTGGAATTGAGAGGTACCCAGTGCTGCATTTAAAATAAAATGCCTTCATGTAAAAACGTATATACATAAAATCTATTGAAGAGCTAAAAAAAAAAATGTGTGTGTTAGTCGCTTAGTCCTGTCCAACTCTCTGTGACCCATTGGACTGTAGCCAGCCCCGCTCCTCTGTCCATGGAATTCCCCAGGCAAGAGTACTCAAGTGGGTACCCATTCCCTCCTCCAGGGGATCTTCCTGACCCAGGGACAGAACCCAGGTCTCCTTCATTGCAGGCAGATCCTTTACTGCCTGAAACAAAATAGATAAAATCTATGAGACAGGAAGCTGGCCTGTCACTTCAGCATGTATAAAGGATCTGGATATATAAATGTTTGTTAAATAGAAAAATGAGTAAATAGATCACAAAATTGATAAATAAATAAATGCATATTTAATGTCATTTATTTGGAATTCCAAATGCTAGGACAAGGGGCAAGACTTCACAGACATTATGTCACTTGTCAAGAGGAGGCTAAGGAAACATGATCAGTAAGTGTGATGGGGAATCCTGGATGGGATTCTGGGATAAAAAAATTTATTTCAACTGAAGTCCCATATTTTAGGTCATTTGCATAAAGCTTTAGCTATTTAGTTTGGTTTTGGTGCAGAAATCTAAATTCTTAAGTAAAATCAAATATACTATGAGCCAAAAACTGATTTTTACTTTTTTCTGATTTTTCCTTCTGTGTTAACTCATTTAATACTACAGAATAACACACAAAACACAGCTTCATAAAATCAAGAAAAGCCAATAAATACTTTTATTTCATTGTTAAATTTACTTTTATCATCTTTTCATATTTAAAAATAATTTAATACAAAATCCTTAAGTTTGGAAGCAATATTTTGAAAAACACAGAATTCAAAAAGGGGCTTTTGTAAGGAAAGAGGAGGTACTATCCTTGCTATTAAGCAAGATGTTAAGATTCTTGGCATCAGGACCAAGTGTTTTGTCAATTCATTGGCCTGTGGCTTGTTTTATCACCCCAAATTAAAACTCCACTAGAAAAAAAAAAAAAGACTATTAGTTTTTAAAATGTTTAGTTCTTTTAATTTTTAGTTTCAGATGTTTACTCTTATCCCATTGCTTTTGATAAAAATGATTAGCTACGTATAATGAAATATTCAGATTCAAATGTATCACATTTCATATGTTTCGCAAACATATGTTTCAACTGTATATCTTAAAAATTTTCTTGGGGAAAGGGCTCTTTTCCAAACAAATATATCTCAAAGTCAAGCTATTTCTGAATTTCACTTTCATTGCAACATATTTGTAATATATTTTTAAAATTCCAAACATTTTTAAATGACAAATTTCTTTAACAAAAACTAATATGGAGGTTTAAAAACATGGTCCCCAAAATGTTGACTCTCCTTCCATCACACTGTAAGATATATGTCCTCTCTCCTTGAATCTAGTCTCTCTGTCTTCTTGACCAATACATGGAAATGACACTGTACAGGTTCTACACCTAGACCTTCAAAAACTGATAACTACTATTTCCTGTCTCTACTTTTACTCTTAAAAATCTTGCCACCAGACAGTGAGGACAAGCAAGCCAGTCCATAGAAGAGACCTCATGGGAGAAAACTGATGGACAGCCAGGTGACTCACTTATCTCGTAAATGAGTCCTTGGGTCCCAATTGTACCACCTCAGCTAATGCTGCATTGAGCAGAGATGAACTGTCCCTGCTCCCCAAATTACAAACTTGTGAGAAAAATAAATTGTGGTTGTTATTTCGTTCACTTAATTTGGGGGCAATTTACCCTGCAGCAAAAATAGCTAGAATACTCCTGCTTACAATTTTATAATCTACAACTGAAAGAAAGTTCTTAAACACATTTACATTCTAGTATCTTCTAAGTGCTTCCTGATACACAAAGACATTTTAAAACTTATTAATTCTTCCTTTCACTTTGGATCTTTATAATAAATTAATGTAAGCAAAGAAAGTCACTCTACCTTGAACTATTTCTATGAGTAGCTTTCAAAAATTTAGGTCAACAATGAAAAAGTTTTTGTAGTGAAGGAACAGATTGTGGTCATGTTTACATGAATTTATGCATGTGGTACAATTTCATAGAATTATACACCAAAAATAAAACTTAAAAGCGTTCATGCAAAAACTTGCAAAATCTGAATAAGGTCTGCACTTGAGTTATTATTACTGTACCCATGCCAGTTTCCTAGTTTTGAAAAGGCACTATGATTTTTTTTTAATTATATTAACATTTGGGAGAAGCTGGATGAAAGTACCCAGGAATTCTGTATTATTTTTGAAACCTCTTGAGAGACAAACTATTTCAAAGGAAAAAGTTATGATAAAAGATTAAGGCCTGGACAATAGAAAAAGTAATTTCAGTAAAATAACTCAGTCTGGCAAGAAGTTGCTAGTCCATTTATTACAGTTAGAAGAGGGACTGCCAGCTATGGTTTCTAGAATGAGCACTCTTAGGGGCTCAGAGACTTTAGTGATGATGCTTGAAAGGCTTATTCTTATGTTGACACAGACAATTTCATAGAGGAGATTCTGTCATCCCCTGGAAAGGAAAATACAGAGGTGTAGGCACTTGGTACAAGTATGGTTTCAAGCACACAAGAAAAACATGAAAGTGACTGAGCTTTATTTGGACATTCAGTTTTCCAATGCTTGCATTCTTTAGTGGTTACAGTTTCCTAACCTGCTACGATAGATGGATCAAGTTTTTAAATAGAGTGAGTCTCCAACATACGAATGAGTTCAATTCCGAGAGCACATTCATGCATCCAATTTATTCGTAAGTCCAACAAAGTTAACCTAGGCACACAAGTAACACAATAAGCTATGTAGTACTGTACTATAATAGGTTTATAATGCTTTTCACACAAATAATACATAAAAAATGAATAAACACAAAAAATAAACATCTCTCATGTGTTTTGAACTTTCATTCGGTGTATGCACATTAAGCTTTCTTATGGGCTTTTTGAGAATAAACTCTTTTTGTTGTTGTTGTTTTTCAGTTGCTAAGTCATGTCCAAACCTGTGACTCCGTGGACTGCAGCATGTCAGGCTTCCCTGTTCTTCACTGTCTCCCAGAGTTTGCTCAAACTCATGTCCATTGAGTCAGTGATACCACCCAACTATCTCATCCTCAGTCATCCCCTTCTCCTCCTGCCTTCAATCTTTCCCAGCATCAGGGTCTTTTCCAATGGGTCAGCTCTTCACATCAGAGGATCAAAGTAATAGAGTATCAGCTTCAGCATCTGTCCTTCCAATGAATATTCAGGGTTGATTTCCTTTAGGATTGACTGGTTTGATCTCCTTGCTGTCCAAGGTATTCTCAAGAGTCTTCTCCAGCACCACAATTCAAAAACATCAGTTCTTCAGTGCTCAGCCTTCTTTATGGTCCAGCTCTCACATCAATATGTGACTACTGGAAAAACTATAGGTTTGGCTATATGGACCTTTGTCGGCAAAGTGATGTCTTTGCTTTTTAATATGCTGTCTAGGTTTGTCATAGTTTTTCTTCTAAGAAGCAATCGTCTTTTAATTTCATGGCTGCAATCATCGTCAATCCCTTTATCATTACATAATGCTGTTTATTTAAAGAAAGTAGCATTTACATACATCCACCACCGCACAATTGCACTCATCTCACACGCTAGTAAAGTAATGCTCAAAATTCTCCAAGCCAGGCTTCAGCAATATGTGAACTGTGAACTTCCAGATGTTCAAGCTGGTTTTAGAAAAGGCAGAGGAACCAGAGATCAAATTGCCAACATCCACTGGATCATCGGAAAAATAAGAGAGTTCCAGAAAAACATCTGCTTCTGCTTTATTGACTATGCCAAAGCCTTTGACTGTGTGGATCACAATAGATTGTGGAAAATTCTGAAAGAGATGGGAATACCAGACCACCTGACCCACCTCTTGAGAAACCTATATGCAGGTCAGGAAGTGACAGTTAGAACTGGACATGGACCAACAGACTGGTTCCAAATAGGAAAAGGAGTATGCCAAGGCTGTATATTGTCACCCTGATTATTTAACTTATATGCAGAGTACATCATGAGAAACGCTGGGCTGGAAGAAGCACAAGCTGGAATCAAGATTGTCAGAAGAAATATCAACAACCTTAGATATGCAGATGACACCACCCTTATGGCAGAAAGTGAAGAGGAACTAAAAAGTCTCTTAATGAAAGTGAAAGAGGAGAGTGAAAAAGTTGGCTTAAAGCTCAACATTCAGAAAACTAAGATCATGGCATCTGGTCCCATCACCTCATGGAAAATAGATGGGGAAATAGTGGAAGCAGTGTCAGACTTTATTTTGGGGGGCTCCAAAATCACTGCAGATGGTGATTGCAGCCATGAAATTAAAATATGCTTACTCCTTGGAAGGAAAGTTATGACTAACCTAGATAGCTTATTTAAAAGCAGAGGCATTACTTTGCCAACAAAGGTCCATCTAGTCAAGGCTATGGTTTTTCCAGTAGTCATGTATGGATGTGAGAGCTGGACTGTGAAGAAAGCTGAGCACCAAAAAATTGATGCTTTTGAACTGTGGTGTTGGAGAAGACTCTTGAGAGTCCCTTGGACTGCAAGGAGATTCAACCAGTCCATCCTAAAGGAGGTCAGTCCTGGGAGTTCATTGGAAGGACTGATGCTGAAGCTGAAACTCCAATACTTTGGCCACCTCATGCGAACAGTTGACTCATTGGAAAAGACCCTGATGCTGGGAGGGATTGGGGGCAGAAGGAGAAAGGGTTGACAGAGGATGAGATGGCTGGATGGCATTACCGACTCTATGGACATGAGTTTGAGTAAACTCCAGGAGTTAGTGATGGACAGGGAGGCCTGGCGTGCTGCGATTCATGGGGTCGCAAAGAGTCGGACACAACTGAACGACTGAACTGAACTGAACTGAACTACCATATGTAACATAGATAGCTAATGGGAAGCTGTCATATAACACAATAAGTCCAGTCCAGCACTTTTTGATGATCCAGAGAGGTAGGATGGTGGGGGGTAGTATGGGATGAAGCCTTAAGAAGGAGGGGATGTATATGGTGGTGGTGATTTAGTGGCTAAGTCATGACCAACTCTTGCAAACCCATAGACTGTAGCCAGCCAGGGATGGGATTTTCCAGGCAAAAATACTGGAGTGGGTTGCCATTTCCTTCTCCAGGGAATCTTCCTGAGCCAAGATCGAACCCCAGTCTCCCACATTGCAGGCGGATTCTTTACCAGCTGAGCTACCAGAGGAGGGGGGGATATATATACTTATGATAATTTATGTTATAATTATGGTTAATTCAACTTGTTGTTTGGCAGAAGCCAACACAATATTGTAAAGGGAACATTTTAAACCTCACAATACAGTGCCTTGAAAAGTACAGTAGTACAGTACAACAACTGGCATACAAGGGCTGGCATCCAGTGAACAAGCAAGAAGAATTATTTACTAAAGGAGGGAGAGGAGGCGGGAGACAGTAGAGCGAAGGATCTTTAGCAACAGGGGGCAGAGGGCAGGCTGCAATTTCACTCACGCCTGCTGCTGATGGAACAGGTTCTGGTTCCTGGCTGAATTCCTTCTATCTATCCTCTTTAAAAAACGAGCCAGAGATGTCTGGATAGTGGCTCTTTTCTTCTCATCGTAGATGGCATGATATCACTGATTTGCATCCTGCATGCCTGCTGCAACCTTTGTGCAGAGTCCTCTGTTCGGATGCTGCACCTCAAAAACTAGCACTAACTCCCCAGATAGAACCAAGTGACTGAACACATGTTCGCAGCTTGGAAAGTCGCAACTTGAAGGTCCATGTGTAGGGGACTTAGTGTATGTGAGGGTTGGTCTTGTCGATTTTTGTTATTTTTAAAAGTCTTCTCCAGTTTCCCCTCTTCCCTGTGGGTTCTTAATAATGTTCAGAAACCTCTCCAGAGCACGTTGTGAGGGGGTTCAGGCAGGACGGCATCTTTCTTTTGTAAACCTCGTCTTCCTACAGATACTTTGCCCCTATTTGACAAGGGAATGATTTTTCCAGGTTTTTTCTCCCATGGTTCAGGATCTAACAAGGGAAAACAATTATTGGGGGATATCCATGGGGAGTTGGTTTCCTCTCTTAATTCATTCCCTTGTGGTTCAGACAGTAAAGAATCTCACTGCAATGCAGGAGACCTGGGTTCAATCCCTGTGGTGGGAAGACCCCCTGGAGAAGGAAATGGCAATCCACTCCAGTATTCTTGCCTGGACAATTTCATGGACAGAGGTGCCTAGTGGGCTACAGTCCATGGGGTCACAAAAAGTCAACAGAACTGAGTGTCTAAGAGTTTTATTTTTTCACATGGGGAGCTGGTTTTCTCTGTTAATGCATAGTATAAGTAGAGGACCATCATAGTTCAACAAAAACTAAGGTGTGAGGGTTCTTAATAGCTCAAAAATTTGGAACAATCCACTTTGTATAGGAATCAAAATGCAGCACACACACATATACACAATCTCCGGTTTGAAGAGGGGAAGGAGTCAGGCAGCAACAGGAAGCCAGACAGTCAGGCTCAGTTTATGCTTCCTACATATGAGTGAAAGTTTCCCAGAACATCAACTAGCTCAAGAAAAGAGCCTTACTACAACATCCATCCCTAGGTGACAGAGGAGCAGTAAGGAGAAGACACAGATTTGAGACATCAAGGGGTCTCATCATATGTCCACTTGATTTTCACTTTGTAGCCCTGTTCCGTTGTTCTCCAGATTAGCATACTCCAAACCCTGCCCAGAGGACCACAGAAACATTAAAAGGTGGCCCTACCGTGTACTCAGATGTCTGCACATGAAAAGACATGAAAAGAGACTACACCAGCCAAAAGCCAGGTAATGAGATTGCCTCAGTTCTTAACACTTCAGTTTTTCCCAGGTTTGTTTTATTCATGAATATTACCTGACATTTCATGTCCCCATGCTATCTCTCCAAAACAAAATATTCTAATAATCAGAAAGAAAAAGTCAGAAACCCCAAGTTTCAGATGGACAACAGTTGCAAGTATGTATTTCATAAGTGAGAACATCCAAACAGCCAATAAACAATGACAACCTGGAGTTTTTTGGTTTTGTTTTTTAAAAATATGGGCTTAAATCATAATGAGAAACCCGCCTACCAAAATGGCTAAAATTTAAGAAATTGGCCATACCAAGTACTATGAGGCTGTAAACTGAAATTAATATAAACCTCTAGTGAACATTTTAATTGATGGAATCAATTTGGAGAACTGTTTCCAGCCATGTGTACTAAAACTAAAACTTGCCTACCCTATGATCCAGCAACTTCTATGAAAATGAGAGCTTGCAGTCAATAACATTCATAGCAACATCATTCAATAATATTTCACAGGCAGAAACAACTCAGATATCCAAGAAGAGTAAACTGTATAAATAAACGGTGATATAACTAAACAGTCCCACAATATGAGAAAATGCACATGCCGCGGCTATGTGCAACTTCTTGGCGGGCTCTCCTAAACATCACAGTAAGGAAAGAATGGCTGACACAAAAGAGAACCATCTGTGTGATTCTATTACATAGAGCTCAACAGCAAGCCACCCTGATCTATGCTGGTAACAATCAGGGTCATGGTTTTGATACTGACCAGGGTTCTTTTTGTTGTTGCTCAGTTGCTAAGTCGTGTCTGACTCTTTGTGACCCCACGGACTGTAGCACATCTGGGTTCTTGGTCTTCCCCAATCAGCAGAAATTGACTAGAGGCCAGACAAGAAATTCAGGCAAGCCTTTATCAGGGTCCTGGTTGCAGTATGGGGAAGTGAGAACAAGTAACATGCTCCTTTGCTTGCCCCCTCACTGAGAGAGGGTGAACTGGTTTCTGACATGGGATGAGGGTAGGAATATGTCCAGGGGGTCTGGGTGAGAGAGGCTTAGTTGGTTTGCTCACCCCTCTGCTGGTCCTGAGTGCAGGCGGCTTACTCAGTACCCTGCTTCTGCTCCTGGCTCTTCAGAAGTGGCAGTAGGGTTTTGTTTTGGGGTTTTTTTGGTGTTTTTGTATCTTTTGTCCAGAATTTGCCCCAACTGTATACCCACGCTGTTACTTTTTAGTCTCATAAGGTTTCTTTGCATTTTGGCCCTCAAGGAGAGGTGTGTCCAGGAGCAAATATCACAGCACTGCGACAGGGGAGCCCAGGTTCCAGCCGGTCTGTTTCCTCTTGGCAGGAGGGGCCCCTGGTGTGTGTGTGTGTGGTGGACAGTGTGATGGGGTCCCCCAAGCCCCCTCAGATCCCATTTATCATTTTGGTACAACCAGTTCCCCCTGTGGCTCTGCAGGCCTCTCATTGGACAGTGCCTGCGGGGTTCCTTAGACCACTGTCCGTGTGGAGCCTTTGACCCTAAGCCCAGAGGCTAGAAGGGCCTGGAGCCTGCGCTATCTGTTCCTGCAGAGGCCCCCCTGTCCCTGGGAGTAAGCAAGTTCCGCTCCCAGGACACACGTGGAGCAATGCTGAGGCCTCTCACCCCTGAGTTCTCCTCTTAGCTCAGATGGAAGCGACCTGGGGAGGAGGGCCTTTCACTCTCCCTTCCTCCCTTTCCCTCTTCTGTCTCCCATGGGAGCATTTCCTTAGTAATTCACTTGCAGACAATTTTTCCTCGTGGCGTCTCCTTCTGGGAAACCTAGCCTGAGTCAGAAGGCAATAGTCAGCTGTTGTTGAAAAAGCTGGTTGGACCAAAAGGATGCTGGTAATGGTGATATGTTCACTTTAGAATAGATTATCAGGGTGTGCAATTATTATTTTTAGTTTTCTCCATGTACATTACTTTTCAAAAAGAAAAGTTTTTTAAAAACCTAAACCCAATGACTAGAAAAATCCAGAATTGTGTCTTAGAATGTTTTCATGCAGTTACGTAGTGATTTAAGTTTAAGAATATTCATTATTTATATTTTCACAATAACAAATAAAAACCTGGTACATATTCAAAAAATTTTAAGCTGTAGTATATTAACATCTATACCACATTATTATAAAACATTTAAAATTATTTAATGAAATAAAAATGCCAATAAGTATTATTTTAACAGCAGATTACAAAGCAGTACATAAAATACAGTTCCTATTTGGAAAACTACAAATATGTATTTTTTAATGTGCATCAAGATATTAGTAGTACTTATCTTTCAATGGTAAGACTATGCTTATTTTTTTTCACTCTCTTCCAAAGTCTTCACCATATTTTCTCAATTTTCTATGATAAATATGTAGCTATTTTAATAAAAAATGTTTAAAAAAAAAAGTTTCTGCCAAGCAGTGTTCACATCATGAAAAATATAGTAGCCTTTAAAAATAGGTGGATATTCTCCACACCAATCAAGATGGCTACTATTCAAAAAAGAAGGAGTAAAAACCAAAAATAATGTATGAAACTGTTGGTGAGGATGTAGATAAATTGAAATCTTTGTGTACTGTGGATGGGAATGTAAAATGGTGCAGCCACTGTAGAAAACAATATGGCATTTCTTAAAAGTTGAAAACAGAACCACCATATGAACCAGCAATTTCTCTTCTGGGTATGTATCCAAAAGAATTGAAAATGGGGTCTCAAAGAGATATTGGTATACCGATGTACACAGAGGCACTATTCACAATAGCTAAAAGATAGAAGCCACCCATGTGTCCATAAGGACTAAAGGGTAAATAAAATGTGGTATACACATACACAGTTCAATGTGATTTAGCCTTAAAAAGGAATGAAATTCTGACACATATTATGACATAAATGGACTTCAAAGACAGTATGCTACGTGAAATAAGCCAGTCACAAGAGGACAAGTACTGTATGATTCCATTATAGGAAGAATCAAAGTAGCCAAATTCATAAAGACATGAAGTAGAATGGAGGTTATCAGGTACTAGCTGGGGAAGGACCGTGGGAGTTGTTTAATGGGTATAGAGTTGTGATTTTGCAAGAAGAGAAATTCTGGAGATTTTTTGCACAGTATTGTGAATAAACTTAAAAATGCAGAACTGTATACTTAAAATGATTAAGAGGATAAATTTTATGTTACATGTACTGTGTCACAATTTTTAAAAAATGACAATGCCATTTAAGGATGGGTGAGGTGGAACAATTCCAGGACTTTAATCCTATTCACTGCTCAGCAAATATTCACTCTGCTAATTAGCTCTGCATCATCATCAGTGGTTTACTTTATTCACAGTGCTTTATGCTTCGGACAAGTGTTATCCAGTAGTTGTTGTTCAGCCTCTCAATCACGTCCAACTGTTTGTGACCCTATGGACTGCAGCAAGCCAGGCTTCCCTGTTCTTCACCTTCTCCTGGAGCTTGCTCAAACTCATATCCACTGAGTCAGTGATGCCATCCAACCATCTTGTCTTCTGTCGTCCTCTTCTCCTCCTGCCTTCAATCTTTCCCAGCATCAGGGTCTTTTCCAATGAGTCAGCTCTTCTCATCACCTGGCCAAAGCAATGGAGTTTCAGTTTCAGCATCAGTCTTTCCAATGAATATTCAGGATTTATTTCCTTTAGGGCTGACAGGTTTGATCTCCTTGCAGTCCAAGGAGATCTTGTCCAATAAAATCTCCTGCAATGATGGGATTATTATATAACCAAGCTGTCCAAAGCAGTAGCCACCAGTAGTATGGCTGCTGAGCCTTTGAAATGTGCCTAGTGTGACTGAGGATCTGTGTTTTTTATCTAAATATCATGAATTAAATTTAAGTAGTTCCATGTAGCCCGAGGAGCCTTCTATATTAATACTCGTCTAGTTTCTTAGGTGGTGCAGTGGTAAAGAATCTGCCTGCCAATGCAGGAGACTTGGGTTTAATCCCTGGGTCAGAAAGATCCTCTGGAGAAGGAAATGGCAATCCTCTCCTGTACTCTTGCCTGGAAAATTCCATGGACATAGGAGTCTTGTATGCTACAGTTCATGAGGTCGCAAAGAGTTGGAAATGGCTGAGCATGCACACAGACTTTTTGTGTTAATCTTTCTCTACTGCTGGATGGACTTTGCCTGTGATAATTTTGCGAAAACAGAAGAAAAGCTCTCCACTCACAGCAGTTCTTATTTTTCTCTTCTGCCGGATTATAGTTATCCCAGTTGTTGGAACCACATCCCCTAAACAGAATGCTTTCTCTACCTTTCCCACATAAAGAACCGCCTCTGTGATCTTCCTTTTCATCTGCTCTGCTGGCAAACATTTGTCATTGTGAAATAGCTGATAAGCGCTTTGCTGAGTTTCTGATTGTTATCAGATTACGGAGTCCTGTAGGGGATCATTGGTGAAGCATAAGCCAAGACAGTGTGAGTAATTTGTGGGCAACTATAGCTGCTCAGGTATAATTAGCTGCTGCTGGGTGCCCTATCTTTACCTGGGAAAGTCAGGCATTCAGAGAGATGGCTGCCCTGATTGTGGAATAAACTCATACAGAAGGCAACAAAGCAATATTTTGAGGAAGGAAAGGATAAGCACTGAAATCAGATGGCTCTGGGCTTAATTCTTTTTATGGCAAATACAATCTATCATCTTGAACAAGTCCAAACTGCTCTGATACCACTGTATTTTGTATGCACAGGAGGAGGATAATAATACATTTTAGATGATTAAGCCTGGTGTACAGTGTTCAGTCAGTAAATGTCAACTGTTAAAAATGGCTAACTACGTCCTTGCTCTTCTTTCCATTACCTCATCTTTATCTCTTTATCCACTAGACTGGAACAGAAATAAAATGTTTATAACCCCACCTGCCTCTTAAATAAAGTGTCTGTGAACTTGGCCCTCCATTTTGCTTGGAAAAATAACATGTTGCGGGGATAATTCACTAACTGATTTATTTAGTTGGAAGAAAGTTTCAGTTCTTATTTGCTGTTTTGTTCTGCCATCTTGCTATGGTGGTGGTTTGGGGATGGAAGCTAATGAAAGAGGTAAAAGACGAGCCAGAAAAGCTGGACCTGCTTGGAGCAATACTGAGGTAGGGACAGGGGACATGCCACCCTGGTACATGCCACCCTGGTAGGCCAAGAAATTACTTTGAAGACTAGAAATATCCTTATGAGTTCTGAAGCCATACGCTGCCAAGCATGTGATGCAAGTTCCCTGGTTTGACACTCCCATAAACTCTTTATAGAACTTACTTTGCTTATTAGAGCTTTTTGCATAAATGGATGCTTGTTAGGAAACTCAATGAGAAGCTCAATTCTGCTGCTATATAAATGAGGAACTAAAACAGAGAGAGTAGACAGCATACATCTGGCTTGCCCATTCATCCACTTATTCATCTAGACTTTTAATCAACTGGAATGTATTGAAATTGCTTTCCTGAGTATCTCTCCATGTGAAATACCACCAAGCCCAAGGAAAGGGTTATAGTCTTTGTCCTAAAAGATTTTATGGTATAAGAAAAGGGACAAGTACCATAACAAGAGACCTGGAAGAGATGCTGAAGAATTTTCAAAACATCTGCTTCATTTCCCTGATACAGAACAAGAAGCTTCAAGACTCAGAGGCTCAGAAAGACCAAGAGAGTGTCTCTAAATGTTAAATCCTTGGCTCAAAGCTGTAATTTTTGTAATGATAATCTGCCTGTTACGTTGAGAAAGCCATCTCTGATATCAGAGGAAGGAGAGTTGGATCCTTCATAATCATAACAACCAAGTCCAATAACAAGGTGTTCCTTGGGCTGGACTAGAGCAGACACTATACTTGATTCACAACAAGTCTTTACTTAATGCTTAGTATCGAAATCAACTAAAAGTATGAGTTTTTTGCTTCATTTGCTATTATTTTCTCCCATTCTGAGGGCTGTCTTTTCACCTTGCTTATAGTTTCCTTTGTTGTGCAAAAGCTTTTAAGTTTCATTAGGTCCCATTTGTTTATTTTTGCTTTTATCTCCAATATTCTGGGAGGTGGGTCATAGAGGATCCTGCTGTGATTTATGTTGGAGAGTGTTTTGCCTATGTTCTCCTCTAGGAGTTTAATAGTTTCTGGTCTTGCATTTAGATCTTTAATCCATTTTGAGTTTATTTTTGTGTATGGTGTTAGAAAGTGTTCTAGTTTCATTCTTTTACAAGTGGTTGACCATAGCAAACGCAGCAACAGACAAAGGATTAACCTCAAAAATATACAAGCAACTCCTGCAGCTCAATTCCAGAAAAATAAATGACCCAATCAAAAAATGGGCCAAAGAACTAAACAGACATTTCTCCAAAGAAGACATACAGATGTCTAACAAACACATGAAATGATGCTCAACATCACTCATTATCAGAGAAATGCAAATCAAAACCACAATGAGGTACCATTACACGCCAGTCAGGATGGCTGCTATCCAAAAGTCTACAAGCAATAAATGCTGGAGAGGGTGTGGAGAAAAGGGAACCCTCTTACACTGTTGGTGGGAATGCAAACTAGTACAGCCACTATGGAGAACAATGTGGAGATTCCTTAAAAAACTGGAAATAGAACTGCCATATGACCCAGCAATCCCACTCCTGGGCATACACACTGAGGAAACCAGATCTGAAAGAGACACGTGCACCCCAATGTTCATCGCAGCACTGTCTATAATAGCCAGGACATGGAAGCAACCTAGATGCCCATCAGCAGATGAATGGATAAGGAAGCTGTGGTATATATACACCACGGAATATTACTCAGCCATTGAATCAGTTCTAATGAGATGGATGAAACTGGAGCCCATTATACAGAGTGAAGTAAGCCAGAAAGATAAAGACCATTACAGTATACTAACACATACGTATGGAATTTAGAAAGATGGTAATGATAACCCTATATGCAAAACAGAAAAAGAGACACAGACTTTTGGACTCTGTGGGAGAAGGCGAGGGTGGGATGTTTCGAGAGAACAGCATCGAAACATGTATATTATCTAGGGTGAAATAGATCACCAGCCCAGGCTGGATGCATGAGAAAAGTGCTCGGGCCTGGTGCACTGGGAAGACCCAGAGGAATCGGGTGGAGATGGAGGTGGGAGGGGGGATCGGGATGGGGAATACATGTAAATCCATGGCTGATTCATGTCAATGTATGACAAAAACCACTACAATATTGTAAAGTAATTAGCCTCCAACGAATAAAAACAAATGAAAAAAAAAAAAAAGTACGAGTTTTAAGCTAAAACTTCATTTTCCAGCTTCCCCTGTCAGTTTTGTCTGGAGAGGGTGAGCTGCAAATAGAATTGTCATTGCAATTCCAGAAAATCCCACTAAAGGAATGCAGTGGGCCCTTCAGTTTCTTTCTCCAGTTTGATCAGAGCCCTCTGTATAACCAGCTAAATCAACTCAAAGATTTCCCTCCCATGCACATGTTTCTTCCTTTGTTTTAATTTTCTATGCCACATAATCTCTTTTCCACTTTGGAGTCCTCTTCATCCTTGATGTCCCATCACACGAACAAGCCCTATCTCCTTCAAAAGTCTTTGTCTGACAACACCAACCTTCAGGAAGGGCTCTTCTCTATAAACACATGTGTGTGTGTGTGTTAAGTCACTTCAGTTGTGTCCGACTCTTTGCAACCCTATGGACTGTAGCCCACCAGGCTCTTCTGTCCATGGGATTCTCCAGACAAGAATACTGGAGTGGGTTGCCATACCCTCCCCCAGGGGATCTTCCCAACCCAGGGATTGAAGCTGTATCTCTTAAGTCATCTGCATTCGCAGGAAGGTTCTTTACCACAAGTGCCACCTGAGAAGCCCATAAACATGTACAGCACTTGCTAAGTGTATCATCTATGTCTAGGTAAAGGCCTGGAGCCCATTCACCTGGATATTTTAAAGCCCACAGCTGCCCCTTAGGATCCTCCGAAGAACTATAGCCCTCAGCAAAGCACAGTCTGTGTGTGTGTGTGTGTGTGTGTGTGTGTGTGTGTAGTGGTGAGATAGAGGAGAACAGACAGAAAAAAATATGCATTAGTGTGGATAATAGAAAGTGACCAGAGAAACACTGTGTGTTCATGCTGAGTTCCTCAGTCATGCCCAACTCTTTGTGACCACATGGACTGTAGCCCACCAGGCTCCTCTGTCTGTGTGATTTTCCAGGCAAGAATACTGGAGTGGGTTGCCATTTTCTCTTCCTGATCAAACCCACATCTCCTGCATTGCAGGCAGATTCTTTACCACTGAGCATCCTTGGAAGCACTGTAAAGCCAATCAAAATCATTCATTTATAGGGAAACATTTACCTGGTGACTAAAGGTACAAAAGTATATGTGTTCTGTGAACCACTAGCTACTCTGTGAAGACCAAAGAAAGAAAATACAAATATAAGCCTATCAACTTTTATCCAAAGCCTGAACTAAACTTCTGTGGGAAACTAAGATTATTGGATACACATATATAAAATTAGCATGAGTCAAAGACTTTATCTAATACATTATTTAATGAAGGAACTGGAAAAAATCACAATCTGTTTAGATGAAAAGTCAAAGAACCACAAATGTACATGGAGTAAAAAATATTAACATGAATTTTCCCAAAAAAATGTTCTTTACATAGGGCATAATCAACTTCATTGCACTGGACACAAGTAATTAGCTTTTATTTAGGTAAAATTATTTGTGTTGCTCTCAGTTTTCTACAAACTACCTTCTATTTTCAGAATTACAAAGAAACCTAATCAAAAACAGAAGATTACAACGTGATTTTGTTTGTTTGCTTTGTTCAGTCACTAAGTTGTGTCCGATTCTTTGTGACCCCCATGGACTACAGGACACCAGGCTTCCCTGTCCTTCACTATCTCCCTGAGTTTGCTTAAATTCACGTTCATTTTGTTGATGATGCTATCTAACCATCTTATCTACTGTCACCCTCATTTCCTTTGGCCTTCAATCTTTCCCAGCATCTGTATCTTTTCCAATGAGTCAGTTCTTCGCATCAGGGGGCCAAAATATTGGGAGTTTCTGCTTCAGCATCAGTCCTTTCAGTGACTATTCATGGTTGATTTCCATTAGGATTGACTGGTTTGATCTTCTTGCAGTCCAAGGAACTCTGAAGAGTCTTCTCCAGCACAATTCAAAAGCATCAATTCTTTCATGCCCAGCCTTCTTTACAGTACAACTTTCATATCTGTACACAACCCAATAGAATCAGATAATGCCTAGATGACCCATCATTTCATGGTAAGGATATTCACTATCTCTTTAGCTCATTCTAAAGAATTAAATTTCTGACTTCACTACTTATCTTCCCAACACACTTCAAACCTTCTCTCAGTCATTTCTAGCTGCTGTTTGTCCAAAACATCTCCTCAAACAAGTATTGCTTTCTTGCCTCCCAGGACTTATGCATGCTGTTCCCTGCCCTTGACACTCTTTCCTCTCCCCTGGTCTATCTTCCTCTACCTAATTCTCCTACTCATCCCTTTCCTTCCTAGTGTCATTTCCAAATTCTCTTCCTCAGGAAAGCCTACTCGATCTCCTGAATGAGAGGCTCTCCCCACCACCACTGCATTCCTAACACTGTCTAATGCTAGATGCTTGCTTGTTTTATCTCTGCATGCTTAATGTACACAGAAGCAAGGTCTCAATTTATTGCCTGGTTGAGTAAAATAAGAAAAGAGAACAAACCAAAAAAATTAAGACACGAATGAAGTAAGCTTTCACGTTCTCATGTTTAATCAGGGAGAGGATACCTGCTCTGCCTGCTCTAAATATCAGGATAGAGTAACTACCCTGATGGTTAAGAATTCAGGCAAAGAAAAATATGACCCAGCAATCCCACTTCTGGGCATACACACTGAGGAAACCAGATCTGAAAGAGACACGTGCACCCCGATGTTCATCGCAGCACTGTTTATAATAGCCAGGACATGGAAGCAACCTAGATGCCCATCAGCAGATGAATGGATAAGGAAGCTGTGGTACATATACACCATGGAATATTACTCAGCCATTAAAAAGAATTCATTTGAATCAGTTCTAATGAGATGGATGAAACTGGAGCCCATTATACAGAGTGAAGTAAGCCAGAAAGATAAAGACCAATACAGTATACTAACGCATATATACGGAATTTAGAAAGATGGTAATGATAACCCTATATACAAAACAGAAAAAGAGACACAGATGTACTGAACAGACTTTTGGACTCTGTGGGAGAAGGCGAGGGTGGGATGTTTCGAGAGAACAGAATCGAAACATGTATATTATCAAGGGTGAAACAGATCACCAGCCCAGGTTGGATGCATGAGACAAGTGCTCGGGCCTGGTGCACTGGGAAGACCCAGAGGGATCGGGTGGAGAGGGAGGTGGGAGGGGGGATCGGGATGGGGAATACATGTAAATCCATGGCTGATTCATGTCAATGTATGATAAAAACCACTACAATATTGTAAAGTAATTAGCCTCCAACTAATAAAAAAAATGGAAAAAAAAAAAAAAAAGAATTCAGGCAAGGAACGACACCAGGCTCACATTTTCCTATGAATGAACGATTTTGATTGGCTTTACAGTGCTTCTAAGGTGGCTCAGTGGTAAAGAATCTGCCTGCAATGCAAGAGAGGTGAGCTTGATCCCTGCGTCAGGAAGGTCCCCTGGAAGAGAAAATGGCAACCCACTCCAGTGCAGGGGACACGGGTTTGATCCCTGGTCAGAGAACTGAGATCCCACACGCCATGGGGCAACTAACACTTTGCGCCACAACAAAAGATCCTGCATTCTGTAACTAAAAATAAATAAATGTTTAAAAATATCAGGATAAACATGAAGTGAGGCCTATAGACAATGACAAATGAGCCTGGCAAATAAAAGGCTTTTGTTTTGTTTCTCACTGTAAAAAAATTTCTTTAGCAATTTCCATCTATGACAGCCTTCTAGCTCATGATATAAGGTTCCAAACAGTCGGTGATAACAATCATGACAGAAAGAATATTTAGAAGTTGCTTTAAAACAAAATTGATCCACAGGAAAAAATGGACATTTCAGGGAGCATTAGAAAAAGTAAAAGCTAAATAAAAAACACAAACATGAGGTCGGGCTATATTTGTGAGCAAGGCTGTCAGTTAATTAGGTAAATATTTATTTCCTATTTAGTAATCTTATGGATTATTTAGGGAGGAGCTTGATAATGAGTTGTTTATTATGATCTAAAAACACATACAAAATGCAGTCACCTAATTAAGGAAGAATAAATAATAGCCCATCATCAGAGCCTCCCATCTACCTGAACCCCAGTCCCACATCCAGCCTTGCCTGTGACACTTGAAAGCTATCAATTTACTGCGTGAACCATATGACGCTCATACAGAAGTCAGAGCTACTGACTCTTTAAAGTGTACTAATTATCCCACAATTTTGAAAGTGAGAACATAAGGAAGCTGTTTTCCTTGTGTTTCTGATTCAAAGACAAAAGACATGAAACTGAACAAGGGTTTTCTATATTCTATGTTGCTTGCAAATACTACTCAAAGTTCACCAAATTCACAAAATAAAAAATGCCTAATCTCCTCCTGGTCAAAGGCTGTCTGGAATTCAAGTCCTTTTCTCAAGCCTTTTTATTTCAAGTGTCTTTTCTCCCTCTGAGCTGTGGCTGCTCCTACCAAAATGGGTACAGCTAAATTAAAAATGAACTCTTCTAACCGTTCAATTAGTTGTTGAGTCAACACAATGTGAGCAGCTGGTAAGATGCTTTAATTTGTCTTCCCAAATCCAACAGATGCATTGGTGCTCTCAGGACAAGCAGCTAATGACACAGAGCCTTTCTTCAGAGGACATGGCAGTAAGAATCCCAGCCAGGGAACAGAAGACTTTGAAGGATGAGGAGAGACCGTATCAGACCAGAGGGCTCATCCTTATTTTATCCCTCTAGCAGAACTCAGTCTCTGGCTTCCAGATGGAAACAGCTTAGGATCTGGGGCTGAAGTCAGCTCTATTAAATAAGGCTGTCATTCGTAGAAGCACCTAAATCTAAGACTAACATTGAGTTACTTTGAAAACTGAACCATTCATATGATTCAGCAACCTCACTCTTGGGTATAAATCTGGAAAAAATAAAAACTCTAATTTGAAAAGTTAGTATATCCCACTTCTGGGCATATATCCAGATAAAACTATAATTCAAAAAGTTAGTGTCCATAGCAACACTATTTACAATGATGAAGACATGAAAACAATCCAAGTGCACATCAACAGATGTTTGGCTTCAGAAAACATGTTTTTACATGTGGCTTCCCTGGAAACTCAGATGGTAAATAATCCACCTGCAATACAGGGACCCAGGTTTGATCCCTGGGTCAGGAAGATCCCCTAGAGAAGGGAATGGCTACCCACTCCAGTACTCTTGCCTGGAGAATTCCATGGACAGAGGACCCTGACAGGCTATAGTCCAAGGGCTTGCAAAGAGTCAGACATGACTGAAAGACTTTCACTTACTCACTCACTCATACATATATATGTGTATGTGTGTGTATACACACATATATATAATGGAATATTACTCAATCATAAAAAATGAATGGAATCTTGCCATTTGTAGCAATGTGAGTGGACCTAGAGAATATTATGCTTAGTGAAGTAAGTTAGAACAAAGGCAAATATCATATGACATCATTTATATGTGTAAAATAAAATATGATGAAAATGAACTTATTTATAACACAGAAACATACTCATACACATAGAAAACAAACTGACAGTTATCAAAGGGGATAGTGGTGGGGATGGGGGGAGGGAGAAAAGTTAGGGGTTTAGGATTAGTGGATGCATATACTACATATATACTACATTTTTTATAGTGTATTTTATATACTACATATAAAATAGATAAACAACGAACTCCTATTGTACAGTATAAGAAATTATATTAATACCTTATAATAGACCCTAATGAAAAAGAATATGAAGAAGAATATATATATATACAGGTATAGATAGACAGATGATGATATGGCCAAATATATACATATATACATATAGGTGTCCTGCAGGAGGGCATGGCAATCCCTCCAGTATCCTGGCCTGGAGAACACCATGGACAGAGGAGCCTTGTGGGCTATAGTCCATAGGATGGAAAGAGTCAGACAATACTGAAGCGACTTAGCATAGCATAGCATGTGTGTGTGTGTGTGTGTGTGTGTGTGCATGTGTGTGTGTGTGTGTGTGTGTGTGTATATACATATGACCACTTGGTTGTACATCTAAAACTAACACAATTTTTTCAACCAACTATACTTCAATAAATGAACAAGCAAACAAAAACTGAGCAAGGCTATAGGAGCATAGAATTGAGATTATTCAGAAATGTGCTTAGTCATTTGGTTGTATCTGACTCTTTGCAACCCCATGGAATATAGCCCACCAGGCTCCTCTGTCCATGGGGATTCTCCAGGCAAGAATGCTGGAGTGGGTTGCCATGCCCTCTTTCAGGGGATCTTCCCAACCCAGGGATCGAACCCAGGTCTCCCACATTGCAGGTGGATTCTTTACTATAAGAGCCTCTTGATGAAAGTGAAAGAGGAGAGTGAAAAAGTTGGCTTAAAGCTCAACATTCAAAAAACTAAGATCATGGCATCTGGTGCCATCACTTCATAGCAAATAGATGGGGAAACAGTGGAAACAGTGACAGACTTTATTTTGGGGGCTCCAAAGTCACTGCAGATAGTGACTGCAGCCATGAAATTAAAAGACACTTGCTCCTTGGAAGAAAAGCTCTCACCTACCTAGACAGCATTACTTTGCCAACAAAGATCTGTCTAGTCAAAGCTATGGTTTTTCCAGTAGTCATGTATGGATGTAAGAGTTGGACTATAAAGAAAGCTGAGTGCCAAAGAACTGATGCTTTTTAACCGTGGTATTGGAGAAGACTCCTGAGAGTCTCTTGGATTCTCAAGGAGATCCAACCAGTCCTTCTTAATGGAAATCAGTCCTGTATATTCATTGGAAGGACTGATGTTGAAGCTGAAATTCCAGTACTCTGGCCACCTGATGCAGAGAGATGACTCATTTGAAAAGACCCTGATGCTGGGAAAGATTGAAGGCAGGAGGAGAAGGGGACAACAGAGGATGAAATGGTTGGATGGCATCATTGATTCAATGGGCATGAGTTTGAGTAAACTCTGGGAGTTGGTGATGGACAGAGAGGCCTGGTGTACTGCAGTCCATGGGGCCACAAAGAGTCTGACATGACTGAGTGACTGAACTGAACTGAGATGTTTAGGTATTAACTATTACATTATTAACAGAAATTTTATTCTTTTGTCTTTATGTATGAACTTTGTCCTCACTAGCATACAAGTGAGGCAAAAATGAGAGCTTGTGCCAGACAGAATGCAGAGAGAAGGAACAAGGCAATATGTGAGCTTTGTCATGCAAAAACAGGATTGGGCACTAAAGTGAAGGCCCTGCAAGCCAGGTAAGGGTCTTGAGAGTAAGTTTCCAAATCTTTATTTCTTCTCCTCTGGTCTATGAACAAGCACGTCTATAGGATCCATTGTCATAGTGTTCTCCAACAATGTAAAGAGAGATCCTTTCACCTATAGCAGCAAGGGAGGGAAGCCAGTCATTTCACGAGAAACGAAAAGATGTGAGTACAGTGTACAGTTGAATTGTGTCCCCACAAAAGATAAGCTGAGGTTCTCACCTCCAGTGATGATATGTGAGATGGCTTTATGTTGAAATAGTCTCTACAGATTAGTCCAGTTAAGATGGTGTCATAATCCCGTATGACTGCGTCTTTATAAATAAACTGCTGTATGAAGACACAAACATGGAAGAAAGCCATGTGAAGACACACAGACACAGGGGGGACGCCACGTGACAGTGGAAGCAGAGACTAATGTGACTTATCTACAAGCCAAAGAGTGCTCACCAACAGCAAAAGCTAAAAGAGGCAAGCAAGGAGTCTCCCAGAGGGAGGACAGCTCTGATGACACCTTGATTTTGGAGTTTGGACCTCCAGAACTATGAGACAATTCCTCTCTGCTGCTTCGAGCAACCCTATTTATGGTAATTTTTTAGCAGAGCCCTAGGAAATTAACACAAGTACTATGGATGACAAAAAAAAAAAAAAGGATGAAAGGAAGAAAGCAAGAGATGAACATCTGCATCCTTATTTCCCACTCTGGGCTTCTGCCTGAAGGATGTGGGGAAATCAGGTAACCAGGGTAGGAGTAGAGGGCCTCTCACCAAACTTCTCTGAGAACTTGGAAAGAGGCTCCCTCAAAAGTCATGGGGTTCTCCAGGCAAGAATACTGGAGTGGGTTGCCACTTCCTTCTCCAGTGGCCCACATTTTATCAGAGCTCTTCACTATGACCTGTCTTGGATGGCCCTGCACAACATGGCTCATAACTTCACTGAGCTGCTTATGCAAGCCCTTTTGCCACAACAAGGCTGTGTTCCAATTGATGCTTTTGAACTGTGGTGCTGGAGAAGACCTTTGAGAGTCCCTTGGACTGCAAGGACATCAAACCAGTCAATCCTAAAGGAAATCAACCCTGAATATTCATTGGATGGACTGATGCTGTAGCTGAAGTTCCAGTTTTTAGCCACCTTCGGTAAAGTCCAAGATCAAGATGTCAGCAAAGTAGTGCTCCCTCCAGAGACTCCATCATTGTTTCTTTTAGCTTCTGGTGTTGGTGAGCCAACTTATTGGGAAAGACCCTGATGCTGGGAAAGATGTAACTCAAAAGAAGAAGTGGGAGGCAGAAGATGAGATGGTTAAATAGTACCACCGGCTCAATGGACATGAATTTGAGCAAACTCCAGGAGACCGTGAAGGAGAGAGGAGCCTAGAGTGCTGTAGTCCATGGGGTTGCAAAGAGTCAGGCCCGACTTACTGACTGAACAACAATACCTAACAGGTGCCCTGTAACAGAGGCTTCACAGATGATGCATTGGGAAAGAATCTGCCTGCCAATGCAGGAGATGTAGGAGACTCAGGTTGGAAGAGGCCTGGCAAGGGAAACCTGGTGGTACAGTGTGTCTGATGGGGGAGCCCAAGAGACTTAGCTTTCCCAAGGCTCCTGTTGGTGTCTCTGTGTCATTCTTGAGGTCCAGAAAATGCTGGAAGCAATAGTACTTTATGTTAGAATCCCACATTTGTGGTCTTGTTTATATCCTCTTCCCAGTCTTATAGATTTGTTTTGAATGAGTTGGGAATTCAACATCTGATTTTCCAGTGAGATAACAATTTACTAGTTGGTTAAACAATGATTGCTTTTTATCATGACAACATTGTAATTGACAGAAGCAGGTACATAAACTGCAGTTGTGGCATCAAGCCCTGGTGACTGAATAGTCATATCCTTAACAAATCTCGGTATGCCGATTGCAAACAGTGATTAAACAATGATTGCTTTTTCTGGCATACCAATTTTTGTTAACAATATGACTATTTGTTCAGTCACCCAGGCTTGATACCACAAATGCAGTTTATCTACCCGTCTCTGTCAATTACAGTGTTGTCACGATAGTCCCTCAATGTGTTAAATACCCTATCAAACCTTCTGAGATCAGCTTCTTACCTGCTTTATTTATTCAAGAAATAAATAAAACTAATGCTTAGTAAGCAACAGTCATCTTTCTAGGTATTTGAGGTTTAATAATGAGTGCAATGGAAATGATATCACCTTCCATATAGCTTTTACAGTCTATTAACAAAACTATAAATAAGTGAGTTTCCAGCTAAATTTCTATCTGAAACTGTCATAAATGCTGTGAAAAGAAACTGAAGGATTCTGTGAGAGATTGAAATAGGGCAACTGACCTAGTCTGGGCAGTAGTCAGGAAAACCTTGCCTAAGGAAGTGACATTTGATACCAGATCCTGTGAGAGAGCAGGAGTTACCTGGGTGTAGGTAGGTGGTAAGAGAGTGGGAGCTCATGGTAGAAAGCTTATGTAACTGAACTTACTTACAAAAGCAAAACATACCCACAGACCCTGAATACAAACTTATGGTTACTGAAGGGGAAATGTAGGGGAGGGGATGAATTAGGAGTTTGAGATTAACATATACACACTATTTACATAGGAAATCAGTAAGGACCAACTGTATAGCACAGGGAACCCTTCTCAGTATTCAGTAATAACCTACATAGGAAAATAATCTGAAAAAAGAAGGGATATATTTGTATGTATAACTGAGTTGCTTACTGTAAATCTGAAACTAACACAACATTTTTAATCGACTATAATCCAATATAAGATAAAAATTAAATTTAAAAAAAAAGAAAAAATAGTTTTTTTTTAATTTAAAAAAGGAGCTTGTATAAAGCCTGAAGGAAGAATGAGCAAGGGAGGAACCTGAAAACAGACAATGGGATATCAGTGGAGAAAGCTATAAGAGTGACAGAAAATGATTCTAGAAGGTCCACCGGTTGGTTCCATCTGGAGGACCACAGCCTCCAATCACCTGACTCTGCTGTGAAGAGATGGGAAGGGTCAGCACTGGAGACGATCTTGTCTCCATTCAGTGGTCCTCAGCTTGGCTGTGTGTGGGCATCACCCGAGGCACTGTTTGACATCCTGGTGCTGAGTCTTAACCCAGAGTCCCATGCAATTCATTTGGTTACACTCTGGACATTTCAGTTTGTAAACTTTCTTGAAGTGATTCTAATAATCAATCAAGACTGAAAACCACCATGATACCTGGATGGTTAGCTACATGATGGCAAGGCTCTTCTTTTTTCCTATCTGTTAACATCCCTTACCCCTGCCCCCATATTTAGAATAGTATCTGATGTAATGCTTGATTAAGAAAGGAATGGAAGGAGGGAAGGAGACAAGGAAGGGAGGGAGGAAGGGAAATGAATGAACATTTTAAAATATATGTCCCTCTGTTTCCATTCATACTTCTATCTCTAAGTAAAACAGTTTGCCCTTGCATCTAGTGTTGATATAAAGCCTACTATCTTGTAGTTATGGCTTCCCAGGCAGCACAGTGCTAGAGAATCTGCCTGCCAATGCAGAAGACACAAGAAATGTGAGTTTGATCCCTGGGTCAGGAAGATCCCCTAGAGGAGGAAATGGCAACCAACTCCAGTATAACTGCCTGGAAAATTCTATGGACAGAGGAGCCTGGGAAGCTACAGTCCATGGGGTTGTAAATAGTCAGACACGATTAAATGAGCATGCATGAACACTGTAGTTACAGGATCTCTCTCTCCTTCTGTTTCTCTCTGTCTCTATTTCTGTTTCTGTCTCTCTCTCAATCTACCACCCCCTAGGGGCTGGATGTGCTCATGGTTACCCACCTGAATATAACTCACAGCTTCCTTGGCAGATTGTCCAAATCTTGTGAAAATCTATTGACCAATAGGGTGTCATCTGAAATTATATATGCAAGTTAAATTTAAGTCCTCAGAGACAAACCCGGTTGCATTTCACCTTCCCTTTTCCCCTTCGAGGGTTAGAACATAGACATAGATTTTGTGAGCCAGTTTCAACACTGCAAATGAAAGCAACACACCTTGGGAGGATAAAGCAACAAGATAATGCTATGTTTGTCATAGTTTTGGCCATATACATTTGTCAAATGTTTGACCATATAGAAAAAACAGTCACGTAAAAACTAGCTTCCCTCTAGACAAAGAAAATAAATGTTATTGTTCATATCATTCAGGAGATAAATAGATGAATGTATATTTTATTTAATAGCCAGCCAGCAAAAGTAGCATTAGAAAAAAAAAGCAATGCTACATAATAATTCAATGTAGGTTTCCCTCTAATAGTTCAACATCAATTCTTTGGGAAGCTTATGCATTGGAGGCCAATTTAGCATGCAAAATACTCTATTTTTATTATGGAATCTTATACTACTTCATGATCATATGCCAAATCATATTTGATATTAATTGAGCAAAAGATGAGAGGTGTCAGTGGTAAAGCACCTGCCCGCCAATCCAAAACGTGCAAAAGAGGCAGGTTCGATCCCCAGGTTTGGAAGAAGACCCCATGGAGGATGAAACGGTAGTCCATTCCAGTATTCTTGCCTGGCAAATCCCATGGACAGAGGAGCCTGGCAGGTTACAGTCCATGCAGCCTCAGAGGGTTGAACATGACTAAGCAGGCACACAAAAACATACACACACTCATGAGCAAAAGATAAAAATGGATGTTGCACACCCCATGGGTGTTCACGCGACATCTTAAAAGGAGTAAGCTATGGCAGAGCATTTGTTACAAGGTTGAGATCCTTGTTTTCTTCCTGTGCATTTACCCTCCAACAACCTAATGCTTCATTTCACCAAATGTTCATGAACTTCAGGTAACAGATGGATACGGAAAATGCCTTAGCTGCTCTAAAAAGGAGTTCTGGAGTTATTCTCAGGATATAGTTTTCTGTCTTTAAATCAAGAGTATTTAAACTCCTTAAGAACAAAAAAAAAAGAAAGAAAGAAAGAAAAAATCAGGATGTGTGAAAAAAGAGTGGGTAAGCATCACACCAGCTGGCACACTCAGGCCTTCAGTTGTTAAATAAGCTTATGGGAATCCTTTTCGTCTCTAAAATGACAACTGTTCCTGCTGGGTAGAATTAAATGTGTTAAGGCACCAAAGCCCATTGGACCCTTCATGTGTCTGTACCTGCAAACTTTTGCTACATCCAGGTCAGTGAAGTGGGGAAAATGCCGCATAGCTTCACTCGCCCAAAAGTAGCTTCCAACAGTTCACTTTACGTTTCACCTGGAACACAAATGTCATTGACAGAATAATGCCTTCCACCTCCAAAGGCGTCCATGTTCTAATCCACAGAACCTGTGTGTATGTTCTGTAACATGGCAGCAACGGACTTTACAGATGTGATTAGATGAGGATTTTGAGACGAAGAGAGTTTACTGCATTAGACAGGTGGGACCAGAATAATCACAGTTGTCCTTATAAGATGAAGGAAAGAGGGTCAAGTTCAGGGAAAGAGATATGACTGTGGAAGCAGAGGTTGGAGGGATGGAGGCTGCAAGTCAAGGAATGGTGGCAGCCTCTAAAAACTGCAAATTGTAAGTAACCAGAGTGCAACCCTGCTGACACCTTGATTTTAAGCCAGTGAAAGCTATTTCTGACTTCTTACAGCTAAAATTCTAAGACAACAATTTTGTGTTGTCTGAAGTGGTGATTTGTTAAACCAGCAATAGGAAATTATCTTTTATGGAAAAACATATGAGTAAATCTATTATTTTAAGTATTTCACACAAGTAATTATTTTCTTGTTTGGAGACAAAAAAAATAAAGTTTAGGGTGTAGTTAAATCACATTATATTTTCTAATAAGTACTTCAAAGGAGTAACTCCAAAAAAAAAAAAAATCACCTCTTGATGAGGGTGAAAGTGAATATAAAAAAGGTGGCTTAAAACTCAACCTTCAAAAAAGTAAGAGCATGTCATTTGGTCCCATCACTTCATGGCAAATTGTTATTGTTGAGTCGCTCAGCCGTGTCCGACTCTGTGACCCTATGAACTGCAGCATGCCAGGCTTCCCTGACTTTCATCATCTACCAGAACTTACTCAAATGTAAGTCCATTGAGTCAGTGATGCCATCCAACCATCTCATCCTCTGTTGTCCCCTACTCCTGCCTTCAATCTTTCCCAGATCAAAGTCTTTTCCAGTGAGTCGGCTCTCCGCATCAGGTGGCCAAAAGTATTGGAGCTTCAGCTTCGGCATCAGTCCTTCCAGTGAATATTCCATGTTGATTTCCTTTATGGTTGACTGGTTGATCTCCTCGCAGTCCAAGGGATTCTCAAGAGTCTTCTCCAACACCACAGTTTGAAAGCATCAGTTCTTCGGTGCAGTGCTGAAGGTGACGCTCCATACTTTGGCCACCTGATGTGAAGAGCTGACTTATTAGAAAAGACTCTGATGCTGGGCAAGAGCAAGGGCAGGAGTAGGGGACGACAGAGCATGAGATGGTTGGATGGCATCACCGACTCATGGGACACAAGTTTAAGCACACTCTGAGAGATAGTGAAGGACAGGAAAGCCTGGAGTGCTGCAGTCCATGGGGTCACAAAGAATCAGACATGATTTAATGACTGAACAACAACAGTAAGAACTACATAAAATACAATGAAGTGGTTTATGAAAATAAAGTATTTTCAGTAAGGAATTTTTATGTTACATTTTATAAGATTAAGGTATGTAAGAAAGAAATTTGTCTTAGTTTCTCAATCAGCAATAATATTTTGTGTGCATGCATGCTCAGTCACTTCAGTCATGTCCAACCCTTTGCCACCCCGCAGATTGTAGTCCACCAGGCTCCTCCATCCATGGGATTCTCCAGGCAAGAATACTGGAATGGGTTGCCAAGACCTCCTCCAGGGGATCTTCCTGACCCAGGGGTAGAACCTGCCTCTCTTATGTCTCCTGCATTGGCAGGCAGGTTCTTTACCACTATTGCCACATAAGAACTCCAATAATATTTTACTTTCATATAAAATTGAGTTATGAATTATATATTTCTTTTATATAAATATTGGCAAGCTCAAAGAGGAATACTATGCATTCATATTTTTTTAATTTTGCAGTAAATAATTAGTCTGCATTTTTCTCCTCCACTTTATAGATCAACAGAGTCAAGAGCTGTTTTATTTTTTTCTTAAAAGGGAATTCTGAATTTCAGAAACTTTAACCATGGCCTCATCAATTTAGTTGTTTTGAAAAAATATTGAGTGTGTGAGAGATGTCAATAGAGTTTTACTTTCAAAAATAAAAAGATAAATTCAATTTGGTACTTGATCTTGAGTATATTGTTTTCTATTTGCAGTGAGAAGACATATGCATGGAAAACATTGTTGACAATTGAATATATATGGTTTGTCATACCAAGAGAATTTATGTGTACTTTGAAATCTTAATAATAAGCATTTGAAGAAGTGTCATATGCTTCTTAAGTTGATTACATTATTTTTAATCTTTTACTAGATTATTTCATTTTTTCCCATGGTAAACATCCTCCCCTAAAAATAGAAAGAATATAAAATTCTTGCAACATATTTTCTGTTTATTGAGTATCAAGATTGTTTCAAACAGTAAATATGATTCTGGTAACTTGCCGTGAAATTCACTGGCATCAGTGTTCATTTTCCTATCTATCTTTTTTCTTGTAAATGCAATTATATTTTTTCCTGAGAAACAGAAAAAATGTCAATGCATAAGTCTTCTGCCCTTCTGAATATTTTAATCAGAACTCAGTGTTAAGTTGGATAAAATTGAACTAAAATATCCTCTATAACTTATAACAAGTGATTTGAACATACCTTCTTACATGAAGTCTGATTTTTTAATATGTTAAATAGATTTTCTATTACATAGGTTGGCTGGCAACTCATCAAACATTTACTAGAATTGTTATAATGACATTTTCATACAAAAGATCACATATTCAACCCAGGAATTCTTGCCGTGTTTACCTGAAAGGAAGATGATGACTTTTTTCCAAGTAATTTAACTTTGAAACCTGGGGGATGGATGTTTCCTGAACAAAAGGGCTTATATTTCTTACACGGGAATCATATCACAGTGAATAAAAGTGAGACAAGGTGAATTTTATTTATTTTTAGCTTGATTAAGAACCGCTGAGTATGTCTCAAGGCCCTCTGTATTGAAATGGCAACGGAGGTATTCTTTGTGCCTGAGAGGATATGATTGATGCATTTCTGGAATTAGGGATATAGAGGTGAGCACAATAGATTTAGATTGGGATATTCAAGAGAAACCAGTCAGGAAAATAATGAAGGAAGATCAGGTCTGGGCTAGATATTGAATCTGTGTTTGAATCATCCAAATCTGTAATCTGTTTTTTGTAGGTCCAAGACTCATTGATTTCAAGTCTCTCACTATGGTGAACATTAAAGAGATTAGCTATAGGAGAATATTAGTGATATAAATATCTGGGCCAGAAAGCAGCAGGAAAATTAAAGAAGGCTCGCAGATACAATGACCAGTGCTGGAGAAGGAAACTGACCTTCTAAAGGAGTACATCCCAAGGTGAGGAAACCCCACAGGGTCCTCCTGAAGGAGCATTGGAAAAGAAGGGGAAAATTAGGAAAATAAAAATGCTACTTTAAGCATGGAGCATTTAAAGATCAAGAAAGACTGTATCTTGAGGAACACAGGATAGAGGCATTGGAGCTCTTGGAATTCCAGGAAATATGCACTTGAGAAACATCAACACCTTCACTTCAGCAATCCACCAGGGGTGTTTTGAGTCCCAGCTTGAACCAATGTGGGTCTGAGCAATAACCTTTCCCAGGAAGCAGATTTTACAGGTCTAAGAGAACATAGCCTAGACAGTGTATTAAAAAGCAGAGACATCACTTTGCCAACAAAGTTCTGTATAGTCAAAGCTATGGTTTTTCCAGTAGTCGTGTATGGATGTGAGAGTTGGACTATAAAGAAGACTGAGCACCAGAGAATTGATGCATTTCAACTGTGGTTCTGGAGAAGATTCTTGAGAGTCCCTTGGACTACAAGGAGATCAACCAGTCAATCATAAAGTCAATCAACCCTGAATATTCACTGGAAGGACTGATGCTGAAGCTCCAATACTTTAGCCACCTAATGGGAAGAGCCAACTCATTGGAAAAGACCCTGATGCTGGCAAAGATAGAAGGCAGGAGAAGAAGGGATGACAAAAGAGGAGATGGTTGGATGGCATCACCGACTCAATGGACATGAGTTATGGAAAACTCCAGGAGATGGTGAAGGACCAGGAAGCCTGGAGTGCTGCAGTTCATGGGGTCACAAAGGAATCGGACATGACTGAGCAACTGAACAATGAAGAGATGGTATGGGAAGTCATGACCATAAACTTATTGTCAGAGCTAGGAATGCTTGCTTAAGGGAGAATAGCAATGCTGTCAGTTAAGAAGCTCACACAGAGCAGTTCCGGGTTTCAGAAGCAAGAAGCTCAAAGGGAAAATGGAAAATAAGATGCTTTGAATAAGTCAAAAGGAAATGAAAGGCATTTCAATCAAGCCTGTTGATGGGAGTTGGCACCATGTAAATTTCTAAACTTTGAAGAATAATTGCCAACACTTATCAAGTGCTTGCTGTGGGTTGATCACTGCTCTGTTTCACAGGGATTAGCTCATTTAATTCTCACAACATTCTGATAAAGTGAGAGGCTTTTTTAATATTTTTTCTACAGATGGAGAAATTCAGACCCTGAGCGCAAGTAACTTGCCCAAAGTCACACAGAAAATAAGAGGAGGAGCTGAGATACAGCCCCACAAGGTCTGGCTTCAAAGACAGCACTCTAATTACCATATATAAGACAAGGAAGGAATGGGTCCACAACAGAGGAGGTAGTTTTCCTGCCCTGCTCTGAGATATGCAAGGTGTCATGTTAAAATCTATCAAGAGAAATCTTTCCCCAAGTAAGGTACATATTCTAGAGAAAACATAAGCTGACATCTTCAAAGACTGAAAAGGTGTTCTCTTCTGGGGGTGTCAGACACTGTGTATGACCAACCTTATATCTTATTCATCCTCTCCCTACCCTCTTCCCATCTCTAGGTGGTCATGAAACATCATTCCAACCAAAGAGATTCAAGCAGAAAAATTCTGGTTGCAACTTCCAAGAAAGCTCTCACTTGCCTGACAGAAAGCAAAACTCACCTAATGTGTCTTTTAATGCATAGCCCTGTTTTCTTTTTCCATACTGGAACTTGAGTGTGATGTCCAGAGGGATAGCAGCTTTCTAGGGACCATGGGCAGAGCCACTAGCTTAGGATAGCTCTATAAGAGTAGAAGATTATGAGCCTTTGATAGCATCAGCCAGCGTCTTCCCCAGTCCTACACTGGACACCTGTGGATCTCTTGTAGGGAGACAAGTAAACCACCATCACTTAAAAGGTAAAAAGGAAAAAAAAATCAGATAACTCTTTTGAGAACTTTATACAGATCATTCTCTTCTTTATCTTTCAAGTCTATCAAAATGTTTAATAACTACCATACCCAAGGGAGTAAATCTTTAATTTCCAGTTACTTCTCAATGGTCCTGTGAATCTTAGCTCCCTCCTGCCATGTACATGTACATGGTGTTCATTTTGTTTTGCTTTTTGGATCCCTGCTATTTGTGGGCATTTGTACTGTTTCCAGTTTTTACTATTATGAACATTTCCCAGCTACAGCACCCACCTTCTCATGGCTGCACTTGAGCTAAATATTACCTCCTTCCTCCTACTCTGGCCCCACTTACTTTAAAGGCTTATATGGTTCTATCTATAATCTATAAAGATGTTTTTGATGAAAAAATACTCTTAATTTAAAATGATCACATTAATACTCTTATTTGAGAAGGTACAATCTATTAGATGATTTAAAAAAAAAAAACTTTCCTACTACAAACTTATGAAAAAAAAGGTTTTATTTTATTTTTAAGTTTTTAAACTTTTTACTTTTTCATGTATAGGTTTTGATTCACCTGGAATTGGTTTTCGTGTGGTGGATAATTTCATCTTTTGTTTGATTTGATTACCAATGTTGTGTCTAGGACATTCAATGAAAAATCTGTCGTTTCATCATTAATCTACACTACCATGTCTGCCATATTTAAAACCTCTGAATCTATGTGGTTTGGTGTTTAAGTTTTCTGCATTGGTCTGTTTACTTATACTCCACAGTCCTTGTATCAGTAATCCAGAATCTTAAGTCCTTAAACTTCTTAAGTTTTATAATCAGGTGGAACAAGTAGTCACTTCATTCTCCTCTTGGAGAACCACCAATTGGCATAGCCTTTGCAATTCCCATATAATTTTTTAGAATCATCTCATTATGTTAAAATATAATTGTGATTTTGGTTTATATGACATAAGATATATACACAGTGTAGACTATGTATCCATGTGCATAATATGTGTTTTTGAAGTTTTCCTAGATCTAAAAGATATCCCATACTGGAGAACTGGGTGCCATCGCTGGGTTGGGAAGATCCCCTGGAGAAGGGAAAGGCTACCCACTCCAGTATTCTGGCCTGGAGAATTCCATGGACTGACTGTATAGTCCATGGGGTCGCAAAGAGTCGAACAGAGTTGAGTGACTTCCACTTCCACTTCAAAGACATCCTATGTCAGCTCAGACAGCAAAAAATCTACCTGTGATGTGGGAGACCTGGGTTTGATCCTGAGTCGGGAAGATCCCCTGGAGGAGGGCATGGCAACCCACTCCAGTATTCTTGCCTGGAGAATCCCCATGGACAGAGGAGCTTGGTGGGCTACAATCCATGGGGTCACAAAGAGTCAGATATGACTGAGCAACTAAAACACACAGATCTTTAGAATATTTGAATAGTGTTCTGTAACTGTCTCTTTAAAGGACTGATATGACTTTTGTTGTATTTATTGTTAGGTAATTATGCTTTTACACTATTGCAAGCTTTTTAATTTGACTTCAATTTTTATTAGTATATAGAAAACAATTGATTTTTTTATTGATTTTGTATCCAGCAACTGTGCTAAATTCATCTTAATTCTAATATTGTAGCTATAGTTTCTTTTAATATTTGTAGCGATCTATTGCTGCATAATAAATTATTCCCAAAATCCAGCAGTCAAAAGCAATAATTATAATTTATTATTGTTCATGCTTTCAGTGGGTCACTAATTCATATGGGGGTACAGCAGAGAAAGATGTCTGTCCTCCACCTTGTTCCCAGATGGACAGCTGGGAGTTGGAACCATCTAAAGTCTTATTCACTTCCCATTAATTCATGCTGACTCTTAGTTAAGGCCTTAGCTGAGGCTATCAGCTGAAACACTCACATGAGGTCTCTCCTTGTGTCTTGGGCTTCCTCCCAATATGGTGGCTGGGCACCAAAATAAGTGTCCTGAGAGACAGAGAACCATCGCACTATTTCTCCTGGACGCTGTCGATCTGGGTAGTCACAAATCCCCTCCCAGATTCAGGGAAAGGGAACATAGATGCCACATCTCTCTGGGAGGAGTGTCAATCACTTGCTAAGCAGCTTCATATGAGGCGTCATTGGTGAGGCTGCATTGGAATATACAACTAACCACCGTATTGTATACATAGAGACATTACCTGCAAATTATGGCTTCCTTTTACTTCTGCTTTATTGACTACACTAAAGCCTTTTACTGTGTAGATCAGAACAAACTGTGGAAAACTCTCCAAGAGATCAGAATACCAGAGCAACTTACCTGCCTCTTGAGAGACTTGTATGCAGCTCAAGAAGCAACAGCTAGAACTGGACATGAAACAATGGACTGGTTCAAAATTAGGAAGGGAGTACGTCAAGGTTGTTTATTGTCACCCTGCTTATTTAACTTATATCCAAAGTACATCATGTGAAATGCCAGGCTGGATGAAGCTCAAGTTGGAATCAAGATTGCTGGGAAAAATATCTATAACCTCAGATATGCAGATGATACCACCATTATTGCAGAAAATGAAGAGGAGCTAAAGAGCCTCTTGATGAAAGTGAAAGAGGAGAGTGAAAAATCTGGCTTAAAATAATATTAAAAAAACTGAGATCATGGCATCCAGTCCCATCTCTTCATGGAAAATAGATGGAGAAACAATGGACACAGTGACAGATTTTATTTTCATGGGCTCCAAAACCACTGTTGATGGTGACTGCAGCCATGAAATTAAAAGACACTTGCTCCTTGGAAGAAAAGCTATGAGAAACATAGGCAGCATATTAAAAAGCAGAGACATCACTTGGCCAACAAAGGTCCATCTAGTCAAAGCTATGGTTTTTCCAATAGTCATGTATGGATGTGAGAGTTGGACTATAAAGCAGGTTCAGCACCAAAGAATTGATACTTTGAAATTGTAGTGCAAGAGGAGACTCAAGGGTCCCTTGGACAGCAAGGAGATCCAAGCAGTCAATCCCAGAGGAAATCAACCCTGAATATTCATTGGAAAGAGATGCTGAAACTGAAGCTCCAATACTCTGGCCACTCCATGTGAAGAGCTGACTGACTGGAAAAGACTGATGCTTGGAAAGATTGAGGCAGGAGGAGAAGGGGACAACAGAGGATACGATGGTTGGGTGGCATCATCAACTCAATGGACATAAATTTGAGCAAGCTCCAGGAAATAGTGAATGACAGGGAAGCATGGCATACTGCAGTCCATGGGGTTGCAAAGAGTTGCTGCTAAGTTGCTGCTAAGTCACTTCAGTCGTGTCCGACTCTGTGCGACCCCATAGACGGCAGTCCACCAGGCTCCCCTGTCCCTGGGATTCTCCAGGCAAGAACACTGGAGTGGGTTGCCATTTCCTTCTCCAATGCATGAAAGTGAAAAGTGAAAGTGAAGTCGCTCAGTCGTGTCCGACTCTTAGCGACCCCATGGATTGCAGCCTACCAGGCTCCTCCATCCACAGGATTCTCCAGGCAAGAGTAAAGAGTTAGACACGACTTAAAGATTGAACAAGGAAAACTATGCAAAAGACAACATCATTGCTTCTTACTGTCCCAGTGAAATCTGAGTGAGCCCACCTCGTATGCTGGCCTCTCCTGTGAGAAGTGGGAGGAATTATTCCACATAGTTACCTTCCAAACGGAAGTCATCCATGTGACAACCTATAGGGATAGGATGGGATTCAAGGTAGGAGGGAGGTTCAAGAGAGAGGGAACATATGCTTACCTATGGCTGATTCATGTTGATGTATGGCAGTAACCAACATAATATTGTAAAGCAATTATCCTCCAATTAAAAATAAATACAACTCTTTTAAAAGCTAGTGCTTAATGCTATCTTTGACCTTCCCAACTGGTTCTATTTCCTGCCTCCTAAGACTTTGGAGAAGTTGTAGCAATGCAAGGAATTTCATTCAATGAGTTTTTGGCAAAGGACAATAGCAGGTTTTTACTTTTTGGATGAGGCAGATTCACAAAGGCCAACTCTCCTTGCTAAGGGAGTTGAGGAAGCTTTGGGACACAGGTGCCAAATTCCACACAGAACTGATCCTGGAAATGAATATATTGAACCAAAAAATACCAGAACTGATGGGAACTTTGGTTATTATCCACGTCTTCCAGAAAAACAGCCATGGCCTCTGGAAAAGTTGGACACCAGTTAAAATGGCAAGAACAGATTCTAACCAGTACTGTAGCATCGCAATAGGGGAAGCGATCCAGTATAGCCAAGAAGAATGCTCAGCAGAGCCTGGCTAAAGTTGGGTCAGGAGAGAATCTTTTGCCACATCTAAGGATCAAACACCTGGCCCAAGGTCACTCTTGGAAATAAGAGAAAGAAAATAAGGGAAGAAACTGTAGCAGGACCCTAATTTCCTGACTTGCACTAGCTGGTAACATTTTCTGGGCATAAAGTATACACTTACAAAGATGATTTACCCATCCTCATAACCAGCCCCAAATCTAGACAGCCAGCTACGCACGTAAGCCATTCCGGCTAAAACAAAATAATAATATGCATCCTCTCTTCCCTCGTTCAGATGAAAGTGACATATGGAGCAGGCTCCTTCTCAGCACACGATCCATAATTCACAGAGAAGTGCTGCCTACTTCCTCATTAGCTAAATTGTATTCATTGCAGAAATCAGCTTTGGGTAGCACTATCGATCAGCAGGAAGTACGATGGAAAAAAAAAAATTAACACAACTTGAAAATTCCAGTCTCTGGGGTGCGGCTTACCATCTGGGAATGACTTATTAGAAAAGAAGAAGGAAGCACTGTCCATGTAATATTTTCCCATTTTTACATGTGCAACCCGTCCTGATTAATCTGAGCCCCCAAACAGGGAGTTTGTGACAATTCAGAGGTGACATTTGTGATCTTAACATTCTACCCAAGACATTGAACTTGGGACCTTAAAGTTTCCAGTGCAAATCAGGTATGTTTTCCTCCACTTCTTTCATGGTTCTCATACATGTTCATGTAGACAATATCTATAATGCAAAGAGTGGGCAAAGTGAATGTATTTAATTTCTTTTTAGAAAATTCTCACATTTCTGTCGCTTTGGTAATTTTATCCTCCTTTCCTCATTTTTAATTGATGCCACTTTATATGATAAAAACAATTTCCTTTTTATTGCATGCTATTTTACCTCAAAAAGATCCTTTCTGCCTGAGTAGCAGATATACCTTTTTAAATAAATGTTTAAGGTAAAAATGCAATAAAATAAGGGTTTTAGGCATAGTACCTTCCACTGAAGGAGTCACAGAAACATACTATGTAAAACATTTGTTATTAAAGATTCACATCATCTTTCCTTTTGTGTGCCTCCAATAATTGAATAATTAGCACTCTGCAAGTAAATTGAAAATGAAATTACATTCTCCTAAATCCATTATCCAAGTTATTTTTAATAAGTTCCTGTTTACTTGCAGTTTCAAAATAATTTGTATTTCACTCCATTTTTTTAAAAAAGTCTGTTCACTCCTTCAGATGAATCATAAATGGGTTGACTAGAGATGTAAACTGTTTCTAAAGAATATGAATTGACCCAGATAATTGAGTGAGAATTTGAAATTAACGGGAGAGGGGATCTATCATGAGGCAGGAACAATAGTAGGAGGTAATAACATGTAATGATTCATTCTTTTCACTCACACTTCTGTGTTTGTTATAAATTTCCATTTTGTTGTGAAGTGATTTCAAGTTAAAGCTAATCATCAACTGGATATCAATGCTTTTATTGTGGCAAACATATGATAAATACCTCCGTATCAATGCACTATGTTAGCGGAAACCCAAAGAGAAATCGGAACCAGACTCCTACCATCTGAAAGACTTATTCTAGTTGAAGAAGGAAATAGAAAATGGATACATGGCACTATATTAGTTCCCTGCAGTTACCATAACAAGCTTCCACAAACTGGGTGGCTTCAAACAACAGAAATGTATTCTCTCATGGTTCCGGGGGCCAGAAGCTCAAATCAAGCTATCAGCAGGGCTGTAGCCTGTCCAGAGGCCTTGTGGGAGAATCCCGTTTGCCTCTTCCAACTTCTGTTGGTTCCTGGACATCCTTGGTGATCACTGACTTGTAACAGCGTCACTCCAATCTCTGCCTCCATGGCAGTCTTCTCTGTGTCCAATTATGTCTTATAAGAACACCAGCCACTGGATTTAGAATTTAATCTAGTATGCTTTTGTATTAATTTAATTACATTTTCAAAGACCCTATTTCCCAATAAAGTCACATCCTAAAGTCCTGAGTAAGTGTGAATTTTGGAGGGTGGGGGAACACTAGTTAACCTACTATAGGTAGTAAAAATGATGCTGAGGAAAGAGAGATATGACCTGAGTTGAACTGTGAACCCCCATAAGTTCAGAACAAGATGGAATAGAAGACAGGGTACCAGGCATCGAGGAAAATAGGACAATACATGTTTTACTGCTGGGTCCAGGCTGCCTGCTCATCCCCACACCCTGTCTCTTTTCCAGCCAAAAAAATATTGACTTTGTTCACACTGAATTTCTTACCTCTCCTGGGACATGTGGTAATCTTTTAAACCTCTGTGAAGTGGTAAATGGATATGTGTGTCTCTGTAATTTCTATTGAGATCCCAAAGCTGGAAAAATAGAGGTTAATTGTCCATATGTGCTATCAAGGTGGGTGGCAGGGTGAGGCTTCCCAGGTAGCTCAATGGTAAAGAATCCGCCTGCCAAGCAGGAGACACGAATTTGCTCCCTAGGTCAGGAAGATCCCCTGAAGAAGGAAATGGCAACCAGCTCCAGTATTCTTGCCTGGGAAATCCCATGGACAGAGGAGCCTGGTGGGCTACAGTCCATGGGGTCGCAAAGAGTCAGACACAACTTAGCGACTAAACAACAGCAGCTATTAAGGGGATGTAAGCCCATCGCAGCCAGATCTTCTGAGAGATGGACAAACCAAATCCTGAGATTCCAAACTCATCACCAAGCTAATCGTTTACAAGAACAGCCCAGAAAGTCAGCAAGCAGCTCGGTTGGAGAATTTTTTTTTCAAGAAAGTCATCAGTCTAGATGGAGGGTAGAGGCAATTTTCCTCTTCTCTCTGGGGAGGTTAGAGCAGGTGGGTGAGGAGGCCCTGAGTTCCACTCTTGACACTGGAATACAGAAAGTGCAATGAGAGCTTTCTAAGGAACTGGGTCCTGCCTTAAAGAGTGGCAGGGCACAGGGGTGATGCTGGACCCCTGCCCACATGGAAAAGTCTGGCTGGAGCTGCTCCAGCAGCAGAAAAAGGACAGACAGCCTCTGTGGGAACAGCACTCCTCAACACTGCAGCAAGGGCACGCTTCCTGTGTGTCTGGGGGAGGTCACGGAGAGCAGCTAGACTAGGCTTGTCTCAAGGAGACCCTCTTCATGAGGTCAGCCTGCAGGGGACAGCAGACAGCAGCAGAAAATGACCGGAGGGATCTCACCAGAAGCAGGTACAGGGGTGGAGTCAAAGGACATCAGCAGAATCAGGCATCTCCCTTCTCAATACATTACTAAGGAAGAACAGCCATGGTACTGCAAGAAACACCTCCTATTCCTCATGAGGGAACACTCAGCATTTAGACATTTGCCATGTCAAAGAGCCTTTAAGGGAGGACTACAGCTATACCAGAAACATAAAACTGGACCATTTTCTTTTCTTTCCTCCACCCTCATGTACAATAGAAGAGTCAGAAACAGCAGATGCAAACAGAGATGGGGAGAATGGAAGAATTATCAGTACAGATAAGGTTATGCTGTATCAGACACATGCACACGTGTGAGCACAGACACACACCTCCTTTACTTAAATAAAAGCTCCTTTCCCACACATGCTATATGTCCATCTCAGGAGCTTTGCTAGTTGCACTGATTCTTATAACTCCCACCCAACAGGTACACAGTTTTTTGACTAAAAGAAGTCATATGGCCACAGCTAACTTTAAGTACAAGTGTGGCCTCACCTGTTCTGAAGAGAAAGAGCTGGGATGTCTGTCAGAAGCTCTAAAGATTACCAAAACAAGCAGAGATAAAGGAACAGTCTGCATCCTCCCTTTCTCAATGCTGGTTTCCAAGCCTTTTGACTGGACTCAGGACAAGTCAGGGGAGCAGACCAGGAACCCACAGTAAAATCCAGCTGACCTGTGGCCAGACAACTACTCAGTCAAGCCTAATCGAGGCCAGCCGAACCACAGTTGCCCTGCAGACACAGAGAGTGAGAATACTTGCTCATTCTTAAAAGCCCCTCAGTTTGGAATGGTTTGTTACAGAGCTCAGAAAGAGCTGACTAATACATACCTAAAAGTGATTTAAAAGTACTTTCCAAATATCATTCCAATTTTGGAAAGGGGGAGATGACAGAATGGGCTTTATAGCAGAGGAAGGGAATATTTTCAAGTGCTATAAGCTACAATCTATTAAAATCGGCTCATTCAACAGGTCAGTTATGACTCCTTTTTCATTCTATTTGTCTTATTCCTACAGGTTATCTCCACATTAAAAAAAACAAAAACAAACAAACAAACAAAAAAACAACCCTACTATTCTTTGAAGATCCAAGTAGCATGTTACCTCCTCAGTAAAGAATTTCCTGACTTGATCAGAACTTCCATTAATGCCCTCCCAGGGCACTTTGTTCATGCTTCCAGTTAAGGACTTAAGGAGTTTATCTACTAGACTGGACTAGGTGAAGTAAGTGTTGGAAATGCCATAGAAGATGTTTTTCTTATATCTTCCTTTCCTCCTAGACCAGGTCCTCCTTATCCATTCATTGCATCCTTTATTTAACCTGTATTTATTGACTACCTGCTGGTGCAAAAGCAAGAACAAGGAAAGACAATGTCACACATGTTCTCAATGCTTTTATTAGCATCATTTTTTTGTTATTAGCATCATATATTTGTTAGGCTATGTGGCTAAACAACTCGAGGGAAGGAATTCATTGGTGGAGGTAGATCATGAACTCAGTATTGGTTTTTATGTGTTTTTGTGGACAACCAGATGAAAAAGGCCAAGGGAGATTAAAATCACAGGGGTTTTTTTTAAGGAGAACTACAAATAACAACAGGAATTCATCTCTATGTGGTGGCTATGGATTTGGATGACATCATACATTACGTATACCTGAGAGAAAAGAGTTCTCAGACATTGCAGAAAATATACAAAATGCAAAATTTGAGTGTAAGTACATTGAGAAACAATCCTCTCCACCGCTCTATTCTCAGTACCTAATAGTGCATAAGAAGGTGCTTAGTAAGTGTTTGTGAACGTTCAAATAAATGAATTAGTTTGAGGGCCAGATGGAGAAAGAGAAACAAGAAATCAAACCACTAGAAAGTGCCTGAATCAGGATTTGCATTAAGCCTCTGATTTCAAAGCCTTTACTCTCTCTACTGGGTGCCACTGTCTTATTAAAGGTAAAACAATAATTTAGAGAAAGAACAAAGGCAGCAATGAAGTGCAGATCTAGGAAATGTAAAGTCCAATCTATGTTTCTTTTGCTGATTTCATGAGATTGCTTTAAGAGCACTAAGGAGGAGTCTTTGCTTCTCATGAATAAGACCCCCAAAAAGGAAAGCATAGTATTATCACCTGACCAAGAATCAGATCTATGGTCAAAATGCTGAGTGCCTGTTGTGTTTTTGTTATTCTTCTCAAACACACATACACATACACAAATGCATACACACAATTCACTTATACAGGAGACAGAAAGAAAGAAGAAATGAAAAGGGAGGAAGGAAGGAGAAAAAAAGAAAGAATAGAAACAGAGAGAGATGGAAGGAGAGGGAAACAGCAGACTCAATTTCCCTAAAGCTCTGTCTTGTTAACCTAATTGCACCATTAATGATGCCCACTTATTTTAATGGGGATTTTGATTATATAATTTTTAACAATTAGAATATGTCAGAGAGTAGTATTTTTCAAATGCTAATTGCAAACTACACTTATTAAAATGGCAGAAGAGAAATTCTAGATCGTTGAGCTGTTCTCCTGAAGACCCTCATCCAAGACCCTCTGGATGCATGAGTGATCACGCAAGACCTCTCTTTGTGGGAGATGCTGTAAGTGCACGTGGAGTTAAAAGTAGAAGTCCACCTTACAGGCAGGCTTCCCAGGTGGCTCAGAGGGAAGAATCTGCCTGCCCAGCAGGAAAAACAGGCTTGATCCCTGGGTCAGGAAGATACCCTGGAGGAGGAAACGGCAGCCCACCCCAGTATTCTTGCCTAGAGAATTCTGTGGGCATGGGAGCCTCTTGGACAACAGTCCGTGGGGTTACAAAGAGTAGGACATGACTGAGTGACTAACACAACACTGCGTTAATAATTTTTGAGACCTCATCATATTATAAACTCTAAGCAGACAGGAACTGAGCCAGTTTGCACAGAATTGTATCACTTGCCATTGTATCTGTATCACTTGCCTGTATCACTCACCTGCCATTTAAAAAGTGCTCTGTATACATCAGATGAGTAATTGGACTGATGGATGGTAGATGGATGGATGCTTGGATGGATGGATGGATGGATGAGTGGAAGGCAGATGGGTGGGCAGATAGATGGATGGATGGATGGACAGGTGAATGAAAGGGTAGATGGATGGATGGATTCTTAATGAAAACATTGAATAAGTCTTTGACTCATGCAGTTGGAAATCTCCCTGACTAAAGACTGGCAAGTACAGGATGCCCTGAATCTAGGCCTAACATTGGCTTAACCCTATCCTCCCTGTTTCCATGCTCATAGTGGCCTGAGATCAGCATCCATTGGCATTTCTGTTCTGATTTCTATCTATTTGCCTGGCTAAGACCTACTGTCCACCTTGATCTTGATGCCTTATACATTTTCGTAATCTTCTTGACTGTCATTTTGTGGGATGAATATAATTTTGATGCTGGATATAATATGGGTCCACAGTCCAGCTTTCCCAAATCTATGGTGTATGGTTTTTCTTGAGTTGTTTGCACTTTTTCAATCTTCATAATGACTATGCAATTGTATAGTATTCTTTTTGTAGATTATGAGAGACTATGTGGGGAAAAAAAAAACAGAGAAACTCTATTTCAGAGAACATAAATGACTTTCCCAAGGTTAAAAAGCTCTGAGAGATGGTGAAGTACAGGGAAGCCTGGCATGCTGCAGTCCATGAGATGGCAGAGTCAGACACGACTGAGCAACTGAACAATAAAAGGTTAAAAAGAAATGAAGTTTAAAAAAACCTGAGATTTCCAACTAGGTGCAATTTTTTTTTTCCCCTTCTTGATCGCCATTCATATACTTTTTAAAATCCAGGATATTTTCCATTGTTCTCCAAGGATTACAGCACATTCAGGTCTATATACATTTGTTCCTGGTCTGAATTTAGGCTTTTCTTCATTGCTGATGTTCAGTTTAAATCTTTTGCTCCCACTTCCTAAAATAAAAAAGGATAAAATAATGAAGAGACCTGGAACAAATGAAAAAAGATGTCATATCACAAGAAATCTTGATTACTCTACTTGGAAGGCTGTGTTACTGCAGAATGTGTGCGGGGAGCTTTGGAGGGAAGTATTCAAAAAATTAGCCAAGGTTAAATAATCACTAGGAATGTACCCACGCTGAACAGATTATAACATTCAAAGAGAAGTTTTATACAGGATGGAGAAAAATGTTATAAAATTAAAATTAATGAGAATAAGTTTGACATTCATGTGTTAGCTTAGATCAACATGGATATGCAGAAAATGGCACATCCTGTGGAGGAAAGGGAGCTGGGAGGGCGGATGTGATACTGACAGATGCCTTCTGTGCATGTGAAACCAATCTCCTCCCTGCCTCGGGTCTCTCCATGTGTAAACTCACGCTTGTCTAAAGTCAAGTTTCTCACAGCTTCTCTGTCTCCTCCTTCCAGGGTCAGGTCTGTTTTTAATTTTTCCTTTGTAATCTTTTTGTTCTGTACTCAGAACCAGTTCTGGACTAAGACAGAAGACATGTAACTAGGATGGTGTATTTGAAAAAGTAAAGACTGACTGTCAAGTGATCTTTCACTTTTACTCTGGCTTGGTCTAACTAAGTGATGCTGCATTTTTCTGTCTTACTTTCCTCATCTCTACCGAGATGATGAGAAGCCTTAATCAAAGACTTGTTGGAAGGATTTAGTGCCGTTTAATGCCTGGGAACAGTTTTTAACACATAGTTTGCTCCTCCATGGGCTTCCCTGGTGGCTCAGATGGTAAAGAATCTGCCTGCAATGAAGGAGATCTGGGTTCAATCTGGATCAGAAAGATCCCCTGGAGAAGGGAAGGGCAACTCACCCCAGTATTCTGGCTGGAGAATCCCATAGACAGAGGAGACTGGTGGGCTACAATCTATGGGGTTGCAAGAGTCAGATGCAACTTAGCAACTAAACCACCACCACCATAAATGTCCAGAAATGTCTTTATAACCCTATATGCAAAACAGAAAAAGAGACACAGATGTACAGAACAGAATTTTGGACTCTGTGGGAGAAGGCGAGGGTGGGATGTTTCGAGAGAACAGCATCGAAACATGTATATTATCTAGGGTGAAACAGATCACCAGCCCAGGTTGGATGCATGAGACAAGTGCTCAGGGCTGGTGCACTGGGAAGACCCAGAGGGATGGGGTGGAGATGGAGGTGGGAGGGGGGATCGGGATGGGGAATACATGTAAATCCATGGTTGATTCATGTCAATGTATGACAAAAACCACTACAATATTGTAAAGTAATTAGCCTCCAACTAATAAAAATAAATGAAAAAAATAATAATAATAAAAAATAAATAAATAAAAAGCCTGTTGAGAAACCTGCTGCAGTGCACACAGAATTAGAGGAAACCACTTCAGCACTGTCATTTCTACCCTAGAAACCCCGCCTGGTCACCTCCAGCCTTTTAAGGAACTCAGGAAATGTCCTCATTGGAGGCAAAGCTCAAAAACCTTACTCCTTGCCTGGAGCAGGTGTCATCTACTTGCACCTTTGTTCTGCTTATCTGGTCCTCACAGGAAAAAAACAAAAAACAAAAAACCACTAACCCCTCCTACACTTAATTTCTACCATGACTCAGAATAAAGCATCAGATCAAGGCAAAGTTGAGAGCATTCTCCTCTGAGGCTTCTGTCTCTGTTTTCTGTCTGTCTCCCCTGCCCACTTGACCGGCAGTTCTATGAGGGTAGAACCAATTCTCTTATTATTACATTATCTGTGCCTAGAATTGGGACTAGCAAGGGTGTTCAATACATGTTTGGTGAATGAGTAAATGAATCCAAGTTGTAAATGGGGAAGTGATCCCTCCCTGAAGCCCTTCCCAGGTAGAGAGAAAAATAGAGAAGAGCCCTGGAAAGTTTTAGCCTCCATAAGAGACAAGTGTATGGCAGGGATTTTATAGGAGGGGAAGAGAAAAATAAAAGCAGCTCTGCCCAATAATTAAAGGTATGAATGGGCCTGGCTGACAGTGTAGTCCAATGTCATCTGACTATCAAAATCGTGCCAGTGTGCCTGCCAAGGTCATCCCATGAAACCATCACGTGCATCTCCCTCTCACTGACCCACAGGGTCCCTGCCCTTCCTCTCCTGGAGAGAAAGAGAAAATGGATACATGTGGAAGAAACCCACACCACCCAACCGACCATGCTTCCTCTAGTTCCTCACCTAATTCAGTCCGCATTCCAGGATCCCCAGAAGTTTGAGGAAACCTAACAGACAGCCTCAAATAACCATAAGGGCTAACTCTGAGTGCTCACTGTAAGTAAGGCTGAGTCTAGGCTTGTCACATCTATGGCCTCACTTAACACTCATGAAAATCTGCGGGGAAGGTACAGCCACTAGCCCATTTTACAGATGAGAAAACTGCAGCACAGAGGGTTAAAGCTTCCCAAGTAGCAGTCTACTGTCTGTTTTCTTATTTCTCCTGTTTGTAACGTTAGGGAGGAATGCAACTTCTCTCCTAAAATAAACCTGATGGGTCTTGCAAGGTCTCTTTTCTCTGTCCACAAGCCATATATTAGATTCCTTTTTTTCTTTCTTGACTTCTCTTAAAATCCTGTTTATTTTACACTTTTTCTGCCTATTTCTGAGAACTCCTAGCTTTCTTTCTCTACTGTGGACTCCATTATCCTTTGGATCTGGAGAGAAGTGAACATTTAAACATTTAAACTAAATATTTAAACTGCGGATTTTCTTCTCACATCAGTACAATATACAGGAAAAGTCCTGGAAGCCTAAATGAGGGTGTTCACCTCACACGACTTGACCTCTGGCCCACCTTCAGCATGGTTTTTTTTGCACATTCTCAGTTCTTTGTATTAGTTCTTCTCCTTTCAAAGGAAGATGAAAAACAAGACAAGAGAAGACACACACAAGCACTCACACTCCAGCAGAAATATTTATCTTTTGCATTTCAACCTAGCTTCAGCCAACACTGGGCAACTGTCTGGGATTCTCTGCTGTTCATTCACTAAGTTGTGTCCCAGTCTTTTGCAACCCGGTAGACTGTAGCCTGCCAGGCTCCCCTGTCCATGGGATTCTCCAGGCACGAATACTGGAGTGGGTCGCCATTCTTTTCTCCAGGGAATCTCCCCGACCCAGGGATTAAACCCGGGTCTCCTACATTGCAGGCAGATTCTTTACCATCTGAGCCACCAGGGAAACCCAGGATCCTCTATACTCCAATATAAAACAAACATTCTTTTAGAAACTAGATTATCCTAATTAAAAAAAAAAAGTTGAGCCAAACAGCTCTTGTGAATGAAAACCTTTCTTGTAGAGGACAGCACAGAGATTTCCAGGAAGTCACTACTGGGTGCATTTTTTAAAATTAATTAATTTATTTTAATTGGAGGCTAATTACTTTACAACATTGTAGTGATTTACCATACATTGACATGAATCAGCCATGGGTGTACATGTGTTCCCCATCTGAACCCCCCTCCTACCTCCCTCCCCATCCCATCCCTCAGGGTCATCCCAGTGCACCAGCCCTGAGCACCCTGTCTCATGCATCAAACCTGGACTGGCGACCTGTTTCACACATGATAATATACATGTTTCAATGCTATTCTCTCAAATCTTCCCACTCTCGTCTTCTCCCACGGAGTCCAAAAGACTGTTCTTTAGATCTGTGTCTCTTTTACTTTCTCACATATAGGGTTAAAGAGGATCCTGGGCAATAAAAAAGAACTAGATCAAGAGGCAGGAATCATGTATAGGACTGAGACTGAATGTAGTCACTTTTTAAATCCTGACCAGACCCCTGAATTCATTGTGACAAGCAAGCCTCTTAACCCTTCTGAGCCTTCATTAATCTCTTGAGGCTGTAAAAATTTCAAACAGGTGGTTTGAAATGACAGACATATGTTTATTCTCTCACTGTTCAGGAGGGCAGCAGTCTGAGATCAAGGTGCCCCAGGGTCCATTCCTTCTCTGTCACCAGGGGAGAACCTAGCCTCTCCCCCTGCTTCTGGTGATTGCCTTGCTGTGCATCACTCCATTCCCTGTCTCTGTCTTCATTCGATGTTGTCCTTGTGTGTTTCTGTCTGTATCCCTCTTCTTATAAGAATAATATTCACTGAATTAGTACCTGTCCAAATTCTATGACCTCCTCTTAAGGCAATTACATTCGTAAATTCCCTATTTTCAAATATGGTCACATTCACAGGTTCCCAGGGGTAATGACTTGAGTATCTTTTGGGGGGGAAGGATCACATTTCTACCCACCACAGAACTCGTGTCCCCATTCCCCTACTTAACCTCATTGTATTTGCTATGAGAGTCAATGAAATAAAATTATGACTGTATAGACCAGGCCACGTGGGTGTTCATATATCTGAACAATAATAATAATCTTCACAGTGTTAAGGTTCTGTATTTACACGATAGAAATGTGGTAATTCTTCCATCACACAAAGATGTTTCAAGCATCTGCAATGTGAAAAGCACTGTGCATGGTGCTGAGGATCACAGAAAATAGAAGACCCACCCTCATTGGAAAAGACCCTAGTACTGGGAAAGATTAAAGGCAGGAGGAGAAGTGGGTGATAGAGGATGAGATGATAGGATGACATCACCAACTCAATGGACGTGAGTTTGATCAAACTCTGGAAGACAGTGAAGGACAGGGAAGCCTGGCATGCTGCAGTTCATGGGGTCATAAAAAGTAGGACATGACTTAGTGACTAAATAACAGCAACCGCTCCCTGAGAAAGAAGGGAAAGTGCTAGGCCTTTCCCCCTGGCTCTGGAGGACTCGTCCCCATCAGGCTGGTGGGGAGAATTTGAGGATCCCCCCCACAGCCTGACCCAGATAAGAGGTTTTCTTGAAGGCTGGGGGTGGGACCAACTCAGCTCTGAGATCCTGGTTGGAATCAATGACTCCTGGCAGCATTTGTGTTCCAACAATGCAAACTCAGGCTGTCTCCTTCCCTTTTCCAGTTACAAGACAGCCCCAGAGCAGGTTTTAAAAAAAAGTTCAAAAGGGTCTGGTTTAGGGTTCAGAAGCCTGGGTCCAGGTGACTGGGGTGATGGGTGCAGGGAAACCTGCCTTGACTTAAAACAGGCCATCACATGGATGTGAGAGTTGGACTATAAAGAAAGCTGAGTGCTAAAGAATTGATGCTTTTGAACTATGGTGTTGTAGAAGACTCGAGAGTCCCTTGGACTGTAAGGAGATTCAGCTAGTCAATCCTAAAGGAAATCAGTCCCAAATATTCATTGGAAGGACTGATGCTGAAGCTGAAACTACAATATTTTGTCCACCTGATGTGAAGAATGGACTCACTGGAAAAGACTCTGATGCTGGGCAAGATTGAAGGCAGGAGGAGAAGGGGATGACAGAGGATGAGATGGTTGGATGGCATCACCGACTGGATGGACTTGAGTTTGAGTAAGCTCCATGAGTTGGGGATGGACAGGGAAGCCACAGACCATGGGGTCACAAAGAGTTGGACACGACTGAGCCACTGAACTGAACTGATCTCATTATCCTTAGAGCTCCCTTCCAACCTCCCTAGCCTCTGCTGTCCCCACCTGTCCTCCACCCTCTCTCCTCATGTCCCCAGAAGTGGGCTGTAAAGGCTTCACTGGTGCTTTAGTCCTCATCTCCTCTCCACTGGAGCTCTGACATCACTGCTCCTCTTTCTCTCCTCCCTGGGGACCATCAGAGAAATGGGCAAACCCTCCTCCCCACCCGCAGTCAGCTGTCTTGATGGAGCTTTGACAGGAAGCACCTGCTCTGTCCTTGTCTGAGAGGCGACTCCTCTCCACTCCTCTCCAAATGTTGAAGCTGATAGAAAGAGTCACAAACTAAATAAGACATTGGGCTAAAAGCCCTTGAGCCTTTCTGTACATCAGGCATTTTGCAACTTTATGCAACTAAAAAAAAAAAAAAAAACTAAGTAATTTGCTCAAAGCAGATGGTGAATCCAGGTTCAGCCTCCTCCCTTTCATCATCTGTAGACTCCTGACCAATGCCCACGTGGTCCCAACAGGACAGTTCTAGAAAACACTGCTCCCCAACTTTCCGAGCCTTAGTCTGAGGGGACCCCCTTAAACATCAGTCAGCCACCTTCCGCCGGCTCCCCTGGACTTCCTAGGTGGCCCAGTGGTAAAGAACCCACTTGCCCACTTGCCAGAGATATGGGTTAAATCCCTGAGTCAGATATCCCCTGGGGTAGAAAATGGCACCACACTCCAGTATTCTTGCCTGGAGAATCCCACGGGCAGAGGAGCCTGACAGGCTAAAATCCATGGGGTTGCGAAGAGTCAAAGTGAATAGAACACAGATGGCATCTTCATTTTGACTGGGGGGAGCTCTTGAAGTGAATTTTCTTTTCATTGAAGTTCTAAAGGGTGGGGGTTCCCATTGTGGAGATGAATGTCAACCGACCAAGGATGGCCCCTCAGCTGACCAAGGATGGCCCCTCAACTGACCAAGGATGGCCCCTCAACTGACCAAGGATGGCCCCTCAACCGACCAAGGATGGCCCCTCAACCGACCAAGGATGGCCCCTCAACTGACCAAGGATGGCCCCTCAACTGACCAAGGATGGCCCCTAATGGAGCTCTCCATTAGGATCTTGTCAAAGGAACTCTCAGCCTGAGATGGTTTTGCATTTTGAGTACTTGCAGTAGAAAAGTAGATATCTTTCTTCTGGGTTCCATATCTGGCTTGACACCTGACATACCAATATCAGTAAAATCTGGTCCCCCCCCGCCAAATCTGAATCATACCCACCACCAGAACCATGAGTCCTCAGATTACAGAGTGAGCAAGTACTCAGTTCTTGCACTACCTGGTTCCAATTAACACAACTCCAATCAGCCATTTGGTCAAAGTCACTGGGTGTGTTAGTTGTGCAAGTTATATCCAACTTTTTTTGACCCCATGGACTGTAGATCACCAGGCTCCTCTATCCATGGAATTGTCCAGGCAAGAATTTTGGAGTGAGTTGCTATTTCCTTCTCCAGGGGATCTTCTTGACCCAGAGATTGAACCCAGGTCTCCTGCATTGCAGGCAGATTCTTTACTGTCTGAGCCACTAGGGAAGTCCTCAAAGTGGGTCCACTCCCAGCTCATTGACTTTTAAATCAATGCAAATAGATGTCACTATCATTAGTGTTAATAAAGCACAGCTCCAAGCTACGGGGAGACAGAGTGGTATCTCTGAAGCATCAAACAGCTGAGAGGGTTCTAGTTCTGGCATATTTAAGCAGACAGTGATGCTGGGCAAGTTTCTCACCTTGCTGACTCTTGGTGATCTCATCTGTAAAATGGGAATTCATAGCTACCTTATGAAACTATTTCGAGAAATAAGTAAAACACTCTGTATAGACCTTGGACCACAGAACTCAACAGAGATGGTCTATGACAAGATTACAATAATATGTCATCTGACCTGGGTGATGACATATTGAGCTTTTGGTCACTTGGCTCCCTCATGTATTTAGCCTCATTATACTGAGTTCCTGGAGGTTTCTATATCAAATGGTGTCATCAGAAAGGAATTTTCTCCAGCTGGTCATCAGAAAGAAATCTGAACCTGCTGACTGGGGAGCTACTTGCATGCCTCCCAGTCTGCAGGACCATGAAGACCAAGGAAAGGACACAGATGGACTTGCATCACCCTGCAGGCACAGCTTCCTTCTACAAACCATAATGCATGCTACAAAAATACAATCAAATTGCAAATGTATGGGCAACTTTTTCCCCCAGTGTAATTGCAACTGAAACAAGTTACCTGATAAGGGGTTACTTGAAAATCCTTCTCTAGTAGAGATGAACATTTCGTTGTTGTTTCCCACACCTCCACAGTCTGGAAACATTGGCCAACTCCTGACTGTAAGGAGCAAAGATAGGAAGAATGAAATTCCTGTCTCACAATCCCATCTACGTGTTACTGTGAGCCATAGAATCTTCTAGATGGTCCCATTTGGGTCACCCAGGTAAAGAGAGAGCAGTGATTTTAAGAAACAAACTCTGGAGGGTTGCCAGGCCCTCCTCCAGGGGATCTTCCCGACCCAGGGATGGAACCTATGTCTCTTACATCTCCTGCATTGGCAGACAGGTTCTTTACCACTAGCACCACCTGGAAAGCCAATTAAAAATAAATAAACTTAAAAAAAAAAAAACATGTAATTTCTATACCTTTCTGCAGTACAAATCCATTTCTCCAAAATACCCTTCCTCCTGTTAAGTTTCTTCACTTAGGAATAGTTTGTTGTTCATATTACTGCAGCGATTGCTTTTTTGTTTGGAATTTGAGGAAAGGGTTGAGTTTCACTTTTGAAATGAACAAAAGTAAGGCACACACATTGCCCGGGGAAGGGGCAGCATTTTAGAGCTAGCAGTGACTTGAGATGCAGGGCCCCCTGGGAAATTACAGACACCTTGGAGGAGGATTTCAGCATCCTGCCAGCCCTTCCTGGCCCTCAAGGACCAGAGGACCAGGACCGACAGCCAGGGTGTCATGGCAGAGTGAACCATGCCTCAAGGAGCATAAGAGAGGCACAGTCAGGGGTGTTTTCCTCCTTTGCCGACAGAGAAACGTCAGTCTATCCAAGGATGCTCACTTGTGAGAAATGCATACCCACCGGCCATCTCTGAACAACACTGGAAGGATACAGTGTCCGCCCCCTCCTTGACTAAGGTCAGAAGCTCCTCCTATGAGTCACCGCAGGAATCACTACTACCCCAGGCCCCTTCCCAGCCCTGCAGTTCTACTCCATGTGCCTTTGACACACGGGCAAGTTTATCGTCCTTCTCAGGGGCTCTAAACACAGAATCACAAACAAAAGACCACAGCTTCAGCTGTCGGAGGGAAGAAGAAAGCCAAACAAGGAAACAGCCCACAAGTGCCCCAAGTAATGACAGGGCTTCTGGAAACAGTGACTGTGTGTGTCTGCACACTCGCGCCCCGGGGACCTCACCCCAGCACCCACCCCACCCCCCTACTCGCACAAAGTACAAACATAAGAGAGGAGGAAGAATAAAAGAAACAGCCCGGAATCAAGTTTGAACAGACCTCCAGCCCTGGAAGAGACTAGGGAGAGAAGCGTGTTTACGATGCCCTTTTTGAGAATGGAGAACAAAGGATGACCCACCACCAAGAGTCACGGGTGCAGCTCAGTTCCTCTGAGCCATCACCTCCTGTTTTAGGAGGTGATGGATATGCAAGAAATTATAAGTTAAACATCAGCAAGCTTATAGTTTGGAAAAATAAAAATCCATCCTTCATCTTGGTAGCCAGAGGGAGGAAAAAATGCCTTGATTTAAATCCAAATTTTGCCTCTGTGCTGTCCCTCATAAAACAGAATTAGCATCACCATCTCCCAGAATTAGGTGACCATTATTCCAGAGACTTCAGGTAAGTTCCTGAAACAGCGTAATTAGTAATAAAACTAACAACAGTAAAAAAGAACATAGAAGTAACAATGTCCACTGTTTAGAGATTAATTGGCTTTAACTTGTTTAAAAGGCAGTTAGGCAGAGGGACTCTGGGGCTGGATTTTAGAGAAACAATACAAGCAGTGCTTTATAAACCAGATGGTGTGAGTTCTGATGCCCAGAGCTGGCATTTCCTGTTGATATTGGGAAAATTAAAACTTTCTGTGCCTCAGTTTTTGGATTTGTAAGTGGTATAGATAGGGTTGTACTGAGCTGTGTGTTAAATATGTTCACATGAAACACTCAGAAGAGTACCTGGAATATTATAACTGTTATATGAGTATTAACTGCTACACACTTAGAATGATTCATTCTTAATCCAACCTGGGCTCCAAAGGGCTTTATGGAGATAAGCATGATGTTCAGATGTTCTTCAGAGTTTCTGTCTATAAATGAGGTTGTTGAACATATTGCCATTTTATTTCTCTGAGGTATGGTTTTCCATGCACTAATTCAGAGGAAAAACAGTATAAAAACGTGGTTCCTCGTAAGACAGTTTCCTGACTTTGGAAATTGTAGATAAAACGTGCTACGGTCTTATTGTCTGTGTCCTCCCCAGACTCACATGTTGAAGATCTAATGCCCAATGAGATGGTATTTGGAGGTGATATCCTTGGTAGGTGTTTAGGTCATAAGTGTGGAGCCATCGTGAATGGAACTAGTGACCTTATAAACCACCCAGTCTATGATACTTCATCACAGCAACCTGAAAGGACTAAGACACTCAAAGTATTAAGGTATCTAATCACTTAAATATATCCTCACATTTATTCGATAAGTTTTATTAACTTCATAAAACTAAGATCATAGCATCCGGTCCCATCACTTCATGACAAATACATGGGGAAACAATGGAAACAGTGACAGACTTTATTTTGGGGGGCTCCAAAATCACTGCAGATGGTGACTGCAGCCATGAAATTAAAAGACGCTTGCTCCTTGGAAGGAAAGCTATGACCAACCTAGATAGCATATTAAAAAGCAGAGACATTACTTTGCCAACAAAGGTCTGTCTAGTCAAAGCTATGGTTTTCCCAGTAGTCATGTATGGATGTGAGAGTTGGACTATAAAGAAAGCTGAGTGCCAAAGAATCGATGCTTTTGAACCTTGGTGTTGGAGAAGACTCTTGAGAGTCCTATGGACTACAAGGAGATCAAACCAGTCAATCCTAAAGGAAATCAGTCGTGACTATTCATTGGAAGGACCGATGCTGAAGCTGAAACCCCAATACTTTGGCCCCCTGATGCGAAGAATTGACTCATTGGAAAACACCCTGATGCTGGGAAAAACTGAAGGCGGGAGGAGAAGAGGGTGACAGAGGATGAGATGGGTGGATGGCATCACCGACTTGGTGGACATGAGTTTGAGCAAGCCCCAGGAATTGGTGATGGACAGGGAAGCCAGGTGTGCTGCAGTCCATGGGGTCACACATAGACATGACTGAGTGACAGAACTGAACTGATAAACTTCACTCCACATGCCAAGTACCAAGCTGGGTCTTGGGGGTTGGGAACACAGATAATTCTTGATTATGTCATTCAGCCACTTATGTCTCAAAACTTATCCATTTATACAAAAGTTCATTTAATTTCAAAATATCAGATGGTTTTTGCCAGAACCTAAGTAAATTTAAATTTCAAACATTAAAAAGTTCAGCCTTGAGCTGAGCACAATTTTCATTTTTTTAAAAAAAATAGTGAGTTCCAATTCAGCATCCCACCTCTTATTTTTTAAGAGATTTAATTAAGCTTGCAAGTGTCTATGTTTTGCTGCTCATTTAAATCACAGGTGACTTATACCTCATCTTAGTCCCATTATAGTGTGACACCAGGGGACACTTTTCCCTTTATGTCCCTAAGTTAGGTTTTGAACTTGGGGAGAAGAATCTGACTAAACACCAGTACATTTCTAGGACCGTGGCACACATACAGTACCTGGTTTTATGATGAAATCATCTGTTTTAGAAATCTGCCAAGAGAATAAGTTGGGTTTGTTTTTAAAGGATAGGTAATACATTGCTCAAATAAATCCGTTTGCGGAAAGTTTTGAAAATCCTTTAGAGAGTGTTTGCAGAATATATGTGTGTGTGTATATATATTATATATTTGTAATTGCCTCTCATGAATGAGCAATCAAATGGTGTATTTGGAACACAGGACATTATCAAATAAGGACACAGCAGTCATATACAACTAAGTTTAAATTTCATTTTTTTTAACGAAATTGAATCAAGGATATCAGTGAAGAAATTAAATTCTCCTCTGTTTGAACAGTTCGCCGAAGTCCGAAGGTGATACAGCCTTGCTGGATGAAACTACATGGATGGGATCATGATGACATCCCCTCTATCTATAACCTTGGGCAAGTCACTCTGAGTTACTAATTCTTTGTATTTCTGAACCAAGAAAAATAGTATCTCTCAGGAGTGTGAAGTGGGCCCTTCAAATGTCAGCTCCTATCCTCCCCAAAGAGAATAAATCAAAACAAAAAAACCCCTTTTATTCCACACCTGGCATTTAGGCCAAAAACAATCATCTCCCCCAGCGCTGCCCCCTCCCCGTTGGTGAAGCTGAGTACAGAGCACATGTGCTTTGGCAAGGCAGAGTGTTTTTTCAGCTGAAATGGTGGTGGTTCAATTAACTTAGCAGTTTGCAAAGAAGATTCATTCAAAACACTGAAAAGCAAACATTGGCAAAATGGAAAGTTATTTCCTAGCTTGTTTCGAAGATATTTTAAACACCAAAGCCCAACAGAAAAAGAGCTAGAAGACAGTTCCTTGGTCCAACTGAAGTAGAAGTAGCCTCAGATTAAATGACTTCATATGGAAACAAGGGTATTTCACACTTGGATGGTGAGGTTGTAGGTTCCTGTGTGGGCTTCCCTTTGGCTAAGACAGTAAAGAATCCACCTGCAATGTGGGAAACTTAGGTTTGATCCCTGGGTTGGGAAGATCTCCATCAAGATGTAGGGTGCTGCGTCCAGGCATTCCCTCATTATTTTTTATTCTTCTATTTAATATTTATGTTTTCCTTCCTTTCTTTATATTAAATGGTTTATTTTAGTTATTCCCCCCTTTGTGACGTGAAAGCCAGCTGAGGCAGAATTGCTGTTATTGTTGTTCAGTCGCTAAATTGTGTCTGACTCTTTTCGACCCCACGGACTGGAGCACGCCAGGCTCCTCTGTCCTCCACTGTCCTCTGGAGTTTGCTCAGATTCATGTTCACCGGGTCAGTGATGCTATTTAACCATCTCATCCTCTGCCACCCCTTTCTCCTTTTGCCTTCAATCTTGTACTCCAAATCATAGAGAGTGATGGGCAGATGGGCAGGTGACCAGAAAGAAAGCAGAAATTCTAAACCTTTGAGTACAATTCCAGATGCCACCAAACTTAGCCATTTGAGATAGCTGGGCTGGAGTCACAGACTCTGGGGTTTTATTGTAACTTCACAAAGGAATACCTATCCCCTCTGTGCCTCAGTTTTTCACCTTCAAAAAGAGAAGCATGTCTTCTAGCTCAGAAACTATATTCAGAATTGATGTCAGGGTGACATGTTAAAAGTTGAACACTAGAGGGACTTCCCTGGCAATCCAGGGGTTAGACGTCACCTCTCAGTGGGGGGAGTGCAGGTTCGACCCCTGGTCGGGGAGCTAAGACCCCACATGCCTCGTGATCAAAAAACCAAAACATAAAGAACAGAAGCAATATTGTAACAGACTCAATAAAGACTTAAAAATAGTCCACATCAAAATAATCGTTTAAAAGAAGTTGAACACTTGACTATAACTGGCTTTCGTTTCTCTCCAAAAATCATATGATGGACACAGACAGCAGAGAGTCAATGACAAAAGGTAAAATCAAAGGGACACCTCCTGGGCATCTCACATGTGTTGACCCTTCCATGCACCCAATCTAGCTAGATGCCTGACTCACTCTTGGGTCCCTGAAATGGCCACACTTGTGCTTGTATGACCTGAGTATGAGTGTCTCACTAAATGCTGCCTGTCACCTGCCTGCAAGCCTCCCCTCAACCAATTCCCATTCTGCCTGCTCATTAACAGTGGAAACAGGAAGTCCTCTTGAGATAGGGAACATTGCATTCATTGAATAGGCATTTCGATGGATGAGAATATTTGTGACATTCTTCTAATCCGTTTGTAATGACAGCACTCATCACGTGTTACTCATTGATTTTTAGACTGTAAACTCACATAGGACAGAAACTGGGCCTCTTAGAAGCATTAGCTCTAATACTATGGCTCATTGGTGCTCAGAAATGCCCTTTAAATAAAACAGTTCACGAGGGTTGGGAAAATAAACCTATCCTGTTACACAGCGATTAAGGGCATGGTCTGGGATTTACACTCACCTGCCCAGTTTAGACAGACAAGACCATTCTAGAATTCAATTGGCCTAGCACCAGAAGAGTCAGATTCTGATCCTATTGCTAAATCCTAGTTTTTGCATCTGGAAAAGAAAGTGAAAGTCGCTCAATCGTCTGACTCTTTGAGACCGCATGGACTATACATTCCAAGGAATTCTACGGACCAGAATAGTGGAGTGGATAGCCTTTCCCTTCTCCAGAGGATCTTCCCAACCCAGAAATCGAATCCAGCTCTCCCACATTGCAGACAGATTCTTCACCATCTGAGCCACCAGGGAAGCCCATAAAACAGGAAACTAATGCATCCAGAAAATGGGATACTAATTCCTGTCCTGCTATTCCCAAGGTTCTTTACTATTGGTGGTGAATGTATACAAGGGCTTCCCAGGTAGCTCAGTGGATAAAAAACCTGCCTGCCAATTTAGGAGACATAATAGACTCAGGTCTGATCCCTGGGTTGGGAAGACCCCCTGGAGGAGGGCATGGCAACCCACTGCAGTATCCCTGCCTGGAGAATCCCATGGACAGAGGAGCCTGGCGGGCTACAGTCCATGGGGTCACCAAGAGTTGGACAACAATGAAACAACTAAGCGTGCACACACAGCCAAAGTCATTGGTCCTTATCAGAGATACGCTGAGGGCAAGAGGAGGACCTTAGGAAAGGTACCAAAGACTGATGAAACTAAGCCAGTTTATTTTGTGCAATATCCAGACACGTGAATCCTGCCTCCTGCTATCTTTCACATGAGAGTCTTCCAGATGGCACTGGACGAAGGGAGACAGGGAGCCAGAGCTGTCTTGCCCAGGAATCCGGTCCAGGAGCCAAAGTCACTCTCTTCTCTGCATCCAATCTCCTTGCACGTGCCTTGTTTTCCAGAGCTGTGTGTTACATCAGCACACAGAGAGAGGCAATTAAAATGTGTGTCATGAAGCGTAAGTTTCTCTACACTCTAATTACAGGTTAATAGGATGGACCCAGAAAGATCACCTAATTAATCTTGGAAGGAGATGCGTATGCTTAACGATCTTTCAATAAAGGTGCTATGCTCCCTCCAAGAAGATTGTATTGTAAGGAGCCTAAATTCAGGAGAGGAAATTCATTTCTGAATGAATACATACCGTCAATATCAAACTCATCAAATATTAGAGTCCATCACTTTTATGGTAGGCTTCTGTTTGTGAGTGCTACTGATATTGTGAAAGTCTTTAATCTCCCCAATTCCGAATACACATGTTTTGCATTTAAAACATTCATTCAGCCCATAATTACTGAGTGTATTCAAATCACAATTATGGCAGGAACCAATAATTTGATGTGTCAGTATCACCTGAATCCTGTTGGTGACTCTCCTGATCTGTTCCAATCATCTCCTAATTAATGTCTTTTGCTCAGATTTCTCCCAGTTGTAATCTAACCACAGGCAAGGGCAGTGAACATTTCAGCCTGGTGATAATTGTTGTTGTTCAGTAGCTAAGTTATGTCCAACTCTTTGTAACATCAGAGACTGCAGCATGCCAGACTTCCCTGTCCTTCACCTCCTCCTAGAGTTTGCTCAAACTCACATCCTCTGATTCAGTGATGCCATCCAACCGTCTCATCCTCTGTCATCCCCTTCTCCTCTTGCCCTCAATCTTTCCCAGCATCAGGGTCTTCTCCAATGAATCGGCTCTTCACATCAGGTGGACAAAGTATTGGAGCTTCAGTTTTAGCATCAGTCCTTCCAATGAATATTCAGGGTTGATTTCCTTTAGGATTGACTGGTTTGATCTCCTTGTTGTCCAAGGGACTCTCAAGAGTCTTCTCCAACACCACGATTTGAAAACATTGATTCTTCAGTACTCAGCTTTCTATATGGTTCAACTCAAAAACATTGATTCTTCACTACTCAGCTTTCTTTATGGTTCAACTCTCACATCTGTACATGACTACTGGAGAAAGCATAGCTTTGATTATATGGACTTTGGTCAGCAAAGTGATATCTCTGCTTTTTAATATGCTATCTAGGTTGGTCATAGCTTTTCTTCCAAGGAGCAAGTGTCTTTTAATTTCAAGGCTGCAGTCACCATCTAAAGTGATTTTGGAGCCCAAGAAAATAAAATCTGTTACTATTTTCACTTTTTCCCCATCCTTTTGCTATTAAGTGATGGGATCCAATGCCATGATCTTAGGTTTTTTTGAATGTTGAGTTTTAAGCCAGCTTTTTCACTCCCCTCTTTCACATTCATCAAGAAGTTTCTTAGTTTCTCTTTGCTTTTCTCCTGACTTAGCAATGCAGATGTTAAGATGCAGATGCAGAGAGAACCTCGGCATAAAAAGTGAGCTCAAATTCCTCAAATGGCCTTCAAGACCTGTGGAAGGTCTTGAAAAGTACCTTGAAAAGGTTCTTCCAGATCTTTCTTAACCCAACTCCCCATTACTTGACCACATCCTCTCCCATCTTCTCTCTGCTACTCTCACCTCACAGGCAGAGTGTTTCTCAAACCATGGGTTCATGTGCCACTTGCATCAGAGTCACTGAGTTTTCTGATAAAGAAGTGAATCTTGGCTTCTGAGCCAGACAGGCTAAATCTGAACCCCTGAAGGTAAAGCTCTGAGATGCTTTCTAATGAAGAATCCCAGGTAACTCTGTTGCACTGAAGGATGAAAACCATGCTCTAGAGGTACAGAGCATTCAGCTCGATCTGAACACTCCGTTCTGTTTCCATCTCTATAAATCTGCTCACACTGACTTCTCCACCAAGATGCCCCTTTCCCTCTTCTCTCCCTTCTCTTCCCTTCTCTTCCCTTCCCTCCCCTTCCTTTCCCTTTTCTTCCTTCCCTTCCCCTCTCCTCTCCTCCCCACTCCTCTTTTCTTCTTCTCTTCTCTGGGACTTTCTGTCAGGTTCCAAGTCCACTCAAACATCACATCTTTGGAGATTTTCTACTTCCTTCCTTTCAGTGCTCACATGAGTCTCTTTCCTTTCGAGCTCCTCACCCTTCGCCCTCCACTTCCATTTACAGCATCCAGTGTGTTTTATTGAAGAGGTTCAATTTCTTCACCCTATCTTCAACTTCTTGCAGAGAAAGTACTTGCGTCAAGATTTTCAGCTTGGAGCATGGGTACTCAAACTTTGGACATTCACAGGGTATCGGTATTCCTCCAAATAAGGGTGATAATGATATAAATGTGAGGCAGAACTAAAGAGAGAATGGATTGAAATGCAACTCTGCCACCGTTTTGTGGGGAGAGGACTATGTAAGCCTCAGTTTCCTTATATGAATTGGATTCACTTAACCTACTTGTGGTAGATTCGTTTTATTGATAGCTATAATTTTTCATCCTCCAAGTAGCCCCACCGTTTGCCTGCAACTATGAAGTTTCTCAATAAAGAAGTGCTATCTCTTCCCCTATCCTATGAATTTGGACCAATCCAGTGACCAGATTTGACCAACAAAATGTGAAAAAATACTGTCCAAATGGAGTCTTCAAAGAACACTAGCGCAGATCTGCATGTGTTCTTCTTGCTCTTCGGCCACCATGGGGACACTCTGGGTGTAGCCTGCTGGAGGATAAGAAGCATGGGAAGCAGATGTCCCTTAACCAAAACCAGTGACCAGCTGACCCACAGACATCAGTGAACTGGCAAGATCAGCAGAACTGTATTGGCTTCTCTCGTCTGACCCCAGACATGTGGGCAATAATGACCTCTTATGGTGGGTTTGGTAGCTTTTTGTTTTACAGCATTACTGATGTCATCGATAAGTGAAACATAAAACCACTGAGTTGTAAAGATTAAATAGGTTGCATGGGAACATGTTTAGCTCAACAGTTGGTATATCCTTCAAGCTCTCTTTAAATGTTATTGTTGCAACTATTGATGTCATTCCAGGTTGTTTTCCATAGAGGCGTCTTTAGGAATTTGGCTCAGAGTCAGTCCCTTTCTCACTGGCCCACAGCATGAACCTGACTCTGAATTTTTAGTAAATCATGATTAAAGGAGCAGGAGGCTACCTGTAAACTCCCAACCTGGAGCCTAGCAGAGCTTTCAGGTCCACAGGGTCTGCAGATTACCTACTGCTCTTCATGAAAAGCCTCATCATCAATTCAAAGAATGTTTACTGAGCCAGTGTCATCTTGGAACATGCCTGTGTGCTCGGTTGCTTCAGTCGGGTCTGACTCTCTGCCACCCTGTGGACTGTGGCCCGCCAGGCTCTTCTGTCCATGGGATTCTCCAGGCAAGAATGCTAGGGTGAGCTGCCATGCCCTCCTCCAGGGGAGCTTTCTGACCCAGGGACTGAGCTCATGTCTCCTGAAACTCCTACCTGGCAGGCAGATTCCTTACCCACTGAGCCACCTGGGAAGCCCATGATGTAACACATTGTGTCTATAAAGGCAAACAAGACGGAGTCCCTGCTTTCTTGGAACAAAGAGAATTTTGATATACCAGTGACTCCCCTTAGTCGTTCTCTTCTTAATTTATTCACTAATTCACTTAACATTAGTGAACACCAATTAGTACTAGAACTGCAATAGGGCACACTTACCTTTTTTTTTTAAAGAAAATTTAATGAATTCCTAAATTTTATGTAAAATGTCCAGATTTTGAAATATTGAACCAAACTAGAAAAAAATCTTAAAGCTTTGTGTGAGTCCAAAACAAACAAAAAAGTATCAAGTGTCACTGTTTGAGATACTGCTTTGTCATTCTCATTGAAATTATCTGTGTGCATTGTATCTCCCCTTTTAACTTATTAATTCACTTGAGAGGGGATCAGTGAATCCATCGTGGTGTCTCCCAGGTGTTAAGCACTGTGCTTGCAACTAAGAGATGTCTGTGAATCTTCAAGAAATAGCTGGTAAAACAGTCTCTGTAGTCAAGGAATTACAAAGTGCTCACAGAGACAAGACAGGTAAAACATGTTCACAAAACAGATCACCAGCCCAGGTTGGATGCATGAGACAAGTGCTCAGGGCTGGTGCACTGGGAAGACCCAGAGGGATGGGGTGGGGAGGGAGGTGGGAGGGGGGATCAGGATGGGGAACACATGTAAATCCATGGCTGATTCATGTCAATGTATGACAAAAACCACTACAATATTGTAAAGTAATTAGCCTCCAACTAATAAAAACAAATAAAAAAAATGTTCACAAATAACTACTACATGTTAATATCTATTGTGAAGGCAACGACAATAATTACTGCCATTTATTGAGTCCCTACTATGCGCTAGGGCTTGTTCTAAGTCTGGAGATATACTCCTAATTTAATTGTCCCAGAACCTCTGCAGAAAGTTGAAATCCAAATGCACTTGTGTTCTGAGGCCACTTGTCCTGAAATTTCAAGTATAAAATGGCTTATGCCTCACTCCCCATAAAGCAGTTAACCCACTGTCTGCCACCAGAGATCTAAAAACTTCACTTCCTGTTCATTTCATGCTCCAGTTTTCTCCCTCTGCTGGCTTCTAGTTCACACTTGTGTCTCATTTCCCACAGTTGATTTATTCTTATAATAAGCCATTATCAACTATCAAGACAGCCTCTTCCTTCTTTAGTTCTCCAAAGTGATCATAAAATAAATACTTCTTGGAGATTGCTGAAGATTTGAGATTAACAAGTAAAGATTTAACTGAACACAACTTAGAATGAGTTTCCATATATATATAATATTTAAATATAAATATGTTAAAATATATTATATATCTGTACACACTTTACTGAAAGTCTCTTTGCCTGAGATAATATTGGGGAAATCTCATCGCCTTCTTTTCATTCCTGGTAACTTTCTATTAAATTGCACAGAGCCCCCTCTCTTAGGACCATCTCAAATAACTTGAGCTCTGCCCCATATACAACATTTCCACAACTACTTCCAGCTTTCTTAAGCGCCTTGGGGAACTGCTAATTTGTATCAAGTCCGTAGCAGAAAAAAACACTTGTGATGGTTAATTTTAAGTGTCTCTTGTCTGGACTATGGCACCCACTTCTTTGGTCAAGCAGCACACTATGAAGGAATTTTTAAGAGGGGACTAACAGTCAATCCTAGAGAAGATCAGCCCTGAATATTCATTAGAAGGACTGATGCTAAAGCTGAAGTTCCAATATTTTGGCCACCTGATATGAAGAGCCAACTCATTGGAAAAGACCCTGATGCTGGGAAAGAGTGAAGGCAGGAGGAGAAGTGAGTGATAGAGGATGAGATGGGTGGATGGCATCATCAACCTAATGTACACAAGTTTGAGCAACCTCTGGGAGGTAGTGAAGGACAGGGAGGCCTCGTGTGCTGCAGTCCATGAAATTGCAAAGACTTAGCGACTGAATAACAACAACAACAATATTTAATTCAATAGCTAATCCTCCATTTGTGTGGGCCTCTACAGATCAGTTGAAAGCCTTAAAGAGAAAAGCTTGATGGCCCCCAATGAGGAAGGATGACTCCAGACTTGTCTTTGGACTCAAGATTGCAACGTTAACTCTTGGTACAATTTTCAGGCTGCCTCACTGAAGATTTCAGACTTGCAAATCCAATAATTGCATGAGCCATTTTTCTGTGTCCTATTACTTTTTGTTCCTCTAGAACTTTGACTATTTTGTCTTTGCTCTTGGCATTTCTCTAAGGATGAGAAGGTCATCACATTTTGCACCCAATTAGATCTATCAAGACATATTGACAAATATAGCCAACTCACCCTAAAGATGCTTTTTGAATCCCTAAGAGATCAGAACAAAGTGTAGGCAGATGGCTGTTGAAGAGCATTTTCCCTCTTAAATAGAGCTTAGCTTTGTTTTTGTTCGCTGAGTTATAAAGTGGGAAAAAAAAAAACAAAAAAAAAACTCTGAGGGTTGAGATCATTCCCCCCAAGCTATTCTATGGCCAGCCTGGACTTATCAACTTCAAAGTTCATGTCCCTCCACCACACATCACTGCTTCAATGATGTCAAAGGAACTAAGAAAGAGAAAATATTTTGCATCTAGGAAAAGCTTTACTGAGAGAGCAGGCTCTCGGACCCTGAAGGATGGGTTTTCCATTCCAGGGATGATGGGCAGGATGCTGGCAGAAAGAAAGGGAGGGAGGAGGAAAAGTAAACGTTAATTCAGGGAAACGGAGGATAAAAGTATCTGTCTGGAATACAGAGTTCATTCTGAGAATACCATTAGAATAATTTAGACAGCCAGAGTGGGCATGACTAGGGAAGAACATGAATGCCAGCCCAATAACTATGGTTAAAAAAAAACTAGCACAGGTAGTATAGTATTCAAATCTTAAGTGCCCTGTGTATAGTGTCACAGGTCGCCTAACTCCGAAACTACCTAGAAGAAAGGACATGAAGAGCCCTAATTGCATAGAAATCAAGACGATGACAAAGACATAATTCATAATTTGCTACCCCTCTCGCATATTAAGTAACCTGCAAAGCATATCAACTTGAAGGTCGTTTTTAGAATATGAAAGGCACTTTGCAAAGTTAAACTGTTTTTCTATCAAGCTTCCAAAAACTCTGTGCAAATGTGTTGTTGTCTATCATCATGAAGATGCTACTGATGAGGACGTGTCTATAATACGTGAGATTACAAGGGACTCTGCTCACCTGAAATCGCTCCCTCCTGCAAGATGCTACCCAAAACCCCTGTGTGTGTGTGCTTACTTGCTCAACTTTGTTTGGCTCTTTGCAACCCCATGGACTATAGCCTGTGACTCTTCTGTCTATGGAATTTTCCTGGCAAAAATACTGGAATGGGTTGCCATTTCCTTCTCCAGGGATCTTGCTTACCCAGGGATCAAATCCAGGTGTCCTACAGTGGCAGGCAAATTCTTTACCACTGAGCCACTGGGAATCCCCAAAACCCCAGATCTGAAGTTACCTTCCTAAGCTTGAGAGATGTCCTCCTAGGCTTAGAGTTCTTTATGCCTTCTCATCTCCCTTGAAAGATAAGACAAAAGAATCAAACAGTAATCAGGGGGTACAGGGTCTTCCAGGTGGTGGAAAAGGCATTGTTTGTCTCCATCCTGATATTCCCTCCAATTCTCTCTCCTTAAGCTTGGCCATCATGTTGCCATGCATGTACTGTGCTCCCTCCCCTTCACCCCACTGAATTTTTCACAGCTTGATCCTTCTGCCTGAAAGGCTCTCCTTCTAACTTCTTTCCCATTTATTTCCTACTCATCATTGGTTGGAGAAGGAAATGACAACCCACTCCAGTATTCTTGCCTAGAGAATCCTGTGGACAAAGGAGCCTGGTCGGCTGCTGTCCATAGGATTGCATAGAGTCGGACATGATTGAAGTGACTTAGCATGCGTGCATGCGTTGGAGAAGGAAATGGCAACCTGCTCCAGTATTCTTGCCTGAAGAATCCCAGGGGCAGGGGAGCCTGGTGGGCTGCCATCTATGGGGTCGCACAGAGTCGGACACAACTGAAGCGACTTAGCAGCAGCAGCAGCAGCATTGGTTAAAAGGATGCTTTTACAGGAAAGCCCTTCATGGTGGTTAGCCTGCTGGATTGCACTCTCATGAACCTGTTTAAGTAATCTCTCATCTCTAGCATCCCTCAGGGCCTACATGCACACCTGTCTCCATCTGATTTCTTACTCTTCCTTCAGCACCAGAAAGTTACCTGACACCTGCTGAATCCCACCCCATTGACATCCCACACTGACTATTCTGACTGCTTCGCCTTTGATTTCCTTATTTTGAATCACTTATATACTGTGGTAGACAGACGCCTTAGTTTGTCCAGGTAGTTATAACCAAACACCATAGACCAGGTGGCTTACAAACAGCAAAAATCTATTTCTCACAGTTCTGGAGGCTGGGAAATCCAAGATCAATGCCCTAGAAGATTAGATGTCTGGTGAGAGCCTCCTCTGGGATTGCAGGCTCCATCCCAGTGCCTTCACTTAGCAGGAGCAGTGAAAAGCTTTGGGAGGTATCTTGTATAAGGACATGAATCCCATTCATGAGATTTCAGTCCTTGTGACCTCATGACCTCTCAAAGGCCCCGCCTCCAGATACCCCCATGTTGGGGGAACGAGATGCAGCATATGAATTTGGGAGGACAATTATTCAATCTAAAACAACAGAATAATGACACCCCCAAAGATGTGCTCACACAAATCCCCAGAACCTTTGAATCTATTATCTCATGTGATGAAAAGGGCTAAACAGATGCAATTACTTTAAAGATCTTGAGACAGATAATTCTGGATGATCTCAGGGGCTGCCCTGGTGGCTCAGACAGTAAACAGTCTGCCTGCAATGCAGGAGACCTGGATTTGATCCCTGGCTTGGGAAGATCCCTGGAGAAGGTCATGGCTACCTACTCCAGTGTTCTTGCCTAGAGAATTCCATGGACAGAGGATGTTCTCAGAGGGTACAATGTAATTACCCACCATGTGAAAGAAGGAAAAGAAGGAAGCAAATGACACACAGTCAGAAAAAGTCACGTGACAATGGAAGTGGAGGTTGGAAAAATGTCCTTTGAGGATGGAAGAAGAGACATGAGCCAGAGAATGAGGGCAGCCTCTGGATCCTGGGCGAGGCAAGGAATCAGTTTCCCACTTAGAGCCTCCAAAGAAACATCCTTTCACTTTAACTCAATGAGACCACGTTGCATTTCTACCCTCCAGAACAGTAAGATAATAATCTTGTGTTGTTTCAAGCCACACAGTGGGGTAATTAGTTGCAACAGCAACCAGAAACTAAGACAACATCGCGTCATTGTAATATAGCTTTCTCTCCCCAGCATAAGGCTAGTCTTCTCTCAGAGAGGGAGCTCTCCTTCGTCGCTTTTGTCGTCTCAGTTCAGGTCACAATGTACACACAAGAAATATGTTATTGTTTGGCATTTTAATATTTGGATTATAAATAATTTAATAATGTTGGAATCATTATTTACTTATGGCTACACCGGATCTTCGTTGTTGTGCATGTGCTTTCTCTGTCGTGGCAAGCAAGGGCCACTCTCTGATTTCCCTGCATGGGCTTCTCTTCATCATGGCTTCTCTTCCTGGGCAGCACAGACTCTAGGGCACTTGAGCTTCAGTAGTTGCAACACGTGGGCCCAGAAGTTGCATCACATGGGCTCTAGAGCATGCACAGGCTTCAGTAGTCATGGTCCATGGGCTTAGTTGGCCGGCAGCATGTGGAATCTTCCCAGACCAGGAATCAAACCTGTATTCTTCTGTACTGGCAGAAGATGCTTAACCACTGGACTACCAAGGAGCCCATGAGATACACTTTTGTTTTATTTTAACTAAATTAAGACATAAATGAATGAATCAGTCTACCAAATTTACCCTAATAGGCTTTTTTGTTGTTTTGCTCAACTCTTTAAACATATTGAATATTATATTAAAATGTAGCTTGCAAAGAGAGAAGTACACATAGCATCCAGTAGACAGCTTGATGGATTTTTACAAAGTGAATGTTTTTGACTGATCAATATCCAGTTCAAGAAACAATATCAACAGTGCCTCCAGAGATCCGTGCACACATCCTTCGGCTCAATACCCCCACCCCATTGCCATTCCATAACATGCTTATTTTGCCAATAAGTGAGGAATTCAAATGTTCAAAAAATATCTAAAGTAAAAAAAAAAGTTGTTTTGACCTTGTTCTATGCTGATTCTCCCCAGAGGCACCCATTATTAACAATTAATTGTGAATTCTTTCTGAGGTATCTTTTGTGTATGTCAGTATATGCCTTTTGGGTTTTGAATCACTTTCTGCAGAAGGATTCTCTTTGGGTTAACTCTGCAACCCCAAGGACTGTAGTCCACCAGGCTTCTCTGTCCAGGGAATTCTCCAGGCAAGAATACTGCAGTGGGTTGCCATTCCCTTCTCCAGAGGATTTTCCCGACCCAGGGATGGAACAGGGGTCTCCCACACTGCAGGTAGATTATTTACCACTGAGCCACCTGAGAAACCAGTGTTGACTCTTATCTTTAATTTTTTCTTCAAGTAAATGTGCTAAAGTTAAGCATTTTGAAAGCTAATATATGCAGTGCAGCTCTCAGGAAAGATGACTTCACCCTAACAGGGAGGATGCCCACATTGCTTTGCTCACTGCCTGAATGTCCATCTCTGGTCCATTGCTCCTGCCTGATTCACCTGCTCCAAGACAGAACAAAAGGAATTTTAACGTGACAGAAAAGAACTCAGCTCTTGAAGAGAGCACATAAACCATAGCAACATGGAGATGGAATAGGCAGCCCCTTGCCAAAATCCGCCTTCTGTTTAAAGATAAGAAAATACAGTCGTATGATTCACTGGTTGAGCGTGTGCATCAGGTGTCAGGTTCCAACTGCACGTGGGAGTCTTGGAAGGGCCAGGTAAGAACGTGTAAGTGAGAACGTCTCTGGGACTACAGTCATGTAAATGTCACAGCACCGTTTTCACTGACTGTAGACAAATTCAAAGAATGTAATTCAGTTGTCCTCACTGCCTGGGAAAAGTGAATTTCTTCCGTCCTTCATGCTGATTTGGTGCCTTACAAATCGCCTTCCTGCAGAAATCACGTCCGTACCCCAGAAGTCATTTCTGTACCCCCAGAGGGCTGTGGAGGGCAATGGACTAAGCATGGGTTTTTGAATTAGGACATGTTGGTCCACATCATGCTTTGCCACTTACAAGCCCTGTGACCTTGAGAAGGTCATTTAGCCTCAGAATCTCATAGTGTGTACAGAGAAAGGAAAATGATAACTTACTTATTCGGTAGTTGAAATGATGTATGTAAAAGTTGTATTTTATAGAGAGCTAGAAGCTGAACACTGTCTGTCGGTACTACTCCTATAACTCTGGAATTTCATTCTTTCTTCCTAGAAGTTGTTCTTTTGTCTGAAACATCACGGTGCCCACCGTACAATATATGGGCATCTTGATGACAAAATGACTAACCAATCTATGTGCTGACAATTTCCTTAAACATTTTGCAAATTCAGACTCTAGTTATTTAAAAAATACACCATTCCTCCTCAAGTGACAACTGAGTGTCATCGCTCTAAGCCTTTGTGATTTCCAGGGATAATCCAGGTGGTATTGTAAAATAAAATAGTAAATTGGGTATCAAAAAAATCCTGACTTCTTATTTCCCTCCTGGAATATCCTTGCTACTCAGAGAGTGGTCCATGGGCCAGGAGTATTGCATCCCTTGGAATCGTGTTAGAAATACAGACTCTGCAGACCTACTGGATCAGAATCTGCATTGTAATAAGACTCCTCCAGGTAATTCTTATTAAAGTTTGAGAAGTACGGCTGTATATGACCTTGGGCAGTTAGTTAACTTCTTTGAGCCTGATGCAGTTCATCTGTAAAAGAAGGAAATTATGACTAGAAGCCCCCTTCTATCCCTTTAAGTTCTGAAATGCCATGACAAATCCGAGCAGAGCTTGATCTTTAAAAGTAACACTGTGCCTCCCATAGAAAATGCATTGAACTTTTGGCCCTTCTAATGCACGAACGTTCTGTTTCCTGCAAACTTGACTTCCATCTGTAATGGGCAATTAAAGTCATGGTTGAAAGGAGATTTCTGATAGCCTAGATGTAAAAGGCATTCTTATTAATAGGTCAGCTCTGCACCTTAAGGCTAAAGCAACTTAGAGGCATCTCAGGGTGATGTACAAATGTGCTAGACCAACACTTATTGGAGTTTGAGAAGTGATTTGGATGAGGCCAGAAAGGACTATTATCAATTTGACCATTTAGTGACTTGACCCTCAAGAAAGGACTGATGACTCCTGGTTAGCCAGTTAATTTATGGTGATACTTCATTTACATCCAGCCACCAGCAAGACAGTGATGGTGAGTGAGAAGGGAAAGATCTGGGATGAATGAAAAGCAGAAGCTTTATGAGTGAACACCAAATTATCATCCATTATCTCTGTATGGATCATTTGATGTCCCAGGACCCCTTCTAAATTGAACATTCCCAAATGATTAATAGCCCCAAAATACCTGAATGATGATCTGCATGTAGAATTTGTTGTAAAAAATGCAAGTCAAAGCTTATCATCAAAAGATGTATTCACTCTTGGTAATGATCACAAGAGTGGAGTGGCAAAGCTAGTGAAAGCTATATAGAAATTATGTTACATTATGTCACACTATGTCACATTATGTTATGTTGTATTATGTTATGTTATATTATATTATGTTATGTCATACTATATTTGTCTGAAAATTAATAACAGTATCAATACCAATATGCTGAAATGATTGTATATAACCTTTGAAACCAACCTATATGAAATAATTGCATCTAACCTTTAATGAGTATTTTCTCAATGCCAGAAGCCTTTTTATGTACTTCATTCATCCTTAAAACAAAATAATGAAGAAGTGTTATTATTATGCCCATTGAACAGAAGCTTAGATTAGAAGATGCTCTGAATGTGGTATAGATAAAATAGGAACTAAGATAATCTGACCTCAAAATCTCTATTTCTATACTGTCTTACATTTCTTAATCCCATAATCTTTGCCACCTGCCACATAAATCTTATTAATGAACATAGATCTTAGGAATTATCATCCATATTTTATAAATGAGGAGAGATCAATTACCTACCTAGATTCCCACAAATCTGTATCTGGGAAGAAGAGGAGCTATATCTTCCTGATTAGAAAGCCTCGCCTTTGTCTATAGTGGCCACCACCTCTCAGTACAAGGTTTGGGCTAGACCTCTTCCCCACTCATTACAACTGTTAACTAGTAAACACAGTGATGCATATCATCTCAATCAGATCTTCTCCCCAGGTGATTTGGCAGGGCTCCACTTGGTTCATGATAAAAATGAGGTTACAACTTTAACCTAAGAAGAAATGGATGCTCCCATGTAGAACCATGTGGAACAATATTATTTGATTAATGATATATCAGAAGAAGAGTGCTCCAAATGCAGTTAGTAATGCATTCACTCTGCAGAAACATACCAGGTGGTGGTCACGTCCATTCTATCCATGAGGGACCTGGGTTGAGAGAGGCTGTTCACTCCACAGAAATATCCCTGGTGGGGATCACGTCCATTCTATCTATGAGGGACCTTGGCTGAGAGAGGTGGAGAGATGTGGCAGACACTGTGGGTGCCCACGCTTACCCATCAATATTTACCATCCATGAGCCCCGCCTCACTTCCAGGTGCCAGCATCCAGGCTCTCTCCCTGAAGGCTTGGTTTTCTTTGACAGACAAGCTCCCTCTGCCTGCATGCCAGACAGGCCAGCGATGCGAGGGAGCCACTGCCACTGAACTGACAGTGGGAGCCAGCGGCTTCATGCCTCAGCTCTCCTACCCCTCTGGCAAGGTAACTCTGAGAAGTGATCCACGCTACTTCTCAGAATTTTTCAGTATAATAAGCTACTGTCCACAATGCAATAATAAAAAATTGCTTTGCATACCCTCATTATTAGCTTCCTTTTTTCTTTCTTTCACCTTTCTACTCCCCAGATGTTTCCTGGGATCACCTTCCAAATAAACCCTTTGCACTTGGAACCTTCATTTTGGTTTCTCCCAAAAGCGAATTCTGAGACAAGATAGGTAATTTTCTCAGATTTACTTATTTTGTGGGCTGAGAGCCACCTTTATGCCAATCACTAGACCAAATGTCCAGGATGTGATGCTAAGTGAGACAAACTTTCACTGAATCTCTAGTCTAGTGTTTGGAACATTGAGAAACTAATTACAAGTCCTCACCTGCATTGTCCACAGTGGCATGCTCACGCTCAGCTGTGTCCAGCTCTTTGTGACTCTTTAGACTATAGCCCACCAAGTTCCTCTGTCCATGGGATTCTCCAGGCAAGAATACTGGAGTGAGTTACCATGCCCTCCTCCAGGGGATCTTCCTGAACCAGAGATTGAACCTGCCTCTCCAGTGTCTCCTGCATTGCTGGTGGATTCTTTACCCACTGAGCCATCTAGCACAGTGGCATGAAAAAAGCCAGTCTAGAAGAGATTCATGTTCCATTCATTTTTATCTTTAAAGAGGGAGTCACAATGGGGGAGAATGTGTAAGCAGGAGTAGTAAATGCTATAAGTACATGAGCATGAAAGTGTGAAAGTGTTAGTCACTCAGTCGTGTCTGACTCTTTGCCATCCCACGGACTATAGCCCACCAGTCTCCTCTGTCCATGGGATTCTCCAGGCAAGAATACTGGAGTGAGTTGCCATGCCCTCCTCCAGGGGATCTTCCTGACCCAGGGATCAAACCCAGTTCTCCCACATTGTAGGCATTTTCTTTATAGCTTGAGCCATGAGGGAAGCACATGAGAAGGTAAAACCAAGGGACCACGCGGTGCATTGGAGCATTGAGAAGATTGCTCATATGTGTCTGCAGGGAGGGGAGAGTAGCAATGAGATGAGTGATAAGGATGGAGAGGTGGGCAGAGGCCAGATCCAAGAGGGACTTTTAATTGCAAGAAAGATATGTGGCTTTATCCCCAGGGCAATGAAAATTTGTTGAAGGATATTAAGCAAGGCAATGGAAAGACCACTCTGGCTAAAACATGGAGACCTGACAAGGAAAGATAGCTGCCAAAAGACCAGTTCAGAGATCTTAGACTCTGGTCGAGGGTTTTTACAGTACACTTTGCTTCCTTTTGCTGACTGTGTCACTTAGGGATTTAGCTTAGCAGCACACAACAGAAAATTTGTAAAATAGTGCCTCAAGTTGCAGGCTGATTTTTTTCTTTCACAACAAGAAATTCAAGAGTAAGTGTTTTTGGCTTTGGTTTATTGGCTCAAGGACGTTAGGGATGAAGCCTCTGTAGGTATCTTGCTATTGTCTCCATGGTCCCAGGGTACTCCAATTTCAATTGTTATCTCTTCATTCCAGATAAGCAAATAAGTAAAGGAATGTTGTGGAAAAATAGATACTGGCCAGCCAAGTCCACTTTTTAAGAATCATTCAAAAAAGTCCATCCAGTGATTTCTGCTTACATAAAAAGCTGTCCCAGATTATCTCATGGGATCATCCCAGGTCACAAGGGAAAATGGAAAGTGTAGTTTTTAGTTGGGAACATTGCCACAGAACAAACACACAAAGTTTCATTAATAAGGAAGGAAGGGAGAATGGATATTGGAAAGCAATTAGCAATCTCCACCAAATCTATGTACACAATAAAACAGTCAGATTAGATGAAGCAACAAAACCACAAACGACAGCAAGAGAGAAGCTCGTAACAATGATAATAATTCTAATACTGCCTCTGTTTGCGGAACATTTGTACTTTTCAAAGTACATTTTGTGAATTCAATTCCCCTGTTTAATATACTTAATAAAATAGTGGAGCATAAAGATATTGATGTTTCACGAAGCAGAAATAACCCAAGAAAAGCTGAAGGCGTGATAAATTGGAATGGCAGAGAAACAACTTGTCACTGAGCCTTAAATTGCTTTTTTTTTTTAACCACAGATTCTTTTTTCTGGGCTTTGACTTACATTTGTTAATTGGTTATGTCTTCCTGAAACAGGTACATATGGGGGTCACTTAAAGGCAAAAGGTGTTGTAAAACGGTAGGGGAAGGAGCTGTGCTTAGTCGCTCAGTCATGTCCTACTCTTGTGACTCCATGGACTGTAGCTCACCAGGCGCCTCTGTCCATGGGGTTCTCCAAGCAAGAACACTGGAGTGGGTTGCCATGCCCTCCTCCAGGGGATCTTCCCCACCCAGGGATTGAACCCAGTCTTCCACAGTGAAGGTGGATTCTTTACCTTCTGAGCCACCAGGGAAGCCCAAGAATACTGCAGTGGGTAGCCTAGCCCTTCTCCAGGGGAACGCCCCGACCTAGGAATTGAACTGAGGTCTCCTGCATTACAGGCAGATTCTTTACCAGCTGAGCAACCTGGGAAGCCCATTGTGTTCAAATCTGGCCTGTGCATTCATGGACTCAGGAGAAATGAGCAAGTTACTTACCTTTTGAGCCGTAGTTTCTTCTTTTATAAAATCTTTTACAGTGAACCTGCCTTACAGAATTCAAAATGTTTTAAGACAATTTCTGGTTGAACCTGTATTAATTTAGTGCTTGTGTATTTTCTTATTATGATAGTGCCATTGCTAGATACTAGGAAGAATACTAGGGTCACCAACGTGCACAGCAGTTCATGGTAAATTTTGACTTAGCATAGAGGGAAAAGGGCTATGTAACCCATAGCCAAGAGGTAGCTGGCTTTGGATGTAAAATGAGGAAGCTTGCGCTATACTCCATAGACCACAGGCTATTGAGAGCACTGCAGCAATTAGAAAGCAAGGTTCCTTGATCCCTGCAGATTTCTTAGTGGGAGAAGCCCTGGATTGAGTGCAGAGAGAAAGAGAGAAGTATATGGAAGTCATTAAAGAGAAGGCCTCTGATTATTATTCCCCCTTAGAATGGGAAGTTTGGAGCATAACCAATGTCTACTTAGCTAAAATATTCTCTCTGCCCTGAGAGGAGCTTTGGGAAATGTGGTTGCCACAGCGACTCACAGCTCCTGAGGAGAAAATCCCCGGGGCCATGGCCCCTCTAAGTGTCTCTGCTTCCTGCTGTGAGTCCAAGGCACTCTGAGTCTGAACAGCTGTGGTCCTGCCATTGCCTATCACAGGCCTGCAGATCCTAAAGCAAAATTAACTGGATCCACCCCTTGCTGAGCTCGGTTAAGCTGCTCAGAGTTGCCAGGAGGGGCCTGGAGAGGCCAGAAACACATACATAACTCTGCTGATGGCTGGCCTGGGCAGGAAATCCAATCCAGCAATCATTTACCAAATGAAAACTTCACAGCAGCTCTACGTGTGGTTCTGAACATGAAGACTGCGAGAGTAGGGGTCCTTTCTCAAGGATTTCAAAGTGAATTGGGGGGTGTCACAGATAGGAGGAAAGAGAGGGGACCCCAACTGCCTGAGAATCTTGAGCAGTGTCTCCGCAGAGGTGTTTGTTTGCTGTGTGCTTGTTTGAATGAGTAAGAAAAAGCAGAATGAAACCTCAGGCCAGAGGGTGGTGAGTCTGCCCAAAGGCACAGAGGAAAGATGCAGCCTGGCAGGGTTTGGTTGGCTGGAAACCCATTTTTGGAGAGACACGCTGGGTTCCATCATGGATTCAGAGCTAAAGAATGCAACAGTTTATTCTCTTGTCAATAGGGAGTCAGTGAAGGATTTTGACCAAGAGTAGGATGTATTAAGATATTTATTCAAGCTAATAGTTCAGTGATGTATAGAAGGACCCAGAGTAGAGTTGCATGGGAGGGAAAAAAAGATGAGCTTAAGAAAGTAATGTGAGACTCTAAGGGAACTAGAGGGGCTTCCCTGGTAGCTTAGTTGGTAAAGAATCCTCCTGCAATGCAGGAGACCCCGGCTCAATTCCTGGGTTGAGGAGATCCACTGGAGAAGGGCTAGGCTACCCATTCCAGTATTCTGGCCTAGAGAATTCCAGGGACTGTAGAGTCCATGGGGTCGCAAAGAGTCAGACATGACTGAATGACTTTGACTTTCACTTCATTTTCAAGAGAACTGGGAGGGACAAATGAAGATTCTCTCCTGGTCATCAAAAGAGAGATGGAGCCCCAGTTTATAAGGTGCAGCATAGATGCTACACCAAGAAATGTTCATCACAATTCTATTTCCAGTTTACAGATGGAAGGACTAAAACTAAGAAATGTCTTACCCTAAGGGTGGTATCAGATTGTCTTGGTCACAAATTACAATTTGTCAATCCAGGCAGCTTGTGGATTCAAAATTTGCAAATGAGGCAGGCCTTCATGGCAGAAAGCATAAATTGCCCCTGGGATTCCTGCCAGGTTGATGAATATCTCAAATGTTTTCTAAAAGATCTTTTGCACACATAAAGAGGAATTTCAGGGGTACTTCTGGGGTCAAGTATTTAATCTATCTTCATTTGGGGGAGCTTGGAAAAGAAATTTTGAAATAAAGTCCCCAGGATTCAACTATCTTTTTCAGTCTCCTTCCTAAGTCACTATAGGAGTCACTTCTTTCTTCATCTACTCCAGTCTGAAGCACAGCTGTTTAGAAAGTATTAGTGATATTTGCTAGAAAATATAATCATTTTCTAACATTTGTATTCACTTCTTTGAGCTGGTGGCTTATTTCTGGATATTAATTTAAATCTGCTCCTAATTTTAATTAGAGGTAGGATTTAATAGAGTTGAGATTTTTATGTTTTTTTTTTTCCTTCTTCTAGGAAAGAATGTGAACTTCAGCAATCCAGGATTTAAAGTATCTGTATTTATTTGGGGACTTAACAACAATGAGTGGGGATTAATATTTGGATGGGGAATATGGGAGTGCATTCACTGTGCCTTTTGAAATTAATTAAAAATGTTTTAAGATTTTTTAATGGGTTATTTAGTTAAATCACTCCAAAGTAATGAACTAGCATAAGCCAAGCTTCAATATGTCTTACACATTTGCGTGTTTTATAGTGTCTGGTTCTAGCCCACCTCGCTATTCATTAACTCATTTCTGCCCATTGTATCTCTTGTTCAGTAGCCTAACGTCATCCTAACTTTTCCTCCCATTGCATTTTATTTATCTATCTAATTAAAAAAAATTTGTCCATGCCATGTGGCATGCACGATTTTAGTTCCCCATCCAGGGGTTGAATCCATGTCCCCTGCATTGGGAGCCTGGAGTCGTAATCCCTGGACCACCCAGGAAATCCCTTCCATTGCATTTCAAACTGCAGCCCTGCTGAGTGCCTCATTAGACCTCCCCTCACACACCTTGCCCGTCCATGTCCGTGTACTCTTGCCTCTCCTATCCCCTCTGCAATGAACATCCTTTTCCTGCCCTTATGCACCTGGAAAATTCCCACACACTATTCAAAACCTTTCTAAGCCATCCTCTTAGCAAAATCTTCAAGGCATTTTCAGACAGAATTCACATATCCCTCCTCTTATCATTTCTATCCCTTCAAACAACTGCATTTGGATTTATGTACAATAAGGCATTGCATTTGTATACAAATACCTATCTTTTTTTCTAGACTATAAGCCATTTAATATATTTGCTTCTGTATCCTCCCACCGCCAGGCTTAGCATAGTGTTCAAAACTACTGCTGACTCAAAAACCTGAACTCAACTCCTTACTCCACCTCTTTCAAGGGGAAATGATGTAACTACACAATGAAAGTTGACTCTTTTTTTTTTTTTAACCTGACAAGTAGATTATACTTTCAATTTGTCAGCTGTTTGGGTTGAATTCAATCATATGTTGGCAGCTTTCTTAGTGCAGTTATCGAATGCCAGCTGAAAGAAATGGCAGAAAACTCTATTGATTTTATAGCTTGGAATTTACAATTTTCTATTTTAAGGAACACTATTGCCCTCAAGAATTGCAATGAAATAGCAATGATGTGGTCTGATTAAACTGTGTGAGCAATAGAGGAGAATTTTTTCTGCACTAGGAGCTTTCCTACTTTTTGCTGTGAAGGAACAGAAAGTGAGGGCGTTGATCAGTGGCAAAGCCCCACTGCTTGCTTGCTTTCTTGGCTTCTCATTGTTTTGGGGAACCAACCTGTGATGTACAGCGAGGATGAAGTATATTTTAGCAACACGCAATGAGGTTGAGAAATGGTAGTTTTCTATATGGGTTTATTTTTAAGCTCAGGAAGGTTACAAATGTACCTTAAGCTTACTCCAACAGCAGAATTCTCCAGAGAACTCTCATAATCATTTTTGCTTTTTGAAATTGAGGGTTTCATAAAGTATACTGTCAAGAATGATTCTCTATAGACTCAGAAACATCTGTCTTCCTTTTTTATTCATTTTATTTTACAGCATCATGGGTGAAGCACACATATAATACACACACACACCCAGAGTTTAAAACCCTGGGCAGGGTTCACACCTCAGCTCCACCACACACAAGCTGGGTGGACTTTGGCTTTAGATTTTCATATTAAGAGTAATCTCATCATCCAGTGACCACATTAAGCACTTTGCCCAGTGCCTGCTGGGAAGAATGTGATTTTAAAAGATGGGGAGTGGGGAACGGTCCCCTCCTCTTTCCTCCTCCCCTATTCCTTCCTGCCTTGAAAGGAAGTAAACTTCCACACCCAAGCTTTCCATTCTAAAGAATGCCAAGTTCTGATTTAAATGTCAATCCCCCATGAATTGAGAAACCACATAGTCAATTTTATTTGAATTATATAAAAGAAAAGACTAAATGAAGCTCATGAAAACAGAGAAAGAAAATTTTTAGGAATTTACCTAAAATTTTACACGCAGAGCAAGACCAGGGGTCAGGGAAGTAGCAATGAAGCCTCATTTACAGATACCATCCTCTATAAAACAACCTTCATTCAACAAACATCATTGCTTTGTTTACTGAGTCTTGATCAATACTGGATCCTATAGATTCCAAGATGAATTAAGATCTGCAACTCCTGCACAATCCAAGAGCTAACAACTTAGTGTAAAGAAAAAGACATCTACTTTTTGTAAGCATCTACCTTCCTCCTGCTGTGATGAAGCAGGCATCCAAGTGTGGCAGGAAGAAAAACAGAAGCCTGAGTTCCATGTATCTCACCTCTGTTAGGGAAAGTTAGGGAACAATTATTAGAGAATGTGCTGCCAAAGAAAAATGGAGATGAGCTTTGTGAGAAAAAATGTATTATGACCTGCAAGTGACAGGAGTCATCAACACATTCTAGGCTAGGGAGACTCTCAAGAACATGACCAGATCTGTGTTCTGGAAATGTGACATTCAGAAAGTTGACTGTGAGTTTTTATATACTCTTCAATGTATAGAGAGTTATATTGTAATACCCATAACTTTATTACACAGTATGTTCTCACAATCTACAAATATTATGAGTGTAGTGAAAGATCTCATTCTTCCCATTAGTAAGACTGTTTGGGGGTAAGGAGCTTTTCTGGAAATCAGAACAAAAAGTGGTTGGAAACAAAAATCTGTGGGTAACTGAAACAAATAAGAAAACCCCATTGATCATAGTTTTGTAGTGGAAAGATTTCAAGCCTATCATTTCCCTGATTATCTGCAGTTTAAATACAATTTTCAGAAAATAATTTCTTTGTTATGGTTTATTGTTTTTCATGCCTTCATTCATCTGCTAATTAATTCACTAGAAGGAAGTATGATTTATTGAATGACTATTAAATATCAGGCATGAGACTTTCCTGGTGATCTAGTAGTTAAGATTCTGCACTTCCACTGCAGGGGGGCACAGATTCAATTCCTGGTCAGGGAACTGAGATCCCGCTTATAGCACAGTTTGGTCAAAAATAGAACAACAACAAAAAAAAGTATCAGGCACAGTGCTAAAGCATTTTCATTTCACATTTCATTCAATTTTCTCCAACTTCCCCCAAGGTTGATGTCACTTTTTTCATGTTATAGATGCTAAGACTGTGATTCAGAGCTGGCATTCTTAGCCAAAGGTCACAGGACTGATCAGTCTTGATTTTCAATCACCATTCCTTCCAGGCCAACAATGTTTATTCACATGATTTGTTCAGGTGATACCCTTGAATGTTGTGTAGTGTGACAGCCCTATTACAGCCTTGAACCAGTGAAGTTCCAGTGAAGTTGCTCAGTCGAGTCCAACTCTTTGTGACCCCATGGACTATACAGTCCATGGAATTATCCAGGCCAGAATGCTAGAATGGGTAGCTTTTCCCTTCTCCAGAGAATCTTCCCAACCCAGGGACCAAACCCAGGTCTCCAGCATTGCAGGCAGATTCTTTACCAGCTGAGCCACAAGGGAAGCCCAAGCATTATGGGACCTCATTACCCAGTATGAAGCTCCATCCAAAGATCTTGCTATACTAAGGGTTATCTTCCCAACCAATTTTCAGTTGTATTCATTAATGGCAATAAAGTATTGGAAAAAGAACTCCATATACTAGAAATTCAAGAACTTCACAGTAGTAACTCATTTGTTGTAGATATTTGTTTTGTTCTCATAAAAATTAATCTGTCTAGAAACAGATTGTTTCTAGATAAAACTTATTACAAAGATTCAATTATTTTTATTTTTATTCTATAGTTCCAGCTCATTTACTTTACCCAGATTCCTGAGCTCTCCAAAACAGCTGAGAGTAGAAAGGAAAAGAGGCTTCCCACATGGCTCAATGGTAATGAATCTGCCTGCCAATGCAGGAGACACAGGACATGTGGAATCGATCCCTGGATGGAGAAGATCCCCTGGAGGAGGAAATGGCAACCCACTCCAGTACTCTTGCCTGGAAAATCGCATGGACAGAGGAGCCTGGCGGGCTACAGTTCATGGGGTCACAAAGAGTCAGATATGACGGAGTGTCTGAGCATGCATGCACACAGAAGAGAAAAGCAAATACAGACCCAGAAGCTCCAGCACACCCTCTGAAATATAGGCAAAGTATCCATGGAGTCGATTCAGGTCTTCCCTTTGCCCCTTTACTCTTTATCTGTAAACTTAGAACCTATTTACTCCTCATTTAGGAAGATTCTAACATCCCTGATGTTGGATGGCCAGCCCATACCACAGTTGGGGCACCAGATGAGAAGCTCTGAGAGATACGATGTAGGAATGATGGTGGAGGTGGAAGGCAATGAAAGGGAAGAAAGAAACCCAAAAGTCTAAGAGTTGGCTAGCTTTCGTGGGAGGGCAGACATCCATCCAGACTTCAAATGGCCCCTGAGGGGTTCACTCTGGGGAAAGAGTCAACAAACCAGCCACCAGGCCAAACCAGCCCCACTCTCAGCCTGCTGTTATATCAGATTACAAACAAATTCTTTTATTAAGGCAGCTTTCATGCAGTGATGGTTAAGTTGAGTAGTTGTAAAAGATACTCTGTAGCCCACAAAACCTAAGCTATTTATTTTATGGTTCATTATAGAAAAAGGCAGGCCTGCTCTAGAATAATCAGTCTTATGAGGACTTGCCCCAGTCATCAGGTTAAGCTCAGTTCTGTGGGTCACCATTGGACTGTAACTCTCTGGATCAGCTGGAGCGTTTTCTTATAAACATGGTACTCAGAATATCATTTGCTGAACAAAGATTCCCCAAAATACAAAGTCCTTAAAAACAGGTTGATGCTTACAATAATGATTTTCCCTTATAGGAAAATTCATTGATGTGATAGAAATGGGTGCCTCTGCCTGGAATATTCTCTCAGGAACATTTATGCTGGCATTTCCATTTCATCCAGGGCTCTATTCAAAGGCCATTGTTCCAAGGAACACTGCCTCGAACCCCTGAACCCTTAATGGTCGGGAGGCTTAGAAAGGAAAAAGAAAAAAATTCCCTCATGAAAACATGAACTATTTCTTTATGATATACCAAGAAGTCTCATGTAATTGCGGAAGAACATCTTTATTCTATTCTATGGTGAGAGTCTGAGAAAAAGAAGCCAGTGCATGGAGTGACTGACAGAGGTCTGGGTTCAAATTTTAGGTCTTCTTCCTGGTAGTCATGATCTTGGGTGGCCTCAAGCTGAGGCAGCTTGAAACAGGATTTCAGTTTCCAGCCAGAGATTGAAGTCAGGCCCTGGCAGTGAGAGCCCTGAATCCTGCCAACTAGACCAGTGACCAGTGACCAGGCCCTGACTTTGTAGAAATGAATTCCCACAAAGAGATGGAAAGAGTGAAACAAAGAGAAAAGGGTATGTGAACAGACTTACATGGAGGACTCAGAGGGAGCTCGGCGGCACTCCTGGTGGTTTGAATCCCTTATACAGAGCATTCCTTCTAGGTCTCTTGACCAATCATCTTGCTTTGCCTGGTTCTGAGTCCAGATTTGGTTTATCTCAGCATCCTCCCACATATGCACATGTATCTCCAAGCCAAGATGGATTCTAGGGAAGAGACCTATGGGTAGGTTGACATCACTTATTACAGGTGATGCCCCCCTCCCTTTCTAACCCCTGAGGAGCCTTTCTGCACATGTGCAGTCAGGAAGGTCTCCTTGAGCTTGAGAATGAGGAATATGCGGTGTCTCATCTGGGCAGGGCTCAACTCCTCCTCACTCCTGCTACTACCTTCATCTTGGAGTGTCTGTCCACAGGAGACAGACTCCATCTGCTCAGCCCAGGGCCCACCTATCTCCTGCCTCTGTTGATCCTTTTCTATATAAAATATTTGAATATCAATATACATTTGTTGCTGCTGTTTAGTCACTACTGTTGCAACCCCACGGACTGTAGCCTGCCAGGCTTCTCTGTCCATGGGATTTCATGTATGTATATCAATATACATATGTGCATAATATTCAAGTGCATTATATAGAATGAATATATTTTATGCATATGTGTTATTATATATAAATATATCTAAATGCTTTATTCAAATATAAACTGGACTTGATATTTGAACCTAAAAGTACTTACTTTTCATATGTTCGTATATGCATATGTGTGTGTGTATGTGTGCAAAATTAGCTACCCCAAAGGTGTGTTATGAAGGAAGACAATGTAGCAAAGTCACTGAAGGCTCGGCCCTCCATGTCCTTGCTGGCTGGGTCCGCTTTCACTTCCAGCAGATGGGTTGTCTCTTGGAGAAGTGAGCTATTGCCACAGAGACCTGCCTAGGTGGTTCTTTACTGAATCCTCAGTTCCTCAGTTTTCATTTGGAAAGCAAAAAGGAGAACCAAAAGTCCTCGCCCAGGGGAGCGCCTCGGCTCACCGTCTCCACTGCTCTCCTTTGTCAGGAGCGGGCGGCTGACTCACCTCCCAGGGAATTCCCCACGGCTTCAGAAGGGGATGCAGTCTGTTTACAGTTTCCCATAGTGTTGCTGGCTGAACCAGTTTGACTTAAGAGAGCCCTGAGTCCAGCTGCCTTTTTAAAATAAAGTCCACCTTCTGGCTACAGCGGGCTGGGCTGGGCATCCCAAAAGACTGCTGGTCACACCCTGGAGGTGGCCAGCCTTTGCCCTCAGAGGGGACAAGCCTCCACGTCAAGGACAGGAACCCCCACCACCTCCCTCCTCCCCAGTCCAGTTCTCAGCCCACTGCCAAGTAGTACAATCACTCTAGAAGTTTTTGGGGAAAAAAAAATTTCTTTCAGCATAAAAGGCAAATTTCATGCTCTAATCAAAATAATAGCTAAGTTTTTGTTTTTTTGTTTTTTTTTAAGTACCACAGTTAAAAGCCTCTTGGTGAAAATGCTGCCCTAGGAGAAGTAAAGGAATGCTCTCACCCAGACACTACCTCACTGTGGGGAGGAAAACAGAAAAAAATGAAATGACATGGGAGATTTGCAAAAACTCTTTTGAGAAAGAGTAGCCAGCTCAGCAAAAGCAAGCTCCCCTCTGAAATGTTAAGGACTTCTAATGACGACAAATAAGCTTGGCTTCCACTAACTTTCTCTTGGAAGATTTACAACCTCCAGCTGTCTGGAGAATTCCAATTCTTTCCTAGGATTCTTCCTACCAATATAATCAGTTCTTGTTTGTCCACAGCATTGAGGAAATGGGGGCTGTCTAGCCTGTTAAACAATTCAGGTTTAAGCAGTGACAAGTAAAACCAGACAGTGTTTCAAACCCTGGATCTCTTACTTCGTGGCTATATGAGCTTGGACCAAATCTTTGCCTCTCTGAGCTCAATGGTGTCATTTGCAAAATATGCAGAATATTGCCTAACTTTAAAGGTTCATTGGGAAACATAAAGAATTTATTTTCAAAGTGTTTACAGGAGCATTTCTTGGAGTGATATATTGGGTTGGCCAAAAAAGTTTGTTTGAAGTTTTCCGTAAGATGTTACAGAAAAACCCAAATGAAATTTTTGGCCAACTCAATATTTTATTCTGTAATCTCTGAAGGTGGGAGCATGCTCAGTCGTGTCTGACACTTTGCGACCTTATAGACTGCAGCCTGCCAGGCTACCCTGTCCCTGGGATTTTCCAAGCAAGAATACTGGAGTGGGTTGCCATACCCTCCTCCAGAGGATATTCCCAAACCAGGGATGGACCCTGAGACTCCTGCATTGGCAGGCATGTTCTTCACCGCTGAGCCACCAGGCAAGCCCAGTCTCTAGACACCACATTTTCAAGACAGATGCAGGAAAGTGTCTCAGGACCATAATGTGGAAACCTAAGATAGGAGTGAGACTTAAGCAGGGCATGAAAACCATATTCAAATAAGTGAAGCACTATTAGGTAGAAGAGGGATTAGACTTGTGTAGGAAACATGAACGAGGATTTTTTTTTAAAAGGTTTACTAATTACGGAAGACACACTGCAGTTTAGAATTGGGCCCGTACAGAATACTAATGAAAGATGGGCCGAGAAATCAGACACAGTTCAATTCTTCTCTGAGCTAAGTGACCTTGGAAAAGCTTCTTCCCTTCCTAGGTCCCACTTTCGTTTCTGAAAAATATAACCAATGACAATCCTTATGAGCAATTTATGGCATAGATATTAAATGCATAGTGATATAAAGCTCTCTGTGCCGGGCTCATAAAAACATAATAAAATAGAACGTAATGTAAAAAACAGAATGTAAAAATACAATAATAATAGCAGCTATTTTAATTCTCAAACATGCAAAGAGAATCATCCAGAGTAGAAGTAGTAATAATTCCTGGTCATTGATGTGAGTCTAATACAGAAGCAGTTTGGGCGGAGGAGGTGGGGATAAATTCAAGCAAACCAAAATTACTGTTCAAGAAGCAATTTGAGATCTATTTGGACCTAATGTTCCTAGGTCTGAATCCTAGACACAGGAGTCTAGCATTCCAACATTACTGTTGCCTGAAACATGTTTCTTTTTGTTGTTGATATTTTCAGTTGTGTCGTTGCAGTGCATAAAATGTAACATTTTTTGAGACATAATTCATATATCATAAAGTTCACCCTGTTGAAAGGCACAGTTCAGTGGGGTTTGGTGAGCTATCTCATTTCAGAACATCTTCATTACCCCCTAAAAAAAAAAAAACCCACACTCTTTAACTGTCACTCCCAACTTCCCCCAACTCTTCTCCTTCATAACTGTCAATTTACTTTCTCTCTCTATGGATTTGCCTTTTCTAGAAATTTCACATAAATGGAATCATCTGTCTCTTATGACTGGCTTCTTTCTCTTAGCATAATGTTTTCTGTTTCATCCATATATATATACTTATGCTATTCCTTTTTGTAAATAAAATTTTCAATTGTAATAAATTGAATTGATTACAATACGGCTTATGTTTTGTTTTTTTGCCCACAGGGCATGTGGGATCTTAGTTCTCCTACCAGGAATCAAACCCCTATCCCATGCACTGGAAGGCAACACCTTAACTACTGGCCACCAGGGAAGTCCCTGGTCTTCCTTTTCGAGACTCACCAATTTTCCATTGTATGTTATATCACATTTCATCTACTCATGCATCAATTGATGGGCATTTTGGTGGTTTCCACTTGTTGAAGTGAAGTGAAATTTGCTCAGTCGTGTCCGACTCTTTGCAACCCCAAGGACTGTACAGTCCATGGAATTCTCCAGGCCAGAAAACTGGAGTGGGTAGCCTTTCCCTTCTCCAGGGGATCTTCTCAACCCAGGGATTGAACCCTGGTCTCCCACATTGCGGGCGGATTCTTTACCAGCTGAGCCACAAGGAAGCCCTTCCACTTGTTGGCTACTCTCAGTAATGTTGTTGCAAACAATTGTATACAAGTTTTTGGATGGAAATATGTTTTCATTTCTCTTGGATCTATACCTAGAAGTGAAATTTCTAATCATAGGATAGCTCTACTTAGTATTTTCTCCATATGCTCCAAAAAGACTTGTCATTATGATTTCAGCCATCCAAATGGGAGTGAAGTGGTAGCTTAGTATGAGAGTGACTACATTTTGTTTTCATGTACTTATTAGCCATTTGTATATCTTCTTTGGAGAAATAGTCTCTATTTTCTGGAGAAATGTCTATTCAAATTCTTTGCATATTTTTTGTTTGAATTGTTTTTTAACAGTTGAATTTTAAGAACCCAATAATTTTTTTATGCATTCTGGATGCAAGTTCCTTAACAAACATATGATTTGTGAAATTTTTTTTGCCATTTTATGCTTTGTCTGTTCACATTCTTCCTGGTATCTTCTGAACAGCATTTTTAATTTTGAAGAGGTCCAATTTAGATATCTTTTTTCCTTTGGTTTTTGTGCATTTGATGTCACGTCTAAGAAACAATTGCCTAACACAAGGTCACAAATATTTACCCTTATTTTTTATTTCAAGAGTTTTATTGCTTCAGTTGTTACTTTTAGGTCTATAATGCTTTTGAGTTAGTTTTTTTTTTTAATATATGGTATAAAGTAGAGAATCCAACCTCATTCTTTTGCATGAGTGTATATCCAGTTGTCCCAGAAAAGTTGCTTAAGAGATTATTGTTTATTGAATTTCTTGTTAAAAATCAATTGATGAACATTGTAAGAATTTATTGTACTTTTGATTCTATTCCATTGTTGTAAATGGCCTTTCTTATGGTAGTGCCCTACCATCTTGATTACTATGCATGCATGCCTGCTAAGTCGTTTCAGTCATGTCCAACTATTTGCAACTCTATTGACTGTGTAGTCTTCCAGGCTCCTCTGTTCATGGGATTCTCCTGGCAAGAATACTGGAGTGGGTTGCCATGACCTCCTCCAGGGGATCTTCCCAACACAGGGATAAAACCTGCATCTCTTACGCCTCCTGAATTGGCAAGCAGGTTCTTTACCACTAACACCACCCTATTGATTCAGAGTAAGCTTTGAAATTGAAACATGTGAGTTCTCTAATATTGTTGCTCTTTTTCAGTATTGTTTTGGCCAATCTAGGTCTCCTGCATTTCTATATAGATTTCATTGTCAGCTTAAAAATTTCTCCAAAGGAAGTCTGCTGGGACTTTGATAGGGATTGTTTTGAATCTGTAGATCAATTTGGGGAGTATTGTCATCTCGACAATATTGTCTCCTGATACAACAGCATACAATATATTTCTGTTTATTTAGATTTTTAATTTCCTTCAACAATGCTTTATTGTTTTATAAATCTTTTGTTTATTATGTTCAATTTACCCCTAAGTATTTTAACATTGATACTACTGTAAATAGAAACAGTTTTCATTTCATTTTCAAATTATTCATTACTAGTATACAGAAATACAATTGATTTTTGCATATTGGTCTTGTATTGATTTAAACTTATGGCAGACAGGCCAGCTACACAAGTGCAACAGTAAACAGAAAACTGGAATTGCGATCTGATAAATTTACAAGTAAACGATGCTAAGTTTGGTATAGTTTGTAACCAGTCTCCTAAAAGCATTGGTTAGAATTACATTTTAAGCTAGTGTTTATCAGAAAATTAATTTTGCTTTTTGAAAAGACATTGTCAGAGAACTTAGAAGTATGGATGATGGGTAGGAGCAGGCAGGTGAGAGCAACAGCGTTATAAAGGACCTGGAGGAAAGATGACGCTTTGTTCTGCGGGGTCCTGCCAGTGACCCTACAGTTTTATGCCATTTTACATTCTTTTAATAAAAAAGCATTGAGCATAGAAGTACTTTCCTTCATTAACAACATCCTAAGTCTTTTTCAATGTGCTGTCCTCAGGACAATATTTTTCGATTATAGTGAAACCTAAAGAAATCGATTTTTGCTCAATCTGCGCTTCTTGCTTTACACAGTTAGTGTGTATTCTCCCCAAACCACTTCTGCTCCCATTCCCCAGGGACTCTATTCCATTTTCAATCTTGACATCATTCTCATTTTCAAAATCACTCATGCAATACACAGAAATAGAAATGTAGGCTACCTGAGTCAACCTGAAAAAGTAACCATCCCGTGCAGCCCGACCCACAAATGAGCCTGTTACACTTTCACACTTCATGCACACCTCCCTTCCAGCCTTTCTCACATGTCTCACAGCTTTTCGTGCACAAGTCTGTTGCCAGAAACCCCCCTTAAGGGAAAAAACAAGCATGCCTTTTTCATTGCTGCATCCCTAGGGCATAGAACATATTGTCTGGCCCATAATAAATGCTTAGAAAATGTTTTGCAAATGAGTGTGCAAGGGAACTGTCTCTTGAGACTCTCCTTTACCCTTCCCAAGTCCCCAAACAGCTCTACAGGCACAACTGCTTTGGCATAAATTTCTAAGCATTTCTTCTGACATTTCTTTAGGGAAATACTTTTACCAAAAGTCAACAGAGTTATCGAGCACCTGCTGTGTGAAAGTCTCTGCCATATGGTGAGGGGTCCAAAGAACAGAGCTTTTTGATTTTACGGGAGGCACAGTTTATTGATCTGAGAAAAATAAGAACAAACATTCAGCGACTGCATACTATGTGCCAGGCATGGTGATTTGATGAATGTGGTGATAGCAGTTTAGTCGCTAAGTTGTGTCCAACTCATTGTGACCCCATAGACTGTAGCCCACTAGACTTCTCTGTCCATGGACTTCTCCAGGCAAGAATACTGGAGTGGGTTGCCACTTTCTCCTCCAGGGGATCTTCTTGACCCAAGGACTGAACCTGAGTCTCCTGCACTGCAGGTAGATTCTTCAACGATCGAGCCACCAGGAATGTAACTCAATCCTCGCAGCAAGCTCATGAGGTGGACACTGGCATAGTCCTCTTCTACAGTTGACAGGATGGCACACAGGTGGGAAATGTAGCTTGCACAAAGTCATTCATCAACGCCAAACCAGGATTTGACCCCCAGACAATCTTTGACTCCAAGATGTATTCAACTTAATTCAGTTCACTCCTCTGCATATACAAGACCACAAATGACAACTGACAGGTAAAAATTTTAATTTCTCCAGCATTTTAGAGGAACAAGTAACCACCTTAGAGATGTTCACTGAAGGACTCAAAGAGATGGTAGATTTGAGTCGATGGCAGAAAACTAAGCCGAATTTAAAGACAAAGTCAGGGAACACTAGGCTAAATGGAGATGTGGGCAACCCTACAGAGGCAGGGGTCCTCCAGTCGTGGTGGTAATAATGAGTAACAGTGCTAGCGCACGATCTAGGTGATGAAGTTTACACAAGACAAACTTCCTGCTCTCATGAACCTTACAGAAAAAAATAGATAAATTCAAAAACAAAGCATTATTGCCTGGTGGTGAAACGTGCTGTGGAAAAAAAAATTTTTTTAAGGCGATAGAAATGAACACAAGAGGTGTTGCCATTTTCCATCATGTTTGAAGGAAGCAGCCTCTCTGACAAGGTGACTTTTCACCAGACACCCAAAGGAAGAAGAGGAGGGACCTGCATGGAAATATGGGGATAAGGCAATGCTAGGAAGAAGAAATAGAGAGTCCAAAGATGAGTACTGTGTTATATCACTTATGGACTCTAAAAAACATAATAACTAGTGAATATAGCAAAAATGAAGAAGGCTCAGATACAGAGAAGAAACTAGTGGTTACCAGAAGGGGTGGAAGAATGGGAGGCGCAAACTGTTGGGGGTAAGATAGGCTCAAAGATGCAGGATAGAGCCAATATTTTGTAACAACTGTAAACAGAAAGTCATCTTTAAAATTTGCATCACTTTTTTTTTTTTTAATTAAGAGAAAAGACCCTGAAGGAGGAGAAATCTGGGAGGTGAGACCAAACAAGTAGCCAAGGTCAGGTTGACAGAGTCTTGTGGACCATTCAAAGGCTCTGAATCTAAAATGGAAAATTCGGAAGACGTGCATGCTGCCCATTCAAGGCTTCTAACTGAAGGCTCCTTGGACCAAGAATAAATGAACAGGAAACCAGGGACATTGGAGGTGCAGTCTTCTTAAATATTCATGTAGACCAGCAAGGAGCAGTGAACTGGAGAAAGTAGTTTAGAAGTGGTCTTGGCCACCATGCTGGCAAACTTGGGCACTGACTCTATGCACTTGATGGGTTGGAGGCAAACTCTGCCAAGTACATGATACAATGCTCACATCTCCTGTCTCAAATGTCTTCTTATATTATGAATAGTATGAGCATTGATGATGTTCAGATTACTATATTTGACTGGATGAGACACAGGAAACCAAAGAGACTCCAAATTAGCAAGAATATAACTGTCACTGATCCTAGGCAGGTAAGACATACTTCAGAAAAATTCATCTTAGTGACAGCAGACACCTTCTGAGCATTTCCTGCAGATGGACCATAAAGAAGGCAGAGCACCAAAGAATTGATGTTTTCAAAATATGGTGCTGGAGAAGACTTTTGAGAGTCCCTTGGACTGCAAGGAGGTCCAAGTAGTCAATCTTAAAGGAAATCAAGCCTGAATACCCACTGGAAGGACTGATGCTGAAGCTGAAGCTCTAATACTTCAGCCACCTGATGCAAAGAACTGACTCATTGGAAAAGACCCTGATGCTGGGAAAGATTGAAGGCAAAAGGAGAAGGGGGTGTCAGATGATGAGATGGTTAGATAGCATCACTGACTCAGTGGACAAAAATTTGAGCAAACTCTGGGAGATAGTGAAGGACAGGGAAGCCTGGAGTCCTCCGGCCCATGGGGTCTCAGAGAACTGGACACGACTTGGCGACTGAGCAACAAGGAACTCTGATGTATGCTTTTTTCAGACTGTCTTTTGAATCTTTATAAGAACTTGAGAAATCTGGTGCATCTTGGTTTCACAGATATGGGAACTGAAACAGGAGAAGTTAGATAACTTAAAGTTACAAGATTAAGAAGGGTGAAGCCTGGGAGTGTCTTCATTAATATTTTATAGTCCTTTCTTTAAACTAGAGGATAATGGCTTTACAATGTCGTGTTAGTTTCTGCTGTACAACAAATTGAACCAGCCCTCAGTTCAGTTGTCCAGTCGTGTCCGACTCCTTGCGACCCCATGGCCTGCAGCATGCCAGGCCTGCCTGTCCATCACCAACTCCAGAAGCTTACTCAAACTCTTGTCCATTGAGTCGGTGATGCCATCCAACCATCTCATCCTCTGTTGACCCCTTCTCCTCCCACCTTCAATCTTGCCCAGCATCAGGGTCTTTTCCAATGAGTCACTTCTTCACATCAGGTGGCCAAGGTATTGGAGCTTCAGCTTCAGTCCTTCCAATGAATATTCAGGACTGATTTCTTTTAGGATGGACTGGTTGGATCTCCTTGCAGTCCAAGGGACTCTCAAGAGTCTTCTCCAACACCACAGATCAAAAGCATCAATTCTTCAGCATTCATCTTTCTTTATAGTCCAACTCTCACATCCATACGTGACTACTGGAAAAACCATAGCTTTGACTAGATGGACCTTTGTTGGCAAAGTATTGTCTCTGCTTTTTAATATGCTGTCTAGGTTGGTCATAACTTTTCTTCCAAGGAGCAAGCATCTTTTAATTTCATGGCTGCAATCACCATCTGCAGTGATTTTGGAGCCCCAAAAAATAAAGTCTGTCACTGTTACCACTGTTTCCCCATCTAGATGCCATGAAGTGATGGGACCAGATGCCATGATCTTAGTTTTCTAAATGTTGAATTTTAAGCCAACTTTTTCACTCTCCTCTTTCACTTTCATCAAGAGTCTCTTTAGTTCTTCTTCACTTTCTGCCATAAGGGTGGTGTCATCCGCATATCTGAGGTTAATGATATTTCTCCCGGCGATCTTGAATCAGCTCTATGTATGTAAGTGTGTATATATCTATCCCCTCCCTCTGGAGCCTCCCTGCCACCCCCTTACCCCATCCCCCTAGGTCATCACAAAATACCAAGCTGAGTTTCCCATGCTACACAGCAACTTCCTACTAGCTAGCTATTTTACACATGATAATATAAATATTGTCAATGCCACTCTCTGTATAGTCCTTTTTTTGATACTACCATATAATTGCATAGGCTTCCCAGGTGGTGTTAGTGGTAAAGAACACATCTTGTAATTCAGAAGACATAAGAGACATGGGCTGGGAAGATCCCCTGGAGGAGGGCATGGCAACCCACTCCAGTGTTCTTGCCTGGAGAATCCCACGGACAGAGGAGCCTGGTGGGCCACAGTCCATAGGATCGCCCAGAGTGAGACATGACTGAAGTGACTTAGCACACTTGCTCATGTGCACAGATATTTTACAGCCATGCTGCTTAACCCAGGGTTTATGAACAATTGCTAGCAACTCCTAAGAAACTGTTAATAATGGATAAGCTAATTATTTCTCTGTGGTGCATAAACTGAAGACCTGGTTAGGAGTTGGAAGAGAAAGTGGAAGAATAGTGGTCAACTGAGACACAAGAGGAAACTGAGAAGAATGTGGGATTCCTCAGTCCAATCTTGGTGATCTTAGACCCAAAAATGGTCATAAAGTCAAATTCAGAGTTTTTAATATAAGACAAAAATTATAAATTTATATTTGTAAATACATAGTTTCCTTTATAGGATTCTTATGAGTATCCAAATAATCACTCAGAAGGAAATCCACTGAGAATTTAATCCTCATTCTTTACTTCCCAGGAGTTAAGAGTGGCTTGCCCACAACTAGAGAGTCTTAAGTTATACTAACTCTCTTGCCCCGGGATTTATCTCATTGCCCAACTCAGAATGTCATATCTGATCACCAGTCTAGCCACTGTGAGAAGAGAGACAGAGTTTCCATATTAGCCATCCATCAAAACCCCACACTTCAGTCCTAAAGAAAACAGGACTTCTTTCTGGCTCTGTGTGTTGTGTTCAACATTGTGGGCTGGAAACTTTTTCCTATTAAAAGTGACTACCCCAGATTTTTCTATAGAAGTCTGACATGAGAGTAATGAGTCCTTCACACTAATCCTACAATATATAAGCAGAAGCAGGGTGTCAGAGAGCTTCCCCTTGGCAATATCTTTTATCCATCACTTTGATTTCACTTAGTGGAAAAGACCTCAGGGCAAGGAGGCAGTCACCCCTTTCTTCCCAACTGTGATTAAAGGCGATGCCCACTGATGAAGCCCATCTTATTTGTACAGTGAATGGATTCTTACAACATAAACACTTAATATATGTCTTACCACATCTAATCAGCAAAACACATTTTGGTTTTTTATACTAATTCAAAGGAAACCAAATCACTTGTAGGTGACTTTGCAGAAGAGAGTGCTGATTAAATTCAACAAAAACTGGTTTACTTTCTACCTTTTCAGGCAGGGGATAAAGAAAGGAGCCAACCAATTCAAAATAAATAAGATGGACAGTCCTTAGAAGTTTCCTAATCATGGAATGGAAAGGTCATGGAGGAAGAAAAAGCAATGGGATAAAAGGACAACTTTGGCATTCATCCTTGCCTCATTCCTCCTCTTAGCTCCATCTCTGTGTATATACCACCTGTGTATCCATCTGCCTGTGTATCCATCTGTCATTGTCCTATCCATATTCCTTCCCCATTTATTATCCGTTGCAGGTATGGATAATTTATATAGTTTTATAACTATAGTTTTATAATAATAAAACTATTGTAGATATGTCTCTACTCATCCATCTCTCCACTCTTAATTTTTCTTTATTTTACAGGCATGTACTGTAAACTGGATACTTAAGGCCCCAATCAGTTTCTCTATTAGAAAATATAATCAATGCAGTAAAAACCTGCCCTCGGTTTACAACACAGATGGAGAGAGTCTGACAAGTTGACCCTGGTGACAATTCAGAGGGATAATCGAGGTTAGCAGAGGTTCTGTAAGGACTCAGAGTGGGTGATGCCTGAAGGAGATTCAGTGAATAGAAAGCAATTAACCACTCAGGTAGGGAGGAACAGTATGCAGTGAGAAGAGTGTGCACCAAAATAAGGAGACATAAAAGAGAAGTCGGAATCTGGTCAATCTGGAAAGGTGCACGCAGGACCAAGTTAAATCTTTGGTTCCACTTCGAAGTTGTTTTTCAACAAAAGTCATGAGTGTAACTGGAACTCTGCCCAGAGCACCTGCGATTCAAACATAAATACTGCACCCGGGCTTAATTCATATTGCCAGAAATAGGTGAAAGCTGATGTCATGTAAAACACTTAGACTGTCAACAAAGGCTTGAGTGTATTATCAATTTAGATTATAAACATGAAAGCTAGGATGTCATTTGACACTATCAGGAAAACACGGTACTGTTAAGAGAGGAACTGTTAAGAAAAGTGGGGGGAAAATCAGAGGGAAAGATAGAAAGAAATAAAGAAAGGCAACCAGCACTAGATATATGCATTCTTTATCACCACTTGGAGAATTTGTGTTTCCATTTAATATGTTGCTGTCCCAGGTAAAAATAATTGAGAATTTCAGTTATTATCCAAGTAGGATTAAGAATCTAGTTTCAACACTGACATGCAGATAGAACACGCTTTTCTCTTTGGATTCAGTCTTTTAAACACAGCGTATTAAAAGTTGCTTTAATTGGCATTTTGCTAGAAAGTTAATGCAAACTTACCAAAAATAGCTTGTGAGAGAAGCAGATAAGACCACAAAAGACAAATGCATTCTAATTGCACAAATTCTTTTTATTTCATTCAAATGCCCTTTCAAAGGCAGTTTTAAAAATAGTGTTTGAATAACTTAGCCTTGGACAGTCTTGTCTCTCTGGCAGACTCCATTATTCCCTGGGGGATCTCTTTTGCTCCTGCTTCTAGAATCCTGTTCATATATTGTTTGTTAGGAGGTTTCTTACTCACCCAACCAATATTATTGATGATGCCTTGCATAGTTCTCCTTGCTACATAAAATCTCAGTTTGTTTGACTCTTTTCTGTTTATCCCTTTGACAAGAAAGCTACATTTTCATGTGTGTCCTTTGAGAACAATTTACAAATCTTATGTGGGAAGAGGTTTCACTGGAGTCAACTTTAATTCTTTTCACAAACACAAAAATTCATGAGGTCTACTACATGCCAGGTAATAAAGGTAAAACATACACATAATCCTCACTTCCAGAAAGTTCACTTTCTTGTGGGCAAGATAAATAAATAGAAAGTCACAATAAAAATCAGTATGTGAGCTCTTGAAGATCTATACTGAGACAGACAGAAATGTTAAGAGACACAGTCCTAGAAAAGGGAGAATGAAAAGTATCTATCCCAACTACACAAAATATGGAGGGTCTTGTACATCATGAGATGGTATTAAACCTATGAGTCACTGGGCTTGTCCAAGATCTTCTTAATTGTTCCTTTTTTTTTTTACAAACTCATTTACATAGTTTTTTCATATAATAATCATATAATTGGGCTTCACAAGTGGCGCTAGTGGTAAAGAGTCCGCCAGGTAATGTATGAGATGTGGACCAGGAAGGTCCTCTGAAGGAGGAAATGGCAGCCCACTCCAGTATTCCTGCCTGAAAAATTCCAAGGACAGATGATCCTGGCGGGCTACGGTCCATGGGATCACAGTCAGACTGAGCAACTGAGCACAATGTAATCATATCATTACCTTTCTCCTGAAGCCATGCAGAAGCCATTGAGTATATAAATTAAAATCTACTTCATGTGACTGTCTCTTTTCTCTAGTTTGGATTTCTCTTGCTCTTCTACCTTTGTTACATGCGCCTTGTTCTTTCTCAAACCCACACTCCAGCTCTTCTCTCTCCGAAGCAAGTGTGCTGGTAAGACTATCAATGTATGACTCATAGAGCGCAAGATGGCAGCGTAATTACCACCAGAGCCGTCACGGTGATCATCATGTCTGTGGAGCCCTTGGCAAAATGTGTAGTGTGATGCTGATACTTTTAAGGAAAACTTGTGTCTACTCCACGAAGATGAGATTACTCTCTTTGCTTGCAGATGAGGAAGCAGGTGTTCGAAGGATCCCTACGCTAGACCAAGGTCACTCAGCTGGTTGGTACCTGAGCCCTTCCTGGTGAGAACTGGGGCATAGGCCAGGGGTGGGGGACAGACACTGGGTTAATCAAAGCAGGAGCTCAAAGTCTGGCTCACAGATTGTGAGTCTATAAGTAGTTCTGTGCTGTGTGCTACACTTAGTCACTCAGTCATGTCCAACTCTTTGTGACCCCATGGACTGTAGCCCGCAGAGCTTCTCTGTCCATGAGGATTCTCCAGGCAAGAATACCAGAGTGGGTTGCCATGCCCTCCTCCAAGGGATCTTCCCAATCCAGGGATGAAACCCAGGTCTCCCCGATTGTAGGCGGAGTAGTTCTAGAACTGCCTAAATCCCTCCTTTCTGGTTCATGGCTGGGGGGAGGAGATGCAGAAGGCAGGAAGCAGGCAGAACTGACAAGGCAAGCCTGACCCTGAAGCTAGAAGGACTGGCCCTGCATCTTTGCTCACCACTGCACTGATCTCATTTGACCTCGTAGCTGCCTGACCTCTCACGGAGGAGCCAGCTTTGTTCAAGATTCTGTAGATGCATAGGGCCCAGAGGGGCTTTAAACCTCTGAGGTGGTACGGCCTGCACCCTCTGCTCTATGGAGGCTGTAGGCAACACATTAGCTGAAAGTCCTGAGTGTCAGGTAGGCTTTGCTCTAGTAGCATCTGACCTTCTGCCTCGGTTCTGGAAATAGATCTTCCCTGCCACTTACAAGGCCAACTGCCCACATGGCAACCCAGAACCAGTCCCAAGCCCTAGTCTCTTTCTGCTTCCCTCTACTCCAAGATTAATAACTAGATTTCTACCCCCAACCCATCAATTACCCATTACTCTCATTATCTCCAATTTTTCAAAGACTAAGCTGCAAAGTTCTCTTCTCTAGTCTCCTTTCTATCTCCAGGTAGCAACTTCTGCTAAAACCAAACATGAAGCTTGAGCCCATCTCCTTAATGTAAAACCTAGCCAATGCTACTATCTTACCTGCCAATTTGTAAACTTGTAAACATTTCCTGGTTTCTTGTTTCTGTTATTCCGTCTTTCACCCAAGCCTTATTTTACTATCTTACATATTTTAACCCTGAAGCTAAATAAAAGAGAATTCCACAGACACCCCACAACCTGCAGAATAAAGTCTCAACTTCTTAACATACAGAATGTGTCCATGATGATGATATGAATCCCAGAAACCTACCCAGACTCATCTCTTCCCATCATCTCTACACGTGATGACACAAGACCACCAAACTGCCTGGCTTTCCCTCAACACACCACTCTGTTCATCCCACTCCACATCTGTATGCCTTGAGATATTCTTTTTCCTACTTGGTAAACTTCTGTTCATCCTTCAAAACTAGAGCTCATGTCCTCTCCTCCTAGAAGACAAAATTGGCCTGCCTTATTGAGGGGAGAGAGAAAATGTGTGTATTTCTACTAGCTTCTGATAATCTGTACCATCCCTTTTCCTTTCACAAATTTTTATCTTTCCATTCATCTGTCCCCAGAGTTCCATCCAGTGACTACACTGATAGAAACATGAGCTGAAATCCAGTCAATTATTTACCTAGCTGATTTCAGGGCACACAATGAGAGTCCTGGGACCCTCATGGTTGTCAGACATCCTTAAAAGAGACCAGGGTGCTCTCTCCTACTGAGCTGCCCACGGTCTCAAAACCATTTGTCAAGTAATGCTCCAGGCAACCACCACCAACCAATATGAGATGGAAGATGAACCTTTGTTCTTTGAAAGTCTCCATGAGAACAGTGAGAAGCCAAGCCTCGTCCTGAAAGATGACATTTACAATGTACATCACAAAAGACCAGCATCCAGATCTTATGTAGAATGCTGGCAAAGAAAGAAAGAAAAGAAATGGCACATTTGCTACCTTTACCCTAGGAAGGAAGATTCCTGGCCTGAGAGCAGTGGGGAGACAAGTTCACCTTCGTGCACAGAGGGGAAGAGCACTATGGGATCACAAAACTGTTTGATGTCAACAGCAGGTGTGAGTCAGGCTTGTGACTTCTCCTTGACTCTGCTCACCTGCTTTGTCCCAGAGCCAGCCAAACCCAGGCTCCTAAGAGCAACTTTGTGTCCTTGTAAATAGCTACCAGGGACTTCAACCTAACTTGGCTCTCTCCTTCATCACTGCACTCGTCAAAATAAACCAAGATATTTACAGACCAAGATCTTTACAGGGGATCCAGAAAGGAAATAGATTTCCAAAGCAACACTGACAAAAAAACATTTTAACAGTGAAGAAAGACCAAAGATTCTCTTTGTCGTGGCAACTGGGATTTGGTCATAATCAAGAAGACAGACAGCAGATGCAGTTGCAAGTTGTTTAGCCGTGTTTCTTGCTAAATTTCTGTGCCTTCAATGGTGAGTCCATTCAACCTTTTTGTTGTTAAGTTTCTCTGTGGGGAAAAAAAAAAAATTGTCACACTGACCTGCATAGTAGAAAACCTGAATAAACAGGAGGGGAAACTTGAGCTGGTGGATATCAGGATTCCCTCACCTGACAATACAGTGCTTTTACTATCGTGTCTGTGAGGTGGTGAGTCTTGGTTCAAAGCCAGAATGGTAGAACTGTCAGATGATTGGTAGATTGATAACCCTGCAGGCAGCAAAATGGCTAGGCTTTGGTGTCCGGGAACCCAGGTTCAGGCTTTGCAAATCCTGGAATTGAGGGCAAGTTCCTTCCTCTCACCTTTAGCTAACTCAATTATAAAACCAAGTGAAGGATGTCTTTGTACATGTTTGCTGTCAGGAGGAAATGATCTAATGCCTGTAAAACCCCAGCGCAAGCCTGCGTAGATGCTTGTAGTCATCTGTCCCCTCTTATTAGCACTCCTTAAAAAAAAGAAATATGACATGAGTATGTTTATCTAACGCCATAGAAAGAAAAACCCGTAGACTAACTTTAAACATGTACTTTAAGAAAGAAAGCATGGTGACATGATCCAGAATTGACTCTTTAGGAGAATGACACTGATGTGTGGTAGTCGTGCAAGAAGGTCAACTCTCTGGGGCGGGGGGCATCTCTAGTCATCCTCTGATAGATCTGCTAGCTTGGCTGTAACACAAGGCTAAACTCTCAAAAAAGTGATGAAAGTAATTCTGGATAAATTCTAACAGGCATCCGGTAAAGAACTTCTATAAATTACCTGGCCAGCAAGGTAAATACAACATGAGATAAAGTATCTGGCACATAGCAGATACTCAGAATGGATGAGTAAGTTAATGGGTCTTTGGAAAAGCACATAGGTGCAGGGCAGGGCAGGTAGCAGATAAAAATAATAATCATAGGAGTTAACATATTATCAATTGTTGATTGTGCTCAGCTCAGTCAGTTCAGTTCAGCTGCTCAGTTGCTCAGACTCTTTGTGACCCCGTGAACTGCAGCACGCCAGGTCTCCCTGTCCATCACCAACTCCCGGAGTTTACTCAAACTCATGTCCATTGACTCAGTGAGTTGATTGTGCTAGGAATTTTGAAATACTCATTTCTTCTACACCTAACTTGGGAGGAAGAGAGTATTCTAGTCCTCACCTTATAGAGAAGAAAACAGAGGCCCGGAGAAGTTCCCTAGCTCACCCAGCATCCTATAACTAATACATAATGAAGCAAGAATTTGACAGTCTTCAAAGCCATCTTTCTTAAGGCTACCCCAAGCCAAGACTAATAGAGACTTAAACTCCGAGTGGAAAGTGAGGGGGAGAAGGTGGGATGTTGTCTGGAGTATCAACAGTAGTGGCCTGAAGGTGAAGGTTCCCAGGGGATGGTTGTAGCCCTGGGTCGAGGCAGACATGGGGCTGTCCTGGCTTCGGGGCTCTTGCGGTGGGTGGGGAGTGCTGCAGATCCTTCAGGGGCACCCCCAGAACAGGCAGCTGTGGAGTCAGGAAGCCCTGTGTTTAAAACCTGGAGGGAAGTAGGGGTCATAGAAGACAATGCCATAGCTACTGCCATAAATAAAAGGGAGCTCTCGGCAGATTATTTTTTCTTTTATTTGAGGTTATTCATCAGCTTTTTCCTAATCTTGGGTTGTACTCTCTGAAATCTCTCACACAATGAATTTCCTAAAATGAAATGTTGCAGCATTTATGGTCCTGTTCACTCCCCCCCAAGAGGGAATGGCATAAATAATTCACATTATCCTTTTTAGGATCACACTGGCAAAAATATATTAGCCGATATAATTGTCTGACACTTCGAGGAAGTGAGGTTTCAAAAATAGGAGCCCATGGAGAATGAGGGAGGGAGAGAGAGAAAACACCTGACTCCCTTTGCTTCCTGTGGCTATTTATTTTAAAGATAAGACTTTTTTTGGCCTCAAGTTTCTGGCATATTTATATATCTACTTATAATGTGCAAACCATTACCAGGTTCTTAATGCACCAGTTCTCACATCTTCTATCTGTCCTCAGAAACTTCAATCTTTCTTTGAGTGTCATGGCATTTCAGAATTGGAAGAAATTTAAACAGCAGCTAGTCTCCAGTCAGAGCTGGAATCCTTCTCTCTCTGTGTTTAGCTAAATTTAGCCAAAATCACTCAGTGACAATGGGAACCATGCCCCAACACACAGTCCTTCCACAACAAAAATTCCCCAAGAACAGCCTATAAACCTGCAGAGGCTACACTTGTTATTAGGACAAAAAACGTAAAGCCTTAGCAACCATCTCAAGCATCTTCTTACCACAGGACCTTTGCACATGCTGCTACCATTGTGTATTTCCAAGTTTATTCAAATTCATCCAAACTTTAGTCCTGTGCTGGATATAGCTTGCAAGGACTCACAAGGGCTGACTATTATACTTCCAGGAATGGTTCATGCTGGTTGTTAAACAGATCTATTATTCAAAAATGAACTTATGAAAACTCATGAATAAATTATATTAAAACAAAGATAATAAATACTCATTGGAAAAGACCCTGATGCTGTAAAAGATAGAAGGCAGGAGGAGAAGGGGATGACAGAGAACAAGATGGTTGAATGGCATCACTGACTCAGTGGACATGAGTTTGAGCAAGCTCTGGGAAATGGTGAAGGATGGGGAAGCCTGGCGTGCTGCAGTCCATGGGGTCGCAAAGACTCAGACACAACCGAGCGACTGAACAAAAACAACAAAAAATCAAAAAAAATCATCATCTCCTGATTCTTTTATTACCCTTCCCTACAACCTATGTTCTTTTTTCCAGATTCACTGGAGATGTAATTGACATTTAACACTATGTAAGTGTGAGTTGCACAGCCTGCTGATTTGATGTTCATACACTGTGAAATACTTACACCACAGTGTCAGCTACAGTATCTCCACCACGTCATGTACTTACTGTTTCCTTTTTGTGATGAGAATATTTACGATCCACTCTCAGTGACTTTCTAGTGTATAATACAGAGTTATTAATTATAATCACCTTGCTGTACTTTTAGGTCCTCAGCACTTATCCACCTTAAAACTGGAAGTCTGTGCCCTTTGATCGGCATCTCCCCATTTCTGGCACCACCCGCCCCCCTCCCGCAGCCCCTGGCAGCCACCATCAAACTCTCTGCTCCTGAGAGTTCAACTTTTTAGATTTCACGTATAAGTGATATCACACAGTATCTATGCTTTTAAGTTCAATTTGTGTGATCAGAACACTATATGATGCCAATTACCGTACTTGGCTTTCCAACTCCATCTCCAGACATACCTGATTGAGAGCCTGAAAGCAGAAAGACCATTTGAAAACTCACAAATTGATAAACAGTAGAGCTTTTACCCCCTCTCCTTTTCCCAGAGAGCCGGTTGTGAAACCTTAATAGCATACCACTGCTTCAAAGTCACCTCCACACTCCCTTCCCGTGGACGCCTCTCTGGATCTCCGGTCTAGGTCTAATTCGTATGTGGTGTGATCTCCGAATTTCTCAATAAATAGCTGTAGAGTGAATATCAAACTCAAATTATTAGAAATCTCTAACGTGAGTTGAAATCTTCAGCCCCCTTTAAAAGAGACTAGTAATTTATTATCTTAACACATGAATGAGAGTTTCTTTTGAGAATAAACTATCTTCTTTTGAAGTTACATCAGTAAGTTATTTGAGGTTAAAGAGAATGCCTAGGACTGGGTGTTAGGAGGAGTTAAGGCACAAAGGATGTGGTTAAACCGCCTGCCTGAGAGCAGAGGAATGGGTAACCTGAGCGCATGAGGCCAGAGGACTAGGAGCTGTGAAGTGCCCAGTGAGAAATCCCCTGTGGCTGACTGGCCAGAAAGTGTTTAAGAAAAAGGATGTCTGGTATTTTATTTGAAGTTTTATTGACATTAGGTAGATAATGCTCGTCTTCCTGTCTGACTGTGGCTAGACAACGGCATAAAGTCTACTATACCCAGAAGTTGTGTGTGTGTCCGTGAGTGTAAATTAAAGGGAGGGCCACATTTTGTCCTTGAATTGATGCCACAATTCAACTGGTGTATGACAGCAAGGTAATTCATAACCTGAAATGATTTAACATATTCTGGACTTGAGAACTAGAGGTGATCATAAGGAAGTAATACTTGGAATTTAGGAAAGGCTCCTTGCCAGCTTTAGACTTCCAGTTCAGCTTACATATAAGATGTGAGTTTGTCTGTTGCTATTGCTTTTCCTTGGATCTTAAGGTGTTAGAAGATGGGAAACATTGACCAGGTGGTGATCCTGTTTCTAAGCTTAGAGAACAGAAAATGGTCATTTGTGGCTGGAAGACCTCTTTGTGTATATAGAATATACAGTAGAATACTAAAGTGAGTGAAAGTTGTTCAGTCATGTCCGACTTTTGTAACCTCATGGACTGTAGCTTGCCTGGCTCCTCTGTCCATGGAATTCTCCAGGCCAGTATACTGGCCAGTATATATATATTGAAATAAGAAGAAAGGATACATTGCAGAATAAGGACCACTGAGTAGGTAGCAAAAGCTGCAGCAATTTGTTAGTGAAAGTGTCTCTTGACTAAGGTGGAGCCTGGATATCTTGCTTTAGACATTTGTTGTTGCTTAGTCACTAAGTCATGTCTAACTCTTTTGTGTTCCCATGGACTGTAGACTGCCAGGTGCCTCTGTCCATAAGATTTCCCAGCAAGAATACTGGAGTGGTTTGCCATTTCCTTCTCCAGGGGATCTTCCTGATCCAGGGATCAAACCCACATCTCCTGCATTGACAGGTAGATTCTTTACCGTTGAGCCACTAAGGGAAGCCTGCTTTAGTCACTAAGTCAAGTTATCTCCAAAAGCTAAGATCAACTATGCAAAAACAAGTATATCACACACGTACAAAGATGAAATATTGCTTCATTGATGCTTCTCCTCCTCAACACAAGATCTAATAATTCAAAATAATTCAAAACTCATCACATGCATGCAGTCTTCTAAGCATAATTTGGCAAATACTGGTTTGGAGGAGACAAGAGAGAGATTCTGTGTAGGATGTATCAGGGTGTCTCAATGTCATCACCACTGACACTCAGGGCTGAATAACCCTCTATTGGTGGGCTGCCCAGGGCATTCTAGGATTTTGAGCAGGATCCTTGGTGCCAGTTTACTAGATGCCAGAAGTGCTTCCCCAGTTGTGAAAATGAAACACGTCTCCAGACATAGTCAACTATCCTCTGGAAGGCAAGATCTGTTGAGAATCACCAAGCCAAACTTGACGATGGGAAGGGCTTGAGAGGCATCTCCGCAGGTTTCTGAGCATGTGACCTGGGGAAAATTTCCCAAGCCTTCTTTCTTGGTCTCCTTATTTCTGAGTTCAGTGTTTTATGATGTGTCATGGGGTTCCTGAGAAAATCCAGTGAGGTGGTTCATGCAAAAGATTGAGAACCACATCTAACAAAACACAAGGTAAGGTCTTGAGCAGTGCTCTGCTTATTGGTAGTTATCTTTCCCATTTTGTCTGTGCATTTGTGTAGAATCCCATGTACGGGGGTCAAGTCAAAACCACTTCTTGGATCATGGTAAAATATCAGCATTTGCTTAGACAAGGCTCAAAGCTTCTTTATTTCCTTCCTTTTATCCCTCATTCCTTCTCATATTTACCTTCTTAAGTGGAAGAAATTCATCAGAACAGGCAGTTCTACCATCAGGTACTTTGTGTACATATGCATGGTTTTAGTTTAAACAATCCATTGACCAGTAAACCTAATTTTCTGTCTTACTTTTCAACCTATGACTGTGCTTTAATATTTTAATTCTATTGGAGCATAGTTTTGGAGTATAGTTGACTTGCAATGTTGTGTCAGTCTCAGGTAAACAGAAAACTGATTCAGTTATCCATGTACATATATTCATTCTTTTTTCAGATTATTTTCTCATATAATTATCATAGAATATTGAGTAGAGCTCCTTCAGTAGGTGTTTGTTGGTTACCCATGTTGTATGTAGTCTGTGTATGTTCATCCCAATCTCCTGATTTATTCCTCCCCATCATGTTTCCCTTTGGTAACCATAAGTTTGTTCTCAACATCTCTATGTAAGACTATGTTTTAATATCTCTGTGTACCTCCACTTCAGTGGTTCTTAACCTTGAGCACATATCACAATTCCCTGGAGGGCTTGTTAAAAGAGTTAGAGGGGTCACTCTCAGATTTTCTGACTCATTAAAATTACAGTGGGGTCATTTATTTGCATTTCTAATAAGTTCCCAAGTGATGCTTATGTGTCTGGTCCCGGTACCACAGTTTGAGGATCACTGCTCAAGTTCATTTCTTCTAGCTGCTACCTAGTGTCCCATTAGCTGTATCTTTGGTATTTGACTCATTCATTCCTTTCATGATGGATGACCTGGCCAGCTCCACTTCTCTGAGCCCACAAACAATGCTGCCATCAGCACCACCCTTATGTCTGTCCCGGTACACATGGGTGTGACTGTCCCTATGTCTGTCCCCAGGAAGAGCATTGCTGATCCATAGAGTGAGAACATGCTTTATATTCATGAGTACTGCCCGATCACTCTGGAGTGGCTGAGCCGGGCGAAGTCCCCACCAACTGTGACTAAATAGCCTTTCCCCCATTTAATAGAGGAGGAAGGCTTCACCACTGGCTCAGCAGATAAAGAATCCATATTTCAATCCCTGGGTCGGGAAGATCCCCTAGAGAAGGAAATAGCAATCCACTGTAGTGTTTTGCCTGGAGAATCCCATGGACAGAGGGGCCTGGTGGGCTATAGTCCATAGGGTCGCAAAGGGTTGGACACAACTAAGGCAACTTTACACGCATGCAACAGAGGAGAACTCATGAAGGAGGAGGTTAATGAAGCTGACCCTCTCCTCCCCAACCAGGAACAGAGCTAATGAGTGAAGAGTCTTGGTGACAACCATGATCTGACTCCACCCTGCTAGTTTCCTACCAAACAATCTTCGGTGGCTTTGAGTTCCACCACACAATTTTCCATGACTCTCAAACTGACCTTTATTGTTCACCTCACCTTTAAAGTATGCTTATTTACCCTCCCTGGTCTCACAGCCTTAAGCTGGCAAATAAATAATCTTGTTGTTGAGAGTTTTACCAGTTAAAAGAGTAAAGGCACTCGGTCTATGTGAACTTTCCCCAGGGCTGGGTTGGACCTCTGCGCCCAGTCAAATTCCAATTTTTTATGGCATGAGTGGCATATTTCCCATTTGATCCCATGAGAGTCTCAGAGCTCTGCCTTGGCTTTCACAGAGGAGGATGGCTGGGACCTTGCTGTGTCTAAGGGAAGGACTCCAGACTGGATGTACTGCTCAGAGCTACCTATTTCTTGTGACCTTAGAGAAATTACAATTTACTCTTCTATGTCTGCTAGAGGTGATAAAACAGCTTCATACAATGGTTCCATTTGACCTTTATCCCCCATACCAGGTAATTCCAAGCAGGCATTGTCTTATGCAAGTAGAGGATGGAACTTCCAGTGGATGGCTCTCGGTCACGTGGATGTAAGAGGCAGGGCTGAAATTCTGAAGTAGGCAAGTCCTTTCCATTCCACAGCACTCTGATACGTCTCTGAGCTTCAGCTTTCACCTATATAGCTAAGAAGTTGAAGGAGTTGTTGGTTTCTCTCCTTCAATGAGTTTTCAATAGAAATCTTAGTTACACCATTTTTGGGTATCCTTGCCAACCCCCCGCCCCCCACATCCACGTGTTGAATTTCTAACCACTAGCACCTCAGAATGTGACCTTATTTGGAAATGTGGTTGTTGTAATTAGTTAGGATGTGGTCCTGTTAGAGTAAGGTGAATGCACATGGGAGCATAAAACAGAAGCCAAGCATTGCCTGCAACCATCAGACACTGGGAGAGAGGACGTCTCTTTCACCACTCCAAAGGAACCAACTCTGCCAACACTTGACTTCAGACTTCTGGTCCCCAGAACTGTGAGAGAATGAATTTCCATTGTTCTAGACCTTCCAGTCTAGGAGAAAAGCTATGACCTTGGAAGAAAAGCTATGACCAACCTAGACAGCATATTAAAAAGCAGAGACATTACTTTACCAACAAAGACCCATCCAGTCAAAGCCATGATTTTTCCAATAGTCATGTATAGATGTGAGAGTTAGACCATAAAGAAAGCTGAGTGCCAAAGAATTGATGCTTTTGAACTGTGGTGTTGGAGAAGACTCTTGAGAATCCCTTGGACTGTGAGGAGATACAACCAGTCCATCCTAAATAAAATCAGTCCTGAATATTCCATGGAAGAACTGATGCTGAAGTTGAAACTCCAATACTTTGGCTACTTGATACAAAGAACTGATTATTGGGAAAGACCCTGATGCTGGGAAAGATTGAAGGCAGGAGGATAAAGGGGCAACAGAGGATGAGATAGCTGGATGGCATCACTGGCTCAATGGACACGAGTTTGAGCAAGCTCCGGGCATTGGTGATGGACAGGGAAGCCTGGTGTACTGTAGTCCATGGGGTGGCAAAGAGTCAGACACGACATGACTGAGCAACTGAACTAAACTGAGACCTTCCAGTACACAGTACTTTATTAGGGTAGCCTTGGGAAACTAAGACACCCTCTAATATATTTATAATACCCCAACTTGTAGACCCTTTCCTTTTTCATTCTAGTTCCTACAGGGTCTCTCTTCAGCTGAGGGGTCGGGGACATGAGGGTAGAGCTTTCTCCTTCTACATCTGGAACCCATCTAGGGGGCAGTCCCATCTGGTACTCATCACCAAGGAGCAGGCAGAGTTGTCTTTGCAGGTGCTGCCAACTCAGAGACTAGAGAGGGGAGTGCATCCTCTTCTTCTCATTTCAGACACCTTCCCATCTTTACCTTGAATTCACACTGCAGCAAATGAAGCTTAGGTTCCCAGATAAGTCACACTTGCCAAGTGGTGACATAAAACCCTGAGTCCCTCACGTGGTATAAAACCACCTAAAATGGATATTCTAGCAAAATGGAGATTAGGTGCCTGTGTAAAGTGATTAGGCACAATCAAATGAATTTTAAAGAATGTTTCATCCCTTAGGCTACATGCAGTCACTTCTGGCTTAAGCAGTTCTTTGCTAAAAGGATCCCCTTGCCATCTCCAAGGCATCACAAAAAGCTGGAGGAGAATCATGCCCCTTGTCTTATTGCTTTGGCTCCTCTACTTTGCAAGTTAAATAAGCTCTGAACTCAATAGATTGAGGGTCAAGGAAACACCCACATGTGCAGTTGACCCCCACCTCTCAAATCCCAACCGCAGCTCTCTCCCCTGGACCCTTCCTCTGCAGGTGTCCTGTTTTCACATGTGTATTCTTGTCTCCACCCTCTTCCCCAGGATCCAACAAACACGGGCCTCAGAAATAATACATGTCAGTTCTCCATATAGCATCTTCCTGAGTCTTAGAATTTTTCAAACAATTGCATTTGAATGACCTTTCTCTTGAGCTTCCCAGGTGGCCCTAGTGCTAAAGAAACTACCTGCCAATGCAGATGTGAGAGATGCGAGTTTAATCCCTGAGTCAGGAAGATCCCCTGGAGAAGGGCATGGCAACCCACTCCAGTATTCTTGCCTGGAGAATCCCATGGACAGAGGAGCCTGGAGGTCTACAGTGCATAGGGTGGCAAAGAGTCAGACACAAGTCAAAGGACCAGCACATACATACGGCCTTTCTCTTATCCCCAGTACTAAGCCTCCTCAGAGAGAAATCGCGGGTTCTGTACATGAGTCAGATGAATCACCTTCCTACACAGTGACTTGGGGAAGAAGCCCTGGACTTTATCTACTTCTCCCTGGGAGAGTCTCCAAGCAAACCCATCTCTTCCTCATCCGAGCTATTTCCTCTGCAAAACTCCATCTGATTTATTCTTTTATTCACCCTATATTGAGCATCTACTGTGTTCTAAATGCTCAGTATACAATGGTGAACAAAAGAGATTACGTCTTAGTGAAGTTTATGTTTTAACCAGGGAGATGAAAAATAAACTGTGAATATAGCAACCAGGTGAGGCATAGAGCATTCCAGAAGGTGATTTGAGCTATTAGAACAAGGAAAGGTAGACAAGGAAGAGGAGGAATGAAATTCTGAGGATGGAGAATAGATACTCTGGAATTAAATATGGATGCAGCTGAGACTCTCCCAGGAGTGACATTTGAGCCAAGACTTGAAGGATGAGGTGAGGAAGTCATCCATGCAGATATGTGGCAGAAAATCTGGGAAGAGGAAATATAGGGAAAGATGGGACCATGGTTGGCATATTTAAGGACAAGCAAAGAGGTCAGTGTGGCTGGAGAAGAGTAAGCAGGAAAGAGATAGCTATATGACCTATGTGATAGATTCATGCATATGAACCTTTATACAGTGTTTCTTCCTAATAATAATTATTCTGAGAGTATCCTTACACACCTTGGTGGTGGTGGTGGTTTAGTCGCTAAGTCGTGTCTGACTGTTTGTGACCCCATGGACTGTAGCCTGCCAGGCTCCTCTGTCCATTGGATTCTCCAGGCAAGAATACTGGAGTGGGTTGCCATTTCCTTCTCCACTCAAATCCTTGATTTCACATCAAATATCTCACAAAATATCCTATGCTATAATTTCTGGGCAAGCTCATATGTCCATCCACAGTCAAAAATAACCAAAGCCACACTGCCTTTCCTTCTCCTTCTCTTTCTCTCTGGCCCCTAGGGTATCCTTGGACCAGTCCAGAGAGCACTAGAATTTCAGTCAATGTAGATTAATGTGATATAACTGGAAGAGACACAAGAAGTCCTATAATTTAATGATCTCCAAACAAGCTGTTTCAATAAACATTATCTACTCTGTACCAGTAAGTAAGATTTTGAATGACACAGACCATTTTTTTTTTTTTTTTTTTTTTTGGTAATGTTATCGTTGCTGTGCATGCATCAGAAATACTAAAATGAACAAGCAATAGTCCCTGCCTGGAGAGAAAAAGGAAGTGGCCAGAAATGCAAAGAAAAGATTTCCCTTAATATAATAAGAACTAGCATTTCCTAGTCCTACACACATTCTGAGCAGTTTTCTGAATACATTCTATGTGTTATTTCTGTTAACCTCATACCAGCTCTGAGACATGATCGCATTTGCATCCATTATGTTACAAGGAGAAAGATTCTGAGAGGTTAACAAGCTTCTCTGAGTTAAAACAATTGGTAAATGGGAAAAGTGGAGTTCAGTTTCTATCAACTCTATCTGTTTGATCTCTGAGCCTCCTAATACACTCCCCCGGCACATGATTAGAACCTTAACAACATCTATACCCAAGTGCTGTGGGAACAGAGAGGCAGAGTCAGCCACTCTCCCTCCATGGAATAACCAGAAAGCCACCCAATGCCACAGAATGTGGGGCTTTGGGTTTACAAGTGGGGAAAAGGACACACCTGCGGGGGACACATAAGCTAAGGGGTGAAAAACAGAGACGCCAGCTGAATTAGAAGGAGATGAGGCAGGAAAGGGGGTTAGGGGCGTGCTGTGAGATCCTCGTGATTCCTGTTTATGAGCTTGGATTTTATACAGAGGATAATCCATAATAATAATACAATAGTAATTTTATGCAAGCACAGTGGTAAAGAATCTGCCTGCAAAGCAGGAGACTTACAGGAGATCCGCGTCCCTGGGTTGGGAAGATCCTCTGGAAAAGGACACGGCAACCCACTCCAGTATTCTTGCCTGGAAAATCCCATGGGTGGAGGAGCCTGGTGGACTACAGTCCATGGGGTTGCAAAGAGTCGGACACGACTGAGTGGCTGAGCACACAGTGGTAATCTATCCTGATGAATGAGCGATTTTACTCATCCCTTTCTACAGAATTGGTGAATCAGTCCCATTTTTCATTCACCTTATCTTATTTCCTGACTTATTCAAAGACAAACAGTTTGGCATCCAGCTCAGAAAATAAGGTTCATATGCAGTCAATAAGCAGTTATTAAATTAATGGCATGTATACTCATAGTTTTATGCCAAGCAGTAAGGCAGACTTTCGGGATAGAATAAGCATTTATGGACATTGACCGATTATTTGGTTAGTTGGTTCATTGGTTGGATTGGTAGCGTACTTGGTAAGTGGAATGTATAAATGAATTACTGTGAGCTCCCTAAATTCAGAGGCCATGTCAAACTCGTTCTTGCATCCCCCTAGTGCTTAGTACTGTACTTTATATACAATTGGCCTCATTAATTACTGTTTGAATGAAAGATAAGGTGAACAAGTATTCACCCATTATGAATGAAGGAATGTATGAGCATATAAATAAGTAGAGGAATTGATTGCATGAACAAATGAAGGAGTAATTAAATGTGCCAATGTTCTACCCTATCTCTGTCTTTCCCTCAAGGAAACAGACTTTTACAACCACATAACATATTATCTCTACACTTATTTCAACCTCTTTCCCCAAAACACAACCCAGAAGTAACCTATATTCCTGGTTAGAGGAATATGTCAATGTGTTCTTTTTATTTTTTAATTAAATATTTTAAATGCAAGATTACTGTAGGTTCTCATACAGTTGTTAGAAAAACAAAACAAAAAACAGTATGCCCTTCACTCAGTTCCTCCCAATGGTAATATATTGTGACACTCTAGCACAGCATCACAACTGGGATGTGGACGTAGATAACAGTCAAGACAGAAATTTCCATCACATGGATCCCTCTCATTGCTCTTTTATGGCCACATACCCTTTCCCCACAAGCCCCACTTCCTCCTCAACCCTTGACAACGTCTTAACTGTTCTCCTTTTCTATCATGTTCTCACTTCAAGAATGGTAAATAAACGGAATCAAGCAAGAAGTAAACTTTTTCGAAATTGTCTTTTTCACTCTTCATGATTCTCTGAGGAGTCATCCAAGTTGTTGCACATAGCCACAATTTGTTTCTTTTTTGCTGTTTCCACATATAATTTTTTAACACCAAAAATATTTTCTATTGGGATATAGCCAATTCACAATTTATTTCTTTTTACTACTAAGTAAAAAGAATTTATTTCTTTTTACTTTTACTAAGTAGTGTTTGATGTTATGAATGTATCAGATTGTTTAACAGCTTACCCATTGAAGGACATTTGCGTTGTTTCTAGGTTTTTACTGTCATGAGTAATAACCTGTATTTGTGTATACATTGTTGTGTGAGCATACACATTCATTTAGGGAGGATAAGTGCCCAGGAGTGCAATTGTTAGACATCAGTGTTTCAAAAAATGGTAAACAATTTTCCAGAGTACCTATACCACTTTGCATTCCCACCAGCAATGTATGGATGATACAGGATGTGGAAAAACTAGATTGCTCATACATCACTGGAATGCTACAGACACTGTCCATAGTCATATTTTATTTTACCTGATCTAACAGGTAATGCTATCTCTTTGAGATTTTGATTTGCATTTTCCTAATAGCTAATGATGTTGAACATTTTTTCATGGGCTTATATGCCATCTGTGTAACCTCTTCTGTGAAATGTCTGTTCATGTATTTAGTTCATTTTCTAACTGAATTTTTTCCATTGACTTTTGCAGGTTTTTTACATGGTCTAGATATTAGTTCTTTGCAGGTATGCGGAAACATGTTTCCTCCCACTCTATAGTTTGTATTTCATCCTCTTAACAGAATCTTTCACAGAGCAGAAGTTCTTCATTTTTATGAAGTCAAATTTATCTATTTTCCTCTTATGAATTATGCTTCTGGTGTCAAGTCTAAGAACTCTTTACTTAGTCCTTGTTTCAAAGACTTTATCTTATTTTTTCCAAAAAGTCTTATGCTTTATTTTTAAGCCTATGATCCACTTTGAGTTAATATTTATATGAAGTGTGAGCCTCACGTTAGGTTAAGTTTAACTTTTTTTTCATTGCCTCAGTTGTTTGTCATTCACTCAGTCATGTTTGGCAACCCCATGGACTGCAACATGTCTGGCTTCCCTGTCCTTCACCATCTCCCGGAGTTTCCTCAAACTCATGTCCATTGAGTCGGTGATGCCCTCCAATTGCCTCTGGGTGTTTAACTGTTTCAGTACCATTTGTTTAAAAGGCCATGTTTCATCCATGCATTCACTTTAGCATCTTTGTCAAAATGCTCGGGCCTGGTGCACTGGGAAGACCCAGAGGGATCGGGTGGAGAGGGAGGTGGGAGGGGGGATCAGGATGGGGAATACATGTAAATCCATGGCTGATTCATGTCAATGTATGGCAAAAACCACTACAATATTGTAAAGTAATTAGCCTCCAACTAATAAAGATAAAAAAAATTAAAAAAAACAGTTGGCCATATTTTTACAAACCTATTTTTGGGTACTCTGTTCTGTTCCGTTAATCTATGTGGCTGTCCTTCTCCCAGTACTATGTAGTCTTTTTTAATATTTGTATTATTTTATTCATGTTTTCAGTACTGCTTCATGTCTCAATTTTTTTTTTCAAATTTCTTATTTAAATGAGAGTAATTCAAAGTTTTTATTGATATTCTCAACTCTTCATGTTTTTTAAATTGAAGTATAGCTAATTTAGAATATCATGCTAGCTTTAGGTGTACAGCACAATGGTTCAGTTAGACACATATATTTGTTGAAGTTTAGTCACTAAGCTATGTCTGACTCTTTTGCAATTCCATGGGCTATAGCCCCACCAGCCTCCTCTGCCAATGGGCTTCCCAGGCAAGAAATCCTGGAGTGGGTTTCCATTTTCTTCCCGACCCAGGACTTGAGCCTGTGTCTTTTGCTTGGCAGGTGGATTCTTTACCACTGAGCCAACAGGGGAGCTGGTGCATACATATAGATACGTGGATAGATAGAGAAGATAGATGGACAGACAGATAGATAGATAGATGATAAATAGCTTTTAGACTCTCTTCCCTTATAGGGTTTTTAAAATATCATGTCCAGCTCTTTGCAACCCCATGGACTATACAGTCCATGGAATTTTCCAGGCCAGAATACTGGAGTGGATAGCCTTTCCCTTCTCCAGGGGATCTTCCCAACCCAGGGATCAAACCCAGATCTCCCACATTGCAGGGGGATTCTTTACCAGCTGAGCCAGCAGGGAAGCCCCCAAAATATTGAGTATGCTATACTATAGGCACTTGCTGTTTATTTATTTTATATATAGTAATTGTACATCTGTTAATCCTAGTCTCCTAATTTATCTCTTTCCCCATCACCCTTTCCTCTTTGGTAACTAAAGATTTTAGAGCCCCAAAAAATAAAGTCTGTCACTGTTTCCCCATCTATTTCCCATGAAGTGATAGGACTGGATGCCATGATCTTAGTTTCCTGAATGTTGAGCTTTAAGCCAACTTTTTCACTCTCCTCTTTTACTGTCATCAAGAGGCTCTTTAGTTCTTCACTTTCTGCCATAAGGGTGGTGTCATCTGCATATCTGAGGTTATTGATATTTCTCCCAGCAATCTTGATTCCAGCTTGTACTTCATCCAGCCTGGCATTTCTCATAATATACTCTGCATATAAGTTAAATAAGCAGGGTGACAATATACAGCCTGACGTACTCTTTTTCCTGTTTGGAACCAGTCTGTTGTTCCATGTCCAGTTCTGTCGCTTCCTGACCTGAATACAGGTTTCTCAAGAGGAAGGTCAGGTGGTCTGGTATGCCCATCTCTTTCAGAAATTTCCACAGTTTATTGTGATTGGCATAGTCAACAAAGCAGAAATAGATGGTTTTCTAGAACTCTCTTGCTTTTTTGATGATCCAGCGGATGTTGGCAATTTGATCTCTGGTTCCGCTGCCTTTTCTAAAACCAGCTTGAAGATCTGGAAGTTGACAGTTCATGTATTGTTGAAGCCTGGTTTGGAGAATTTTGAGCATTACTTTACTAGCGTGTGAGATGAGTGTGAGTAGCTTGAGCACTCTTTGGCATTGCCTTTCTTTGGGATTGGAATGCAAACTGACCTTTTCTAGTTTTGGACATGAGTTTGAGTAAAGTCCAGGAGTTGGTGATGGACAGGGAGGCCTGGTGTGCTGCAGTCCATGGGGTCGCAGGGTCGGACATGACTCAGCAGCTGAACTGAACCATAAGATTGTTTTCTATGTCTATGAGTTTCTTTCTGTTTTGGAAATAAGTTCATTTATATCTTTTTTTTATAAATTATGCAAATGACAATGGATTAATCTCCAAAATATAAAAATGGCTCATACTGCTCAATATCAAACAAACAAACAAATCACAGAGTCTTCATTACAGTAGCTATGTAAATCTTGCAATTGGGTAAACTGATTCCTACATTTTGTTCTCTTGCTCAAAACTTGTGTTGGCTGCTCTAATTTCTTTGCCTTCTCATATGAATTTGACAATAAATTTATCTATATACCCCCCAAAATCTTGCTGAGATCTTGATAGTAATCGTGTTACACCTATATATCAACTGAAAAAGAATTGAGGCCTTTACCATATTGCATCTTTCAATCCATGAACAAAATATATATCTATTTAGATCATCTTTGATTTTTTTTCATCAGCAGTCATGGCTTTTAGCTTACAAATTCTTTACATGTTTTCATAAATTTATGCCTAAGCTTTTGTAATAATTGTAAAAGATCTTTTTATTTTGCTGTCCACATGTCACTGTTAATGTATTGAATACAATTGATGTTTTAATGCTTATCTTCTATGTTGGGAACTTGCTGAACTCATTTCTTAGTTCTAGGAGTTTTATTAGATTCCTTGTATTTTCTATAGAGGCAGTTATACCATCTACTGATAGGAACAGTTTTATTTCTTCCTTTCTGATCTGTTTTACTTCTATTTTCTTTTCTTCACTTACTGAATTGGCTAGAAATTCCAGCATCATGTTGAGTAAGAGTGTTGAAAACAGATATCTAAGGAGAAAGGAGAAAACATTCACTCTCCCACCATCAAATATGATGTTAGCTATAGTTCTTTTTTCTTTTTCTTTTGTAGATGCTCCTCAACAAGCTGAGATTTATCCTTCTACTCCTATTTTTCAGAGATTTTATAATGAACAGGTGTTGAATTCTGTTAAATGTTTTTTCTGCATCAGTTGATAAGATTGTGTGATTTTTTTTCATCTTTAGCCTGGTCATATAGTGGATTACGTGGATTGATTTTTAAATACTGAACCAGACTTGTGTCCCTGGAATAAACTTCATTTGGTCATGATATATAGTTCCTGGGTAGTATGTTAAGACTCTAGATCTTCAGTTCAGTTCAGTCGCTTAGTTGTGTCCAACTCTTTGCGACCCCATGGACTGCAGCATGCCAGGCCTCCCTGTCCAATACCAACTCCCAGAGTTTACTCAAAACTCATGTCCATTGAGTCGGTGACGCCATTCAACCATCACATCCTCTGTCGTCCCCTTCTTCCTCTTGCCTTCAATCTTTCCCAGCATCAGGATCTTTTCAAATGAGTCAGTTCTTCACATCAGGTGGCCAAAGTATAGGAGTTTCAGCTTCAACATCAGTCCTTCAATGAAAATTCAGGACTGGTTTCCTTATTTAAACCTAGGTTTTAACTGGTCACCTCTGATACCACTCTGAGATGGGAAGACACCACACCATTAATCCCAGGGGTAGTATGAAGTCTAGATACCCTCCATGACCTCCATGTTACCCTTTGTCTTTGCTGGACAAGGATGGGACATCTCCCCATCAGACCTCATGCATACCTCCTTGTTTGGGGGAGTAGAAAGGTCTCATTGTGTACATGATCTCCATGTTACCCTTTGTCTTTGCTGGACAAGGATGGGACATCTCCCCACCAGACCTCATGCATACCTCCTTGTTTGGGGGAGTAGAAAGGTCTCATTGTGACTCCCCTTCTCTGACACCATCCCAGTGTGTGTGGGTAGGGGGGAGAAACACATTACTGCCCAATAAGGTTGGAAGTCCAGGTACCCCACACTGTCTCCACAGACACCAAGATGGGGAAGAGGCTCATTACTGCCTAGTAGGGATGAAAATTCCAGTTTCCTATTTTGCCTCCCCTGACACCACCCCAGCAGGGATTTGGGGTCCCTTGTAACACCCAGAAGGGTAAAAGTCTAGGTTCTTCACTCAGCCTTCACTGCTATGGGTGGGCCATGGTTTTTCATGTGGTGTTTGGCTGCAATAAAGTGGTTATTTCCTAGATGTCTGTCATCTAGCACACCCCTTTCCTACTCCTCTGGGTAGAGAAGGCGGGCTTTGGTTAAGGTTTTTTTTTTTTTTTTTTTCTGGTTTTTGGTTTTTGTGTATGCCTGTTGGCATCTCTAGGTGGCTGGCTTCTTCAGCTCCAAGTCTGGGACACGTGAAGACAAAGAAAATTCAGGGAACTCATAGCTTTGTTTCTCTTTAGGTCTAGAGGTATCTAGCCAGTCCATCATCTTCTTCACACATTGCAGAGTTTTCTTATGTTATTCTTGATGTAACATCTAGAGTGTTTAGTTGAACTTAGTGGAAAGACTTGTTCCAAGTACATCTACCGCATCTTCCCAAAAGCAGAAGTTTCCAGGTTTTCCTCATGGTTTTCCTATTAAAAATATTAAATTGTTCACTCCTTGGCCTCAACTGAGACATCCATGTATTTCTTATTAACCAGTTTACTTGGCTTTATCAGAATTCTAAACCTCAAAGCTCCCCAAAAAGTGAAATAAAAAGAGGAAAAAACAAAGTTATAGAAGTTTCCCTGAGCCAGAGAGTGCTAATGTTGCCACTTATAAAGAAGAAGCCTCTTGAGAGTTAATTCAGATAGAAACTGCTTATTTTTTATTTAATATTGCTGAAGCCTCAGTTCTGGGGCATTCACTCAGAAATCCCGATTTTAAAAATAATTTTGCATGCTCAACTTTTGGTTAGATGTCATTAAAAACTTCCCTACCCTTTCACACAGTAGAGACTCGGGAAAATCATTCATCTCTTCTTGATGACTCAGACCCCAATTCTAAGCTGCTGGGGCAGCTCTCCTCTCTCTCTGCCAGGCAACTGCAAGCTCTTAATGCACATTTCCGCAGCTGCCTTTCCCACATCCCTAATTTCTGCTCACAATGTCCTAGGGAACTGGAATAAAAAAACCTTTCCTGATAGAGTTGTGGGTAGACACAAAGTCAAATGCTTCGTCTAAGGACACAGGGTCTCACCTACCATACAACAAGTAATTGACTCGTGGTAAGTTTCATAATAATTGTAGTGTAACTGAAGAAAGATAAACGCAATTCAATATTCTTAGCTATACTCTGGGTGGTTGAGATTTCCAAACAAGTAGAAGTTAAAAGAAGAAGAAAAGGAGGAGGAGAAAGGAAAGAAAGAAGAGAAACTAAGTGTCATTTTCACGATGGATATGCTGTTATCTTGTTGGAAATAAATTTATGAAGTGTTGTTATGAACCAGATAGTACACTGGATCCACTACAGATATTATTATTCTGGATATGCCCTACTCTAAAGAGTCACAGTAAAGCATATGATACACATTTTTAAAAGGAGAGAACTGGGGCTGAAGCTAAGTGGATCAACTGCCTGAAGTCACATAGCCTGCACACGAAGTGGCCGGATTAAACCCAGCTCTGCTCTTATCCTTGCCACAATGATGGTGTCAGGGTAGGAGTCAGAGGTGTGGCTAAACAGAGGTGATAAAGCCCATGCTAAATATAACACAACCACCTACAAGACTGCTTCTCAAACTCCAATGGCTATAGGAGTTGCAACTGAGCAGGTCTAAGAGAAGTCCCTTGGACTGCAAGAAGATCCAACCAGGCCATCCTAAAGATCAGTCCTGGGTGTTCATTGGAAAGATTGATGCTGAAGCTGAAACTCCAATACTTTGGCCACCTCATGTGAAGAGTTGACTCATTGGAAAAGACCCTGACGCTGGGAGGGATTGGGTGTAGGAGGAGAAGGGGATGACAGAGGATGAGATGGCTGGATGGCATCACCGACTCGATGGACATGAGTTTGAGTAAACTCCGGGAGTTGGTGATGGACAGGGAGGCCTGGCGTGCTGCGATTCATGGGGTCGCAAAGAGTCGGACACGACTGAGCGACTGAACTGAACAGCTGCTGGGAAAGGTTGAAGGCCAAAGGAGAAGGTGGCAGAGGGTGAGATGGTTAGATAACATCACTCACTCAATGGACATGAATCTGAGCAAACTTCAGGAAATAGTGAAGGACGGGGGAGCCTGATGTACTGCAGTCCGTGGGGTCACAAAGAGTCAGACATGACTTAGCCACTGAAAAACAACAACAGCTAGGGCCCAGAAAGTTAACCGGTGAGAAAAATCACCCAGGTTCTGAGTGGGAAAGCTGGAACCAGGCCAGCTGCCCTGAAGAGCAGACTCCTCCAGGGACCAGGAAAAAGACAGAGATTTCAATGTTTGAAAAATCTTTTTAAAAGAAAGATAATAATAAAAAATATCATTCTTTTTTTTTTTTTAACATGGAAGTAAACCAGTCTATCAAAACAAAAAGATTTGGTGAAGAAAACACGAACGGTATGCGTTTCCAAGACACTGTGTTCCAGGGTTCTCTGAGACATTTTGTTTTATGGATTAATATATATTTTTATGTCTCAAAATTATTTGGCAGCTATTCTTTGGGAGAGAATGTTCTGTGACCCAGCAGTGTTAGGTTCGAAGGGCTCCTGCGAGATAAAGACCAAAGTCAAAGAGCACTGGCTTTTGCTAAGAAAAAATGATGGTGTTTGAGCCTGTGTTGTATACCAGGTCCCACAAGGCATTAGAAAAGCTCAGTGCCTCCCTGCCCCCAAAGCCCATAATGTTAGTGCCACAAAGCAATTAAAAGCACAGATGCTTCAGACCTAGGGTTGGCCACCAGCTCACACCTTTAGAGAAAGATGAGTATGTGGGCTACAAGTTCTAAATCTGTGATGTTATCTATAGATTCTCCTCTTTGATGACAGGGTATGACCTTCACACCTTGAGCTGGAAGCTACCCAATAGGTCAAGCCAGACCCCAGGGCTATAAATATCTCACATCTTATTCTCCTAGTCAAAGACCTCAGAATGGAAGCAGGCTTCCAGCATCTGGTTTCACATTCAAAGCAAATAGGATGTCCTACTCATCTATTCTGTGCTGTTGTCTTGTCAAATCATTCATTTGGCTTTTAACGAGTAGGTAATATGCTTGCAATTCAAGGGAGATGTAAGGGACAATGTAAGGGAGACGGTTGGATGGCATCACCGACTCGATGGACGTGAGTTTGAGCAAGCTCCGGGAGTTGGTGATGGAAAGGGAAACCTGGCGTGCTGCAGTCCATGGGGTTGCAAAGAGTCGGACATGACTTAGGGACTGAACTGAACATGTTTACAATTGCCTGTCTTGTTAATAAGACAGGCCCTGAGTTTGAGGAGGTGGCAGTGTAAAGGGAGACAAACCAAGAGCAGCTGCCCATCCCCCTGATACGAACGTGCATGTGTGTGAGTGCTCAGTCAGTCGTGTGCTGTTTGCATTCCCATGGACTATAGCCCACGAGGCTCCTCTGTTCATGGAATTTCCCAGGCAAGAATACTGGACTGGGTTGCCCTTTCCTCCTCCAGGGGATCTTCTCAACCAGGGGGTGGAACTCACCTCTCCTGAGTCTCCTGCATTGACAAGTGGATTATTTACACGTTGCAACCTGGGGAGCCCATCCCTCTGATAGTATTGATAATAACCCAAAAAACCCTCTGGGACACACCCAGGTAGTTTGGGAGAGAGCCGAGCACTCCAGGGTTGAACACATCACAGCTGTTGCCAGGAGTATGGTGATGTCATTTCTTCAGTCAAGGACCTTCCTTTCCAAAGCAACTGTTTCCTTGGCCGTCATCTGGGGACCAGGGCAGCACTTGCCCTAAGGGTCTGTTGTGAGGATGAAATGAGTCGATACTTTCAGATGAGCTGGAACAGAGTCCATCAGGTAACTAGTGTCAGACAAACATTAACTCTGATTATTAGAAAGGACTATGATAGGAAACATGTGCCAATAAATAAACATACAGAGAAGGCTGGTATCTTTTTGTTTCAATATCGAGTGTTTCTTAGCCCACTTCTTTTCCCTCTACTTTTATTTGCGGCCAGCTTCACATTCACCCCCTCCTTAGGAAACTGGAAGACCACCTTGGCTCTGGTCCGTCTCTCTGACCCTTTTTCCTCCTGCTCCCCCATCCATCAGACTGGTGAGCATGAGAAGCAGGCATTCTCAATGCCTTGCTCCACTGCTAGAAATCCAAGGGATGTGTTACTCCCACAGCCTAGATCCATGCCCTTTCCTGAATATAGCTCCCACAGAGAGGAGACCTGGGTTAGCTCTCTTTTGCTTATTACCTTGGTGGACCTAATTTATCCTCCGTCCCCTTTCATAAATGTTCTAGCCTGGTGGTTAAGAGCATGGCTGCATGTGAATCCCAGCTCTGCTGCTAATTAGCATGTAACTTTGGACATGTTGCTAATACTTTTATTTTTGCATTTGGTTCTTCATCTATAAAATAGGTGAAGGTGAGGTGAAAGTTGCTCAGTCATGTCTGACTCTTTACGACCCCATGGACTATACAGCCCATGAAATTCTCCAGGCCAGCATACTGGAGTGGGTAGCCTTTCCCTTCTCCAGGGGATCTTCTCAACCCAGGGATTGAACCCAGGTCTCCCACATTGCAGGCAGATTCTTTACCAGCTGAGCCACAGGGGAAGCCCAAATAGGGGAAGGGTGGTACTTAAAACAAAGATTTGAGAAGATTAAAGAATTAATAGATATAAAGCACTTGGAATAATGTCTAGAGATTATAAACGTGGTGTTAGCTCTCTTACTATTGTCCGATATATTAATGATAGCCATAAAATAATGCAGAAACATATTTCTGCTTCCAGAAGTAAAAACCCAATGGACATAAAGATTTAAGTAGCAGCAATAAGTGATGCCGACGCAAAAGGGATGTGAGCCCAGGTCTCTCTGACATCAGCATTGACTACTGTCTGATTAGCCACATTTCCTCCCACTACCTCCCTCCATCAGAGGGAACCACCTACTCTTCCCTGAAAGAGCCAGGGCATCTTTCACTTCTGTTCCATTGCTGAGAAACCCCGCATCCCACTTTGGTCCAGGCAGGCCTTGGTACAACAAAAGCTTCCTTTGCTTTCAGCATTTAGCACAAGTATAACTTCCTCCCTGGGAAGGGACTAACCATCTCTACACTGACTCAGGCGACTCCCTTGAATTGGAACATACCTTGTACTTTGCACCATCATGATGCATGCTGCCCTGTATCACCGTAAATCTCTACCTCTGTGCTATTGGATGCTGAGGGGGGCATCCAGCTCACCTAAATGAATGAATAAATGAATGAACCTTGGCTAGGTCCTTAGGAAACCTATGAGCCCAGGCATTAGAAGGGGTAACTCAGAGACATCACAGAAGGAAAGGAGATTCATGATGCATTGGCCTGATCAGTGGCCAGCTGGGTAACCCGGACTCCACCTTTTAAAATTTATTTGTTTATTTATTTTTGGCCGTGCTGGGTCTCCGTTGCTGTACACCCACTTTCTCTAGTTGCAGCGAGTGGGAGCTACCGTTTGTTGCAGTGCATGGGCTTCTCACAGGGCTGGTTTCTCTTGTCGTGGAGCATAGGCTCTAGGCACACGGGCTCAGTAGTTGCAGTGCTCTAGAGCTCTGTCTCGGTAGTTGTGGCCCATGGGCTTAGTTGCTCCAGGTCATGTGGGATCTTTCTGAACCAGGAATCAAACCTGTGTCTCCTGCATTGGCAGGTGAATGCTCATCGACTTCAGGGGAGTCCAGACTCCACCTTCTTTATCTGGATGAAAGGGATCATAAAAACCCCGCCTCGGTACATTTACAGATTTTGGAGGAGGAATCAAAGGAGGAAAAATGAATGCGACAGCCCCTGACATCCTTGGGAACATGAAAGTCACTCAGTTGTGCCCCTGTCTGACTCTTTGTGACTCCATGGACTGTCCATGGAATTGTCCAGGCCAGAATACTGGAATGGGTAGCCTTTCCCTTCTCCAGGGGTCTTCCCAACCCAGGGATTGAACCCAGGTCTCCTGCATTGGAGGCAGATTCTTTACCAACTGAGCCACAAGGGAAACCCAAGAAGTGGAGTGGGTAGTGTATCCCTTCTCCAGGGGATCTTCCTGATCCAGGTATTGAACAGGGGTCTCCCGCATTGCAGGCGGATTCTATACCAACTGAGCTCTCACGGAACATCCTTGGGAGCTGTGCACAAATGACATAAATTCTCTTCTCCCGGTCATGCGCCCCAGCTGATATCAGACCCTGCTGTTTTCAGAGATGCTTCGGGAGTAGTTGAAGTTTCTCCCTTGCCCAGCGAAACTTTAGTGCTTACATTGGCATCTATATCTGGGGAGCCCTAGCATGTGGCCCTCGGAAGGGAACTTCCCTGTGGAGTCAGCTCAACATAAAAACAAGTCCTGGGGACGTCTCTAAGTTTCCCCTAAATGGGCCTCTTTAGCCTTGAACTTACAGCGAGAGAAGCACAGCCCTGGGGAGGGCGCTGGAGACCCAGGAGGTCATACCCTAGATGACCCTCTCTACAGAGGGTCAGAGTGAGAAGGAGAAAGGGGGTGAATGCTCAAAGACACACTTGGTCTGATGCGTTGAGATTCTGAGACTCGGGGGCTTCCCACTGCACCTGTCTCCCACTTTCCTTCCTCTCGGAGGAAAACGTCTGGAATCTCTTTGTAAACATGTGGGTGTGTTACCCCAGCCAGAGAACAGAGCAAGGCTCACACACCCACCCACCCCACTGCTTCCTTCTCACATGACGACTGCTCTGTCTCCAGACAGGGCTGCTGACACCCAAGTGAAGAAACAGGGGACCACCAAAGATGAACTAGCAGATCACACAGATCGTGGGGCTTCCCTGGTGGCTCAGATGGTAAAGAATCTGCCGGCAATGCAGGAGACCCGGCTTCGATCCCTGAGTCAGTAAGATCCGCTGGAGAAGGGGATGGCTACTCACTCCAGTATTCTTGCCTGGAGAATTCCACAGACAGTGGAGCCTGGCAGGCTATACTCCATGGGATCGCAAAGAGTCAGACACGACTGAGTGACTAACACTTACATGAACAGTGATGCAGAAACCAAAGCCCTTGGCTTCTGAAACTAGTCTAGCACCTTATACTTTTTGCACACCCTTCATCCAATGTAAACAGCACATTCGATGTGCACCAGTGCCAGTAGAAGGCAGAAGAACAGCCCCCAAATTTGTTTATGCCCTCATTCCTGGAGCCTGTAAATGTGTCATATGGCATGACAGGAAAGAGTTAAAGTTGCAAATGAAATCAAGGCTGTTAAGCAATTGACCTTAAAATAGGGAAATTATCCTGGATGATTCGAGTGGGCCCAATGTAATTACATTATCAGGGCTTCCCTGATAGCTCGGTTGGTAAAGAATCGGCCTGCAATGCAGGAGACCCCAGCTCAATTCCTGGGTCACGAAGATCTGCTGGAGAAGGGATAAGCTACCCACGCCAGAATTCTTGGGCTTCCCTTGTAGCTCAGCTGGTAAGGAATCTCCCTGCAATGTAGGAGACCTGGGTTTGATCCCTAGATTGGAAAGATCCCCTGGAGAATGGAAAGGCTACCCACTCCAGTATGCTGGCCTGGAGAATTCCATGGCCTGTATAGTCCATGGGGTCACAAAAGAGTTGGACACAACTGAGCGACTTTCGCTCATGCGATATACTTACAGGGATCCTAAAGTAGGAAAGTGGGGGAAAGAAAAAAAAAAGAAAGAGGGAGAAAATAGTGAGGGTCAGAATATGCAACATGAAAACAACTCAAGTCAGCTTGGCTGGATTTGATACAGGAGGGGACCATGAGCCCCAGAATGCAGGCAGCTTCTAAAGGCCAAATAGGTAAGAGAAAGGATTCTTCCTGAGATGTTCCAGAAGGGAACACAGCCCTGCCCACACCTGAATTATAGCTCGGACCCATTTTGCACTTCTGACCTCAAGAACTATTAGATTTTAAAAAAAATTACATTGTTTAAGCCAGTAAGTGTTTGGCAATTTGTTATAGTAGCAAATAAAAAGATAATATAGTGTCTAAGAATAACTAATATGTCCCAGAGTCACACCAGCTGGGGAAGGACAAATGAGTCCCCACAACGTGAACATGTATTTTGTTCATCCGTTCTCTCCACTTCCTGGAGAGGGAACTATCAAACAAAATGAATTAGCAAACCGCATGGTTCATGGGACTTCCCTGGTGGGTAAGATAGTAAAGAATCATCCTGCAATGCAGGTGACCTGTGTATTTTGTTCATCCTTTCTCTCCACTTCCTGGAGAGGGAACTTCAGCCTCCAGACTCTATTCCTCTGACCTCGTCACCGTTGGTCATTCCCAAGAGTGTTTTACTTGAGTTTACCTATAAATGCTTATAAAGAGGCCCAGACAAAATCTTACTGTCTTCGACCCTTTATGAATGTCCACTCTAAAGGCCACTGCAGCTTTCCTGGCTCCACAAAGACACTTCCTTGCATTCACTCTCTGTTCTTGAACCAAACCATCCTGTTCTCTCTGCATTCAGATGCCACTCTGACCACATTGGTCCCACAGAGCCACAGGAGTGAGCCCTTGATGCAACCAAAAGAAATGTTATCCCATCAAATGAGCCATCCGCTGGGTCCAGGTCCTCCTCCCTAAATCTCTCGCCCATCTCCCCATGGACTCGTGTCCAAGAAAAAATCTGAGGGGCAAATACCATCTCATTTAAAGAAGCCCTGCTTTCTGACTCCAGAAACATTTCTGTAGATCAAGGATTCTGTGTCCAATAGCATGAGTTTGCTGTTAGTTCCTTGCCTTCTTCATCAAGCTAAGGGGGCTCAAATCCAGATAGACCCATTTAAGGCTGAATTTAAGAAAAGTAAGAAAGCCAGTGGCTTCCCAGGTGGCTCAGTGCTCACGAAACTGCCTGCCAATCAGGAGCCACAGAAGATGCAGGTTCGATCCCTGGGTGGGGAAGATTCCCCAGGAGGAGGCAATGGCAACCCACTCCAGTATCCTCGTCTGGACAATCCCATGGACAGAGGAGCCTGGGGGGGGTTACGGTCTATGGGGTTGCAAAGAGTCAGACGCAGCTGAGCACACACACACACACAAGAAGGCCAGCAGGGACCAGTCTGCTTTGATTTATATGCCCTGCAAATCCACTGGGTGCCAGGCCTTCTACCAGACACTGTATATAATTGTGTTGCTTATTTTTCTCAGTTCAGGACTCTGAGCTTCAGAGAGTTAACCCTTCCCCCATCCCGCCATCAGGGAGCAGTGCGCTTAGAACATGGGACTCAGGGAGGCTGGACCCTGTGGGATCAGAGGCTCCACCTGCACCAGCTGCCCTGGGCAGAGATGTCGCATCCTGGATGCAGGGGCGGGTCTGCTGTCCTAGCAGCTCCACCCTGCCCAGCCCGGGGAGGAGGTGGCAGACTCAGATCTCCTCCAGCACACAGCTGATCAAGGAGGAGGGAGGGGAGGGGCTGCAGGTGGCACCATCCCCAGGGCCTCAGAGAAGGCAGCTGACATCAGCCGGTGAGAAAGAAAGAATCCATTTTTAAAACAGCATAAGAAAAATTAAACTTACGGGTCCATTATTCCCTATAAAAAATCAAGTAAGGAAATAAAAATGGCTCCAAGTTGTTTTATTCTGAATTTATTTTTAATGCCAATGACAACAAAATCACTCTTTTACGTGAGTCATTTCACAAAACAGAAAACATGATTTCCTGAAATGGCATTTTTCAGAAGCTTAAAGGAAACCACAGTTTGACATGAGGAAGATGGAATGTAGCTAACTCTGTTCAACCAGGGGTCTCTTTCTCTGGAATGCTCTCCTTTCTCTAGCTAACTCCTGGTTCTCTCTGTAAATTCTATTTAAGCTGTTACTTTGTTAGAGAGGTCATTTCTGGTCACCCCCTCCTTTTAAATGAGGCCCCCCCCCCCCATTATACAATCTCAGAGAACATTGTACTTTTTCTTCATTGCACTTCCTGAATGTGTGTTCATTATTCTGTATGTGTTTGCATGCCAGACTCTTGCGACGTGATGAAGTATGTCAACCCAGACATAGCCCTGCTGTCTTAGAGCTTATGGTTTAATAGGGGGAGCAAGAAAGGTTCTGTGTCTCTCTCAGTCAATAATACTAAGAGATGCAGAACTCCCAAAAATGAATGTCTTTAAGTCCAGAACACTGAGCGCGCATAGCAGAGGACTGTGCTTACACATTTATCAAGATGTATAGCTCTCCTACCAGACATTGTTCTGTTCACCCCATGTATGTGCCCCCAGCCACTGACCCAGTGTTGGGCACATGTTAGATGCTCAGTAAATGGTTAGTGAAACTCAATGAAATGGAAAGTCATCTGCTCTGACACATAGGTTAGCGGTGTAGTTGTTGCCTGTGGCTGTGAGTTCAAAGCTGAACCCAACAGGTCTAACAGACAAATATTTGGACTATTATCACTAACGACCCTGCAAAACACATGCCAACTCTCATCCTTAGCATGGAGTCCAAATCTAAAGAAGCATTTTTCAGCTTTAACTTCATTCTTCTCTGGACTGGGTTGGGTCCTGCTGACATGACCTTCTGGAGAAAATGCATCTGAAATGACACGAGGTTCTGCCAGGCTTCTTCTTCATCTCTCTCTGGCTGGTCCTTCTTACCATCTTCTTCAGCCACCTTCTAAGATGCTGGTCCTGCTTAGACTCCTCTCCCTCTTCTCCCACCCGAGGCCAGCAGGCGTCAAGTGGAAAGGCATAGGTCAGCTGCCGTCTAGATGAGGTTTCATTTATCTAGTTTGCTTAACAAGCACTTGTTCAGCAATGACTAAATTCCAGACACTGTTTTAGGTGCTTTATAAATAATCATTCATTTAGGGTTACAACTTACCATATGGGATTAAGGGCTGGCTGGTGGCAGAATTCTAGACTCGCATCCAAGAAATGATGGCACAAGGGACTAAACTGAGAGTCTGTCCCGCAAGCCTCCAGCACCTCCTTCCTCGAGAAATAGCCAGTTGGCTGTATCCCCGTTCTATAAACACAGCTGCAAAAGCCCCCAGTTACCACTTCTGCCCAAATAGTATCCTCTCAGCACCTCCAGCCTGATGTTGATCCCGCTGTATCCATTCCTGTTGTATGCGAATCATCCCAGGCAGATCACTCAAGTACTGCCAGGCCTGAAGATCTCAAATTGGACTATCTCTGCCTCCTTGCTCCATCTTACATGTTTTTTATAATTGCAGTATAGTTGGTTTACAATGTTGTATTAGCTTCTTCTGTACAATAAAGTGAATCAGTTGTATGTATACATATATCCCCTCCCTCTTGGACCTCCCTCCCATCCATCGCACCCTTCTCGGTCATCACAGGAAACCCAGCTGAGTTCCCTGTACATTACAGCAGGCTCCCACTAGCTATTTATATTACACTTAGGAGTGTATTTATGGCAAGCCTAACCTCCCAATTCCTCCCACCCTCCCCTCCCCTCCTGTGTCCACCCATCCATTCTCTACATCTGTGTCTCTCTTCCTGCCCCGGAACTAGATTCATCTATACCATTTTTCTAGGTTCCACATATATGTGTTAATACACAATATCTGTTTTTCTCTTTCTGACTTACCCTATGATCCAGCAATCTCACTCCTGGGCATGTACCCTGAGAAAACCACAGTTCAACCAGTGTTCATTGTGACACTATTCATAATAGCCAGGACATGGAGACAACCTGTGTCCGTTGACAGATGAGTGGATAATGATGTGGTCCAGCTATACAATGGAATATTACTCAGCCACAAAAAGGCACAAAAGTGGGTCATTTGTAGAGATGTGGATGGACCTAGAGTCCATCTTACATGTTCCTGAAGACCCGTCTAACCTGGCCACAGTGCTCAGAATCTTCCTCTCCTCCATGGCGCATCAATTCTAATTCTACTTCTCCCATGTCTCCCAGCCCATCTTGGGCTCTCTGCTCTTCCCACCTGCACCTTCTTTCTGCGCCTTGTCACCTGGAGAGTTGTAAGAGTCTCCTCGCTGGTCTCTCCTTTGGGTCCCCACTCACAGGGACTTTCCTTCGCATCCCCTCCAAATAACCTCACAGAGAATGGACATCAGATTATGCCACTCCTCTACCTGAAATTATCCAATGGCTTTTTATTGTCTTCAGAAAAAAGCAGGGGAGTCTTTGCCTGCAAGGGGCAAGATAAACACGCTGAAATGTCTAGCCTCACCCCTTGGCATTGTGTCTTTAACACCTGTGTGTCACGAGTATCCCAGGCTTCAGGCGTCCATCCCTGCCTTGCTTACCTGTCCCTTTTGCCCCAAATCAGGCAGCTCTCTCTACATGGAGTGTGCTTCCTCTGACTGGTTAATCATTCCCTCCCTACTGACCACTAGTGAGATGGTGTAGGATAGCAGGTAAGTGTGTGGAATCTGGACCAGCCTGTGAGTGCTAAGTTGCTTCAGTGGTGTCTGACTCTTTTGGACCCTATGGACTGTACCTTGCCAGATTCTTCTGTCCATGGGATTCTCCAGGCAAGAATACTGGAGAGGGTTGCCATGCCCTCCTCCAGGGGATCTTCCTGACCCAGGGATTAAACCCACATATCTTGCATCTCCTACATTGGCAGACAGGTTCTTTACCACTAGCACCACCTAGGAAGTCCGTGGGCCAGTCTACCTGGATTCAAATCTTGGGTCATGTACTTGCAGTGTGACTTCAGGCTCCTCACCTTCCCATGCCTCAGTTTCCCCAGCTATTGATATGAAACAGAAATGACCGTAACCTACCTCACTGAGTTATTTCAAGGACCAAATGAGCTACTATATGTGAAGCCCTTATTAAGGTAACAAGCCCATGGCAGGTATGTGTACATTTTTATTATGATCAATTCCCACATATTACTAGGTTCATTCCCAAGCCCCTATTCATCTGCTCACTCATTCACCAAACAACTTACCTGCTTATTTCCAGTCTCTCTTACTTCACAGCAAATTCCTCGAGAGCAATGGGGACTGGGTTTTTGGCTTTGTTTTTGTTTTTGTTTTTTTGTCCTTCTAGCATTTAGCATAGAACATGGCAAAGACCAGGAATTTGGTAAAGGTCCATGATACATGCAGGCATGCAAAGTCACTTCAGTCATGGACCGTAGGGCTCCTCTGTCCATGGGATTCTCCAGGGAAGAATACTGGAGTGGGTTGCCAAGCCCTCCTCCAGGGGACCTTCCCAACCCACGTTGGACCCACATCTCTTATTTCTCCAGCATTCACAGGTAGGTTCCTTACCACTAGCACCATCTGGGAAGCCCCGACATCTGCGGTACTAGTGAATAATGCTTGTTTCCACCTGTGTTCTCAACCTGGTATAGAGGGGCTGGGACACACACCTATAATGTAGGACATTTAACCACACTGGTTAGGAGAAAGGCAACGGAGGGAATATTTTCAAGGAGAGCATGTTGGTTTATGTCTCCAGGCAAGAGATGCAACCAAGCCTGAAATAGCTAATGTCTGCTTGCAATGTCTGCAGCATGATTTTAAGCATGTCCTGGAAAAGAAATAAAACAAATGTATCTTACTCCTGGTTAGGAAAGTTGGATGGTGGTATCCTCATGGACAGCTTTATAGAAGAAATGGAAGAATTAATTGAGGGCTTAAAGAAATTTTGCCTAGGCGAGGGTTAAAGCTGGCCAAACATTTTACAGGCACAAAAATGATCACCATTTTTCAGCAAATTGAAATCACTATAATTCGCTAACATGTTTTAAGCAGTAAACCAGTTAAATAACTTAATTTCTAAAAGCAGATTCTCTTGTAGATATATATATGTGGAACTGTAGCCCACCAGGCTCCTTTGTCCATGGAATTCACCAGTCAGAAGGCTAGAGTGGGTTGCCACACTCTTCTCCAGGGGATCTTCCAGATCAAAGGTTTGAATCTAGGTCTCCCACATTGCAGGCAGATTCTTTACTGTCTGAGCCGCCAGGGAAGGCCAGGCATATAATATATATTAATATATATAATATGTAATGTTATAATATTATTATAATAATATTTAATTTAATATTTAATAATAATTATTAATATAATAATAACATAATATAAAATATAATACATGATTACATATTAATATATAATTATATATTATAATATATTATATTATATATATCAATAAAATGGTATATCATTGAGATATATACATATTGCATATATACCATTGCATACCATTGTACATAGTCTGCTATGTACACTGTGCTTGGTCGCTCAGTCATGTCCAACTCTTTGTAACCCCGGGGACTGCAGCCTGCTAGTCTTCTCTGTTCATGGGGGTTCTCCAGACAAGTATACTGGAGTTCACTGTCATGCCCTCCTCCAGGGGATCTTCCCAACCCAGGGATCAAACCCATGTCTCCTGCATTGCAGGCAGATTCTTTACCATCTGAGCTTCCAGGGAAGCCCAAGAATACTGGGTACCCTATCCCTTCTCCAGGAGATCTTCCCAACCCAGGAATCGGACAGAGGTTTCCTGCATTGCAGGCGGATTCTTTACCATCTGAGTTACTAGGAGACCCCCCATAGTCTGCTGTGGTAATAGCATGTTCCTATTTGCTGTAGTCTACACAAAACTGTGTTTCTTCTACTTTATGATAAACAGAGATGTGTTTGTAGGTAATTTTCCATACTCATGATCATTGCCTTCTCAGCTCCTATAAGAACCTAAATTCTTATAGAAGCCAACTCCTCTGAATAGAAATGAAGCACATGACTTGGAGTCAGGAGGTCTGAGCCCCTGTATCACCACTGCATTCAAACTGCATGATTAACAACTCACTTCTCTAAGTCTTGAGCTTCCTTATCAGTAAAATTAAAAATAGTACCTACATCACAAATTGGGTTCTGAGGTTTCAATGAGGTAATGCGTGTTAAGTTTTTGGAGACTGCAAAACACTGAGAATACATAATAATAGCCCACCTACATCCCTCATGCAAAATAATGGATAATTCCAGGGTCTCTGTAAAGTCATCATGGATATTTATTTGCATTTGGAATTAGGCATGGCATCCTTTTCCGGCTTACTTTCAGTTCAGTCGCTCAGTCATGTCCGACTCTTTATGACCCCATGAGCTGCAGCATGCCAGGCTTCCCTGTCCATCACCAACTACCAGAGCTTACTCAAACTCATGTCCATTGAGTCAGTGATGCCATCCAACTATCTCATCCTATGTTGTCCCCTTCTCTTCCCACCTTCAGTCATTCCCAGCATCAGGCTTTTTTCCAAGGAGTCAGTTCCTCAGATTAGTTGGCCAAAGTATTGGAGTTTCAGCTTCTGCATCAGTCCTTCCAAGGAATATTCAGGACTGATTTCTTTTAGGATGGACTGGTTGGATCTCCTTGCAGTCCAAGGGACTCTCAAGAGTCTTCTCCAACACCACAGTTCAAAAGCATCAATTCTTCTGTGCTCAGCTTTCTTTATAGTCCAACTCTCACATCCATACATGACTACTGGAAAAACCATAGCTTTGACTGGACAGACCTTTGTTGGCAAAGTGATGTCTCTGCTTTTTAATATGCTGTCTAGGTTGGTCATAGCTTTTCTTCCAAGGAGCAAGCATCTTTTAATTTCATGGCTGCAGTCACCACCTGCAGTGATTTTGGAGCCCCCAAAAATAAAGTCTCCCATTGTTTCCACTGTCTCCCCATCTATTTGCCATGAAGTGATAGGACCAGATGCCGATCTTAGTTTTCTGAATGTTAAGTTTTAAGCCAACTTTTTCACTGTCCTCTTTCACTTTCATCAAGAGTCTCTTTAGTTCTTCTTTGCTTTCTTCCCTAAGGGTGGTGTCATATGCATATCTGAGGTTATTGGTATTTCTCCCAGCAATCTTGATTCCAGCCTGTGCTTCATCCAGTTCAGCATTTCTCATGATGTACTCTGCATGTAAGTTAAATAAGCAGGGTGACAATATGAAAAGGAAAAAAGATAGGACACTGAGAGAGGAACTCCACAGACCCATCGGTGCCCAATATGCTACTGGAGATCAGTGGAGAAATAACTCCAGAAAGAATGAGGAGACGGAGCCAAAGCAAAAACAACACCCAGTTGTGGATGTGACTGGTGATGGAAGTAAAGTCCGATGCTATAAAGAGCAATATTACGTAGGAACCTGGAATGTTAGGTCCATGAATCAAGGCAAATTGGAAGCGGTCAAACAGGAGATGGCAAGAGTGATGTTGACATTTTAGGAATCAGCGAACTAAAAGGGACTAAACAGGTGAATTTAACTCAGATGACCATTATATCTACTACTGTGGGCAAGAATCCCTTAGAAGAAATGGAGTAGCCATCATGGTCAACAAAAGAGTCCAAAATGCAGTACTTGGATGCAATCTCAAAAACGACGGAATGATCTAAGTTGTTTTCCAAGGCAAACCATTCAATATCACAGTAATCCAAGTCTATGCCCCAACAAGTAATGCTGAAGAAGCTGAAGTTGAATGGTTCTATGAAGATCTACAAGGCCTTTAAGAACTAACTCTGAAAAAAGGTGTCCTTTGCATTACAGCAGGGGATTGGAATGCAAATGTAGGAAGTCAAGAAATACCTCGAGTAACCAGCAAATTTTGCCTGAGTACAGAATGAAGCAGGGCAAAGACTAATAGAGTTTTGCCAAGAGAACACACTGGTCATAGCAAGCACCCTCTTCCAACAACACAAGAGAAGACTCTACACGTGGACATCAGCAGATGTTCAATGCTGAAATCAGACTGATTATATTCTTTGCAGCCAAAGATGGAGAAGCTCTATACAATCAGCAAAAACAAGACCAGGAGCTGACTGTGGTCAGATCATGAACTCCTTATTGCCAAATTCAGACTTAAATTGAAGAAAGTAAAGAAAACCACTAGACCATTCAGGTATGACCTAAATCAAATCCCTTATGATTATACTGTGGAAGTGACAAATAGATTCAAGGGATTAGATCTGATAGACAGAGTGCCTGAAGAACTATGGATGGAGGTTCATGACATTGTACACGAGGCAGTGACTAAGACCATCCCCATGGAAAAGAAATGCAAAAAGGCAAAATGGTTGTCTGAGGAGGGCTTACAAATAACTGTGAAAGAAGAGAAGTGAAAGGCAAAGGAGAAAATGAAAGATATACCCATTTGAATGCAGCATTTCAAAGAATAGGAAGGAAAGATTAGAAAGCCTTCCTTAGTGATCAGTGCAAAGAAATAGAGGAAAACAATAGAATGGGGAAGACTAGAGATTTCTTCAAGAAAATCAGAGATACCAAGGGAACATTTCATGCAAAGATGGACTCAATAAAGGACAGAAATGGTATGGACCTAACAGAAGCAGAAGATATTAAGAAGTGCAAGAATACACAGAAGAACTGTACAAAAAAAGATATTTATGACCCAGATAATCACAATGATGTGATCACTCACCTAGAGCCAGACATCCTGGAATGTGAAGTCAAGTGGGCCTTAGGAAGCATCACCATGGACAAAGCTAGTGGAGGTGATGGAATTCCAATTGAGCTATTTCAAATCCTGAAAGATGATGCTGTGAAAGTGCTGCACTCAGTATGCCACCAAATTTTGCAAACTCAACAGTGGCCACAGGACTGGAAAAGGTCAGTTTTCATTCCAATACCAAAAAAGGCAGTGCCAAAGAATGCTCAAACTACCACACAACTGCACTCATCTCGCAGACTAATAAAAATAAAGCTCAAAATTCTTCAAGCCAGGATTCAACAATACTTGAACCATGAACTTCCAGATGTTCAAGCTGGATTTAGAAAAGGCAGTGGAACCAAAGATCAAATTGCCAACATCCGTTGGATCATCAAAAAAGCAAGAGAGTACGTCAAGGCTCCCTTTACTAGGTTTCTCTTTTATTCACAATGACCTTTGGTTTTCTGTAGAGTAATCCTATCAATCTCTTAGGGTTTACTGAATAATTATAGTGTTGGATACATTGCATAGATTATATCATTTAATCATCACAGTAATTCCACTTTCTTTACTCCCAAAGTCAGCACCTTCATCTCTATCTCATGCTTTAAATCCCATAGATATTTTCCCCTTTACCAAACCTGTTTCTTCTAGAATTCCTATTGAAATGCAAAAACTTTATGTACATGAGTTTACATCCAGGGTTACCCACAGATAGATAGATAGAGAGACAAGCATACAGATAGAGAGCCATGTAGATAGATGGATAGAAAACAAATCGGATCATAAAATTGTGGAGGCTAAAAACATCCCAGGATCTGCTGAGGGAGACCCAGGAGAGTCAATGACTATTAACAGTTCCAGTCTGGTCCAGAGCCCTGAGACTCAGGAGAGAAATGATTTAAGTTTCAGTTTGAAAACAGCCTCAGGACCCTAGAAGAGCAAGTGTTTCTGTCCCGAGCTCAAAGACAGGATAAGCCCAATGTCACATCTCAAACAGTCAAGCAGAAAAAGTTCCTTCTTTTGTTTCTACCCAAATTTTCAAATGAGTAGAGAAAGCCCACTCAGGAAAGGCCATCTGCTTTACCTTTACCTACCATTCATTCTACTATTGTTCAGCTCAGAAAAGAGTTTTAGCTCTGAGCAAAAACCTCTTTTAGCTTTTCCCACCAGAGTCCTGTCTATATCACAGAAATCAACCCAAAGCAATCAACTCTCCCATAGACACATATTCTGTTCTTGTCTTTTTGGCCCAGTTTGATGATCGTGATGGTGAAGGTGATGATAACATTTAACTATGATTTTTAAAATTCCTGTAACTTATCACAATCCTTTCATAATTTGCCTGACTTCATTCACACAAGCTGAAGCACACTGCCCATTGTTCCAATACGCAGACCAAAATTTAGATACAGGGGCTAGTCTGCTCAATGTACCCAAGAGAATGAAGAGCCAAGTTGGGTTTTGAAAGTCATTTCTGTGTGACTTCTCCATCTACCACATTAGATAGTTTTGCCAAATTTAGCCAAAAGAAAATAAATCAAAAGCAAATGTATCCTGTCCACATCTCGTGGACCTCCTAACTGCACAAAGAATGCACTCTAGTTTAAGAAGCCACTTGTGTTGAACCCTTGAACTTACACAGTGAATGATTTGCGGGGAAAGAGGCAGTCATGATATTCCCCTTCACAAGTTTATTCACCACGGTAGTCTTATTTTCACTGCTCTTATAGATACACCACCAGTAGCTTCTTTTGCTTACCAGAGAGATGATTGGTTGAAATTTCTTGGCTACCCCAGGGTTAATTATGCAGGAAACATTTCTAATTAAGTCAGCTGTGCAGACTTTTATAAGACTGTCTTGGTTCTCAGGAAGTCTACCCATTCAAACATCCACGTCCCCAGACTTCAGATGCTAAACGAACTGTGCAAAAGCTCAGCAATTCCTCATGGGTAACATTGGGGTGACAGCAGGCAGAGGGCCAATGGCAATAAGACTACTGCGCTGAAATCTCTGGTACCCTCTGGGGATTCCACTGACTTTTCTTGAGTGGGATTTAATTAAGATTTCTTTTGCTATCACAGGCATCTGTAATCATTCACCTATAGCAAGAAGTGTATAGGTTGAGGGAATGATAGGTTTGCAAGAGATTAGAGATAGAGATTTCTCAGTTGTTCCAGGAAAATAAGATGCCAAGGGTTATGTGCACCACCAGGCTTCCCTCATAGCTCAGTTGGTAAAGAATCTGCCTGAAGTGCAAGAGACCCTGGTTTGATTCCTGGGTTGGGAAGATCCCCTGGAGAAGGAAATGGCAACCCACTCCTGTATTCTTGCCTGGTGAATCCCATGGACAGAGGAGCCTGGCAGGCTACAGTCCATGGGGTCGCAAGAGTCGGACATGACTTAGCAACTAAACCACCACTATGTGTAGGATAGCTACTTGGAACATACAACTTTGTTGTATGGCAGAAACTAACATTGCATTGTAAAGCAACTATACTCCCATTAAAAAATAAAAAGATGCCAAGTGCTGGTCACATAACCTGCCCTTCTTCAGTTTACCCTAGACTAGTACACTGGTTCTCAGACTAGATTGTGATGTGCGTGAGAGCAAGAGAACGTGTTTAGAGTGCACAACCTGATGCCTGAATTCCAGAGAGTCTAAATCATAGATCTTGTGATGGGGCCTTGGAATCTGCATTTTAATGTTTCAGTGATCCAGAGAAAATACTTTAACACCTACCATAGAGGGAATCTGTATTAACCTGGTTTCCCAGAACACAAGAGCTTAAGGTATTAATGGTTGACAGCTTTATTGGAGAAGCTGATCTTAGGGAAGCTGGAATGAGGGCAAATGGGAATGTGATAGGTTAGGAATGTGAAAAGTGTTAGTCGCTCAGTCATGTCTGACTCTTTGCGACCCCATGGACTGTAGCCTGCCAGGCTCCTCTGTCCATGGGATTTCCCAGGCAAGAATACTGGAGTGGTTAGCCATTTCCTCCTCCAGGGGATCTTCCCAACTCAGGGATTGAGCCCACATCTCTGGCACCTCCTGCATTGGCAGGAGGATTCTTTAGCCTCTAGTGCCACCTGGGAAGCCCTTGGCCCTTTCTAGTTGTATAGAAATTAAATAGAATTTGGGAATCTTGTATGAGTCAGCAAAAAAGGGGGGGAGGGCAAGAATACATTTGCTTGTGCTTATACCCCTGGTGTTTATGCTGCTCAAAAGACTGATGCGGCAATTATAGGGTATTCGTGGATGGTTCAGGGGTGGGCCCTAGAAATGGTGCTCTTACCTCTATGACAACCAATAGCAAAAAACCTGAGGAAGCCAGGGCACCATACTGAGAAGACGGGGCAGTCTATGTGTTGAAAGGCCCCAAATATTTGAATGCATTATCTCAAGTGCTATTTAAACAGAGATTACAGCTGGTCTTCCTAGGATCTCTGACCACTACCACCACAAAGGTGATTTAAAAGATGTGGTCTCCCCACCTCACTATAATACATGGCTATAATCTATCATATTTGCATTCCTACAAGACCTCAGATCATTTATTTAAAATTACAATATAAAAATGCTTCATTGAGAACAAAAGTGTATTTGGAACTGGAGATTTATGGTCTTACAGTATGAAAATTGTTTTTATACGGGAATTCCCAAAATGATGTTTCAGAGTAAGTACCACAAGCTGTGTGGCTTACAACAACAGCAATGTGTTCTATTACAGTTCTGGAAGCTAGAAGTCCTAAACCAAGGTGTCAGCTGGGTCAGCCTTCCTCCAAAGCCTCTCAGGGCGACCCTTCCTTTGCATCTTCTGGTTTCTGGGTGCCTGGGTGTCCCCTGGCTTGTGGCTGCAGAACCTCAGTCTCTGCCCCTTCTTCATGTGACTGCGTTCTCCTGTGTGTCTCTGTGTCTCCTCGGGGTGCTCTCGTTTCTGTGGGTCTCTCCTCTTAAGAACACCAACCATCCTGGCTAGGGGGTCACCCTAACGACCTCATTTGAAGTTGATTATATCTTCCCAGGTGGCGCTAGTAGTAAAGAACCAACCTGCCAACACAGGAGATGTAAAAGATGCGAATTTGATCCCTGGGTCAGGAAGATTCCCCTGGAAAAGGAAATGGCAACCCACTCCAGTATGCTTGCCTAGAGCATCTCCATGGACAAAGAAGCCTGGCAAACTACAGTCCATGGGGTCAGAAAGAATTGGAGCGATTGAAGCGACTGAGCGCGTGCGTGCGCATACACACACACACACACACACACACGTACTGAGGATTAGGACTCGATTCAACCCATAACAGGCTTTAAAGACAAAACATGACTAAACAAATATAGTCTTTAACTACATCATTTATGTTTCCTTCTGAATCTTTTCTCCCATCAACATCATCAGAACCACTGTCACACTGCCTCTTATGCACTCTCATTCCATTTACACCAACTGCTATGATACACTGGGTCCAAGCAGAACTGTCATGTAATAATGGAATATTACTCAGCCATGAATAAGAACGAAATAATGCCATCTGCAATGGCATGGATGGATCTAGTGATTATCATAGTAAGTAAAGTAAGACAGAGAAAGATAAACATCAAAGGTATCACTTCCATGTGGAATCTTTAAAAATGTGATACAAATGAACCTGTTGAAAAAATAGAAATAGACTCATAGACATAGAAAACAAGCTTAAGGTTATCAAAGGGTAAAGTGGGCCAGGATAAATTAGGAGTTTGGATTCAGTTCAGTTCAGTCGCTCAGTCGTGTCCAACTCTTTGTGACCCCATGAACCGCAGCACACCAGGCCTCCCTGACCATCACCAAGTCCCAAAGTTTACCCAAACTCATGTCCATTGACTCAGTGATGCCAGAGTTTGAATTAAGACTAATATATTAACTCTAATATATATAAAACAAATAATCAATAGGGACCTACTTGATAGCACATAGAATAATACTCAATATCTTGTAATAACTATAATGGAAAAGAATCTGAAAATTGTGTGTGTGTGTGTGTGTGTGCATGTGTGTGTAACTGGTTGTTGTTTAATTGCTAAGTTGTGTCTGACTCTTTGCATCCCCATGGACTTTAAGCTGCCAGGCTCCTCTGCCCATGGAGTTTCCCAGGCAAAAAGACTGGAGTAGGTTGCCATCTCCTTCTCCAGGGGATCTTCCTGACCCAGGAATCGAATATGCCCTGTGTCTCCTGCATTGGTAGGTGAATTCTTTACCACTGAGCCACATAATGTATATAACTGAATCACTTTGCAGTACATATGAAACTAACACAACACTGTAAATCAACTATACTTCAAATAAAAATAATTAGTTTTTTAAAAGGAGACCCAAATAAAGCAGCAGTTGTGAAAACCCAATAGCTTCCCTGATACCCCAGAATTAGCAATACTTCCCATCTGAAACTCTGTTATATATACAATAGACTTATAATGAAAATTCTGTCCTCTAATTAAATGTTTAGAAGATGTACTACATATATACAATGGAATATTACTCAACCATAAAAAGGAACAAACTGGGTCATTTGTAGGGACACTGATGGACCTAGACTCTGTCATACAGAGTGAAGTAAATCAGAAAGAGAAAAACAAATGTATATCAGCTCATATATATGAGCTTCCCAGGTAGCACTAGTAGTAAAGAACACACCTGCCAATGCAGGAGATGTAAGAGACACACATTCAGCCCCTGGGTCGGGAAGATCCCCTGAAGAAGGGCATGGCAACCCACTCCAGTATTCTTTTCTGGAGAATCCCATGGCTAGAGGAGCCTGGTGGGCTATGGTCCATAGGGTCACAGAGCGTCAGACATGACTGAAGTGACTTAGCATACAATACAACCCATATATGTGGAATCTAGAAAAGTGGTACAGATGAGCCTGTTTTCAGGGAAGAATAGAGATACATACATAGAGAACAGACAGCATGGACTGTGGGCATGGTGGGAAGGAGACGGTGGGGCAAACTGAGACAATAGCATTGACGTATACACTCCACCGTGTGGGAACTCGTCAGTGGGAAGTGGCTATAAAACACAGGAAGTCCAGCCTAGCACTTTGTGATGACCTATAGGGGCAGGATGGGGAGGTGGAAGGGAGGCTCAAAAGGGAGGGATATTTATATATATGGGGGCCTCCCCGGTGGCTCAGCGGTAAAGAAGTCACCTACAATGCAGAAGACACAGGAGACTCAGGTTCAGTCCCTGGGCCAGGAAGATCCCCTGGAGAAGGGAATGGCAACCCACTCCAGTATTCATGCCTGGAGAATCCCATGGATAGAGGAGCCTGGCGGGCTATAGTCCATAAAGTTGCAAAGAGTTGGACACGACTAAGTCACACACACACACACACACACACACACACACACACACACACACACATACACACATAGCTGTGACTGATTTGCAATGTTACATGGCAGAAACAAGTACAACATGTAAAGCAATTATCCTCCAATTAAAAATAAGAAAAAAAAAAAAACATGGTAAAACTACTGGTTGGGACAAGCAACCTGAAGCTAAGAGACATGAGTTTATCCTTGCTCAATGGTTTGCCACCTGTGGATCCCAGACAAGACTTGTAACTGAACTTTTTTGAGTCTCAAAGAAACATTGTGGACCAAGATTCAAATGAAAAGATCCAATGTTTAGAAGAGAGTCTGAAAATAGTAGTTACTCTACTGATGTCAACTATTGTTATTCTTCTTTCCTTAGAGAGAAAAGTGATGTTGGTTTCCTTCTCCTTCCCTTAGAAAATATTAAAGAGAGAGCATTAAAGAGATTAAAAGCCCTGTCCCTACTAAAAGACCAAAGGTCCAGTTTCATTTTGAATGTTGAGCTTGACTTTGTTCCTTTGATTCCTCTGTTCTTCTACCCTCCACAAACTGTTAATCACACAGGCTAAAGCAAAGCCCGTCAAGGATTCTAAGGCAGCGTTTGTGCTGTTTTCTTTTTTTCTTAATTCATTTCTTACCCCAAGACCTAAATTCAACTTATGTGAAGACAGATGGCATAAGGCCCTTTGCCCTGCCAATTTAGCAACCCTGGCAATGATTCAGGTCCTTCATGGAGAGAGAGCAATTTTGCCTACATGGTCTAAAAATACTAGTGTTTTTAACCTCTGGGAAAAATGTTTTGCAAACAACCTAAAGCAGATGGGGGGGAGGGTGGGGGAGCAGGAAAGGATGATGTCATATTCCTAGCCAGATTTGTCTAAACAAGGCTTTGCTCACAATTTACACATAGAATTAGGAGACATAGCTGCACTGGGCTGGCAAGAGATTTGGCTAAGACATTGGGATTTGGTCCACGATGTTGGTTCTTTCCCCAACTCACCACAGTGGGTTGGGCACTTCACCTCAAAAAAACCCCACTTCCTTATTTTAAAATGAGAGGTTTAATCTATAGCCAATTCAGTCCAACAACTGCTAGGTGATACAAGGTCGGTTTTTGGTATTGTGATGAATTCCAAGACAAGAAATAACTACAATCGCCTTCAAGAACTGTGTTAATTTATTTAAGACATATACACCCCCAAAATTCATTGCTTGGTTCCCTTTACTCTAAAATCTCTTCTCTCCAAAATTACACTTGGCTGGGTTCTTTTCAACACTCAGGCCTCAGCTGAAATGTCACCTCTGCAAAGACTCAACCCCAAATCACCTGATAGAAAGAAACCCAAACCTATACATCCTTTGTCACTCTCTGTCCTCTTAACCTACATCATTCATTCATTGCACTGGGCTTTCTTTTAAGAATTTCTTTATCACTGGAATCTCACCAGGCAGAGTAACCTCTACCTGTCCCACGGTCCTGGAAGGACAAAGCAACTAATATTCTGAGGCCATTATGGTGCCAAAGCCAGGAAGGGGCACCTGGAGACGAGGGGTCAAATGAATCAATCTATCAGCAATGTGGTGAGAACCTAAAGATTCTGAGGTTGCTTTTTTCACCGTGTATGCATATGCATGCAAAGTCACTTCAGTCATGCCAGACTCTTTGAGGCCCTATGGACTCTAACCCAGCAGACTCCTTTTTCATTGGGATTCTCCAGGCAAGAATATCAGAGCGGGTTGCCATGCCCTCCTCCAGGGGATCTACCCTGCCCAGGGACTTTTTCACAATAGTGAAATTCGCTCAGTCGTGTCCATCTCTTTGCAACCCCATGGACTATACAGTCCATGGAATTCTCCAGGGGAATCCCGTTCTCCAGGGGATCTTCCCACCCCAGGGATTGAACCCAGGTCTCCCGCATTGCAGGTGGATTCTTTACCAGCTGAGCCACCAAGGAAGCCCAAGAATACTGGAGAGTGGGTAGCCTATCCCTTCTCCAGCAGATCTTCCTGACCCAGGAATCGAACCAGGGTCTCCTGCATTGCAGGTGGACTCTTTACCAACTGGGCTATGAAGGAAGCCCTTTCCACAGTAGGTAATAGCAAAAATGGCACCAACATGGAGGCATCATTGTGGTGATTAAATACGCCTTTATGCAAAGTGCCAAGAACAATGTCTGGTATATATTGAAGTTTTAACTTTTTGTGTTAGTCCCATGAGGTTCTCCTGGAGAAAATTAATGTGAGCTAGACAACAAATTCAAATTTAATGGAGATTTATTCATTGGTAAACCACCTAACATTCTGTGAACAGTGAATTATATGAGCCTTAGGAACCTGGGCAGAGATTTTAAGGAAAAGCTCTTTCTGCATTTACTTACCACCTTCACCTCTCTGATGGCTAAAGAACCTTAGCATGGAAGCAGCAAAATTAGGCCAGGAGATAAATCCAAAGATCAGGAACATGTTATGTTCAAAATAATGGTTTACCTCTGACCCATGAGCTATGACACTGAGTCCTGAATTTCCCTTTTTTGGGGTCAGCCTTTCTGTGGGATGTGTCAGGGTGGTTGGGCCAAGAATCAGGGAAAATATGAAGATCCCTTCTGGAAAGAAGGGACTTCAGTGGGACAAGATCCACCAGCTCTAGTTCCCCATATATGATTAGATGTGTTTGAATGTCAACTGTGTTTATGCCTGAAATTTTCCCCAAGAATCTATTTCTTGGCAGTCAGGAAAATTGACCAATGGGCAGCACAGACCCAGGTGAAATGGAGCACATAAGAAATCCATCAGAGGATAAGCCTTAAGTTCAGCAGAGGTTCTTCCCCATCCAAAGACGTCAGAGTGATACAGGAGGGAGAACATGTGGGGGCCTCATGGGATGTGTCCTGAAGGATCTGGTATAAGAGACGAGAAGGGAAAGGCAATCAGTATGAGGCAAGTCCCACTCAGGTCTCCACGGTCAGACCACCCAAGGCACCCACATAAACAGATGCTAAACTGTAATAAATCAGAAATTGTTGTTGTTTTGCTGTTTAGTTGCTAAGGCGTGTTCAACTCTTTGCAATGCCATGGACTGCAACATGCCAGGCTTCCCTGTCCTTCATATCTCCCGGAGTTTGCTCAAGTTCATGTCCATTGAGTCAGTGATGCTATCTGACCATCTTATCCTCTGCCGTCCTCTTTTCCTCTTGACTTCAATGTTTCCCAGAATCAGAGTCTTTCTTCCAAATCAGAAATGCTGGTGCTAATTAATCCAGGTTTTCACACAGTAACTCCCATACAACTGGTAAAAAATCCAGAGATTTTGATCCATTGCAGGAGACAGTGCTCTCAACCAGGAGTTTATGAAATAAACAACACACCCACCATGATGATGCTAGACAGTCTCTTACGTTCCCAGTATATCTGTATGTGCAAGTTGCAAAGTGCAATCCCAGGCTGACACCACCCTGATGATAGATGCGTGACAGGAAGCTGAACTTGGCAGACACCACCTACTGAAAGGAAGAAACCCAAGACCACATGGGGATATTGCGATGCTCATCCCAGACCCACAAATTGATCACCTAAATTTGTTTTATTCAAAAACTTTCAAGAGAAATATGAGGAGAGTGCAAGAGTAACAGGAAAGTGGTAAAGTTAGGTCAGAACTTGCTCTCTTTTTTTTTTCTCCTCCAACACTTTATCTTGGCCTTAAGAGAAGAAGTAAGTTAAGAATAAAATCTGTTTCTGTATAAAATGGTTATGAGAGAGTTAATTCCTAGGTAGATTGATTCTTAGGAGTCCAAAGCCCTCAGGGAGGAGGAGAAAGAGGTCCAGGGCTCTCGAGGAGGAAAAGGGGACAAACATTTTTCTACATAGCTGTGTCTTAGTCACATGAGACATTTTTTCTTAAACTCTTGAGTTGTTATAACAACAAACTTTCTTTAAGCCTAATGATTACACAATAAACAATTAATTCATCTTTCTCAAGGGTATGTTTTTCCTTAAGCTCTGTACTAAAGATTATATAATAACAATGTGTCTTGCTCAAGGATGTATTTCTTCTTAACAAGAACCTTTTCTAAATCCAACTTGACCACCTGGAAGTTCATGGTTCACATACTGTTAAAGCCTGGCTTGGAGAATTTTGAGCATTACTTTGCTAGTGTGTGAGATGAGTGCAATTGTGCGGTCGTTTCACTAACCAGAAATCAAGTTGCCAACATCTGCTGGATCATCAAAAAAACATGCAAGTTCCAGGAAAACATCTATTTCTGCTTTATTGACTATGCCAAAGCCTGACTGTGTGGATCACAGCGAAAAAGTCTTAAAGAAATGGGAATACCAGATCTCCTGACCTGCCTTCTGAGAAATCTATATGCTGGTCAAGAAGCAACAGTTAGAACTGGACATGGAACAACAGACTGGTTCCAAATTGGGAAGGGAGTACATCAAGGCTATATATTGTCACCCTGCTTATTTAACTTATATGCAGAGTACATTATGCAAAATGCCAGGCTAGATGAAGCACAAGCTGGAATCAAGATTGCCAAGGGAAATATCAAAAACTTCATATGTGTCATATGATATCAACCTTATGGCAGAAAGCGAAGAAAAACTAGAGAGCTTCTTGATGAAAGTGAAAGAGGAGAATGAAAAAGTTGGCCTAAGATCATGGCATCTGGTCCCATCACTTCATGGCATCCAGATGGGGAAACAATGGAAACAGTGACAGGCTTTCTTTGGAGGGACAGGGTGGGGGGGGGGGGGCTCGAAAATTACTGCAAATCGTGACTGCAGCCATGAAATTAAAAGACACTTGGAAGTAAAGTTATGACCAACATAGACAGCATATTAAAAAGCAGAGACATCACTTTGCCAACAAAGGTCCATCTAGTCAAAGCTATGGTTTTTCCAGGAGTCATAGTCATATATGGATGTGAGAGTTGGACTATAAAGAAAGCTGAGCACCAAAGAATTGATGCTTTTGAACTGTGATGTTGGAGAAGACTCTTGAGAGTCCCTTGGACTGCAAGGAGATCCAACCAGTCCATCCTAAAGGAGATCAGTCCTGAATATTCATTGGGAGGACTGATGCTAAAGCTGAAACTCCAAAACTTTGGCCACCTGATGCGAAGAACTGACTCATTTGAAAAGACCCTGATGCTGGGAAAGATTGAAGGCAGGAGGAGAAGGGGATGACAGAGGATGAGATGTTTGGATGGTATCACTGACTCAATGGACATGGGTTTGAGTAAACTCTGGGAGTTGGTGATGGACAGGGAGGCCTGGCGTGCTGCAGTCCATGCGCTTGCAAAGAATGTGACAGGACTGAGCCACTGTGAACTGACCTGAACAAGAATCTTCTGACTAATTGTGTTATCTTATGTTGTGGCAGTGGGTCTGGTAAAACCTTTCTATTGTTAGCTCTAATCTTGTTAATTTAAGGTGTATGTTGTGGGAGTGGGTCTGGTGAAAGTATATAAGGCCTTGATAAGACTTGATAAGTGGAGCACTCTCTGATATCTATGTCAGAAGCTTTCTGGGTCCTTTATCACTGTAATAAAACTTCTGCCACACAAGAACTCAAGCCTCAAGAGTATTCAAGCCTGGGTCCTGATCCCAAAGCTATATCTTCTTCTTCAGAGATCACAAATCCAATACCATTCACCATAAGCTATCAGTTATTTATAAGAAATCAGTTTCTAAAACAAAACTATATATCAAATTTGCTCTGAAGACCAAATTAGCATTAAAATTTAGCATGTTCTTTTTTATGGGTGAGTACTACTCCCTTGTCTATATGTACCACATTGTCTTTATCCATTCATCTGTCTGGCCATTTAGGTTGTTTCCATACCCTGGCTATTGTAAATAGTGCTGCAATGAGTGAAGTCGCTCAGTCGTGTCCGACTCTTTGCGACCCCATGGACTGTAGCCTACCAGGCTCCTCCATCTATGGGATTTTCCAGGCAAGCATACTCGAGTGGGTTGCCATTTCCTTCTCCAGGGGATCTTCCCAACCCAGGGATCGAACCCAGGTCTCCTGCATTGCAGGTAGACGCTTTACCGTCTGAGCCACCAGGGAAGTCCTTAAAGCCTGTCACACAGAGTGAAGTAATTTAGAAAGAGAAAAACTATAAATAATGTATATTAACACACACATGTGGGATCTAGAAGAAAATAGTACTGGTGAACCTATTTCCAGGGCAAGAACAGAGACACAGATGTGGAGAATCAACAAGTGGAGGAGAGTAGGATGAACTGGGAGGTTGGGATTGACATGAATACACTACCATGTATAGAATAAGCTAGTGGGAACCTGCTGTAAATTACAGGGAGCTCAGCTCAGCGCTCTGTGGTGACTTGGTGGGGGTGGGCATAGGGGTGGTATTCTAAGAGGGAGGGGATGCATGTATACATGTAACTGACTCACTTTATTGTACAGTGGAAAGCAAGACAACATTGCAAAGCAATTACACTCCAAAAAAAATAATAAAATTAAATTTAACCATATGTTATGGAATAAAAAAATAAATAAAAATTGCTTTCAAAAAGTAAATAAAAATAAATTAAAACATTACCAATTTGGGGGCTCTAAAATGGTATCTCATTCTGATTTAATTTCCGTTTTCCTAATTATAAGTAGGATTGAGCAAGAAAAACAAAAGAAATCAGTTTCTCTAGAGAAACTGAGTGCTTTTTGAACTCTCTGTATACTATTTTGGCATTTTCTTATGAGTCTATATTTATTCCAAAATAAAATGTTTAAATATAAAATTATTTTTAAAGTATAGATGGAAACTTCAGTTTCTCTTCATAAGCATTAAATTCAGAGAAGTTGAAAAGACATTTTAAAATCTGTCTGAATGGGTTCCACATTGTTGACATATTTTCTTATCTACATGTATTTGTAAGATAATTTTATCATTTCATGCACTGAAAAAAATGCTATGAGGTTAGGAGTGTCCCACTCCCTTTCACAAGCAAGAAACAAGAAAATTGGTTAAATTAGATAACTTGCTGAAATCCATTCAATTAGTGGAGCCAGAAGGGATTTGAGCTAAGCTAGTGTAACTCCAAAGCCTGACAGTCTTGGAGCTCTGCCTCCCAGGGGGGTGGCAAGAGCCAGTAAAGACTTTCTTTCTCTCCATCTCCGAATCCACAGTCTGACTTGAATGTGATCGGACTTTAAAATTCCTGCTTTTTTTGTAGGATTTTGTTTCATTTTTTCTGTAGGTCTTTCTTGTGATCTACCCAAAGACATCATAGCTTGAGTGGACTACCTAGAAAGTAAAGACTGGATAAACTCACAGTGGGCTTTCCTGGTGGCTCAGTAGGTGAAGAATCTGCCTTCAGTGCATTAGACACAGGAGACACGGGTTTGATCCCTGGGTCAGGAGGATCCCCTGGAGGAGGGCATGGCAACCCACTCCAGTATTCTTGCCTGGAGAATCCTGTGGACAGAGGAGGCTGATGGGTTACAATCCATGGGGTTGCAAAGAGTTAGCCATGACTGAAGTGACTGAGCATGCACAAACTCACCCTATCAAGTGTTGACATAGGAATGTCCTACTCAGACTCACAGGCGGCTCTGCACCCATCCTGGATCATCTACGCGCACACATGCGGGGCCACTTATCCACCAGCTAGCATTGCTGGTGGCCCCATCCTGTGCTTTAGTGGCACTGTGAGAGACCCCAGGTGAAACCAAAGACCCAAGGTTAATTAGATGCCAGGTGCAGCACCGCACACAGGATATAAGTAATTTGACCTCGAATCATCCCTCCAGGTAAGCATCACCACCCTCACCTTGCATGTGAGACTCAGAATTGTCAAGTTCTTTGCCCCAAGCCAGCCAGTCTTTCAGGGGTGCATCTGGGTAATTGTGATCTGGCTGTCAAAACCCAAACTCCTCTCGATTTTCCTAACACTCTCAGGGACTATGGACCCAATAAACTCTGGTTGAGGGGAAGAGTGTGGTGGACAAGAGATAAGGATTCATGAAGGAATTAATACAAAAGCAACTGTTATCCAAACAGAAGAAGAGTCATTCTCTAAGTCTGGTTCTCTTTTGTAAATAAATTCATTTGTATCATTTCTTTTTTAGATTCTGCATGTAAGGGATGTCATACGATATTTCACTTTCTCTGTCTGGTTCGCTTTACTCAGTATGACAATTTCTAGATCCATCCATGTTGCTTCAGATGACATTATTTCATCGTTTGTAATGGTTGAGTAATATTCCATGGTGTATATGTACCACAACTTATGGTTACCAGGTGGGAAGGGCAGGGGGAAGGTATAGTTAGGGAGTTGCATGTAGGCACTGCTAGATTTAAAATGGATAACCAACAAGGACCTGCTGTATAGCACGGGGAACTCTGTTCAATGTTATGTTGCAGCCTGGATGGGAGTGGAGTTTGGAGGGTAATGGATATGTGTGTATGTATGACTGAGTCCCTTCATTGTGCACAGGAAGCTATCACAACATTGTTAAGTGGTTATACCCCAATATAAAACAAGAAGCTTAAATTTTAAATTAATTCATTAATTTAAAAAGAATTAAATGACCATGGAATGTAGGATATAGATAACAGGAAAGAGGGAGAGATGGGTTGGAACTTGTGGGTAGCTGGGCTCAGACCCAGAAAGAAATTTCCTTGTCCATCCAGTTATGTCTGTATCACACTTCGTTCTTAGCACTCCAAGCCCCTTTTGATTTTCTAGGTTCCCCCGCTGAGCTCCTCTGTCTCTTCCACCCAGGCATTTAGTCATACAATCCTTTTGACCTTGACTCTTCTTCCTGATGTTAGATTTACTCTTCCTCCCTCCCTTACTCTTCCCTTCCGACTTCCATTCTTTCTTTCTTCCTGCTTCCTTCCCTTCCTCTCCCCCTCTCCTTTTCACTTTTGCTCTAGCAAATCCAACTCATCTTAGAGTTTAGCATCACAGCCTGACTTTAGCATCACTCCTCTTCCCAAGGAAAGTCATTCCTGAATCCAGACTACAGTATATTTGCTTCTAGTGCACCAAAAGGCTTTCTTTGTTTCTGTCTCAGAGGGGCATCACCCTGATCATTATTATGTGTTCAATATGTGTCTCTAATCCATTGCATTTTAAGCTCCATAAGGGTAGGAACAAGATTTTTCTTTTTCACCTCTGTGTCCCATACCTAGCCCGTGATAGCAGGTAGGGGAGGTCAAGAAGTGTTGCTACCTGAATGGATGTCTGATGGGGTCATTGCATTGCATTTATCACAAGTTGTAGTTTTATAGATATTTGTGAAGCCCACTCATTTATTTTCTTTTCCTCTGATCTGAAAGTTCCAGGAGGACAAGATTAGCTTGTCTTTCACCAAACTGTATTTTCAGCACCTAATGGAGTGTTTGGCACATAGTAAATATTCAATAGATAATGAATGGATGGATGAGCTAATGAATGAATAAATGAAATTGCTGAAAAGCTATAAACATCACCTCCAGTATTAGCCATATTTTCACTGTACCAAACTGTTTTCTATTGTTTGATATGAAGCAGGGAGTTTCATAACATCAGACATGGGTTCCCATTGCAGTCCGGCCATTAACTAGATGCAAATATAGGCACTCGATTATTTGTCGATGAATGCCACAATGATCTCCTTTCTGTTTCTACCCCTTGTGTGATCTTCTCCCACACTCCTTTGGATTTGGCCGAGCATTTAGCTTTGGCTAATGAAGCCATAGTAAACAGGATGCAACCAGCATCTCAGAAAAGGCTTGATTACTGAGACTTTCCCTTTCTTGCTGCACTTGGAGCCCAGGGCCCATCAGGGGTGGATGAGTCCTAGCTAGCCTGCTGGATGATGAGAAGCCTTGGAAAGGAGAACTCAGGCACCTGGATGACCTCCTGACAACTGACAGAAACACAAATGGGACAATCCTACATCACCCAACTGCCTGCCAACCCACCAGCAGACACCTCATGGCCAGGTTGTCCTAGCTGTGTCCACCTCCCCAAATCTGTATATTAAAGTCCTAACCTCCAGCATCTCAGAATATAACCTTACCTGGAAAAAGGTCTTTAAAGAAGTGCTGTTGTTCAGTTGCTAAGTCTTATCCAATTCTTTGTGACCCCATGGACTTCAGCACTCCAGTCTTCCCTGTCCTTCATCCTCTCCCAGAGTTTGCTTAAACTCATGTCCACTGAGTCAATAATGCCAGCCAACCATCTCATCCTTTAGTGTCCCCTTCTCCTCTTGCCTTCAATCTTTCCCAGCATCAGGGTCTTTTCCAATAAGTAGGCTCTTAAAATGAGGTCATTAGGACAGGACCTAATTCGACGTGACTGGTGTGCTTAAAATAAAAAGGAAATATGTGGACACGGACCAGGAAGAGTGCTGTATAAATATGATGACCATTATTTATCCTTACCTAGTGTCCCTCAGAAGAAACCAACTCTGCCAACTCCTGGTTCAGACTTCTAGCCTCCAAAACTGGGAGACAACACATTTCCATTGTTTTAGCACCCACTTTGTGGAACTTTGTTATCACAGCCCCAGGAAATCACAGCCCCTGTGTTCACAGGTCCAGGCCAAACTACCGACAAAGTGACCCACACAACAGCAAACTAAATGAACTGGTTATTGCTTTGAGCCCCTGATGCAGCAGAAGCTAATTGATATGGTGGATAGATTATGGAATCTCTCCAGGCTTCAGTTTTCACAGTTACAAAGGGGTTTAAACATATTTTCCTCACCTGATTATCAGGAAGATTTAGTAGGATAATGCCTGCAAATTGCTCAGGACAGTGCCTGGCATATGAGTAACACTTAACCAGTGCTTGGGCTTCCCAGGTGATGCTAGTGGTAATGAATCGGCATGCCAATGCCGAAGATGCAAGAGGCATGGATTCGATCCCTGGGTTGGGAAGGTCGCCTGGATTAAGAAATGGCACCTCGCACCTGTAATCTTGCCTGGAGAATTCCCTGGGCAGAGGAGCCTGGTGGGCTACAATCCATGGGCCCTCAAAGAGTTGGACATGACTGAGCATGATTCATTAATGCTTACCTTAGCATCACCTTTGGAGTGTATGGTAAGTCAAAACCAGAGTTGTGTATCTCTGAAAATATAAACTTCTATACCTTTGAGTATATTTTAAATAACAATGGGATTCAACATCATTTTATATAAAATAGCAATTTATATAAAACTAGAGTACCGAGTGGTGAGCACCAAGAGAACAGCAGGCACTTCACAAGGACTTGCTGTCCGTTTAAATGAACTAGGATTAAGGCAGAACAAAATTAAAATATACTGAGCAACTAATATGTTCCCCAAACTTTTCCCCATGCATTTATTGAACAAATGAGCATCATTCCACTCATTTCTTGGAATATCTCTAAAGTATAAACATTACTATTTCTCAATCATAGACAGGGAAACTGGTTGAGAAATAAACTGCAACTTGTCCAAGATCACATAACTAAATATTTAGTACAGCAAGAAAAAGACCAGACTCCACATTCTCTACATCATCCCTGAAGGATTTGGTCCATATGCCTTGCAGGGGGAAGAGGGGATGTCTCAGGAAGCCATCAGCAACATCATGTCACAGGACAAATCAGTGTTCCTGAGCTGTGTTCTTAGTCGTTCAGTCGTGTCTGACTCTGTGTGACCTCATGGACTGAAGCCAGCCAGGCCCCTCTGTCCCTGGGGATTCTCCAGGCAAGACTATTGGAGTAGGTGGCCATGCCCTCCTCCAGGGCATCTTGCCAATCCAGGGATAAAACCCACATCTCCACATTACAGGCAGATTCTTTTCCATCTGAGCCACCAGCGAAGCCCAAGAATACTGGAGTGGGTAGCCTATCCCTTCTCCAAGGGATCTTCCTGACCCAAGAATCAAACTGGGGTCTCCTGCATTGCAGGCAGATTCTTTACCAGCTGAGCTACTAGGGATGCCCAATCAGTGTTCCATGTGCATATAAACCCATATGCTTCCATGTTACTCAGCAGTGTTTCCAGATGTTCTGGTAATTTCAAAGTGCCACATGAGGACCTCATGTGTCTTTAAGGACACCCTTCGGGTTTGGAGACCTCAGCCTCCTATAGCTTCATTTATTGCACTGAACTTAAGAAGAGGAAGTCCCAGCCCTAGACAGGTCACACCACCCAAGCTCTGCGGCTGCATTTCACAGGAAACCAAACCTAAACGGACCTAGGAGGAGGGTTCTGCTAAAGGACACTGCTGAACATTGAGAATATTGCAACCCCCTGCCTCCTGGATTACCCGCTCCTGGAGTTCTCCGTGATGCCCTCACGGACCCCTCATGCAAGGGACATCTCAGCACAAGGCTTTTGGCACTCCCGACACTGTTCAGGTAACCTTGTAGGCCAGCCTCATCTGAGTGGTCATCTCACTGTCATAGAGGATCATTAAGAGAGAGCTGACAGCAAGAATAAAAGGCTTTTTTTCTAACATGAATGCTGGGCCATCTATAAAGCATCGAAAGGGAGAAAAGAAACCAGCTCCCTTGATCAGTTTTTAAAGATCCCTTTCTTCTGCTGGAAGAAGGAATCGAGATACTGACCCACAAAAATTTAAAGACGAAATGTTTTCAATCTTCTCCTGACTGTTGGCAACTCAGATTTAAGTTCAGGAGGGTCACCAGCTTTCTTGACTGATGTTAATGGCAACAGCCACCTGGAAAGGCAGCCTCCATTCAAAGTAGGCCATTAAAAGTAAAAGTTAACTCCTGGAGCCTCTGTGGGTGGATATTTCTTAAATGTTCTAAATTGAAGTGGTTTTCTTTCTGTGTTGGGCTTGAGGAGTGTGGACTTTGCAATCATGCTCATCCTCTTCCCTCTCCAGGGGTAAGGAGCTCAAGACGGAGGGTGAAGTTGGAGCAAAACGCCCACCCTCGAGGGGTGCCAGGAGGCATCTCTTCTAGATGTCTCTTCTTCTTAGAGATAAGCAAATGATAGAGTTAGAATGAGACAGGAAAGAGAATGTGTCATCAAAGTGTCTATACTTTAAAGGATACTGATGTAGCTGGACTTCATCAGTACTGATTTTACTAGGATGTACCCATGTTACTTGTCTAATTATCTCTCTATTGTGGTGTGTGTGCATGCTAAGTTGTTTCAGTCATGACCGACTCTTTGCAACCCTATGGGCCATAGCCCACTGGGCTCTTCTGTCCATGGGATTCTCCGGGTAAGAATACTGGACTGGGTTTCCATGCCCTCCTCCAGGGGATCTTTCCCACCCAGGCATCAAACCATCATCTCTTACATCTCTCCTGTACTGGCAGGTGGGTTCTTTACCAATGAAGAAAGAGGGGCTGGGAAGCCCCTCTACTATGGCATGGCTTCTCAATGCTATTCCTTTGGATCCCCAAGGACCACCCAGACCACAGGGAACAGTTATGTCAAAAATTAGAAAGTCAGTTGTAGGTTAGAAATAGTTATCTCAAAAACTGAGAAGTCAGTTGTAGGTTAGGCTAACTGGAGGTCAGCAGAGAAAGAACAAATTTCAGAAATTATCCGATAAACTTAAGATAAAATATGCCCTAGAGAAGCAAGAAGGCTAACTGGGGTTTATTTAACTCTTACCAACCAGTCTATGGCAATTCACTCCAGTATTCTTACCTGGAGAATCCCTTGGACAGAGGAGCCTGGTGGGCTACAGTCCATGGGGTCATAAACAGTCAGACACAACTTAGAGACTAAATGAGCCAGTCTATATGCATTAACTTACTTAATCCTTACACCCAAACTTGAGAGTTAGATATTGGTTTGCCTGGTTTACAGATGAAGAACTTGAGTGGCCAAGTTTTTGCACCTGATTCTGGCTGATATGAAAGGTGGCCACTGTTTCTTTGCAGCTTCATAGAGCTCACCTTAAATCCATTCTTGAGTGGTTTTTGACACTAGCCCTCATTTTAATTAATTAATTTATTATTATTATTTTTGTCTCTACTGGGCTTTTGTCGCTGTGCACGGGCTTTCTCTAGTTGCAGCAAGTGTGGCCGCTCTTCACTGCAGTGTGCAGGCTTCTCATCACGGGGGCTCCTCTTCTTGTGGAGGACAACCTCAGTGGGACTGCAGGCTCAGTAGTTGTGGCATACAGGCCTAGATGCTCCATGGCATGCGGAATCTTCCCAGACCAAGGACCAAACTCGTGTCCTTGGCATTGACAGGTAGATTCTTAATCACCTGGGAAGTCCTCAGCCTAACCCTCTTAATGGTGATGTTTCTTTTCTTTTCTCCAAGGAGCTCTTTCAGAGGATTTTATGAACAACTCCATTCTAAAACCAAAGATTATGGTTTTCTATACCACCTGGCCAACCCTGGCTTAATGCCCAGGAACCTGTCCCTAGCTCGCTTTGCCATAAGTCAAGTGCTCTCTTGAAAAGACTGTAGGATTTTATTAAGTTGATCAGGATCCAAATTCCACAGCTTGACCAGAAATGCTACTTTATTCCCTCCAGTCCTACATCTTTATAATGGAGCGAGAGCACATCACTTGTACTGACAATTCTTTTTAGCTTCAATAATATATTCATATTAAATAACATATGAGATATATTTAATATCAGGTTGGCCAAGAAGTTCATTTGAGTGTTTCTGTAAGATGTAACTGAAAAATCCAAACATTTTGTCTAACAATATTTGGTATGTGCTCAATAAATATTTTTTTGTTTTGTTTTTTCTCTCATTGGAAAAGACTCGGATGCTGGAAAAATTGAGGTCAGGAGAAGGAGAAGACCAAGGATAAGATGGTTAGATGGGATCATTGACTCAATGCACATGAGTTTGAGCAAACTCTGGGAGATAGTGAAGGACAGGGAAGCCTGGCATGTTGTAGTTCATGGGGTTGCAAAGAGTCAGACACGACTGAGCAACTAAGCAAGGACAACTAAGTATGTGTTCAATAAATGTTGCTTTTTTCTCCATTACTTTCCTTTCCTCACCCCACATCAGTTCTGGCCTTATGCTTAAAACATGCTTACAACCAGCATGAAATTTATTAATATAGAAAGTTTTATTAATATTTTATTTTAATAATCTCATTAGAGAATAGTAACATACCATAGTTGCATAGCCTCATAGAATCAACAGAGTCCTTGGGCATTTTTTTTTTAATTTAATGATCTTAACAACTTAATGAAGTAGGCAGGGCAACGTTAGACGTTGAAACTGAGGCTCGAAAAGTTGATGAGTATGGACAGTATGGTGATGCGGAAAAGCGGCTTTGAGATCAGTCAAAACTGATATGAATGTGGGGTGTGATTTAAATACGTGTTTGGGGGTAAGTGACTTAATCTCTCTGAGTTTTGGTTAGCTGTTGTTTGGGTTATGTAGTTTGAAACGGTGTGGGTTAGTACACACTAGAGGTTGCTATGAGGATGAAAGTGAATGTATATATTGTGTCTGACACAGAGGAGACATTCAGAAAACAGATAAATAGCAACTGTATAGTGTTGCTGCCACATCACAACAGGTAGCTGAGCTAGTGCTGGAAGTACCATTTTACAAACGCCATCACAAAGAGCAGTTAGGTTCACCCTGGTAGGCAAAAGCCAAGGTCCACCAAGATTTGAGTTCTGGACAGTTGCTCCAAGCTGTGCCTACCCTTCCTAGCATGACACAAATGTTCAAAGGAGTTAAATTATTGAATACAAATAAGTGGTTAAATCTAAGTCAGATTTAATATTTTTAACAGATTAAACAAAACTTTCAGCAATTTGGGGAAGTAACTTACCAATAAGACTGAGAAACATCAGATTATATAAGTTATATAGGAGTGGCTTGATAAAAATGATCATGAAAATCAGAATTATGAGAAACAGTAATCATAGAAATTTTGCTATTTTTGTTACTTCTGTAGACAGAATACTTTGGGAATCATCACCATGTTTGTTCAAAATTAAGGTTAATCGGTTTAATTTTAATCATGTTCTCCAAATACCAATGAACAGAAAAATTGCCATTTGAGTGCCTGCTGTGTGCTGGGCAATGAATACTTACTGTTTTCCACTGTTTTAGTAGATAAACTAGCTCTCACTCTGTAAAAGAGGATACCAAGGTTCAGAGAGGCTCCATACATTGTCCATTTCACAGCAGAAAGAGGAGCCAGGTCTATTGAAATCCCAAGTTCCTGCTTTTTGCACTGCACGCCATCAGGGCACTGCTGAAAGTATTCAGGGTCGCGCTCATAACATCACTTTCCTTCCAACTAACTGGTAGCACTTTAGGACTCCCAGATATACCATTAGCAACAGTAAAAATATGTGTGTGAATTTGTTTTTTTGTACTTCATTGGTGATGCTCACTGAAACATTGCTTCCCAAACATCTAAGCCTGGAAATTAGAATCCCACCAGTTTACATGGCTCTGTGAATAGCTATTTGCCCTTTGAAATAAAATGAGCCAAAATGTCTGGACATAACATGGAAATTCAGTAGCCATGTGTTTGAAGGCATAGCCCTTATTGTGATGTCTTCTCTGTTGAATTTAGCATGAGGTAAAGATGAAGGGTGGCCAGTAGTCAAGCCCAATATCTGAGAGAATTGAGCCTTTGCAGGGCACCCAAGGACCCACACTTCATCAAATCAGCAGATTCAGAAGACTAATTTTATGCAAGGCACTCTGAGTTAACAGGACTTGAGGGCATTGTCTCACTCTGGTATTCTGGCCCATACATTCATTTTCTGTGACTTTGTTAAAGTGCGAAGGGTGTATTCAAGTTGAAAGTTCCCTCCCAGCAGGTAAATCTACACGAGATATCAAATAACTGTCAGGAGCTAGCTTGATGAGCACAGGGTCAGAGCTGTGTCATTACAATAGCTGGATTTGCCCAGCTACTGATGATCTAATGACTTGATAGGCACCTGGGAGCCAGTCTGTGCCCTCCCCCGCCACCCCAGGGCTACTTAGGAATATTCGTAGAACTGGGCAAGTCTAGGAACAAGCTGGGCAAGTCTAGGGATTTGCTGGCCAGCTCCATCTCTCTCTGGTCCCCTCCCAGAGAACACCTTCACACTCTGCCCATCCCAGACTCCTACGTCTGTTCCCAAGTTCTCCCTACTAAGCCACCTCATCCATCTTTTGAGAAATAGATAGGCTAGGTTTGAATTCAAACCTTCCCTTCCTAGCAGGATGATTTTAGACAAGTTATTTAACTTCTCAGAAACTTAGACTACTATTTACAAATTGGAATTGGCAATACCTAACTTCTGAATGTGTGGTGAGAAATGAGATGCAGTATGTAAAATTTATATGTTACGGTGTCTAACGAGTATGAAGTGCAATATAAATGAGAGTGGCTATATTATCATTTTTTGTTTGTTTGTTTGTTTGTTTTTGTTTATCTTCTTTTTTTCATTTATTTTTATTAGTTGGAGGCTAATTACAATATTGTAGTGGGTTTTGTCATACATTGACATGAATCAGCCATGGATTTACATGTATTCCCCATCCCGATCCCCCCTCCCACCTCCCTCTCTACCCAATCCCTCTGAGAGAACAGCATCGAAACATGTATATATTATCATTTTATATTCGGACAAACCATCATTAGAATCTTTGGGAGTTTGGGTCTCTTTCTAAGAATGTTGACCCAAAGAAGTCTTATTATAAGGTCATTTCTACAGAAAAGTAATCTCATCATTTTTGCATTTATTTTAATCAGCCATTTATCAAAGCCTTAGTAGTATCTTCCAACTTCCCAATTGTACTTGCCCCCTGAAAACACAAAGGTTTAATGAAAAAATGGTGCCAATTCCTTTAGAATACTTTCCTTGTCAATTTCATATCCTCAGTATTCCTCATGGTACATAGAAATTGCTCAGTAGTTACCTGTTGAACTAGATTTGCCTAAACAGTTAATAGTTTACAAAATACTTTCACTTCCATGATCTCATTTGGTCTTTAGAATCATCCTCTGAGCAAAGAAGCATGAGGGCTTATATCCCTATTTTTTCAGACGAAAGATATAGAGGCTCAAGTTGTACAATTCACGGTACAATCTGGTGTACCTGGACTTAGAGACTTGCCTTGCCCCTGGCTAGGGAAGTGATCCTAAATAGAAAAGGGGCTAAAGAAAACCTTAATTACATGGAGGAAGTTCAATTTAGGAGTTAAGTTCTAAATGCGCCTGAAGTCACAAATTAAGTGATGGTCTCATCTGAATCCATACTGTGCATGTGTTTGCTAAACAGATTGGGCTCAAGAGGACTCGTGCTGAACACAATGACAGAATGGCTCAATACTAAAAAATCTGGGTCACTCGGATTGTTGCCTTACAATGGCATCTAAATTACACAGGATGTCCTGCATGGGGTTCTGGCATTCAGTAAATAGTATCATCATCATTATCATTATTATTAATTTGTACTCCTCTTGAAAGTGAAAGGGAACATCACTCAGTCCTGTCCAACTCTTTGCAACCCCATAGACGGTAGCCTGCCAGTCTCCTCTGTCCAGGGAATTCTCCAGGCAAGAATACTTGAGTGGGTTGCCATTTCCTTCTCCAGGGGCTCTTCCCCACCCAGGGACTGAAGCCAGGTCTCCCACATTGCAGGTGGATTCTTCACTGCCTGAACCGCCAGGGAATACGGGCTTCTCAGGCCTCTTCATGTATCTTTAGGTTTCCCTCAAACTTCTCAGAAGTCCTTATGGTGAAACAGGTCCTCAGAGATGACTATCATATAGCAGGTGTCTAACAAATGACTGCTTGCAGAATAACAGTGCTTTCACCATTGGACATGAAGCATCCGTGGGAGGTAGGCTGTCCTATATGTTCTGACTGACAGATAAATAGATAGGCCCATCCCTAAATCTCAGTTTATTTTCTTGTATCTTTCTTTTCCCCAAAATTTGCCTTTGGCTCTGCCCTAATGCATTAATCAATCAGTGGAGAATTCATCACAGTTGGGAATATTCTGATTAATCTGGGCCTGGCAGTTGTTTAGTCACTAAGTTGTGTCAGGCTCTTTTGCAACCTCAAAGACTGTATCCCACCAGGCTCCTCTGTCCATGGGATTTTCCATGCCAGAATACTGGAGTGCATTGCCATTTCCTTCTACAGAGGGATCTTCCCAACCCAGGGATGGAATTTGTGTCTCCTGCATTGCAGGTAGATTGTTTATCACTGAGCCACCCAGGAATCCCAGGCCTGGCAGGACCTGCCCCCTGTCCGTGTGCTTCTAGCACCATCTCTGAGTGCCAAGTGAGAGAAGGAGCGGGCTCAACAAGTAATTTTGAAAAAATAAGAAAACACCACTGGGATGACCCAGAGGGATGGGATGGGGAGGGAAGTGGGAGGGGGGTTCAGGGTGGGGAACACATGTAAATCCATGGCTGATTCATGTCAATGTATGGCAAAATACTTTACAATATTGTGAAGTAATTAGCCTCCAACTAATAAACATAACTGGGAAAAAATAAATAAATAAAAAGAAAAAGAAAACACGAAACTAGGCTCCTGATAATCTAATTTTATTTTGCTCTAGTTCCATTTTCTCTGGACAGTAAAATAATGTTAATGAGAAAAGAGCAGAAAGAGGAAGGGAGGAGGGAAAGGAGGAGGAAGTTAGGAAGAAGGAAGGGAGGACAAAGGGGAGAAAGGAATACGTGAAAAGCAAAACGAGTGAATGAGGAGCAGAGAGGACAAAGAAAGAGGTCGTTTACTACAAAGTAAGGGAAAGGGGGACAGGCAAAAATCTTACTGATTTTGTTACTGGAAAAAAAAGGAACTTTTTTTGCAGAAGGGAAAAAGAGATGGCTTTTGAAAACCAAAAGCACTGAGTAATAAATCCCAAAACGATAGACTGCACCCAGTTCATTAAGGGTGTTTTCAAATCACTTAAAATAAAAAACGGATGCACATGAACATGGCCTAAAGATATTTAAGGGAAGTTACTTGTTATCAAGACAGTTGCAAAATCTTTTTTAAAAATATGTCCATACTTAATAGCAGAAAAACTAGGAAAGCAATCTCCCATATTCCTTTAAAAAAAAAAATCTATAATAGCAATACACTTGTCTTCAAATGCCTCCATTCATCGAAAATCCAATAAAATTAAAAGTTAAATTAAATTTAGCTGATTGTCCTGTCCAGGGCATAGAATTAGAAATCCAATCAGCATATATCTTTCTCTAACTATGTGTACCTTTAAAATGTAACTTTCTCATTTGTGATATGAAGATAGAGGAAAATTACATGTGGTCGGGACCAAATAAATGAATATCTACATCTGAGAAATCTTGATTTCAATGTTTGCTCAAAATGTGTGCACCACGCAAACACACACACACACACACACTTCCTGCCCCTCTTCACAAAATACACAAATGTCCACACGTCACACCCTCTTTCAACTCCAAATGACAGCCACCACTTTATGGATATTGGGTGTGATTGTGTAGGGAATCAGATGAAGGCTGCATTTATTTTATATTCATTTCTTTTCTTACTTTAATGAGAAAAAGCATCCACTTTTAATTTAGACCTGCTCCTCTAGCCTTGACCCAGTTTTGGTTGCAGTTCTACACCTTAGCTTTATGACTGATTCTAACATCCTCTTCAGCAATTCTTAGTTTGCTTCTGGTCATTTCCTATATCTATTTAAGTACCTCATCATTATTACAACTATGTTTCTTAAATTTTGCAATAAACAGAGGCTAGTATTTTTATAAGCTTCATCTTTGAGGAATAAGTGAAAAATACTTGAGAGCAAAAAAAAAAAAAGTCCTTACTGCAAAAGCATTGTTTTCCCTTCATGAAATATTAATTTCAGATCAGGTTGAAATGCAGGAGAAATATTTATGATAAAAATGTCTCAGGTTGGTAGCATGGGTGAACTCCCAGTGGAGAACAAGAGTTCTCCTGGATAACAAGGAAATGTGATTTGTTACTTTACATGTTTCCAATTGTTTAAACTGCTTACTATACCATAAGGGTATTAATTATTTGGGGATTAAGATTCTCCCCCAAATTCCATCTATTTACAAAGCAATTCTTTCCTTCCTAACACATCCACTGAGACCCCAGGTGGGTTACAATCTCAGAAGCAGCCTTTCTGGTTTTAATGCCCAAATTTAATGTACATTCTTTGGGAGGTCTTAAGCATGCTCCCAGTCTGTAGAATCTTGTTTCTTTTTTTTTTTAATTTCCATTTATTTTTATTAGTTGGAGGCTAATTACTTTACAATATTGTAGTGGTTTTTGCCATACATTGACATGAATCAGCCATAGATTTACATGTATTCCCAGTTTTTTCCTGAAATATTGATGTGTTTTAACCATCAAATCCATTACCTTTACAAAATACTTTTCAACCTACCAAGTGAGCAAATCTTTGGGATCATCTCCAAAATGGTGGGATTATTGGCCCAAATGAATGACCAGGGTAGGAACCCCTTTACTCTCAGAACCCCAGTCAAGCCATGCACCTCTCTTGACATAGCCCTCTTTATACCTTGAGGGAGGTGAAAGAGACTTATAGGGAGGGTAGGTTAGGATGGAACAGCTATTTCTCAAACTGAGGTTCATTTTGGACTCCCAGGGCACCCCAGAAGCCTAGGGGCCTATAAACCCCAGGGGAACAACATTACTGAAATGAAAGCATAGATGCACTTGGCAAAATAGATTAATGACGAGCATACTCCAGCCCTTTCTCTTAGGCTTTGGAGCCTGGTGTACATTCAGGCAATTCTAGCACTCGGCATGGCATTTTTGATTAACCCTGTATTGGCTTCTACCTCTTAATGCAGTTGGTATTTTCCCCTGTTGGAGAAACAAACAGACATCATGAAAAAGAAAAAAAAAATCCTCTTCCTGTGGATTCCCAGAGGGCCCAGGATCCCTTCCTGCTCAGACCCTTCCCAACCCTGGGACCTTGGAGGCCGGGTGCAGTCTCTTGGTACAGGCAGGATGAGGCAGCATCCCCATGGCAGAACCAGCTCTGGACATGTTAGCACCATTTGTAATAAGCACCCTGCTGTGGCTGACAGATGGCACGGGAGCATCACTTCCCTTTCAGCAAGAGCCACGCTTTGGCTTTATTTCTGTGGCTAACTGGAAAAAGAAACTGAAATCAATGCCTCAGTTCCTATAGAAAATGAATGCACAAAACGTGATAAAAATGTCCCCATTTCTGGGGTCTTGCAGCCTCTCAAGGTGTCCGAATGAAGGCAAGTATCTAATGATGTTATTTTATCTCAGATCACCTCCAGATCCTGGAGATTCCTGGAGAAAGACCTGCAGGCCTGGGGGGTGGCAGTAGGGGATGTGGGAAAAGGTTCCTCAGCCTGGAGACCCTTCCCCACTCCCATTATCATGTCCCAAGTAGTGGTCAGGGTTATTTCTAAGGAACATTATAGGGGTCTTGGGAAGAAGCTCCTGACCTATAGGGAGCTGGTGGATCCCCTCTGGGTATGCCTCCACTGTATCCCACTAGCTCCTTATGTTCCTCTATTATTTATAGGTATACATCTTTAACCTCACTCCCTTACAGTTATTTATGGCACTATGGAGAACAGTATGGTGGTTTCCTAAAAAGTAAAAAGAAAACAACCACATAGCCCAGAAGCAATTTCACTACTGAGCATATACCCTCACAAAACCATAATTCAAAATGACACACGCATGCCAATGTTAACTGCAGCACTAGTCACAGTAGTCAGGACAATGAAGCAACCTGAATGTCCATCAACAGATGAATGAAAAAAGAAGACATGGCATTTATACAAAATGGAATATTACTCAGCCATTAAAAAGGAACAAACCTGGGTCATCGGTAGAGATGTGGATGGACATAGAGACTGCCATATAGAGTGAAGTCAGAAAGAGAAAAACAAATAATGTATATTAATGCACGTATGTGGAACCTAGAAGCATAATACAAATAAGCCTGTTTGCAAGGAAGGGATAGAGACACAGACATAGAAAACAGACGTGGACGCGGGTGGGAGGAAGGAAGGATGAGTTGGGAGATTGGGGTTGACCCAGGCTCACCACAATGGGCAAAGCTGGTACCTAGTGGGACCCTGTTATTATAGCCCAGGAGGCTCAGCTCAGTGCTCTGTGATGACCTAGAGGGGCGGGTGGAAGGGAGGACCAAGAGGGAGGACGTGTATGTACACAGAGCTGATTCACTTCATTGTGCGGCAGAAACCGGCACAATATTGTAAAGTAACTACACCTCAATAAAGCAATAATAAAAAATAAAGTGAAGCACTGTGGAAAAAGCAGACAAATGCTATGAGGGCAGAGCCTTGTTCTGTGGTGTCTAATCCCTAGTATCTCGACCATGTCCAGCACTTAGCAGACCTCAGTAAATGTTTGCTGAATACATGGATAAAATTCTGAGGAGAGCATGGCAACCCACTCCAGTGTTCTTGCCTGGAGAAGCCCCATGGACAGAGGAGCCTGGCGGGCTACAGCCCATGGGGTCGCAAAGAGTCGGACACGACTAAGCGACTAAAGCATATCACAGTCAGGTGGACTTTGATTTTACTTACTCTTTGCCTACAGACAAGATCTGACCAAGAAGCTGCGGCCTGGCGGCCTTTACCACTCTGATGTGTGTCGTAAATGTTGAGATAGAAGTAGATTTCCTTTCAACATTTCACTGAAAATTAACTCAGAAATAACTCTAAACATTTGGAGGGTTTTTGCTGAGTGGTGAGTCCCTGAGTTTCCCTTTAGGGTGAGTTTAGGACTGCTAGGAGGGGACTTCCCTTGTGGCTCAGAGGTAAAGAATCTGCCTACAATGCAGGAGATCCAGGTTTGATCTCTGGGTCAGGGAAGATCCCCTGGAGGAGGGCATGGCAACCCACTCCAGTGTTCTTGCCTGGAGAATCCCATGGGCAGAGGAGCTTGGTGGGCTACAGTCCATGGGGTTGTAAAGAGTTAGGCACGGCTGAAGTGACTGAGCACGCACGCAGGACCGCTAGGAGAATCAAGTGTGGTTATTGTACTTTCTGTAAGAGGGAGAAGTATTAGTGAGTGGTGGGTGCTGAGCAGACGGAAACGAGTGGGCTGAGGTTCTTATATCCACTTCCTCTGCCTCACTGCCCGGTAACATGCCTGGGGCATTTACAAAATACCAATATCTGGACTCCAGTCCGGTAGAGCTGACTCAGAATTTTGGAGGCATCAATATATTGGGTTGGCCAAAAAGTTTGTTCAGGTTTCCATAACATGTTACGGAAAAATCCAAATGAACTTTTTCACCAACCCAAGAAAGAATCCATGCCTCCCTCATCTGGTGGTCATGATATGCAGGTAAGCATTTCTTATTTCTGGAGACTAAAACCCAAAAGTGACACAGGACATTTAATTATAAAAGTTCAAGTTAATGTGAATCACTGTTTCTCCATGTCTTAGCTACCTTCTGTTGCCATGTCTTCCTGACAAGTCTTACTGACAGCTATTATGTTACCCCCATTTTACAGACAGGCAAACTGAGGCTCAGAGCAGGCAGACAAGGTGTCCCAACACCTACCTAAAACATTTGAAGGTCAATGGTTTGTAAAACCATGTTGTAGAGCAGGCTACCTACCACCTGTGAATGTTTGGCTTGGTTTTGTATAAAATAAGGACAATAAGACAGATCATATGAGGTTATTGTGACAGCAGCTAAGAACACACAGTAGACGGTCAATGTTCATTCCATTTTTTTAAAAAATGCATGTTGGGAAAGGATGGGCATGGTCTTTAATAGATGACATTTGTAAAACTGATGGACATGAAATTCTGTCTGACTCACCACATCCCATTCTCACCACATCCTTTACAAAAATGACTCAGATCGGGTAAGACCTCAGCACTCTCAGATGGGGCTTAGACATTCTTTGAGTAGAGCAAGGCACTGTGCGCCTCATGGAGTGCATGCCATCCATTCTGTCTTATGGACAGCATCACTTGACTGACTCATCCTCTGATATGGGTCAGCAAGACCCCAGTTTTGCTTTTGAAATGCCAAATAAGTTGGGCTCCCTTCATAACATTTTAAAATTCTTTTTGTACAATAGATTGCTCACATCTTTTAAAAGCCGCTAGTAAAATCTCTCTTTCAAACTTTTATTAAGATTTTAAAATACAAACCTAATAAGCACTGATGTTAAAGATTGCATAATTTTCAAAGGTTTAGGTACACAGCTAAAGCTAAGAATTCCTTCCCCAGCCACTCCTCTGTCCACCACTGATGCCCTAAGTATTAGCACTTTGTCAAAAGTCTTTCTGCAATTTTGCTCTGCAAGGAGCTCTATTAAAGAAGACAATAAAATGTGAGAAACATAATAACATACTTCTGACTTTTTTAAACCATTCTTTGTCACCAAGTATGGAGGGACTGCAGTTTTTAAATGAATTTTTTAAAGGAATCTTTGAGCTGGAAGAGACCTATTGGGCCCAACCTTTTCATTATTCTGATGAAAAAAAAAAATGAGGTCCATAACATTCCAATGCTTTGTTCAAGGCTACACCATGGATGGTTGGTAAAGAGCTTTCCTGACCACCTCCCCAAGGCCTCTGATCCTAGGTTATAAGCTTTGGAGGAAAATACCCTGTACCTGTGATTCCTTCACACTGTACATAAGCTCGGGCCAAAAGCTAGGCACAGGGGTAGGTAACCCTCCACAAAGATAGTCTTATTTTGACTCATTTCAGCATAACTTAGAACTCCTGGTTAATGCACTCAAAGGAATGAAGTCACTATATTATAAGCAAGATATTCAAAATCATAAATGCTCCCAAAGTGGGAAAGGGGTTACAAATTTGACCTGCATTACTGTAATCAAGTCACTGAATTCCTCTAAATATTAATATCCAAAAATCAATGTCAATAACCATGCTCTGTGCTTAGTCACTCAGTCATGTCTGACTCTTTGTGACCCCATGGACTGTATCCCTCCAGACTCTTCTGTCCATGGGGATTCTCCAGGCAAGAATACTGGAGTGGGTTGCCATGCCCTCCTCCAGGGCATCTTGGCAACCCAGGGATTGAACCCAGGTCTCCCACATTTCAGGTAGATTCTTTACCATCTGAGCCACCAGGGAAGCCTGTGCATAACCATACATATCCAAATATAATATGACCAACATTAAAACAATTTGCAAGCTTTACTTAGTTATGCAAGGGAATGCATGTCCACATTTCCATAATGTTTATAGTTTTTAGGATATTTTCAGAGGCATCAGCTTATTTCACACTTAATACTGGAAAAGGATGACATGGACATTCCCGTTTTATAAAGGAGGAGAGACCAAGTGCTCCTACAAGGTCATGCGCTGGAACTCAGTTTTCAGTCCAGGACTCTTCCAGCAATTTATGTCCATTGTTTGTGTTATATTGATGAAGTCCTCTTCCTCACTGGACAAGACAACTTACAACGAGGCCGTGACGCTCCACACTCATCCAGAGAGAATGGCCAGAGTACCTAATGGCCAACCCCGCTTTCCCTGTGTCCTTTGCTGACCTAGAAGCACAAGGTGAGGGTTTCTGTGGGGTAGAACATAGGGTATCGGGAGAACTGGAGTTTAGTCCTAGTTCTTTGGTAACTTTCCTGAAGTCAGTGGTCCACGATCACACAACTCAAGTCCAAATCCCATCCTTTGTCATGCATGGTCCTTGACAATCAAAACCCAATAGACCTTCCCAGGTTCTTTTCCACATGCTACCAACATCCAAGCTGCTGGCCTCTGTGATCCCATCAAGCCGTGCAAAGTCTCTGTGTCACACTATATATTCTAACATCTTCACATCGTTGCACATGGCACCCGATTTACCCAGAACAACTTCCGTAAATCAAGAAGATGCTGACTTAATCTGCAAGATCCAGATCAAATATGATCTCCTTTATGAAGATCCCCTGGGCTGTCCAAGACAGAGTTGGGATTCATTCTGTTTTATCCACATCTGTTTTTATAAAACACTTTGCTAACAACCATCATAGTGGGAGTGTAGAATCTACCTTATACTGAGTTTTAGGCATGCCTGGAGGGAAGGCACAATATTTGAATAGAGTTAGTTTCCAGTAAATGGCTATTGGTTAGATGAATGAATGAATGGATGGATGGATAGACGAACACATGGGTGGCAGAATGATCTAGGAGTACCTAAAGCTCAGTGGGCAATATGGTTGAATTGCTAGGAAATGGAATGCTTAAGTCCTATAGATCTGGGCTCTTATTGCAGATGGGTGATCTTGGGTGCATAATTTAACCTCCAAGGATCTCATTCTCTTTAAGAATGAAATCCACCCTCTAACCCCCTGCACTAGCTGGGAGCCCCAGGAGGCTGATGGATAGAAGTCATACCAATGGTTCCTTACACTTGGCTTCCTGTTAAGTTTGGTCAGTGGAAGAGATTCGGGGCAGGAGACCCATGAGATGTAGATTTTTATTCCACCCACCGCAGCTCAATCTCTGCGAGTCCCTCACCTGAAAGCCACAGCTCTTTTCCCATCAGCCCTGCTTCTGGATCTCCATGACCACTGGCTCCCTTGACCCTTCTTGGCACACACACGCAGTCACAGCCCCTCAGGTCCTTCATGGTCCTTTGGGATCCCCTACACCCTGCCCACACCTTTTAAACCGTCTCTTTATTAAACTGTTCTCAAATTACCCAATTTGAGGGTGCCATCTGTTTCTTGCTGGAACCGCAACTGATCCCATGGGTAATATCCTTTATACCTCCCAGCGTCTCTGTGCAGCTAAATGGGGATCATGGATGTAAAGTCCTTATTGAATACTCTCAGGGTCTCTGCTGCTGATTTATATGGTAAGCGGGACTAATGATCTCTCCAACGCAAGCAAATACAAGCCACAAATAAAATGTGGTGTCCTACCTGAAGCAGTATATAAATGTAAATGTAACTCCCAATAAATATTTCATGGCGAAGTCACACTCTGAAAGGAAAAGCATCCTTTTTCTGCACGCACATGGGCTCTCCAGAGCAGAGCTCGGGCTAATGCGCCCTGGGTGCCCAGGGGAAACACACAATGGCACGTCAGGGAAAACCAGGCTTGCTCGGGATAGGTTTGCCCAGCTCCCCGGGGGGCAGATTGGATGAATGCTGACAGAAAGAGGACAGCATGTCAGGGAAGACGTCCTCTCCCCCATCCCCTCCTGAAATAAACCAATTATCAACCTGGATTGATTCTCTCTCTGTCGTTTCCTCTAAGCTGCCACCTGTATCCCGTTTTAACAGGAAGCGACAGGAGCCTGTTCACTAGAATTAAAACATGATGGGGAAGGCCCAGTAATGAGCTTGCTTTTGTTTCCACAGGCTGAGTTGAAGATCCCTCTCCTTTGCCGGGTGCCAAGAAAGATGAACAGACCGTAAGTACTGCGAGGTCGCCATGAGCGAGCATCTCGCATCTCCTCCGTGGGGACGGGAGTAGGATGCTAGAGGAGAACCACGGGGAGGATGCAGTGTGCCCACGTGGAAAGGCCGTGTGTGAGGATGTGTGTGTGCTCAGTGATTTCTGCAGGAGGTTCCTTGTTCTCCCCCAGCACAGTCGGGGGTGTGGGGTTAGGCAGAGACTAGATACCCAGCATCGGGATGCCAGGAGGGCACCCAGAAATACCACCCATCCACCTCCCACCAGGGTGTGAAATGAGAATTGAGAGAACAGCAGTGCACACACTTATTCCCGCAGCAGAGAGCCTGGAATCCAACTTTCTGTCTGTGGAACACCCAGGGCGGGCGCTGCGGCTGGTTTAGGATACTGTCTAAATGTGTATCTGAATCAGCAAAAATTCCTCCCATTTCGGACGTCTGTGAGTATAGTAAAAAAGACAGCAGGCCTCCAAAGTGTAAGAAATATTTTTGATGAAAAACAAAAGGCCTTTAAATTGAGAAAATTGGGTGCCCTGATTTTAAGCGCAACCTACTTGTATATTTATGGGCTTTATTTTGCCATTTGGAGAGGCAGCACCGGTTTTCTCCTCTGTGTGAAAAGAGCAATCGTTGTGTGAGAAGCAGCAAGGATGACAGAGTCAGGCAGACCTGGTATCAACCCCTCGCCTTGCCCGCTGTTTTATAGCTGCACAATATTCATGAAGTTTCACCTGTTAATAACTCCCTGGATGCTAACCCTTCCTCTGGGAAGAAGGATCTGGCCTGGGGAGGAAGACTGCCCAGGGGTAGCCCATGGTATCCAGATGATGCCTGGGTATCACAGGTGGGCACTGGGCACGTGGTTGACATCAGGTGACACAGAAGCAAAGCCCAACAAGAGACTTAGGCCCCTGTTTGGGGGGCAAAGTGGGGTTACTGTGACAGTCTCAGCAATATTTGCTACCCGTTTCTATCTGGCTTTGAGGTCGTGAATCCCTCCCCTTTAGTCCTTGCTTCTGTTTCTCTCTGCAGTTCTGTCCTGTGCCAAGAATCTCCTTCCTCAGTAGGAGAGGTATCTCCGTTTCAATACTTGAGGTGGCTTTGTTTTTAGCCAGATCTTGGTCCCTCGGCAGTTGCTCTCATCAACCTTCCCAAAGGGTAGTTTTTTGAGTTCAGCTGTAGAGTCATATTGAATGTGAAGCTGCCAATACACAGACCAGAAAACAAATCAAATCATCATAACTTCATAATCATGAGTTTTCTCCTCTGAGGATGTTGAACCTGCATCTGTACTTCCGCAGGCTCCCCAGTTGATTTGTAGAGCCTCATTAAAGTCTCAGCAGCATCTGACTGTAGAGAGATGGTTCACAGAACTGTCTCCATCACAGTACCCTGCAGAGGCATCTCCAGTATTCGTCAACTCAGGGAAGGCAGTTACGTATCAGATGTTACATGAGTGTAAAATGGAAATTCTCTTCTCTCCCCCTCCACACACACACACACACACACACACAAATATACGCATTGTACATACACACAAGATTTTGTTCTGCTATGCCTTGGAGGGAGCATGCCTTCCTCTGTGAAAATCATTAACCCAGTTAGTTCAAGGCAGTAGATTTTAAATCTTACTGACCATTAGAATCATCAAGGAAGCTCCAAACAAAATTTCAGTGACTTTCCCCAGACCAAAGAAATCAGAATACCTGAACAGTGGGCTGTTCCATTAATGCACAGCTGAGTCTAACCTGCAGCTAAGCTTGCAAAATTCTGGTCTAAGATATCTTACAATTCCATAATCTAGAATTCTGATTTGCTAATGTGAAATTCGAAATGGCCTTTGTAACTACGGCTATTTACTCTGAGCCACTGGGCATTTTTACAGAGAAAGAATGAATAAACATAAATGAAAGGATGATATAGAAACAGATTATATATTTACGCACCTGCACACACATATGGGTACACACACAGTGCAAATATATGCACACGTTTTCCCCTTCAAATAGATCATCTGGGTCAAAAGCATTTACTGTACTCGCTTTTTATTGCTTATTTCACTTAACATAATCTCTTCAAGCATCATCCATCTAGTGTCAGTTTCTTTCCCTTTTTTAAAATTCTTTCAGTGAGTTTATTTATTTTTTTGGCTCATTTGTTTTTGAGAAGTATAGAACAAAATACAATTATTGGAGGACAACTGCTCTACAATATTGTGTTGGCCTCTGCCACACATCAACACGAGTCAGCCGCAGGTATACATACGCCCCCTCCCTCCTGAACCCTTCTCCCATCCTCCCCACCATCCCACCCCCCAGGTTGTCACAGCACACTGGGCTGAGCTCCTTGGAGAAGGTAGAACGGCCATTGCCAGTGACCGGGGAAGAGCAAATATGTAGCTGTTTAATGTATATAGAGTTTCCTTCAGCAAAATGAAGTGAAAATGTGAAGTTCGGTTGCACAATAAAGTGAATATACTTACCACGACTAGACCGTATACTTAAAATGGTTGAGATGGTAAATTTAAGCTTCATATTGCTTTTCTGCTATTTAACATGAGGTTCCTTTGGGAGGGACATGTACACTCTGCTGTATTTAAAATGGGCAATCTGCTATTTGGCACAGGGAACTCCAATCAGTGCTGGGTGGCAGTTTGGATGAGTAGTTTGTGGGAGAGAGGTTACATGTGTATCTATGGCTGAGTCACTTCACTGCTCACCTGAAACTATCACAACATTGCTAATCAGCTGTACTCCAATATAAAATTAAAAGTTAAAAAAAAAATTTGCTGAATAGTATACACTATGCTGGGCACTGAGCTAGGCACCTCCCTTATGAAGATGAATAAGGTCTAGCCCCTGCCCGCAAGAGCATTAGCAGTACATTAAGCAAAGCATTTTAGTATTAGGTTGAAAGTGATGGGAAAGCTCCACAAATGCTACAGAGTCCAGCTGTCCTGATTCAAAATTGCTGCTGAAATTAGCAAGCTATTCTACATTTACTGTCTCTGCAACTGGCCTCCTTAGTTATCAATCAAGCTACATAAAGCCTCGTTCCTTGGAGCAAACCGGTGGAGTTAGAGTAACTGACCACACCAGTCCGCTGCTCATGACACCCTTGGGGCTGGACACAGGAATCTCCGATCTGGTTTCCAGTATCTCTCCGTCATCCTGGACAGAACAGATAAGAACTGGTGCTGCGGCTCTGGGTTGTCTGGAAGAGACCATTAGAATGATCGCTTCCAGGACTTTCCAGTAAGAAAATGCCCTCCCTGGCTCAGCTCCTTTGGGAACTCAGACATTCAGATCAGGGACTGATGAGGGAATAAGCACCCCCAATGTGTCCCCTTTGAAATGAGCTGAGTAAACTCACTTTGATCACCCTTAAAATGATTCCTAGTTCCCTTGGAAATTTCAGAAAATATACAAATGTACCAACAGGGAAACAAAAATCACCAATTATCCTAGGACCCAGAAATAATCGTGTTTTGTTACCAATCCTTCTCATTGTTCTATGTCTTGTGTAATATTTGGAAATTTCAGCTAGTCTACTTTTAAAACTTGTATTGTTTTCAGTTATTCATTCAATAATACTGTTTTATGTTATAATCATTGTCCAACGTTAGTAAGTCCTCTTCAAAAACAGAGTGTTTTAAGGCTTGTGTTGAAAATGCACAGTCCCGTAGCCATAATTCCAAAGTCAAGAGGCTTCCAAATATTGAAAATTTTGGTAAGTAGCATGAGAACAAAATTTGACCCTTGATGAGGTGAAGTTATGGATGTTCTTCATGTATCCCACTTAGTGTGAAAACCCATGCACTTCGTGTTTAATGACTACCTGTTGCTCCAGAGCTTACTGGAAATATTACATAGTATTCAGTACATGCACAATACTACTTTTCTAAATTCCAAAATATCTTGAATTGCTAGCCCTAAGAAATTTAGAAAGCAAATGGTGCATCTGTATTTTATCTGGTGGTTTGTTTTATCTTGACCTTGGCTTTGGACATATCACTGGTTACCTATAAAGTTTTATGAGGCAGTTTTATTGCTGAGATCTAACTTAATATTTTATACTCTAGGAGTAATAGCCTGTTTCACTATGGTCCCCAGCATGCGACATTGGGTGTCTTATCACAGGTAATACAATTATTCTGTGATAGTCTAGTATTACATAAGAATACAGGCTCAATCAAATCATCTAACAAAACTTACTATTTTTTTTTTCTTGCTTTAGGGAACTTGTCTCTCATGTCTATTTTGGAGTGAGTTTTGATGGCTAAAAAATTTTTGTCTCTAAAAGAGAGAATCTTAATGGTATGGAATTCAAGCTTCCACATTTGGTTTTAAGCCCATTAGTAATAGCTCTAAGAGATAGAATTAAGACTCTCCTTTTTTCTTCAGCATGTACACATAATCTTTATTAGAACCTGTGAAAAGTGAAAGTGTTAGTCACTCAGTTGTGTCCAACTCTTTGCCACCCCATGGAGTGTAGCCTGCCAGGCTCCTCTGTCTATGGGATTTCCCAAGGAAGAATACTGGAGTGGGTTGCCATGCCCTCCTCCAGGGAATCTTTCCAACCCAGGGATCGAACCCAGGTCTCCCACATCACAGGCAGATTCTTTACCAACTGAGCCACCAGGGAAGTCCAGTTATGAACATGAAAGGGTAGAAAGGAAAATTCCTACAGGCCAGTAGGGCCTACAGGCCAGGCACCCTACTAGTCAATCTGCAGGAGGATCTCTGCCATGCTGACTGGCTTCAGCCCTAAAACACGCTTCCCGTATCACCACATAAGACCTGCCACCTTGGATAATGGCCCAGTTTGGAGTCAGTTAAAGCCACATCTCTCTGACTCCAAAGTCCATGATCTTTGTGCCAAATTGAACTGCTACACAATGATTAGGAAAGTAATCCTGTGTATATCTCACCAAGGACGCATTCCCAAACTGAATGACCTCTTTCCTTGAATGGGCATATCTTCTCTTTGAAAACTCTCCTGATGAAACTCTCTGCATCACTGGGTGGCAATAGATATCAGTTTCTCTCGAAAGGGTCCAGTTCAATGTCTAGTACACAGGAAGTCCCAATAACTAGCTCCCTCTATATGTATTGGATGTGGCATATCAGTTTTACGATAAAATGATAAAAAAAATCTTGTATAAACCCCAGGTCATTATTTCCCTCCCTGATACATGTGAACACCACTGCCTTTGACCTCAGGGAGCAACTGAGTTTTGATTTGCAGGAATTAATAAGTGTAAATCCCACTGAACCTTGGGGAAATGAGAAGCAGCAATTTGGGCATCCTGAGATCAGAGCCTTGCATCCAGCAGGGGAATCAATGTGGCCAGCTTCCCAGTTACTCAGTAGTAATTACGAACCAACTCTCGGGGCAACCAGGCTCGCCCACTGGTGCTATCAAAGCCATGGAGCTAGGATTCAGCTTCGTGGTTGGCTGGCAATTAAAAAGCTACAAGCTGTGAGAGAACATGGCTGAGATACAGGGTGAGGGTTTGACCGAGTCTGCAGACACGGCCAAAGACACCATCGCAAGAGTAGCAGGTGTGGTTAGTCCTGAGATGTATGAAGATGGGTGGTGATGGGGCAACAGAGGGGTAAAGATAGACTTTCTTCTCTCTTAATGGCAGAATTGCCAGCTGGGGATGGAACTACCTGACTGAACTCACCTACCACCACTTGGGAAGCTTCCTGCTGAACAAACTTAGTCTCCTGCTAACTAGCCACAAGGCTGGACTTTTCTTAGTATGGGTGGCCTTTAAAAACATCACCAAAAGTAAAGAAGGTTGTGACTTATTTTCATCTTTGAGTTTATTGTTATCGTTCAAGTAATATATATTCACAGCTAAATACAAAATATATTTACATAAAGAAAAATGCCACTGATCAAGCCTCTGAAAAGGAGTCAACACTACTGGATTTTTGCTTTATGGCTTTTTCATACAACTATGCATCCTATTTTATTTTTTTAACTTGAATGTATTATAAATATTTTCAAATGTTACTAAAGTCATTTTCATAGCCATAGAACCTTCCATCATTTAAGCAGCTCATATTTTACCTTCTTCCACTGCTAGAAAATAACACAAACCACAGACAAATTTGACAAACTCTATTCATCTAGCCATGTCCAAATGTTAAAATGCTGTTTCATTACCTGCGATGAGCAAATCCAGCACACCCAGGGAAACTTACGAGTCTGGCCAGTGTCTGGAGAAACTGATCCCCAATGATAGCTTATAATGATCACACAGTATTTTATTATATAAAGGTGCAGAGAAATCAGAGATATGGTTTTTCTGGTATATCTTTATGGTTGGATACTCCATAAAAATCAAGTTACCAGTTGCTTGCATTTCTCCTTTACACACACCTGACACCTAAAATGAGCTGAGAGACAGCTAAGCAACAATGTATATGCAATAGGTGTAGCACCGTGTCTGGCACAGGGGGAGCATGCAATAGATATTGTAGCAGATGGTACTTTCTAAACATGGCAGCAATAACATCTCCCACCCTACCTACTCTAATGCAAGGTAACCAGGACACTCCCTATTCAGAAGTCAATCAATTTCTCCACTTCCCTTAGCGTGTGAGGGCCTGTGGCAGTGTTGACCAATGGCATATGGCAGAAGGGACGCTGCCCAGTCTGGGAAGAGGCTTTAACAGCCACGCAACTCTGCTTTCTCCCTTTGAAGACCACTTCCACCTGTCACATGCTATGACCGTCAGGCTGCGAGGAGCTCCGATCTGTGGAGAAGCCCTGGGGAGAGAGATCCCATGGAGAAGCAAGGGGCTGAGGGTCACTGGGCGCTAGGCTGAAGATCAGGAAGCCTTCTTGGGCATTCAGCTTGGTCCAGTTTTGAAATAACTCTCTGAATGTAACAGCATAATAGAACCTGAGAGGAACCCATCCAGCTAAAAACCAAGAGAGAAAAAAAATAAATTGTTTCTAAGGCGCTGTTTTGGAGGAGGGTCCTAGGTAGCCAGAAGTGACTAAGACAGATATTGGCCTTTTTATTTATATATTTTTATTTATGTTTGGCTACTCAGGTTCTTCTTTACTATGCACTGGCTTTCTCTAGTTGTGGCAAGCAGGGGTACTCTTCATTGTGATCACTGTGATGCTCGGGCTCTAGGGCATGGGCTCAGTAGTTGTGGCACATGGGCTTCGTTGCCCTGTGGTATATGGGATCTTCCTGAACCAGGGATCGAACCCATATGCCTTGCATTAGAAAACAGATTCTTGACCACTGGACCACCAGGAAAGTCCTTTGTCTGATATTTTTATCATCATTGCAGTTATTACCACAAGCTAGACTCTTTGCTGTTAGATATTCAGGATTCAACTCAGATATTTGTAGGACTTGGAAAAACTTCCATTCCAGAGGAGAATGACAGTAAATAAACAACTCCTTGCGGGCGAGCAGAGGGCTAGTAAGGAGTTCTTTGTTCCACGTGTGTGCAAATTTCTAAGGGTGCACAGAAGAGGTGCTGGTTATTCTGGAAGAGAGCAAATCTTGGGAAAGGGTATGGTGGTATTAGAAAAGACATCCTCATAGGAGGTGACGGTTGAGCTGAGCTACCAGAATGATGGAAAGTTACCGAGTAGCCAGTGGAAGACGAGTAGGGATAGACTTTCTTAAGAAATCACTGCAGCTGGAAAAGCTCAATCAGGATTTAATATAAAGGATAGTGTTACATTGACTGATAATTTGAATTTTGTTGCTTCAAAATTGAATCTAAGTAATTGGAGAGAGAATTTCTTGACAATTTATGATGGCTGGTAGAATTCTAGTTCCCATATCTCTTTAACAATGGGAAACGAAGGCCCTTAAATCCATAACCAGAAGGAGGATAAAGGCCTGAATCTCAGTTGCAATGCTTAAAATCTCATGTTGGAAGGATGGATGTTTGCTGCCATACCCTGTTCTTTGTAAATAGGCTGCAATTAGAGCATTTGTCCTACCATTTGGTGCCATTGTTGTTTATTTAAACAAAAATGCTTAGAGTAATGAAAATTCTACAGCCAGGTCAGTTCCTAAGGATTCTATCAGCAAAGATACAAGAAACTTCTTGAGGAAGAAACAGGAAGACTTCTGCCATTTCGGCAAGGCATTCTCTTCCTTTATTATCTGCAATTGCTTTAAATATTGAATAGGAACAAAAGAATAGCCATAAAATATGCATGAGGTATAAAGAATAATAAAACAGTCGATATGTGCACTCGTTCTCAATTTTTTTAAATTACTATTATTTTTGCGGTTTTTATTCACTTTTTTGTGATCACAACTCCTTACCTCCACCCCCTCACACACTGGGGAGCAACTGTCCTGAATTTTGTGTTAATCATTCACTCACTTTTATTTTTAATTTTACAATATATGGCTATATCATTAACAATAATTTGGTTTTGCTTGTTTTTGAACTTCAGATCAAAAAAATCATACCACAGGGTCTATTGTGCACAGTCACCCTGTGACTGCCTGGTTTTTAATAACTGTTTCCTTTGGTTCCATTATGAGGTCTTGAAAGTTAAAGCAAATGTCCCTCAGTCGTGTCCGACTCTTTTGAGATCTTGAGTGTTAGTAAACATTCCTGTGTCTGTTTTCTCAACTGCAAAATGAAGATAATAGCAGTGCTTTCTTTGTAGTGGTCTTGTGACCAGTAAATGAGCTGATTGATATAATAAGACATTTACACATAAATGGAACATAATCTGGGTTCTGTACATAATAGTCATCATCATTCTACAATCTGTTTTATGACTATCCCAGCTTACATTTCAGAGATAATCCCTTGCTATTGTGGATAATCATAATTCCTTCAGGTTCATGCCTATGTAAGATTTTTTTATGTGCATATAATACTATTTATTGCTGTCCAATCAATAGACATTTGGATTGTTTTCCAGATTTTGCTTTTGTCAGTGCTGCTAAGAACACTCTTACTTGTGTCTTGGAGTATATACTCAAGAGTATCTGTATATAAGGGCCCCTAACAGCTCAGCAGGTGAAGAATCTGCCTGCGATGCAGGAGACACAAGAGACACAGGTTCACTCCCTGGGTCTGCAGGATGCCCTGGAGAAGGAAATGGCAACCCGCTTCAGTATTCTTGCCTGGGAAATCCTCCATGGACAGAGGAGCCTGACAGGCTAAGGTTCATGGGGTGGCAAAGACTCGAACATGACTGAGCAAATAAGCACACACACATCTGTATACAAAGGTATGTTCTCAGGATGGAAATTTCTGGATCACAAGGTATGCACAGCTCTAAATTCCAACAGGTCATGCCACCGTTTCCAAAGTCAGCAGGCCAGTTTGCACTTCCACAAGCGTGTGTACGTGGCCTGTTGGCTATGCCCTCTCATTAATCGTCCATACTAGCAGTTCTCTTGTTCACCGAACTGATAGGTGGTTTTAATTTGCCTTTTGTTGACCACAGATATGGTTAAACATCATTTCAGATACTTATTAGACATTATGCTTTTCTTGTTTGCCCAAAGTACTAGTTGAAATTGCTTGCTCACTCCTCCGTCAGGTTTTCTGTCTTTTTCATATTGAGTCATGTGAGTTATTTCTTTATTCTGTACACTTATCCCAGTTTGTGCCTTAAGTTTCATTCTCTTTTGATGTTTTCTTTTGCATAATTTTGAAGCAGCCAAGAATCATCAGCTTTTCTTTTTTATTCAATTTTAGTATTGTTTGAAAAAACTTTTCTTATCTGAGATCAGTAAAGAAGTTCCCTAGATTGAATTCCAAAATCATAAAATTTGCTTTTAATCAGCCTGCGATTGATTACTTTGAGTGTAACATGAAATCCTAGAGGAAATCAACCCTGAATATACACTGAAAGGACTGAAGCTGAAGCTGAAACTCCAATACTTTGGTCACCTGATGCAAAGAGCTGACTCAGTGGGAAAGACCCTGGTCCTGGGAAAGGCTGAAGGCAAAAGGAGAAGGGGACAGTGGAGGTTGAGATGGTTCGGTAGCATTTTCAGCTCAACGGACATGAATCTGAGCAAACTGCAGGAGATAGCGAAGGACAGGAGAGCTTGGTGGGCTGCAGCCTGTGAGGTTGCAAAGAGTCAGACACGACTTAGTGATTGAACAACAAAGTGAAGAAGGGGAGAATTGTTTTTCATACAGATAACTTACTCAGCAACATATAATTAAAAAAAAAAAAAAGCCTACCTACCCCTTCTACACGTATTTGCAACATCGTAACCAAATTTTCTTATACAGGTGGATCATTTTCTGGCCATTCTCTACTGTGCCACCTTTCCCCATGTCAATGACACAAGTTCTAATTACTGTAACTTTGTAGTAATTCATGGTATCTAGAAATCTGCAAACCCCAGTTTGCACTTTATCAATGAATTGGTTCTTGAATATTTATTCTTTCAGTTCAGTTCAGTTCAGTCGCTCAGTCATGTCCAACTCTTCGTGACCCCATGGACCACAGCATGGCAGGCCTCCCTGTCCATCACCAACTCCCGGAGTTTACTCAAACTCATCTCCATCGAGTCATTGATGTCATCCAACCATCTCATCCTCTGTCATCCCCTTCTTGTCCTACCTTCAATCTTTCCCAGCATCAGTGTCTTTTCCATTGAGTCAACTCTTCGCATGAGGTGGCCAAAGTATTGGAGCTTCAACATCAGTCCTTCCAGTGAACACCCAGGACTGATCTGCTTTAGGATGGACTGATTAGATCTCCTTGCAGTCCAAGGGACTCTCAAGAGTCTTCTCCAACACCACAGTTCAAAAGCATCAATTCTGTGGCGCTCAGCTTTCTTTATAGTCTGACTCTCACATCAGTACATGACTGCTGGAAAAACCATAGCCTTGACAAGATGGCCCTTTGTTGGCAAATTAATGTCTCTGATTTTTAATATGATGTCTAGGTTGGTCATAGCTTGTCTTCCATGGAGCAAGCATCTTTTAATTTAACGACTGCAATCACCATCTGCAGTGATTTTGGAGCCCAGAAAAATAAAGTCTGTCACTGTTTCCATTGTTTCCCCATCTATTTGCCATGAAGTGATGGGACCAGATGCCATGATCTTAGTTTTTTGAATGTTGAGTTTTAAGCCAACTTTTTCACTCTCCTCTTTCACTTTCATCAAGAGTCTCTTTAGTTCTTCTTCGCTTTCTGCCATAAGGGTATTGTCATCTGCATATCTGAGGTTATTGATATTTCTCCCGGCAATCTTGATTCCAGCTTGTGCTTCATCCAGCCCAGCATTTTGCATGATGCACTCTGTATATAAGGTAAATAAGCAGGGTAACCATATACAGCCTTGACGTACTCCTTTCCCAATTTGGAACCAGTCTGTTGTTCCATGTTCAGTTCTAACTGTTGCTTCTTGACCTGCATACAGATTCCTCAGGAGGCAAGTAAGGTGGTCTGGTATCCCCATCTCTTGAAGAATTTTCCATAGTTTGTTGTGATCCACACAGTCAAAGGCTTTGGCATAGTCAATAAAGCTGAAGTAAATGTTTTGTGATTTGCTTGATCTAATAAAATTAAATTGACTTTAAATAAAGAATGTAACCAATTTATAATTTGTATAATTTCTGAATTTATTTGTACATTTTATATTGTATTTCCATTTACCTGTCCTTTTTTCTTTGTTTTTTGCTCTCTTTTGAGTCTTCAGTTTTTCTTTTTCTGGTTTTATATGCACATGTGCATGCACGTGTGTATATATTTTTTCTCACTCCATTATGCCTCTACTAGTTTATTAGATATGACTTATAATTCTCTTTCTGTGATCTCCTTAGATATTTTTAATATATAGTTAAATTACAAATATCTAAGGAACTTCCCGGATGGCTCAGCTGGTAATGAATCTGCCTGCAATGCAAGAGACCTCGGTTCAATCCTTGAGTCAGGAAGATGATCTGGAGGAAGAAATGGCTCAGATGGACATGACTGAGCAACTAACACTCATTTTCAAGGTTATTTAACCATCTTTTAGAATAATATATGCATTTTCCAATACTTTATTTCTAATCATCCATTCACAATTTATATGCTACTGCAGTCATGTATTTTAATTCTATATTATTTGTTAACCCCTTGAAACCATTCAGTTCAGTTAAGTTGCTCAGTCGTGTCCGACTCTTTGCGACCCCATGGACTGCAGCACGCCAGGCCTCCCTGTCCATCACCAACTCCCGAAGCTTACTCAGACTCATGTCCAATGAGTCGGTGATGCCATCCAACCATCTCATCCTCCGTTGTCCCCTTCTTCTCCTGCTTTCAATCTTTCCCAGCATCAGGGACTTTTCCAATGAGTCGGTCCTTAAGACTGTAGTATTGTTTTAAACAGTCCATGCTTTAGAATATTTATCCAAATATTTAACACAATATTTGGTCATTTTTTTCTTTTTATTTCTCAAACATTCTTGTGAAGATCACTTCCTCTTAGTAGAGCACAATTTGGAATTTTCTTTAATGTCAAGGCCCCTAATAAGAATATTAAAATGTCTTTACTTTTCCCTCATTCTTAAAATGATATCTTCATTGGACAAAAATTCCAGATTGACAGTTATTTTCCCTCTGAACTATAAAGTTATTTTTCTACACTCTGCTTCCAACCACTGCTGTGACTGAAAAATTAATTATCAGTATAATTGTCACTTTTTTGGAGGTAATATTTCTTTTCCATCTGGATGCTTCGAGGGTCTTCTCTTTGTCTTTGGTTTTCTGCAGTTTCACTATGATGAACCCAGTGAAACTTATTTATTTGTCTCATTTTGGACACACTAATTGTGTGTCCCATGGACAGAGGAGCCTGGTGGGTTTGCGAAGAGTCAGACACGACTGAGCGACTACCAGTAGCACTTATATGGGGGCAGGGTTTGCTACTAGTCCCAGAGCACAGAATATCTTCAATTCTCAATGTTTCAAATTCTCTGTGTTCTATGAGGCCGTAAAAATCAAAACCCATCCCCCCAACCCCGTTTTAGCAATACCATCAAGGAGAGGGCTGTTCTCAGTGTTCTGTTTCCATCTCTGAGTTCTCACTTCATTTAAATCTGGGCTCTCTCAGAGCAGTTCTTTCTGTTGCCAGCAATCAATTGCCAAAAAAAAAAAATTTTTTTTAACTATTTTCCTAGGAAGTTTTAGTCAGAGTATCTTGTTCATTATGCCACAAGAAATAAATTTCTTCCTTTCATCCTATGGTATTCAATGTTTTAATTACATTTTGGTAAATTTTTAATTAAAAATAGAATAAAAGAATTTCCATGTTTTCAGTTTGATCAATGATGCTCTTATTTTTATATAAAGTAACACATCCATGGGATTGATGTGTTCTTTACTCAATATGATTCATCACAGCTTTGCAAATGCTCATTCAACGAACATGAATTAAGTTCTTACTACTTGTCAGACTTTGTGTCATTCATATTTGTATACAGCATCTCATTCCATGTACTCATCAGAGATAGAGGGTTCTAGGGCTGAATTATATATTAAAAAGGAGAAACAGTATCAGATAGAAGTCTGTGCAAAGCAATTATTGCTTGTTACGTGCCTATATTAATAGGTATATATATGTACTACCAGTTAATCCTTGTATGCATAAATGAGCAAACAAATAAACATAGCATTAAATAAATCCAAAATACATGAATGACCTTAATGCTGTGAAGGAAAGCTTGTGGAGCTTGGGCTCTAATACCAGCTTTGACAGTTCTTAAGACTAGAAGGCTGGACTGCTCAAGTCATTTCTCTGTCCCACAGTGCCCAAGATCAGTAGGAGATAATAATACTCCATCTAACGTAATAAAAGGCATCCCAAATGGCTCAAAGAATCTGCCTGCCAATGCAGGAGACCTGGGTTCGACCTCTGGGCCAGGAAGACACCCTGGAGAAGGAAATGGCAACCCACTCCAGTATTCTTGCCTGGAAAGTGCCAGGGACAGAGGAGCCTGGTGGGCTAGAGTCCATGGGGTCACAAAGAGTTGGACTTGATTTAGTGACTAAACAACAACAATGTAATAAAAAGAGGGATTAAATAAATAAAGTATGTAAAAACACCAGTACTAAGCATCTCTTTCCTCTTAGTCATCTTTGATAACTTATCAGTTGTGTGACCTTGGACAGGTTACTACCTCGGTTTCTTAACCTATGAAATGTAAATAATAATTAATATAATTATTTTATCATCAATATAATAATTATTATATTATTATTTTATTACATTGTCATGATTACTAGATGACTTAACATATGAGTGCCTAGAACATTATCTTGAACCTGGTTTAAACCTTCATAGATTTTAGCTATTCTCATCAGTTATGGTCTCAATTTAAGAGAAACTCTAAATTGTACTAGCTTTTTTAACATAGGAAATAGCATTTTAAAAAAATGTATTTCCTCTAATTGTAAAATAGGAACACATTCATATAACTCACAAAGATAAATCAGAAAGGCATTAAAAAAAAGTAAAAGCGGCCAAAAATGGCACTCCTGCTATAACATTTTAGATTTTAGATTCAGAAAATTCTGGAAGAATGTATACTAAAATATTGGTAGTGGTCTCTGCATGTGGGGGCACAGTGATTTTTAACTTTATGTAGTAGGTACATAATGTTGATATAAGTTTAACTCTAAGTATATTCAAGCAATATAGGCATATGTTGTTTAGTAGCTGTCGTATCCAACTTTTACAGGCTCCTCTGTCCGTGGGATTTCCCAGGCAAGAATACAGGAGTGGGTTGCCATTTCCTTCTCCAGGGTATCTTCCCCACCCAGGGATCGAACCCATGTCTCCAGCTTGGCAGGCAGATTCTTTACCACCAAGCCACCTGGAAGCCTATGTGCATATGTAGATATATCTAATTGTCTCTTTATAATTCAGTTACTGAAATAAGGCCAGTTAGCAGTGTCTAAATTAAGACTTTAATTGATTCAGTCCTCTATTCTTTTCTTTCTTCATCCATATGTTAATTCAATCCAGCATCTATATTCATCTGTGCATCCATTCATCCATTTATTTCCTATGTGCAAGGCTCTGTGCTGGCTGTTAGGGACAAGTAGAGGGAGATGTCTCAGTCCCACATTTAACAATCCAGCGAAGCCAATAGAACAATGAATCTGTAAGCAAGGAGTTTCTAAACAGTAACGTATATTACATGCCAGATGGAAGTGCAGGAACACAGAAGTAAGGGCACCTGCATCCACCCCAGAGGGGTAAGTGAGAGGTGCAGAGCTGCAGAGACTTCTGTGAAACTCAGAAAGTTTTCTTCAGAGCTTGTATTGAAGACAAGTCCCTGGTAGCGCAGCAGTAAACAATCCCCCTGCAATGCAGGAGACCTGGGTTTCAATCCCTGAGTTAGGGAAATACCCTGGAGGAGGAAATGGCCACCCACCCCAGGATTCTTGCCTGCAGAATTCCACAGACAGAAGAGCCTAGCGGGCTACTGTCCATGGTGTTACAAAGAGTCAGACAGGATAGATCGACTAACACTTTCACTTTCAGGAGTTTGCCAGGTACACACAAGAAATGCATTCCTTGGATGAGAATACTTAGTGATGTCTGGAAAACCTGCTTCCTTCCAAGCCAATGAAGACTGCTGGTTCTGTCCTCCCCGTAAGACCAAATCTCCCTTATTTGAGAGCTGAAAGTAAGGGCATTCAATCTAGTCGTTCAGTCATGTCCAACTCTTTGCAACCCCATGGACTGCAGCATGTCAGGCTAATCTGTCCATCATGAACTCCAGGAACCTGCTCAATCTCATTTCCCTCGAGTCAGTGATGCCATCCATCCATCTCATCCTCTGTTATCCACTTCTTCTCCTGCCTTCAATCTTTCCTAGCATCAGCATCTTTTCCAATGAGTCAGTTCTTGGAATCAGGTGGCCAATGTATTAGAGTTTCAGCTTCAGCATCCAATGAATATTCAGGACTTATTTCCTTTAGGATTTACTGGTTTGATCTCCTTGCAGTCCAAGGGACTCTCAAGAGTCTTCTTCAACACCACAGTTCAAAAGCATCGATTCTTCAGTGCTCAGCTTTCTTTATAGTCCAACTCTCACATCCATACATGACCACTGGAAAAACCATAGCTTTGACTAGACAGACCTTTGTTGGCATAATAGTGTCTCTGCTTTTTAATATGCTGTCTAGGCTGGTCATAGTTTTAATTATAAGGAGCAAGCACCTTTTAATTTCATGGCTGCAGTCACCATCTGCAGTGATTTTGGAGCCCCCAAAAATAAAGTCTGTCACTGTTTCCACTGTTTCCCTATCTATTTGCCATGAAGTGATGGGACCAGATGCCACGATCTTCATTTTTTGAATGCTGAGTTTTAAGCCATCTTTTTCACTCTCCTCTTTCACTTTCATCAAGAGGTTCTTTATTTCCTCTTCACTTTCTGCCATAAGGGTGGTGTCATCTTCGTATCTGAGGTTATTGATATTTCTCCCAGCAATCTTGATTCCAGCTTGTCTTCATCCAGCCTGGCATTTTGCATTATGTACTCTGCATATAAGTTAAATAAGCAGGGTGACAATATACAGCCGTGACATACTTCTTTCCTGATTTAGAACCAATTTGTTGTTCCATGTCCGGTTCTAACTGTTGCTTCTTCACCTGCTTACAGATTCCTCAGGAAGCTGGTAAGATGGTCAGGTATTCCCATCTCTTGAAGGATTTTCCACAGTTTGCTGTGATCTACACAGTTAAAAGCTTTGGCATAATCAATAAAGCAGAAATAGATGTTTTTTCTGGAATTCTCTTGCTTTTTCTATGATCCAACAGATTTTGGCAAATGATATCTGGTTCCTCTGCATTTTCTAAATCCAGCTTGAACATTTGGAATTTCACAGTTCATGTACTGTTGAAGTCTGGCTTGGAGAATTTTGAGCATTATTTTGCTAGCGTGTGAGATGAGTGCAATTGTGCGGTAGTTTGAGCATTCTTTGGCATTGCCTTCCTTTGGGATTGAAATGAAAACTGACCTTTTCCAGTCCTGTGGCCACTGCTGAGTTTTCCAAATTTGCTGGCATATTGAGTGCAGCACTTTCACAGCATCATCTTTTAAGATTTCAAGTAGCTCTACTGGAATTGCATCACCTTCACTAGCTTTGTTTGTAGTGATGCTTCCTAAGGCCTACTTGGCTTTGCATTTCAGGATGTCTGGCTCTGGGTGAGTGATCACACCATCGTGATTATCTGGGTCATGAAGAAATGGATTGGTGGTGGTGGTGGTGGTGGTTTAGTCGCTCAGTCGAGTCTGACTCATTGATACTCCTTGGACTGTACCCCACCAAGCTCTTCTGTCCATGGGATTTCTCAGGCAAGAATATTGGAATGGGTTGCTATTTCCTTTTCCAAGGGATCGTCCCCACTCAGGGATCAAACTTGTATCTCCTGCTGGGCATGCAGATTCTTTACCACGGAGCCTCCTGGGAAGCCATTAAATGGATTATTAGTAAGTAAAACTGAGTTTCTTTGTTTTCTCAAGCTTTGAGCACTAGGATTTAGGCTAGAACAAGGGGACAGCCATGGGCTCAGAACCAGAAAGCCTGAGCCTTCATCCCCTGTCTGCCATCCACAAGGTGTTTGAACCCAAGCAAGATCTTTATTCAATGAGTCCTGGATTTCCCTATCTAAAAAGAAATACAATAGAGTCAATTTTCTCCACCATCTTTCATTTGCTGGACGCTTAAAATGGCAGCATGTTTGATTGTGACAATAAATGACTATGGCTACAGTAAAAAGAGGTTATGCAAAAAGAGATTAAGCTTTGAAATCAACCAGACTACAGTCCCAATTTTTCCTCTGTCACTTGCTAGATAAGGGTTACATGATATAAAGTATGTAAAGCACCTGGGAAATGCCCATCATCAAATCCTCTTAGTTATTGGTTCTTTGAACTTGGAGTCATAAGACAGTAACACCTCCAGCATTTAGTGACATTTGGAGACTAAGATAAATTGCCCTGTTACCTCATCTATAAATAGAGATGTCTCACAAGATTTTGGCCCCATGATGTCACTTTAGGCAATATGTGGGGAAAGTCTTAATCAGTTCAATGGTACCGAAAGGATGTGACTACTCATTACATGGTAATTTGTACAACGAGATATATTGCTGAGAAGATTAGTAACACGGTGAGGGTCCTGTCCTACAGTACCAGAGTGAGAATGAGAAATGAAGCGTAATGACGTCTCTCCTGCTTTCTGATCTATGCAGAAGGTGAATTGCCAGAATCTAATGTACAGAAAGGGGTTTCCCAGATGACTCAGTGGTAAAGAATCCATCTGCCAATGAAGGAGATGTGGAATCGATTCCTGGGTTGGGAAGATACCCTGGAGGAGGAAATGGCAACCCACTCCACTGTTCTAGCCTGGGAAAGTCCATAGACAGAGGAGCCTGGCGGGGTACAGTCCATGGGGTCACAAACAGTCAGACACTTTAGTGACCAAAGGACAACAAAATACAGAGAAGTCACAGCAGAACAAGTGGATTCAGTGTAATTGGATGTAATGAAATGGACACTAATTTAGAATCCAGAGCCCAGATTTCTTTTTAGATTCTGACCCATGCTTACGTTTTGAAGGTCAGAGCAGGAGCCTCTTTGGACTGTGGAACAGATAACTTGTCTGTGTTTATCATTTTTAGGAAATTTAATTGTTATTTTGTACTGGAGAATAGTTGGTTTACAATGTTGCATTAGTTTCAGGTACACAGCTAGTGATTCATATACACACATCCATTCTTTTTCAGATTCCTTCCCCATACAGGTTACTACAGAATACTGAGTTCCCTGTGCTATACCATAGGTCCTTATTGTTTATCTGTCTTATATATGTGTGTGAGTCGCTCAGTCATATCCGACTCTTTGCGACCCCATGAACTATAGCCTGCCAGGCTCCTCCGCCCATGGGATTCTCCAGGCAAGAATACCGGAGTAGATTGCCATTCCCTCTCCAGTCTTATATATAATAGTGTATAGTTGTGAATCCCAAACTCCTAACTTATGCCTCTTTCCCATACTTCCCATTTGGTAACTACAACCTTGTTTTTAAAGTCTATGACTGTGTTTCTGTTTTGTAAATTCGTTCATTTGTATCTTTTTTTTTTTAGATTTCACATATAAAGTGATATAGTATGATATATTTCTTTCTATTTCAGATTTATTTCATCTATTATGATAATCTCTAGGTTCACCCATATTGCTGCAAATGGTGTTATTTCACTCTTTTCACAGTTGAGTAATATTGCATTGTATACACAAACCACATCTTTATCCATTCCTGTTAATGGACACATAGGCCTTGCCTATATGTAAATAGTGTGCTCATTACCATCACCTAGAAGAGTATCTTGTATGAGTCAATTGAATGCATAAATGAAGCCCTTTTTATAATTAATCTTCTTCGCTATGCAATGGAGATTATAATAGCTGTCAGTTAGAATTACTGGGATAACCAAAAGAGGTCTCGCCTAGGACACAGTAGGTGCTTGACATAGAGCACATCTCTCCCGCACTGATGAGAGGCTCTGTCCTATATTGTAGGAGGATTTATTTTTTCCCATTTATTTTTATTAGTTGGAGGCTAATTACTTTACAATATTGTAGTGGTTTTTGCCATACTTTGACATGAATCAGCCATGGATTTACATGTGTTCCCCATCCCGGTCCCCCCTCCCATCTCCCTCCCCACCCCATCCCTCTGGGTCTTCCCAGTGCACCAGCCCTGAGCACTTGTCTCATGCATCCAACCTGGGCTGGTGATCTGTTTCACCCTTGATAGTATACTTGTTTCAGTGCTGTTCTCTCTGAACATCCCACCCTCGCTTTCTCCCACAGAGTCTGAAAGTCTGTTCTGTACATCTATGCCTCTTTTTCTGTTTTGCATATAGGGTTATCGTTACCATCTTTTAAAATTCCATGTATATGCGTTAGTATACTGTATGGGTCTTTATCTTTCTGGCTTACTTCACTCTGTATAATGGGCTCCAGCTTCATCCATCTCATTAGAACTGATTCAAATGAATTATTTTTAATGGCTGAGTAATATTCCATGGTGTATATGTACCATAGCTTCCTTATCCATTCGTCTGCTGATAGGCATCTAGGTTGCTTCCATGTCCTGACTATTATAAACAGTGCTGTGATGAACATTGGGGTGCATGTGTCTCTTTCAGATCTGGTTTCCTCGGTGTGTATGCCCAGAAGTGGGATTGCTGGGTCATATGGCGGTTCTATTTCCAGATGTAGGAGGATTTAATATGGCCTTTTCCTACAAGTTCCACCAGAGATCTTGTAGTATGTCCATAAGTTAAGTGCCCTTACAACTTCCACAGGGCTCTGTCTTAAATTGCCTTCTTCATTGGAATTAATGATAAACAAAATAAAACAATAGTTTTATTAAAATAGTTTCTGGTAATAACACTCAAGATACAAAAAGGACAGATGTCTAACTATTCCCCATCTCTAAAAACATTCAAATTCATAATCCAGCATCTTAGAAGTCTCATATAAAATAATCAGATAAAAGAAAGGGATGGAAGATTTTGAAAGTTCCCTAATAAGCCTTAGATTATAACTGCAGTTGCTAAGTCCCCAGTTTTCTCCAGAGCTATAGAGGGAAACCATTGAGAAAAGGAACGATTTCTTGAAAGACAGCAAGTTTTTAGAAGTAAACTCAAGGTTAGTCTGGGATAAGCCATGTCTCCTGTGCATCATACGGAACTTGGACCCAGGTGAGAAGTGTGGCCTGATCCCTGGGCCAAGGACCTGACATGAATGAAAAGCCTGGGAGGTGGAGAAATGACAACACTGCACAGGAAATGTTGGGATCAAATGTATACAATGTTCAGTGATGGCAACTAAAAGACTGGAAAAAGCAGCCTGAAGATAGGGAGAAAGGTCCAGAAAGGCTGTGCTGAGAATATTTTCTTCAGTGCAGTCTTAACAATAAGAATCTTAGTTCAGCAAAGTTTTGCCAGAATCCATACTGCCAGATTCATAGTTTTGAAAATAATGCTGGGATTAACCAAGTTTCTATCACTACATCTGTATAAAGTGAATCCTAGTAGGCAAATATAAACAGATAGAAATAATGGTTTGAATGCTGGCCTGTTTGAGTTCCTGTAAGTCATAGAAAGTTTCATTTGCCCATGAAAACACTCAGAGTTTTACATACAAGAAAAAGAAAAGAGCAGGTAAGAGGAGACAGTCTGCCTCCATCCCATCAGCATGGCTCAGAGGAGACAAGAATTTGTTCAAAGTAGTGGGTCTAGAGAGCCACGTTTTTCTGCCAAGAAACACATGGCTTAGTTGCCCACTTCTGTCTCCTCCACTCCATCTTCCACAGGCCAGGTTCACTGGCGGTGAGAAATTTTGTCCTGACAAAATAGATTTGCCTGGGCTCATCTGCTCCAGAGCTGATAATATGTCCTAGAAACACATCACTGGGCCGTGTCATTTTGCACTTCAAGTCTTGGGTCTATTTCCAGAACTGAAACATAAGTGACATAGACTGTCTCTTCTTCCAAAGCTCTCTGGGTCTAAAAATAAATCTTAACCTTGCAAAGCTCAGTCTGTGATTCACTTCTGCTTTAGTTTTGTTTAAAAGAAGTATTAAAGTTAGCAGAACTGCCATCAGAATTTTAAAATTTCAAAATGGATATCTATAGATATAACCATAATACATGTGTTGGTATGCATACATGTGTGTGCGTGCACATGAGTGCCATTCCTAAATTACCAGTATGTACCTGATACAAGCATTATGTCATAGGATGATCCTAAAAATTATATGTGTTATTATATATTTGCCATCATTTCATGGCAAATAGAAAGGAAAAAAAGTGGAAATAGTGACATATTTTATTTCCTTGGGCTTCAAAACACTGCAGACAGTGATTGCAGCCATGAAATTAAAAGATGTTTGCTCCTTGGAAGGGAAGCTATGATAAATCTAGACAGTGCATTTAAAGGCAGAAATGTCACTTTAGTGATAAAGGTCCATATAGTCAAAGCTATGGTTTTTCCAGTAATCATGTATGGATGTGAGAGTTGGACCATAAAGAAGGCTCAATGCCAAAGAATTGATGATTTCGAACTGTGGTACTGGAGAAGACCCCTGAGAGTCCCTTGGACTGCAGGGAGGTCAAACCAGTCAATCCTAAAGGAAATCAACCCTGAAAATTCATTGGAAGGAATGATGCTAAAGCTAAAGTGACAACATTTTGGCCACCTGATAAAAAGAGCCCGACTCATTGGAAAAGACCCTGATGCTGGGGAAGATTGAAGGCACAAGGAGATGGGGACAACAGAGGATGATATGTTTGGATAGCATTACCAACTCAAGGGATCTGAGTTTGAGCAAATTCCGGGAGATAGTGAAAGACAGGGAAGCCTGGCATGCTGCAGTCCATGGGGTCACGAAAGTTGGGCATGACTCAGCCACTCAACAGCAGCAACAACACATGTATTATTGTCTTCAAACGTAAGCTGGACAAAGTACTGAGCTGTGGGCTTAGTTGCTCAGTCATGTCAGACTCTGCAACACCATGAACCCATCAGGCTCCTCTGTCCATGGGGATTCTCCAGGCAAGAATATTGGAGTGAATTGCCATGCCCTTCTCCAGGAGATCTTCCCAACCCAGGGATCGAATCCAGGTTTCCCGCATTGCAGGCAGATTCCCTACCATCTGAGCCACCAGCGAAGCCCAAGCTAGACAAAGTATGTACACTCAAATCTATCTGATTTTAACGCTGTGTTACTTCTACTTAGCCATGCTGATTTATAAGGTTCTTACCCTCAAAAGGAGAGGAATTGGTATTTCAAGAGCCACGTGGGATCTCAGAACAGTAGAGTTGAAAGTTTCCTTGAAGCACATTTACTCACATTTCAGGCATCTCGTGAGCTGTCTGTTACAGCTTGGGCACCAGCTGGACACCCAGCATGTCAATCATTCCTTCAGATGTGTCATCACACCCTGTCATCAGCTGTTAGAGGCAACAAGTGCTGTGACAAAGGATAGCCCAAGATGCTTGACATTTCAGAGAGGATCATCCACCTCAGGCTGGGGCAGGAGCCCAGAGATGAGGAGCATCAAGGAAAGTCTTCTGGAGAAAGTTTTCTGTGTTACTATTCACCCTACTCCCTTCTGGGGCTTCCCAGGCACTAGTGGTTAAAAAAAAAAAAAAAAAATCTGCCTACCAATGCAGGAGATACAAGAGATATGGGTTCAATCCTTGAGTCAGAAAATGGCATCCCTTGGAGTAGGAAATGGCAACCCACTCCAGTATTCTTGCCTAGATAATCCCATGGACAGAGGAGCCTGGTGGCTACATTCCATGGAATCACAAAGAGTCGGACACAACTGAGCGACTGAGCTCTACTCCCTTTTATGGTTTGAGGTCTTGCAGAATGAGTCACAGTAGTCAAGATGTGAAAACCACCTAAATGTCCATCAGTGAATGAATGGATAAAGAAAATGTGATATAGGCATGCACTAGAATATTATTCAGCCTAAAAATAAAAGGAAATTTTGCATTCTGCAATAACATGAGTGAACCTGGAGAACAGTAAGCTAAATGAATTAAGCCGGTCACAGAAAGACATACTGTGTAATTCTACTTGTATGAAGTATCTAAAATAGTTAAATTCATGGAATCAAAGAGTGGAATGGTGGTTGTCAGGGCCTGGGGAGAGGAAGAAATGAGGAGATATTAATCAATGGACATAAAGCTTCAATTAAGCAAAATGAGCAAATTCTAGAAATGTTCTGTCTAACATGGTACTTACAGTTAATACTATACCATGCATTTAAAAATGTATTGAGTGTAGATCTCACGTGGAAAAAAAAAATAAATAACCAACTCAGGAGTCATAACCAGGGAAAACAGTACCTACAAATGCAGGGAGACCCATGACAGGCACCCAGCCATCAACTGGCATCTTCTAACCCTTGCCAGCTAGCAAGGATCAACACGAACACCCTGTCCATGCTATGCAGAAGTGGAAAGCTCTACCTAAGAATTTCACAAATCTCAGCATAAGTAATTGCTCAGAGCTCTCTCTGGTTCAGAATGAAGAACAAGAATTAAGAAACAGCAGGAAAATTTGACTCCACTTAGAATCGTCCTGAGCCACATTGGAACAAGTGGGAAGAGAAAAATCTGAAATACTGATCCTGTCTTTATTTTAACATTTTATATTTTCTCAGTGGATATTTTGCATTAATTTTAAAAAGTTGCACTCAAACTAGGCTCGGCTTGACTCCTGAGTTTTTTGGTGCCCCCTTAAATTTTGTTTCCAAGGTGAATGCCTCACCTGCCTCCCCCTGAGCTCCGTCCTAAGCCTCTGGTACATTCTGGGCTGCAGGACGTAGACCCAAAAGTGGGCTCTGCCTCTTACTAGTAGTGACAAAACCTCACTGTGCCTCAGTTCCCTTATCTGTAAAGTGGGGAGAATGAGAGCCCTCTCACTGAGCTGTGAGCTTTAAACTGAGTTAATACCTGGGCTGTGATAGAACATGGCCAGCCCCCTGGCAACTACAGCATTAAGTTATAACGAGGACACATAATAAGTGTGAGCCGTCGTCATCCTGCTCATCCCCACTTCTCACCATAGCAACGACCAAGACAACTCTGGTGCGTGAAGCAAGGCTTGTGGCTGAAGACTGAAGCGTAAAAGAGAATGGAAACTTCATGCCCTCCATCACACACAACTTAAATCCCACAGAAGACATTCATTCCTTGGGGCCACTTTCCCCTATTGCTCCAACCATCATGTTGCTCAGCTTCCTAACCTCCTCTTGACCCCTCCCTCTGTCCTCCTCTGCATCTCCTTCTCACCTTCTTGCTCCTATGTTGTCCAAGTTCTTGTTGATCTATACAGAATATGTTGACCTTCTCCAGCCCCATCTTCCTGTGTTAGGAAAACACGAAGCCAGTGTGTTTAATAGAGATGCAGACAAAGGGAATGACCTTGTGGACACAGTCGGGGATGGAGAGGGTGGGGCAAATTGAGAGAGGAGCGCTGACATATACGCATTGCTGCTGTTTAGTCACTAAGTCGCGTCTAACTCTTTGTGACACCATGGACTATAGCTCAGTAGACTCCTCTGTCCTTGGGATTTCCCAGCCAAGAATACCAGAGTGGGTTGCCATTTTCTTCTCCAATATATACATTACCATGTGTAAAATGGGTAGCTAGTGGGAAGTTTTCCAGGGTGCGCTAGTCATGAACAACTCACTTATCAATGCAGGTTAGACATAACAGACCTGAGTTCAATCCCTGGGTCGGGAAGAGCCCTGGAGAAGGGAATGGCTACCCACTCCAGTATTCTTGCCTGGAGAATCCCATGGACAGAGGAGCCTGGTGGGCTACAGTCCACAGGGGGACTCAGAGTAGGACACGACTGAAGTGACCTAGCACAGTGGGAAGCGGCTCTATAGGGGGCTGGGCTCGGTGCTCTGTGATGACCTAGAGGGGTGGGATGGGGAGGTTGGTGGGAAGGAGACCCAAGAGGGTGGGGATATATGCAAACACATAATTGATTCAAGTTGTTGTATAGCAGAAACTAACACAATGTTGTAAAGCAATTATCCTCCAATTAAAAAAGAAAGTAGCCCAGTGCCTGATGCATAAAAAGAATTCAGTAAATCCTACTGTTTTATTATTTATTATCATCATGTGTTCAGTCGCTAAGTTGTATCTGACTCTTTGTGACCCCATGGACTGCAGCATGCCAAGCATCCCTGTCCTTCGCTACTTATCACTATTAAAATGATATATTATTGATAGCAAAAAAAAAAGACTATGTAAATGATGACTTGCTGAACAACAGGGAGACACCGGCCACCCACACGGAGTCAGCAAGGAGCTGCCTCACTATCTGATCTCCCACCCCAGGATGATTTTGATTGGAGACACAGTTTCAATGCATCCACACAAAGGAAGTAGAATCACTGGATTTCGTGCTTAGAGATCCCAGAATAGGCGTGCAGTGAATGAGGGAAAGGGTAGTCCTCTGTCCCAGGTCACGAGAGAGCAGGAGACAGACAGCAGGGTAGCAAGCACCTGTTATTTACAAGGTGGTTGGGGCAGAGGTCACTAACTTCACAGACTCAACTTGAAGTGGTGATTTTAGAAGGTGCCCTGAGCAGGGAAAGCAGGAACCCCAAGCTCAGGTCCTTATCTGAATGTCCAGATTCTAGGTGGGAGCGGGTAGTCACACTGTGAAATGCCTCAGCAGTAACTCAAAATATCTGATTTCTCAGCAGACAAGCTCAGTTCAGGCCAGCTAATGTAGCCATTTTTTTTTTTTTTTAATTTGAGGTTGTTGGTTTTTTGTTGTTTTTTTTTTTTAATGTGCAAAAAGAACATCCCAGAAACAGAGGAGGTTTTGAGTTATTAACAATGAACCACTACATCAGAAAGCCCCCTCTTCACTTTGTAAATTGGAATATAGTGCAAACAGATGTAAAAGAAGATGAACACTTTAGGATTAAATGCAAACCCTAAAGTTGTATTGAGGTTGAGGTTTTCATTGATGTTGACCAAAAAAAAAAAGTTGGGGGGGGGGGGAGGGATTTCCAGGTATGATAATCTAGGGAGCTATGATGATAAACATAAGAATGTTGTTTAGTCGCTAAGTCGTGTCTGACTCTTTGTGACCCCATGGGCTGTAGTCCACAGGCTCCTCTGTCCATGAGATTTCCCAGGCAAGTCTACTGGAGGGGGTTGTCACTTCCTTCTCCAGGGGATCTCTCCAAGCCAGGAACTGAACACACGTATCCTGCATTGGTAGGCGGGTTCTTTACCACTGTGCCACCCGGGAAGTCAAAGAACTGAGGAATCGCAGGATGCTTGGTATCGGTGATTCCCAGCAACATATCATGGAATCTCCCGCTGGGACATTTGGACTTTCATTAGGGACACTGAGAGTTTACACTCGTGTTGTTACTGTGGAATGTCAAGTCCTAATTTTGAAAGCTGTTGGGGGCATGTTATAAATTGGAGGGATTTTGAGGATGTAGGGATACTAGCGGGCTTTCCAGGTGGTGCTGGTGGTAACGAATCTGCTTACCAATGCAGGAGACATAAGAGACCTGGATTTGATCCCTGCATCAAGAAGATCCCCTGGAGGAGGGCGTGGTAATCCACTTCAGTATTTCTGCCTCGAGAATCTGATAGTCAGAGGGGCCGGGTGGGTGAGCTACAGTCCATGGGATTGCAAAGAGATGGACACTACTGAATTGACATAGCAAGCAAGCAAAGACCAAGTCCTAGGTGGTATATGTAACTTTGGGGATTCCCTAGTGGCTCAGATTTTAAAGAATCTGCCTGCATTGCAGGAGACCCAGATTCAATTCCTCGGTTGGGAAGATGCTCTGGAGAAGGGAATGACAACCCACTCTAGTATTCCTGCCTGGAGAATTCCATGGACAGAGGAGCCTAGCAGCCCCCCGTCCATGGGGTCGCAAACAATCAGACCCAACTGAAGCAACTTAGCACACACACAGATACTAGTACAACCACTCTTTCCCCCACCCAGACCCTCCTCGACTGTTATACTCCTATGCAGGGCAGCGCGTAGGAGTATCTTCTCCTAATGTGCTATCTTTTGTTGCATCAGCATCTACCGTGGTGGCGGCAGGAAATTCTGAGATGGTAGCAATAGATAAGAGAAAGGAAATCAGGCATTATCAGGCAACCACCAAAGGCTATCTTCTTGCTTCTGGACAGTGAGCACCATCAGGATAAGGACGCTGTCTCTCTGGGTCACTGCTCTGTCCTCAGGAGGCAGCACAGACCCTGGCACAGAGCAGTCTTTCAATAGGAATTTGTTTCATTAATTTTATTAAAGTAAAATTTATTTACAATTTATTAATTTCTGCTGCACAGAGAAGTGATTCAGTTGTATGTGTATATATACATTCTTTTTCATTTTCTTTTCCATCATGGTGTATCACAGGATATCGAATGTAGTTTCCTGGGCTTTACAGTAGGACCTTATTGCCTATCCATTCGAAATGTGATCATTTGTATCTTCTAACCCCGAACTCCCAGCCCATCCTTCCTCTACTCCATGCCCCTTTGACAGCCACAAGTCTTTTCTCTATGTCAGTACATTTCTGCCTTGTAGGTAAGTTCATCTGTTAGGTTCTACATATAAATGATATATGGTATTTTCTATAGACATTGATGGATGGAAGTTATTGCCAGTGCAACTGAAAAAAAAGGAACCTAAAGATGGAATCTCATGACTGATGTCATATGCCCTCTTTCCTCTACCGTCATCCCAGGGAGGAGAAACCTGCATTTGCCTCTTCCAGGAAGAACCATTCTTATCCAGCTGACATAAGTTAGAAAGAAAACTGTGATAATAGCCCAGATCCTGAAAACTTACTTCCTAAAGTTGGACCAGCCACTTTAAAATACCATGTCTGTCTCTCTGTCCCCCTGCCTGTGTGTGGGCATATAGCCTGTCCTGTACTTGATAGATCTACTGACCATCCATCAGTGTGGATTTATCAGATACATGCTGTAGTAATTTTTAAGTGTGATTTAGAGTTTTGCGGCACTTAACATTTTGAATGTCCTTCAAAGTCCACTGTTTTACCTAGTCTTCCTAGGAGCTCTATAGGAATATCAAGGCATATATAATTATTCCCACTTTAGGGTTTAAGGTAACTGATGATTTAAAAAGTTAGATGCCTCTCCCAGAGCCATCCAGTTATTAAATGACAGTGCAACCCAGTGAGATAGATTATGGTCTTTGCTTTATTCGTTTCCCATTTCTGTCAAGTAGATGGGGATACAGAAGCTCCAAGATTGCTTGGCTCAGCCAAATTCATTCAGGTGCCATTGATGGCAGTACCAGGACTCAGGCCAGCAAAGTCAGGTGACCTGGATTTTCTTTCTAATATCCGTGCTGCCTGTCTTCTCCTTCCTCATTCTCAGTCCCCCGACTCTGTCCTGTCTGGAATGACCCCCCCTTCCCAATAGGTTCACCTTTACGATGTAAATTACATGACCGTCTGGCAAAAAAAAAATGTGTTCCTTATTCCTTCAGACCTCACTGAACACCCTGTCTGTACCCGCTCGCCCTGACTTTGCATTTGCTCATTTTGCCCCTGCATCTCAATCCGAAGCTCCCTGAAGGCAAGTGCGATGTCTTGGTCATCTCTGCATGTCCCAGAGAAACTCTGGGATGGGCATCAGGTACATGGCAAGGGGCACTGAACATGAAGTCTGAATGTATACGGCACTGAGCTGAAAATGCAATGAGCTAAAGATGGAATCTCTTTAGCTGTATATATGTCAGATTCATTTATTCATTTTCACTCTTATGTACACTTTGCATTTTTCCCCCAAAATTGATGCTAAAAAATGTTTTTCATGTATTCACGACTGCAGCTGTATTCTTGAGAAAGTGAAAGTGAAGTCACTCAGTCATGTCCAACTCTTAGCGACCCCATGGACTGTAGCCTACCAGGTGCCTCCGTCCATGGGATTCTCCAGGCAAGAGGACTGGAGTGGGTTGCCATTTCCTTCTCCATAATTGAGAGTGCTATATTAATGGGTGCTGTATTGGAAGGATGCACTTTTGGAAGGATTCATTCCTCCTCTCACGAGTTCATTTGCTCAGATGAAGAGGTCTGACAGTTGTCTACAAGTATCCTGCCCAGCATCGAGGGGAGGGGGCTCCTTCAGCCCCACAGGACAATCTGGGTGGCGCATCACAGTGTCCACTACAGACAGGCTTGGTGTGGTTCGGATTCTCTCTCAGGCGCAATGGGGAAGCCCATGGAGCGAGCCTGGTATTTGCAATTGACCCGCCACTCCATGTAAGCTCTTGTTTTCTGTTGACATGATGCTGAGTCCTTGGTACAGACCCAGACTGAACCAGCGACCCAGACTATGGGAAGCACCGGGGTTGTTTCTGCCTCCCTTGAGGCCTCTGCTCCGAGCAGCATTATCCCAGTCATGCCCCTGCAGCTACCCACCACCCCCAAGCATGCCATCCACTCCAGGGGGCCTGTGGCACCCACTCCACTCCACGAGCCCTGCCACACACAACCCAGCTGCCCCTGGGAAGCCAGCTCCTCTCTACTTAGCGGTCTAGAGCAGCCTTCAAAGCACAATCTTACTCCCCTATAGCTTTAAGACATCAGGGCAAAAATCACACATTCTGATCTAATACTTGATTTTTCTTTTTCCCATATGAAAAGCAGCCCCACCATGCTCAGAGGCTGGGGGCTGGGCAAGCTTCCAGAGGCAGCTGCCTTGAGCCTGTCTTAGCTGTGGCTTCACTTCCAGCTGTAGCAAAGGTCTGCCTCTGAAGCTCGAAGCACGGGCTCCCAGGCGGGCGCTGCCTGCTGGCTTCAGGCATCTGCCTTTCATCTGCCTCTAAGTAGGTTTCACGTTGCTGTTTTTAGTTCTTGCTACAAGGACAGCTCTTGGGCGGGGAAGCAGACACCCGCAGCGCTGAAGAGAAAGCAGAAGCGTGATGATGGGAGAGTAAGAACAATCGTAGCAGGTCATCCTCGTATAGTTCTGCGTAGTCTGTAGACTGCATCTTCAGTCTCCTGAAAAGAGCTAATGGCCCAGCCATAGAATCCCTGGGTTTTTTAGGGATTAGAAGTAAAGAATGTTTATGCAGCTTGGTTAAGATTGCACAGCAGTGAGCACTCAAGAAAGAATTGTGATACTCAGAGGGTGTGGGTGTGTGTATGTGTGTTGTAGAGAGAGGCAAAGAATGAATGATACAGGTACAGAGACAGTTAGAGAGAAACCTTTAAGATCTCTTTCAAAAATTTCAGTCCAGTCTCTGACCGATGCAAGAATGTCCTGGATAGATTCCAAAAACCAAAGCTTACTCATTGCTTCTCAAGTTAGACTACAGTGTTGTTGACTCTAAAAACTAAAGAAGTGAAAATGTTAGTCACTCAGTCGTGTCTAACTCTTTGGGACCCCATGGACTGTAACCTGCCAGGCTCCTCTGTCCGTGGGATTCTCCAGGCAAGAATACTGGAGTGGGTTGCCATTCCCTTCTCAAGGAGATCTTCCTGACCCAAGACATTAAACTGAAAATAGGAGACAGTAGAACAGAACACAGACTCTAAATGATGGGCAGTTCTGGATTTGAGTCTCAGCCATTCTTCTTTGTATGTGACACAGAAAAGCAAAAATGGTAACTGCTCAGTTGTGTCTGACTCTATGTGACCCCATGGACTGTAGCCCACAGGCTCCTCTGCCCACAGAATTCTCCAGGGAAGAATACTGGAGCGGATATATGACACAGAAGAACTTAATATTTCTGCATCTTGGATGCTTCACCGTGCAGTAGTAATAATGTCCTTCATGAGAAGAGCTATGTAAAGCTCCCAGAACTTACCAGGAGAACTCTCTGTAATGATGGGAAATGTTCTAAATCTGGACTCTCCAATATGGTAGCCACATGTTACACATGAATATTGAAAGCTTAAAATGTGACAAGTACAACTGAGAAAATGATTTCTTGAGTTAATTTTGAGTAACCACATGAGCATGTGCAGATCTGGAAGCTACAAATCCATGACCCCATTTGTCCTCTATGACTATTCTGTGACTTATACGATGCAGAGATGATGCATTTTATTAATGAGGAAGTTGAGTCCCAGAGGAGACCCGGCTGAAATCTCACATGGGCACCTCACGCCACCAGTGGGCGCCTAAGTTTGGGAGCTGTAAAATGTCCCCACCCGCCCAGCTCAGCAGGCACACGCAAGCCCTCAGGCCAGCCAGGCATGGGCTGAGCAGAGGAAGTGTTTTGCCGAGAGAGCCAAAGCCACTGACAAAGGATTATTCATTGTGTCAGTGTTAAGGCATTCTGTCTAAACCATTTCCCATCACCAATAGGAAAGTGTAGGCTGGGGAAAAGGCTCAGAGTTGTTCAATCAGTTTCACGCAGCCTCACTCAGCAGGGCAAGAAAGGGCTTAAAATTTGATGCTAGACTATGCTCTGCATTAGCCAGAAATGGTTCTAACTCCAGATCAATATTCTTAAAATTCCTTCATTACAGTGGGTTTGAGCCTTGATATATACCAATATTCCTCAAGGAGAAAGGCATCTATTATGGGATGAAGTGTGTCCTCCACACCCACCAAGTTCATATATTAAGGCCCTAATCCACAGCACATCAGACTGTCACAGTATTTGGAGATAAGCTCTTTAAAGAGGTCATTAAGGTTGAACTGAACTGAACTGAACTGAAGGCTAAAATGGTGCTTTCCCAATAGCTCAGCAGTAACAAATCCACCCGCAATGCAGGAGAACCAGGAGACATGAATTCGATCCCTGTGTTGGGAAGATCCCCTAGGGAAGGAAATGGTAACCCACTCCAGTATTCTTGCCTGAAAAATCATATGGACAGAGGAACTTGGCAGACTACAGTCTATGGAGTTGCAAAGAGTCAGATATGACTGAGCATGCGCACAAGGTAAAATGAGGTCATTAGAGTGGATCATAATCCATTACAGTCAGTATTCCTATAAAAAGGGGAAATAGGGACACAGATGTACAAAGGAAGACCAATCCAAGCAAACTTACACTGTCATCCTTTGGTTTCTATGGAGGCTTGTTTCCAGGCCTCCCATAGATACCAAATCCATGGATGCTCAGGTCCCTTATATACAAGAGCATAGTATTTGCATAAAAACTGCACACACTGTCTGGTATAATACCTAGTAGAAGGTAAATACTATGTCAGACGGCTTACCAGGTGGCACAGTGATAAGGAAGCCACTGCCAATGCAGGAGACCCAAGAAATGAGGGTTCTGTCTCTGGGTTGGGAAGAGCCCCTGGAGGAGGGCGTGGCAACCCACTCCAGTGTTCTTTCTGGGAAAATCCCATGGACAGAGGAGCCTGGTGGGCTACAGTCCGTGGGGATGCAAAGAGTCAGACACAACTGAGCACACACACAATTGTAAACACAGTGGAAATGCTATGTAAATGGTTGCTATTGCACAGCAAATAGAAGTTTTTCTTCTTGGGACTTTCTGTAATTTTTTTCCAAATATCTCCTATTAATGGTTAGCTTAATCCATGGATGCAAAACCTGCAGATACGGAGGGCTGACTGTACAGCATTTATTTGATCAGTCTTCCCAGATGATTCTAGAAGCGGCACAGGTGAAGAACCTCAGCTTTAATTCACCAAGGAACAACGCTCATTACATAGATGTCAACAGCAAGGATGATAATAACAACTCAAAGCATTATAGCTTTTTAGAATTAATACAGCAGTTTTGTATACATTTTTACCATGTTGTTGTAATGATAATTGTAATGAGAATTAATCATCATCCCAGTTTACAGAAGAGCCTCTGGAATCTTGTTTCAGTTCACAGAGTCTATAATTAATAAAGCCAGATTACCCACACTACTTCCTGGACTACTCAATCCTGGGCAAATCCATTTCATCACTTTATCTGCTTTTTACCAAAACCGACTTTCAGCAGGGTGAATGTGCATCAAAATTTGCCCAAGGCACTGCATGTCTACTGCGTTTTCCCAAAGTAATTATGAATAACAACACCTTCTTTCACTCTCAGAAGCATCTGTGTTTACATGATTTATCTTACGGTCAACTTACAGATAAGCCACTCTTCCCAGTAAAAGGTTTCCTGTGGTGGTGGTTGTTTAGTTGCTAAGTCATGTCTGCCTCTTTGTGACTCCATGGACTGTAGCCCTCCAGGCTCTTCTGTCCATGGAATTTCGCAGGCAAGAATACTGGAGTGGGTTGCCATTTCTTTCTCCAAGGGATCTTCCCGACCCAGGGATTGAGCCCATGTCTCCTGCCTTGGCTGCACTGAGCCGTCTGGGAAGCCCATGGTAAGGGAATGTCTTTGTGCAGTTCATGGTCTCACAGGCACATCTATTGGGTAAAACAGACTGAACAGTGGGCTGTTCTATAGAAAACAAAGCCTATCCAAGAGCCCAATTCAGGAGACCAGGACCCTGGTTTGACCTGCTTCAGGCTTGCAGTGGGAATTTAGATAAAGAAGAAGGAATTCAGCTAGATGAACCTTAGTTCAACTCAGCTTGAATTGTCTGGTTAATTTGATGAGTACTTAATATATTTAAGCACCATCCCTACTGGTTCAGACAGTAAAGAATCTGCCTGCAATGGAGGAGACCCTGGTTTGATTGCTGGGTCAGGAAGATCCCCTGGAGAAGGGATTGGCAACCCACTCCAGTATTCTGGCCTGGAGAATCCCATGGACAGAGGAGCCTGGCAGGCTACAGTCCATGGGATTTCAAAGAATTGGGCAAGACTGAGTGATTTTCACTTTTCACTTTCATTTTCAATGTGTTTAAGGGACTGTGCATTGGGGTGGGCAGTAAAAAAAGGAATGAACCCCCTTTGGGGGAAGGAGGACATATATGTGATGTGAGGTTTTGCCCCCAGACATCTGAAATTTGCATTCATTAGTTGGTTACAATAGCAAACAAACCCCAGAAAGATCAGTCACTGACCATAGAAAGGTTTACCATTTTGTTCATGCAAAGTGTGTGGTGAGTCCCATGGTGTCCAGGGCAGACCCTTACCAGCGGTTCAGGGATGCAGCCTCACATCTGGCAGCCTCACCCTTTGGAGCAGTTACCTGAGGCAGGGACCCACGGAGCCGGGCAGTGATGACACACTTCCTGTTTTGCTCACACTCCATTGACTAGAACTAGTTGCCTGGCCCTGCCTAGGAAGTGGGTTACTTGCTAAACCCCACCCTTTGAATTTCAGTCCCCAGCTAGCCTTTCAACCCCGTGGTCTACAGTTTCCTGCCTGCCTCCCCAGCTCCAGACAAACTCTCAATGGACAACAGAGAAGTTGTCCCCATGCCTTGGCTTTCTATTGTCCCTTCCTGCCTTTCTTAACCTCCCTGTCCCTTGGCCCAACACCTAAGTGATATCTGCTTGTATCAGTTTCCTAAAGATGCTACAACAAATTACCACAATTTTATAGACAGCTTAAAGCAATAGAAATGTATTCTCTAACAGTTCTGGAAATCAGAATTCTGAAATAAAAGATGTCTGCAGACAGCGCACTCTCTCCTAGCTTCTGGTGGTTGGCAATTCTTGGCACCTCTTCACTTGTAGCTGCATCACTCCATCTCTGCCTCCATAATTCCATGGGCATCTTCCCTCTGTGTGTCTGTGTCTTCACATGATGTTCCCCTCTCTGTGTCTGACTTTTTTTTTTCTTCCTATGCGGTCCTGAGCCATATTGGATTAAGAGTCCACCCTACTCTAGTATGAACTCAACTTAGAATTTAATCACACCTGCAAAGACCCTGTTTCTAAATAAGGTTATATTCACAGATACCAGGGGTTAGAACTTCTACACATTTTTTGGTGAACACAGTCCAACCAAAGTCACTGAGAAGCCTCCTCAGGTGCCCTGGAGCAAAATTACTCCCTTCCACCTCTGTGTTCTCATGGATCATATGCCATATACCATAAGGATAGCTTTGTTCCAGTGTGGGAGTTACTGGTTTGCACACTTCTCTTGCCCATTTTGTGGACAGGGATGATGTCTTGGTATCCTTGACATCTTTCTAGGAGAATTTCCCATAATGCCTGAAGCTGTAGTCTTGTCTAGAACAAAGGACAGGGGTTTTGGTGACAGGTATTCCCTTGAATTCCAATCTTGCCACATCCTAGCCATGTAGTTAGAAGAAGATATTTAACCTATAAGATTTTCAGTTTCTCCTTCTTTAAGTTGAGATCCCTAACCCAGCCAAGCCAGCTTAAGCCACAAAAGGAATTCATCCTTCCCTGAAGAAGAGCCAGTCCAACCTCACCTTACCAAAGTCCCCTCTAGCGATTATATTCTCTGGACCTGCCTCGTCTCTGATGACTTTCACTAATCTGAATGGACCTGAAGGGAAAAATCAGATTGTTCTCCTGAGCTCTGCCCACGTAGGAAGCTAAAGAGCTTCAGGAGGCTTGAGCAGTGACAGAGATTTCAAAAAACCAAAGTTTGACTGGAAATGCTGGAAGCACAGAGGTATTTCTGAGAAGCAGTGGGGCAAGTCAACACACAAAGCAATTAGCGCTCCCAGTGCACAGGCTGGCAAGGAGCAACATCAGCCCCCCAGGCAGGATTGGGGCTACAGCATTATTTTCTCTTCTGTTAGATCAAATGCAGAAAGGTAGACAGCGTGAAGCTTGAGTTGCAAGGGGAAATGACAGGCAAATGCAGTAAACAGAACTAATTAACTTCAGCTTCATTCCCAGGTTACAAAGGGCCAAGTAGGCACAGCAAGCTGGCGGGGGTAACAGTGGGGTTTCTGGCTTTGCCTATTGACCTGGAGATAACTTGTAAGATACCTCCCAAAGTGTCTGCCCAGGTGTCTCCTTTTAGATCCAAAGTGTCCAGTGGAATGCTTTCTTTGAGACAAATATTCACCCTTCCTCCTTCATCTTTCCTCATTGTCTCCTCTTTGCTCAGAAGCCTTCTCTGAAATCCCCACTGACCTCTGTCCCCCTTCTCTGAGCTCTCAGCCAGAATCCAGTGCTGACCAAGCAGAGGGAGTGTGACGCAAGGTTATGGGCAGGACTGAGGACAGGACTGTCTGGATGCAGCTCAACCTGTGTGATCTTAGCAGGCAACTGAGCCACCCTGCATCTCATTTTCCTTGTCTGTAAGATGGAAGTCCTGAATGTAAGTTCACTGGTTGTCCTAAGTATTCATGGGAGTATGTAAATTCAATGCATGACCATCATCTTTTCATGATGGCACCCAACATGGTTTAACCTGTCCCATTTCAACCCACCTCACAGGGCTGCCATGGGGAGTCAATGAATTATTGCTCATGAAGGCACATCACAAAATCTAATATTTTTTATGTTGCAATTGCTGGTCCTATTGCAATTTTGTCTACTTCTTGTATGTACATCTTTCAGCCCAACTCCATTCCTACTGCTCAGTATGGTGTGGAACAATTATAAAGGCTTGGAGTAGAAAGATGAACAGACTCTTGATTTTCAGAGAACTTGTAGACATCCAAGAAGGCATCATGGTCAAGAGGAAAGAGCATTAGTTCTAGGATCAGATATACCCGGATTAAGGTGTGCCATCTCCTTCAAATTGCTCATCTCTTTTTCCTCACTTGCAAACTGTGGTCAAAATTGAACTTCCTACGTAGAGAATAATAATAAAACTAGAGAATGTATTGAGTTGGCCAGAAAGTTCATTCAGGCCCAAGAAAACTTTTCCGCTAACCCAATAGATGGAGTGTTAACATACCACTCTGAGTATAGTAAGTACTAAGTAAACATGCACTCTCATCAGATCCTCTGAGAAAACCACAAACCACTAAAAATGGTGAGGAAGATAATCATAATTAACAGCACAAATGATGATGCTCTCAAGCTGAAATAATGTTCTGTTCAGTTCAGTTCAGTCACTCAGTCGTGTCTGACTCTTTGCAACCCCATGGACTGCAGCACGCCAGGCCTCCCTGTCCGTCACCAACTCCCTGAGTCTGCTCAAACTCATGTCCATTCAGTCAGTGATGCCATCCAACCATCCCATCCTCTGTCAACCCCTACTCCTCCTGCCTTCAATCTTTCCCAGCATCAGAGTCTTTTCACATGTGTCAGCTCTTTGCATCAGGTGGCCAAAGTATTGGAGTTTCAGCTTCAACATCAGTCCTTCCAATGAATATTCAGGATTGATTTCCTTTAGGATGGACTGGTTGGATCTCCTTGCAGTCCAAGGGACTCTCAAGAGTCTTCTCCAACATCACAGTTCAAAAGCATCAATTCTTCAACACTCAGCTTTTTTTATAATCCAACTCTCACATCCATGCATGACTACTGGAAAAACCATAGCCTTGACTAGATGGATCTTTGTTGGCAAAGTAATGTTTTTGCTTTTTAATATGTTGTCTAGGTTGGTCATAACTTTCCTTCCAAGGAGCAAACATCTTTTAGTTTCATGGCTGTAGTCACCAGCTGCAGTGATTGTGAAGCCCCCCAAAATAAAGTCTGTCACTGTTTCCACTGTTTCCCCATCTATTTGCCACGAAGTGATGGGACCAGATGCCATGATCTTAGTTTTTTGAATGTTGAGTTTTAAGCCAACTTTTTCACTCTCCTCTTTCACTTTCATCAAGAGGCTCTTTAGTTCTTCTTTGCTTTATGCCATAAGGGTATTGTCATCTGCATATCTGAGGTTATTGATGTTTCTCCCTGCCATCTTGATTCCAGCTTGTGCTTCATCCAGCCTAGCATTTCTCATGATGTACTCTGCATATAAGTTATATAAGCAGGGTGATTTTATACAGCCTTGATGTACTCCTTTTCCAATTTGGTACCAGTCTGTTGTTCCATGTCCAGTTCTAACTGTTGCTTCCTGACCTGCATACAGGTTTCTCAAGAGGCAGGTCAAGTGGTCTGGTATTCCCATCTCTTTCAGAATTTTCCAGTTTATTGTGACCCACACAGTCAAAGGCTTTGGCATAGTCAATAAAGCAGAAGTAGATGTGTTTCTGGAACTCTCTTGCTTTTTTGATGATCCATTGGATGTTGGCAATTTCATCTCTGGTTCCTCTGCCTTTCCTAAATCCAGCTTGGCCATCTGAAAATTTATGGTTCACATATTGTTGAAGTCTGGCTTGGAGAATTTTGAGCATTACTTTACTAGTGCAATTGTGCAGTAGTTTGAGCATTCTTTGGCATTGCCTTTCTTTGGGATTGGGATGAAAACTGACCTTTTCCAGTCCTGTGGCCACTGCTGAGTTTTCTAAGTTTGCTGGCATATTGAGTGCAGCACTTTCACAGCATCGTCTTTTAGGATTTGAAATACCTCAACTGGAATTCTATCACCTCCACCAGCTTTGTTCATAGTGATGCTTCCTAAGGCCCACTTGACTTCACATTCCAGGATGTCTGACTCTAAGTGAGTGATCACACTTTCGTGATTATCTGGGTCATGAAGATCTTTTTTGTATAGTTCTGTGTATTCTTGCCACCTCTTCTTAATATCTTCTGCTTTTGTTAGGTCCATACTATTTCTGTCCTTTATTGAGCCCATCTTTGCATGAAATGCTTCTTTGGTATGTCTAATTTTTTTTGAAGAGATCTCTAGTCTTTCCCATTCTATTGTTTTTCTCTATTTCTTTGCACTGATCACTGAGGAAGGTTTTCTTATCTCTCCTTGCTATTCTTTGGAACTCTGCATTCAAAATGTGCATGGCTTAAGTTAAGAACATTTAACTTAGCTTTCATCCTATAAATGTAAAGAAGTTCCAGATCTTAAATGCTTCTGTTATGAGTAGCCTCTCCATATTTGCTTACCTGGGTCTAAGTTTGAGGTATTTTTAAAATATTGCTTAGTTAAAGATATGTGATGAATGCAGAAGTAGTAAGAACATTGAAAGTGGTGGAAACAAAAGTGGAGAATTTTTATGTGAGAAAATGAATAAAGATGATGAATGTCCTATGGTTTATTTGCCATGACTCTTTCAATAGTAGGAACATTCTGGAAGACAAACTGTGAATCTGTTGTGTTTGAAAAGTGTGGTCAATATGCACCAACAATATATATCAAAAGAAGAGGAGAGTGATTGTCAGACCCTGGGCTGGACTGCATCTATCAGGATGCATAGTAAACAAAGAGAGCCAGCCCATGCCCTCATGGTGTTACAATATGGTGAAAGAAACAAATGTTCCACAAAGAGTCACATGAAGGCCAGATATGCTTAATGAAAGCTATATGTTGGGATATGTCTGAAATGCTCTGCAGATTGCAAGGACAAAATAGAAGTCCCCTACTTTCTTCTTTGGTGCTCCTTTACATGGAGCCCTGATAAGGGCTAAGGAGGCTGTCTGCACACTTCATGGACCAGGAAGCCAGCAAAAATGATGGTGGATGTGGAGGAAGTCAGATAGAAAGAAGTGGACTGAGTCAGGAGGTGGTTTGAAGAGAAACTTTCCAAGACTATGGTGGCTTGATCTGGAGGTGTTAGATGGTTGAGGGTGATTTCTGAACTCTTTTATTTCACAATTGGATGACAGAAGTTTCCATTTACAGAACCAAGGAGGCCTGCAGAGATGGATGTCTGAAAAATAGGAGTCACATTTTGAAATTTTTAAATTTTAGATGCTTGTCACCCATATAATTGTAGATATCAGGGGTCCCCCCTACACAAGGGCTGTTCATGCTGTCAACCACCATTTAATACTGTAACACAAACTTTGAAACAGGTAATATACATATCAAGCCCTCTATTCAGAAAGAGAGCTGGGGTTCAAATAAAAAGATCTCTAACCAAACATATTGGAGCTTTTATTCCATTGTCATTAACTGTGTGACATCTGGAGGAAAACTGGGAAAATTCCTTTATGGTTCAAGCTTCATTAAAATCTAGGAATAATTCCCATGTCACCAAGTGATTTTGAGAATAAAAAGAGAGAGAAATTGTTTTATCGCCAGACACTATAATTTCCCTGTTCACTTTTCCACTTCTCTTTCTTTCCTCTATTGCCCTGTTACTTGGTGATAGAACTGGAGTAAGTTGTTATCAGATATGTAATGAAAGATTGTTGAAATTGTTTGGGAATGCTAAAAAATTACTTGCCTTACCCCAAGTTTCTGACCATTTCAGATAGAGATAGATAGATGATAGATAGATTAGACAGATAGATAGAATTATATAGATCTATATATCTAAGAGATATAGATATATCAAGTGTCCTCATCTTATTTTCCAACAACACAATGATATGAGCATTTTCTAGCTCCCTGTAATTGTGATCTCTACTCTCCAACTGTTTCATCTTCTTTCTCTTGAGAATCTGAGCATCTGAGGCAGAGGCAATTATCTGTATTCTTTCTCTCCTGTCTCAAGTCTGCAGCCTTCTGCTTTGCCCACTGCCCGTCCTAGAACAGAATGCAATTAAATGACTTCAGAAGGCAGCTGGAGCTCAGCCTTCATGAGAGCCAACACGCACCTTAGACAGCTTGGAAATGCTTTTCGATCAATATGCTCTGGGCAGGGGTCACTCAGAGGGTACTTAGATCCTTTAGAGTTCTTCAGGAGCTGACCTCGTCAAGTTGACCCAAAGCTGAGTAGACACCAGGAAGAGCACGAAGGAAATGGAGGGCCAGAAGAGAAGGCTTTCATTAAGCTGTGATGGGAAGTGAGAGTGGATCAGGGGATGTTGATTCCCAAAGTGGCTTTGGCGTTTGGCAAGATTGCTATGAAATGGGAGTGAGGAGAGGGCATCTTTTTGTGTTTTTCTCCTCTTCGCTTTATGCAAATACCTTCCTCACAGCCATTGTTCATTTTCCCATCTGTTTATTCAGCAAATGTGCATGGAGATAAATGTGTATGGGCATAAACATCACCCTCAATTCTACTGACATATTGTACTGGACTGCCCACTATGGCATATATACAACAATAATGCCTGCCTGGCTTGCGGTAAGCTTCTCATAAATCAGGATTTATTGGTATGATTACTAAAGAAGCCTATGAACTTATGAATGAAGGCAAGGATGGATCAATAGATGAATGAATCAATGAATGAATGAAAAGGAGAGGAAGGATGCTCAGCCCAGCCTATGAGATTGCATAAGGAATAGGAATGAGGTGCACTAGAGCAAAGAAAGATAAGCTTTCTCACTCAAGCTATGCTGGTGTAATTAATTTTATTGGCTCCTACCTTCTCAGAGTTCACACTTCATTTGGAGAGAGCATGTCACCATCATTTCTGAATCCCCAACACATAGTGCAGGGCTCTGCAGAGAGTGAGAAGAAAGTGGGTATGTACCTGGATGAGGAGATGCCGGTTAGAATCCCAGTTCTGCGACATGCTACCTGTGAGAGCTCAAGCTGGTCCCTGGAGCTCTGGGCTCTTTGTTTTCTCCTCTACATAAGAATCCGCCTGCAATGTGGGAGACCTGGGTTCGATCCCTGGGTTGGGGATGATCCCCTGGAGAAGGGAAAGGCTACCCACTCCAGTATCCTGGCCTGGAGAATTCCCATAGTCTTTGAGGTTGCAAAGAGTCGGACATGACTGAACAACTTTCACTTCACTTCGCTTCCACATAATAAAGGTCATAAGAGCCTCTCTCAGAGAATCTCACAGAATGGTCGCAGAGCCCAGAGGGGAACAAATATGTATCCCTGTAAGTTGTCAACCATCAACTGCTATTTAGAGGCAAACTTGTGAACAAGACATCAGCAGGCTTGGGAGTGAAATGACAGAAAACAAACCCAACTCAACTCATGATACAATATTGAATCAGCAGCCACAAGGCTGGAGAATTTTCAGAGAAAATAACCTGATTTTCAGAGTAGGAGCTTAGGAAGGCTGTTTTCTGGTGCATCCCTTAAGTACCATCCATCTTCCATTACTTCTAACCCCTGCGGGCCTCAGAGGTTCTGAGATACCATGTGTGTACTGGGGTTGGCTGGCAGCAGCAGAAACACCAGGCATGGCTTTTTTTAATTTCCTAAATTTTTATTAAATGTTTATGAAGCTTTGAAAAAAAGTAGATAATTGGGCTTCCCTTGTGGAGGCTCTAATTCCATGTCTCTAGAGAGACTGTCAGAGAAGACAATGGCACCCCACTCCAGTACTCTTGCCTAGAGAATCCCATGGATGCGGGAGCCTGGTAGGCTGCAGTCCATGGGGTCGCTAAGAGTCGGACATGACTGAGCAACTTCACTTTCACTTTTCACTTTCACTCATTGGAGAAGGAAATGGCAACCCACTCCAGTGTTCTTGCCTGGAGAATCCCAGGGACGGCAGAGCCTGGTGGGCTGCCGTCTATGGGGTCGCACAGAGTCGGACACAACTGAAGTGACTTAGCAGCAGCAGCAGCAGCAGAGAGACCCTGACTGTCTACTAATAAAAGGCCTCCAATGAGCAGTCACAGTGGGGACCACTGTCCTGCTAACCACTGTATTGCCTTACCCCCCACATGCTCTACTGCTGGGAAGATGTTGTCATGAGACCTGCTTAGGTTTGTGAGACACTGGCCTGGGGGTAAGGGCAAGGAGCTCCTCACAGGTAGACCTGCACATTCTGTGAGGTTAGCTGGAATTCTAAATCTTGGGTTGAGGTCTGGCCATCCTCTCACCAGCCTTGAGAGATGTTAGCATCTCCTCAGCCTGGCTGGGTCAGAGTTTACTTCTTGTTCCCAGAATGAGTGAACTGTCAGGGGATCTCCCAAGCGAACACTCTATTGCCTTGAATCTCAACTGTCCATATGTTTTGGGAAGTCAAGCCCCCTCTCATCCCTCCTCCTTAAGTCCAGGCCAGTTTAGCTCTAGTTAAACCGCTAGTGGCTATAAGCACTAGTTACTGAGCAAGGTCTTTTATACAAGCCCACGAGGGAGGCTGGCTTTGCTATCTTCACTGAAGATGTCGAGACAGAGGCTAACATCATTTTGTGTGTCCCAGGCAGCTAGGAGCTGAGTTCCTCTCTCCCTGCCTCCAACCCTTACCTCCCAACCCCTCTGCTCCGTTCTGCAATGATGCCGGCATCTTTCTAGGGGCTGCCACATCCTGGTGAGTAAGGTCGAAACAATCCCTACCTTTTAGAAAATGAACATTAATTCAGAGAGAAAAAAGGAGTAATATCTAAGAAATCGTTGTTATTATTCAGTCACTTAGTCGTGTTCAACTATTTGTGACCCCATGCACTGCAGCACACCAGGCTTCCCTGTCCTCCATTATTTCCCAAAACTTGCTCAAATTCATGTCCTTGGAATTGGTGATGCTATTTAACCATCTCTAACTGGCAGAGGATGAGATGGTTAGGTAGCATCTCAGAAATAGATATTTGCAAACTCCATGAAGTCCAGGGATGATGTATAAGAGGGGGCATTGATGTCATCTGAGTTAGAATGTTACCCTGTGTTGAAATCCAAAGGACAATTAGAAAACAAAGCAAAGAGTGAAGAAAAATAAACAAACTTCCTACCTGGAAGAACCACGTGGAGAAAGAGTTTGAATTTGAAGGGCTAATGGCCTTTTCGAGGAAATGAAAGGTCGAGAAGGCCCAAGTTAGAGAGAAAGCTTGGAGTCAACCTGCAAAGGCCAACAAAAGACAAGCCATGTGGTCCCTGTGGTCTTTGCTCTGAGAACAAAGAGATGCTGAAAGTGTCAGGCATGGAAGTGAAGTGTTAGTTACTCAGTCATGTCTGACTCTTTGCAACCCCATAGACAGGGGCTCGCCAGGATCTGCTGTCCATGGAATTCTCCAGGGAAGAGTGCTGGAGTGGGCTGCCAGTGGGATGAACATAAACTGATACATTTTAGAGTATCCGTAGGCTGCTTTCTGGAAACAGGCTGGAGGGGGACAAGAAGGAGAGAGTGTGGAAGGTTCCTAAGAGGCTGCTCTCCAAGTGCCAGATGGTGCTGAAGTCCACCTCATTGTCCGCTAAACCTCATGCCCAACGTCAGAGTCTACAGAAGCAGAGTCTGCAACAGGGATTCATGTGTGAGTGACTTACGAAACTCGTACCGGCAGGAGCATCCTGCAGGGGGGACGATACCAGGAGGGCCTGGAGAGTTATGAGAAGGTTTTCCTGACCCTGCAGGAAGCTCCTGGGCCTGAGTGGCACAGAGATTGTTGAATGCAGAGGCAGGGAGCTGAGTGAGCAGCTCAGGATGCCCTCAGGGGTGAGAGCGAACAATCCCTCTTCCCTGGCATCACCAGGCCGGGGGCTCCAGTCGGTGAAAAGCAATCTTCCTGAAAAGGGTGCAAATCTTAGCAGTCAACCCCCAGCAGCAGAAAAGGGGTGTGCCAGCCCAGTAAAGGGCACCCAGTGGGGCCACCAGTATCACCTGCTGCACTTCCACCCGTGGACCCAAGTGGTCATATTGTTTGAATAACTGAGTCAATGTAAAACAAGCTGATGGTTACCGGGGATAAGAGAGGAGAGGAGGGGTAAATTGGGAGATTGGGACTGACACATGCATACTATTATATACATATGTAATAAGGATCAGTAGTATTGATCTACTCAATACCTTTAGAAAGGAATCTAAAGAAGAGTGGATTTATGCATATGAAAGGGCCATCCACTCCAGTGTTCTTGCCTGGAAAATTCCCTGGACAAAGGCGTATGGTGGGCTACAGTCTATGGAGTCACAAAGAGTCAGACAAGACTGAAAAACTGAGCATAACTAATTCACTTTGCTGCATACCCAAAACAAACACAACATTGTAAGTCAACGATATTCCAGTGAAAATTAATCTTAAAAATGTTGTGTGTGGTTTAGTCGCTAAGTCATATCTGACTCTTGTGAAAGGATTCTTATTTTGCCCAGGCTCTGAAGGTCAGAACACCGGGCCTTTGGCTACAAGGCCAGGCTTGGGAAGTGTGTGTGATGAGCCTCGTCTTCTACATAAAGGAGGTATTTGTGCTCCGATGTCTGGGGCTCAGTCTGGGTCCACAGTCCTGCGGCTGAGAAACTCACAGTTTTCTCCAGTGAAACAGATCCATTCTCTGTAATTGTCAACCTTCCAGCCAACCATGGAGAGGGGGAAAAATAAAGTTTAAGCCCTTGAAAGAGGAAGGCACGGCTGACCTGGCCATGCCTCTGACATTAGGTGATGTTTACCCAGCATAAGTAAACCGGAAACTAGGAAAGCTGGGTTCTAGAGCTAGTTCTGTGAAAGAAAGGGGTCAGAAAGCTCTCCCTGCCTGCGGTGCAGGTGAGGAAACTGAGGAACACAGAGGCAAAAAAACGCCTCCTCAGAAATTCATAGGTAATGAGTGTCAAGACTAAGTCATTTTTGAAAGCACACACCATGCATTTGGGACACGGTTAAAATGTAGTCTAAAAGCCATATTCTGAAATATTGTGCAGCCATCAAGTATGATTTCACGGAGGCCTGCTGCACAAGCAACACACACACACCCTTAGCACAATAAATGCCCCCCTCTCTTCATTCCGTTAACCCTGAAGGAAATCAGTCCTGAATATTCACTGGAAGGACTAATGCTGAAGCTGAAGCGCCAGGAATTTGGTCTCCTGATGCGAAGAGCTGACTCACTGGAAAAGATCCTAATACTGAGAAAGATTGAAGACAAAAGAAGAAGGCAACAGAGGATAAGAGGAAGAAATTGGAAGCTTGGGATTAACATACACAGGACTATACATAAAATAGATAACTGTTGACTAAAAACAGGCACAGTGTGAGAGTTGCGAGTTAAGTTTTATTTCAGGCAAAAAGGACTGCAGCCCAGGAGGCAGCCCCTCAGATAGCTCTGAGAGACTGCTCCCAATAAGCAGTGGGAGAAGATCAATATACAAGATTTTGGTGAAGGAAAAGTTCAATACAACTAAGCACTCATTTTACAAAAGGTTTTCTACTAGTCTTGAGGATCTGATGTCATCATGAAGAGATGTAGTCTTTTTCTAAATATGAGGGGATGCAAGGATTGGGATCATAAAATCTGTTCCTGAAAATATCCAACTATATAAAGACCTGTCCCACCAGATTCCCTGGAGCAGAGAGTGCCTCACTCCACCCTGAACTCCCGCAGGAGGTGTTGAAGGTCAGCAGCTGCAGATGTATATCTGAAACTAACTCAACATTGTAAATCAACTCCACTCCAATAAAATATTTTTTAAAAGACACCTTGAGATTAGGGTCTAGCAAAGCACATTGGTGTTTACCTGTCCCAGCATCACTGTCCTCCCTCAGTTCTAACACTCTATACTACTTAAATGTGACCTAAACTACTCAGGCTCCATACTTTTCCACTTGGAGTGGGGAAGAGAGAGTTCAGTTCAATTCAGTTCAGTCACTCAGTCACGTCCAACTCTTTGCAACCCCATGGATTTCAGCACACCAGGCCTCCCTGTCCATCACCAACTCCCAGACTTTACTCAAACTCATGTCCATTGAGTCGGTGATGCCATCCAGTCATCTCATCCTCTGCTGTCCCCTTCTCCTCCTGCCTTCAATCTTTCCCAGCATCAGGGTCTTTTCAAATAAGTCAGTTCTTCGCATCAGATGGCCAAAGTATTGGAGTTTCAGCATCAGTCCTTTCAATGATTATTCAGGACCAATTTCCTTTAGGATGGACTGGTTGGATTTCCTTGCAGTCACACCTCGGTTCAAAGGCATCAGTTTTTCAACTCTCAGCTTTCTTTATAGTCCAACTCTCACATCCATACATGACTCCTGGAAAAACCATAGCTTTAACCATAGGAACCTTTGTCAGCAAAGTAATGGGAAGGAGAGAAAGAGCTCCCAAATGCTGGTTGGCTGCAATCACTGGAATATTCCCATTTCACAGGAATTCCATGTCCTAGGCAGGTATCAATGTCCCAAGTTAAACGCATGCTTAACTGTGTCATACTTAACTCATCCCCATCCCCGTCTTTGCTGCTCTGCCTCTTTATCCTTTTGGTCTAGACATTTGCCACCCTGATTGAAATTCAGGAAACCCATATTTCCATATTTAACACTTTCACAGCGCATTGGAATTGCGTGTTCATTTTGCTTATTTCTTCCTCTAAATTGAGAATCCCTAGAAGTCAGGGCACCATTTCTTAAAGTATTAGCTCACTGTGTGCCTGACATTTAAATATAACACTATCTAAAATTCAGAGTGTTTACATCACATGGGCACCATCTTCTTTAGTCCTGTGTATACCATGAAGTATTGAGCCCAGATGGCTCAGCAGTAAAGAATCTGCCTGTCATGCAGGAGACCCGGGTTTGATCCCTGGGTTGGGAAGATCCCCTGGAGAAGGGCATGGCACTCACTCCAGTATTCTTGCCTGGAGAATCCTATGGACAGAGAAGCCTGGCAGGCTGCAGTCCATAGAGTCACAAAGAGTCAGATATGACTGAAGCAACTTAGCATGCATGCATACAATAAGCTAGATTCTGGTACTACACCTGATTTGCAGACAAGAAACGAGAGCTTTAGAAGTGTGTACTGACCTTCCCCAAGTCTACACAGTGACAAGGTCAGCAGCTGAAATTTGAATTAGGCAATTATACACCAGAATTCTTATACTCACCATTGTATTATGTATTTGTAAAAACTCAGAGAGGGATTTTTTTAAGTCATCAGCTCATTAAACCAATTATTGAGCTAGTTAAGGAGGATCCATTCTTCAGAACGAAAACTGTATATAGTGTAGATTTTTAATAATATTTTAAGAGCTTATTGAGGTGTTTGTGTGTGTGTGTGTGTGTGTGTGTGTGTGTGTGTGTGTGTGTGTGTGTATGCTAAGTCACTTCAGTCACGTCCGACTCTTTGCCACCCTATGGCCTGTAGCCCACCAAGCTCCATTGTCCATGGGATTCTCCAGGCAAGAATATTGGAGTGGGTTGCCGCACCCTCTTCCAGGGGATCTTCCCGACCCAGGGATCCAACCCACATCTCTCACCTCTCCTGCATTGGCAGGCAGGTTCTCTACCAGTAGCACCACCTGGGAAGCCCAGGGTATAAATTTCTCGGGGTAAATTTATATTATAAAAGCCATTGAATCATATACTTAGAATAGGTGAATTTCCTAGCATAGATTTTGTTTTTTAATGTATTTATACTGAGGTTCCCTCAATCAAACTGTAACAAGGGGGTTGATACCAAACTCACACTCTTCTTAATAAAGAAATGGTGCAAATGCACCCAGGATAGGACACCTTTACTGTGGTATCATCATTTGGACCAACGGTCATACTGGACAAGATGAACCCGGGAATGAACAAGGTAACATAAATGTCTAGTGAGAACATGGGACTTGAAATCAGATGACCCAAGTGTGTTTCTGAGCATCACTTCTTTTTAAGGTGAGCAGCCCCAAGCCTCGATTTCCCTAGCTTAGGAAGGAAATAATACCTGTTGGTTCCAGGCTGGCTTTTGCTGTTGTTCAGTCACTCGGTCATGTTTGACTCTTTGCGACCCCATGGACTACAGCACACCTGGCCTCCCTGTCCTCCTTCCCTGTCTCCCCGAGTTTGCTCAAACTCATGTCTATCAACTTAGTGATGCCATCCAAACATCTCATCCTCTGTTGTCCCCTTCTCCTCCTGCCTTCAGTCTTTCCCAGCATCAGGGTCTTTTCCAATGAGTCAGTTCTTCGCATCAGGTGGCCAAAGTATTGGAGCTTCAGCTTTAGCACCAGTCCTTCCAGTGAATATTCAGGACTGATTTTCTCTACGATTGACTGGTTTGATCTCCCAGCATCAGGGTCTTTTCTAATGAGTCGGCTCTTCACAACAGGCAGCCAAACAATCTATGTGGCATTTATCAAACAAAGGGTTAGCGCTCAAAAACATTTAAGTATTTTCTACTCCTTAAAATCTTTCAAGGCCTAGAATTTAAGGACTGAAGTTTCCAAACAAAAACTTTTTTCTGGTCTCTAAGCAACCTTTGTTCCCAAGCCACTTGCTTTGATGACCTAGACTGCAAATACCAAGTCCTGTTTGGCCCAGATGAGAACCATTCAACAGTTGTACATTTCTCAGTCGGCATTGCAATCACAGAAATACCTGCTCTAAATGGCTCAGTGCTGATCCACAGTGAAAATTTGTGGAGTGTTCAATTACCTTAGAATTGTTCATCTCTTACCTGTGGAGCCCCAGCGTCTAATCACGGAACAAGAGGCTGCAGTCGGGAAGTTGTTCGCTGCACACAAAGGCAGTTCAGTGAGAAGCCACGGGCTCCGGGCCTCCCCAGTGCAAAACAAGTTGTCCATTTTCAAAACCTGCATCATCATTCTCTTGGCAGTTTGTTCCTAACATCTTCCTGAGAGGACAGAATGACAGTGAATCTGATGCCACGATAGGGAATTTCAGGATGGAAAGAACCCAAGAAGTAGAAGTTCCAGGGGCTACCCATTTGTTGGTCTTCAATGGATGTAGTTTGTTTCAGACACGAGCCATGTTTCTAGGAGCAAGTCTATCTAGCAAAGCTTTATGCCCTGACTCCCAAGGACCCCTATGTGGAAAGGCCCCAAAGACACTTAACATTCTTATACTGAGTTAGAGATTTATTCACCCATTTCCCTATTTAAATTTAGCTTGTTTTATTGAAGAATAGTTGGTTTACAATGTCATGTTAGTTTCAGATGTACAGCAAAGTAATTCAGTTATACATATATGTGTGTGTGTGTGTGTGTGTGAATATGTATACATATTCTTTTTCGGATTTGTTTCCCTCCTATTATTGCGGTTTAGTTGCTAAGTCACATCCAACTCTTTTGAGGCCCCATGGAGTGTAGCCCACCAGGCTCTCTGTCCATAGGATTTCACAGGCAAGAATACTGGAGTGGGTTGCCATTTCCTCCTCCAGGGGATATTACCAACCCAGGGATTGAACCCACATCTTCTGCAGTGGCAGGTGGATTCTTCACCACTGAGCTGCCAGGAAAGCCCTCTGTTCCCTTATAGGTTATTACAAATATTGAATATAGCTCTCTATGCCATACTGTACGTCCTTGTTGGTTATCTATTTTGTATATGGTAGTGTTTATATTATCCATCTATTACTTATTCCACAAATGTTTAATGAATATCAGTTATCTGCCAGTAACTAGATAGGAATTAGAAACCAAATGAGATCCAGTCCCTGCCCTGAAGAATCTCCCTAACTCAGAGGCATTGCTACTCTTCTGCCCTTTCCAGAAAGACGTTGATACTCTCTCAAAGGACAGACAGACAAGGAAGTCAGTGCTTATAACCTGATATGCGAAACATGATGAGGAAACAAACACAGACCATGAGATCCAGGAGAGAGACCGCTTAGCAGGGCAGGCTGGCAAGCTAGACTCGATCTTGGTTTTGAAAGATTTGAAAGTAAGAAGCAGCCATCTGCCTTACAATCCGGGCAGAAGAAACTCTATGGGTATGAGATGCAATATTGCATGGGTGGGGGCATGGTGCCTTTAAGGGAAAATGAAGGGAGGCAGACCCTGAGGTTAGAGAGCGCCCCACCAAGCAGCTCCAGATGTGATCAGGGAGGATCTTGAAACAGTTAAGTTGGCGTCTAAGTGAGGTGATTCTGTAATACCCGGGTTTCTGGCATCAGTGTTCACATGGATACTCTGGGTACAAAACCCCACTGAAAAGGATAAAACCACTGCCCTCCCCGCCCCCCAAAAAAAGGCTCAGTTGCCCAGTAAAACTGTGCCCTCAGGAATGGAGCTAGCTCTGGCTTGTGTGGACATAGCTTGGATGTCCAAGGGTTAAGAAGAAGTGTCCAGGCTACAGATTTCCCACATTCCTTTGTGCAAAGAAAATCGGGGCTTGTCATCTAGGTGCCTTCTTTCTATGCCACTTAGAACCTCTCAGTGAATACTAAAACAGAGCACTGTAGAAAGAATCTTGGGCTTTGAGTCTAAGAGGAATCAGTTTGGATGGGCCTGCCACTCATCACTAGGAGACAGGGTGTTACATGCCTCTTGGCCTCAGTATCTGCATCTGCAAAATGGGGACAAGAACACCAGTCCTCTTAGGAGGAGAGCACCTCAGTGTCTGTCTCCCTTCATCTTCCTGTAGACGCACCAGATTCCTCACCCAGGGAATGTTGTATCTCTTACCCATAGAGTCATCTTAAAGGACTCCCTGAGCTGTTGCTCAGTAACTAAGTTGTATCTGACTCTTTGTGATACCATTGACTGCAGTGCGTCAGGCTTCCCTGCTCTTCACTATCTCCTGGAGCTGGCTCAAATTCATGTCCACTGAGTCAGTGATGCTAACCCTCTCCTCCTTTGCCACCCCCTTCTCCTCCTGCTCTCAGTCTTTCCCAGTATCAGGGTCTTTTCTAATGAGTTGTCTCTTTGGATCAGGTGAACAAAGTATTGAAGCTTCAGCTTCAGCATCAGTCCTTCCAGTGAATATTCAGGCTCTTTTTATTTTTTTGTGCTTTGACTTTTTGTAGAGGACTTTTTAATATTGTAGAAATCTATTCCAACGCGTTTATAATGCTGACTGTCCTCTTTCATTTTTTTTTCCTTTTCTTTCCTTTCTCTTTTTTTCCCATTATACTCCCTACCCTCATCTCTCTTTCTTTCTCTCTCTCTCACACACACACGTCTGTGTTTCCTGCAGAAATGAAGCCAATTTTAATAACTAATTAGCGAGGTCACAGTCACACAGAGAGCGGCCAAGGTGCTCTGAGGAGGACAGCAACCCATAACGTTGGATTTTATTCCAACGAGGTGTTGACCTCATCATTGTTACCTAGCCATGGTCCTAAAGCTGCCATCTGTCTAGACTTGATACCTATCCCTGGTTTGCTGGCAGCAGCCTGAGGACTCTGACTGGTTAGAAAACACAAAGCTTCTGAAAACCGAGTGAGTTCATTTTCCTAACAGGTGATTACTATGCTTAACGCTAATTTAGCATGAAAGGCTGGGCAATTGCTTTCAGAGATAGCTGGGTGTTGTTAGAATGAATTACAGCACTTGGCCCCTGGATGCCTGCCAGTTCAGCCACAGAGGCTAAGCCTTTAGGGAGTTTCAGCTGTTTAGTAGAATTATCGAGTTGTGTGGCCATCACCATAAAACACTTTTACATTCCCATCATCCCCATTTACATTAATCCCTGTCTCCCAACCCCCACCCTCTGCCCCAGGAAACTTCTCATCTACTTCCTGACTCTGTAGATTTACCTTTTCTGGACATTTCATGTAAATGGAATTGTACAATATGCAGTCTCTTGTTTCTGGCCTCTTTCACTTGACATGTGTTTGAAGTTCGTCCAAGTTGTAGCATGTAAAATAGCTCATTCCTTTCTATTGCTCAGTAATATTCCATTGCATGAATATGCCCCATTTTGTCTATCCATCCCCTGATTCATGAACTTTTTCAGTTCAGTTGTTTAGTCGTGTCCAACTCTTTGCGACCCCTTGGACTGCAGCACACCAGGCCTCCCTGTCCATCACCAACTCCCAGAGTTTACTCAAACTCATATCCACTGAGTCAGTGATGCCATCCAACCATCTCATCCTCTTTTCTTTCCTCCTTCAATCTTTCCCAGCATCAAGGTCTTTTCAAATGAGTCAGTTCTTCGCATCTGGTGGCGAAGTACTGGAGTTTCAGCTCTAACATCAGTCCTTCCAAAGAATATTCAGGACTGATTTCCTTTAGGATGGACTGATTGGATCTCCTTGCTGTCCAAGGGACTCTCAAGACTCTTCTCCAACACCATAGTTCAAAAGCATCAATTCTTCGGTGCTCAGCTTTTTTTATAGTCCAACTTTCACATCCGTACATGAGCTTTTAGGTTTGTTTTATTTTTTTTCATTTTTGGCTCTTATGAAAAATACTGCTGAGAATATTTGTGTGCAAGCCTTGTTTAGATACTTAAGCCTGGAATTGCTGAGACATATTATAAATTTGGCTTAAATATTTTAGAAACTGTCTTGAGAGTCTTGATTCTTTTGAATAAACCCATTTACTCTTCCCTTCACAACTAAAAAGCTAGTGATCCCACCATGAGGAGCACACCAGCTCATACTCTCTGTCTCTGCTCACACCACTCCTTACAGCCTAGGATTGAAAACAAAAACAAAAGCCATTCTTTATCTCCTGGTAAGATACTTAGTGGAAGAGATGTGAAGGGTTCGAGCCACAAAATGAGCCTGCCAGAGAAGTATGAAATCTATTTTTTTTCTCTTTTTTTCTGCCTACATGGTGCAGGGAAAAAATAAAAACACATTAGAAGGTACTGGGAAATCAAACCTTCCACTTCAAAAGGCTGGCGTGGTTCCTGAATCACTAGCTAGAGTCTTTATTTGTAATGCTATGAGCACACATTAACTGTTACCTAATTAGAATTTAATTTACTGGAGAGTTGTAGGTACTTACCAAGTGCCTAGCATAGAAATTACTTCTCTCATTTCCAATGAGCAGCCTCCCCGCTTCAACAGGTTGTGGTCCCACCAATGGGAAGCCCATACCTTGTAATTTCTTTGTAATCAGGTTGCAGATCACAAGGGAATTTTGAATCTTTTCTCCTGTTTTGCTCCCAAGTCGGTTGAGAAAGATTTTTTAGGTGGAAAAAAGAAAAGGATATTTGAACTTAGATCTACCCTGAGTTTATAGCTCCTCCAGCTATGAAATAATAGATGCTGGGGGACTGATCCAGAAGTACACCAAGACCAATATTGAAGTCATCAATGTGTTAGGAAGGGGATACAAAAGCCCACTGATTCACATTCACTCTGGAAGAGCAGAGGGGAGGAAGGCAGCATGATTCTATGGGATTTTGTTCCCTTTGTGTTCCTACACTTGAAAGGAGAATAGAATTAACTTTTACTGGGCACCCAGCTTCACACCCCATCTGCCAAGGCATTATTAGTGTTCCCATGTCGACATGAGAAACATGTGACTCAGAATAGTAAAATCAATGCCTCAGGCTGAAACCCAGGGTCTAATCACAGACATAAACGTGCCAGCTATTTCTGGCACCTAAACGGACCTCACTCTGCCTTTAGGACACTGGAAATGGGTTCAGGGTGGGTTAGCCAGTGGCATTCCGGCAAATTTTAATAAATGTTTGTCAAACAGCTCCCTGGGTGGGGGGAAATGCATACTTATATAAGTACACAAGTTTGTTACAAATTTTAGTGATATGAACATCTATCACATACCATTTACAAAGAATAATGAAATATACAGTATTCTTCATCATCCATCCCATATAGCCAGTTGATTCTCACAGAACAATTTTATTGATTTTTTGCTAAACTCCTAGCCTTAGCCAAACTCTGGTTGCGATTGACAAGGGACGACAGTTCTGACATCAATATTGATTAATATTTTCCTTTACACAAATGAGTAAAATAAAAGTGAAACCACAGAGAAGAATGCCAGAACTTCACTGGTTTGTCAGCGACGTTCAACAACCTCTTTGCTGAATCTGAAAGTAGTCTTCAATACTGGAAAATACCTTCTTAGTTTTTGTGCTATTCAGAGTGGCACAACTTGAGACATGACTCACTTTTAAATTAAACCTGCCTTACTAACATTTCTTCCATCATTAAATCAAACTCTGATCCGTAGCATGTGCCGATGGTGTGGAAGTGCTCCTAGTGTGGAAAAAGTCAGTGCCAATGTAAAGTCATGAAATACACTGTGGTACATTTCCATCATACATCAGTATATGTACATACATACATCATACAGGTCTGACAGACAAAAATAGCACCAAGACCACAGATAACAGTAAACTATGGTAAAATAAGTAGGAAGTGATGCATGGCACAGTGGTAAAGAATCTGCCTGTCAGTGCAGGAGATGCAGGTTTGATCCCTGGGTCGGGAAGATCCCCTGGAGGAGGGCATGGCAACCCACTCCAGTATTTACTCAGGAAAGACGGCTCCCCTTCCCACTCCCCATGCAGGCCCAATGTTGCAGGCCTCAGTCATTACTGATTTTTGTTTAAAGACTCAGGGCTTTCTCTGAACACTGACAGTTACTAGTTGACCTTGGGAAAGTTGTTTGACCTTGAGACTCATTCCTTTCATTGTAAAGTGTGGATGATCATACTTTCATCACAGTATCACTGTGAGAACTGATAAAGCGGCCAGCACAGAAGCAGAAGCGCACACCTCAGTAACTAGGAGTTTGCGCCCCAGTCTGCCCGTCCCTATGTCCCGGGCTCTATTCCTGAGCAGGTACCCAGAGAGCTACGCTGACCCGCCTTCACTCTTCCCATCTCTCTCATTATTATTTCCAATTTCTGCGCCCAGAGCTAACTGACCTCATGACTTAGATTCTGACTAGGATAATACATACACATAAAAAGCAGTAGTAACAAGGCTTTTCATGTATTAACTCATTTGATTCTCCTGACAGTTCTATGAAGGAAGTGTTTTTCTTTGCTCCATTTTGCAGATGGGGAAAATGAAGTCCAGAGGGAACAGGTCACTTACCCAAAGTCACATTACACCTTTCCTGCTTGATCGCATGGCCTCTAGTTACAAGGCAGATTCCGGTTCTGGAGGGCTGGGGTGGTACCTGGGATTCTGCATTTCTAGCCAGCTCTTGGGAGTAGTTGCTGGTCCAGGAACCACACTTTGACTGGGAAAGAACTGGATTGCTAGGCTAAAAAGCAGACCATGCCAAGCAAGACCATGCGTGCATGCTGTCGCTCAGGGGTGTCCAACTCTTTGCAGCTCCATGGATTGTAGCCTGCCAGGCTTCTTGGCCCATGAAATTGTCCAGGCAAGAATACTAGAGTGAGTTGCCATTTCCTACTCCAGGGGATCTTCCTCACGGAGGTATTGAACCTGAGTCTCTTGCAGCTCCTGCATTGGCAGGCAGATTCTTTACCACTGAGCCACCAGGGAAGCCTCAGACAATGCCACTTAGCTGACTCCAAAGTTCATGTTCTCTTCTGGAAAGTAAGAACTCTGTACCAAGCAGGAGTCTTCTGATGGGGACACCTGGGGACACCACAGTTTCAGAAATGTCTGCAGAACAAGAAAAACAACACAGCTCCAGGATCCTATGTGAATAAGCTTCACATACCCAGGGCACCTGCCTTCTTCATAATGATCATGTTTACCATTATTCAAGTCACTCACCAACGTGCTACACACCATACACCCAGGATGACTCAGTTCAGTTCAGTTCAGTTGCTCAGTCATGTCCGACTCTTAGGGACCCCGTGGACTGCAGTGGCCTCCCTGTCCATCACCAACTCCCTGAGTTTACTCAAACCCATGTCCATTGAGTCGGTGATGCCATCCAACCATCACATCCTCTGTCATCCCCTTCTCCTCCCGCCTTCATTCTTTCCCAGCATCAAATGAGTCAATTCTACTAATGTCTCATAAAAATTCCCTGCCACTAGGCCCCTGCCAACATCTCACCGTGACATCTGCTGGGGAGAAAACTTAATCACTGAATCCATTGACGTTTGAGCTGAAAGAACCTCATTGCTCAACTAATCTGAGTTCTTACTGTATAGCTGGAGAAATTAAGGTCCAGAAATGGCAAACACTCCATGAGGCAGAGGCTAGATGAGCACCCTAGACTCTCCAGCCAGTGTGGCAGTCTCTAGCCAGGGGGGTGGCCTGGGCATTCAGGGCACGTGGTCAGCCCCTTGGTCTCTGCTTCCTCTGGAGTCCTACGTGCAGCTTGGTCTGTGCTCCAGGTGGGACAGAATATCTCCAGCAGGCTGTCATAGACAAAGTCAAATAGATAAACAATGTGAGACTGAAGAGAGAAAATCACAAAATGCAGGAAAGCTTGCTTTTTTAATGGTTTCCAAAGGAACCAGCATTGAGGAGAGATGAATCCTATGAGAAGAGTTGGGAGAGGTGATGCAGAATGTTACAGAGTTTTAAGCATTGTTACTCGAGTAATAACACTCCCTTGATCCCTGACTCCCACTATTCCTGGGAACCCGGGGTCCCATGTAGCATCAATTCCTGCCCAGGTTACTGCAATAACTTCTCCAAAGGTCTCCCAGCTTCTACCTTAGTCACCAAGGATAAAACTATTCTCCACACAGCAGTCAGGGAGATCCTACGGGCACATGACTGACATCACAGTGTTCCTCTGTCAGAGACCTTGTCATGGCTTCACGTTTATTCAAAGACTAAACCCCACCCTCTTGATGACATCATGTCTCACCCCCATCTGCCCTCATGCTCCCAAAAGCATTTAGATGGTCTTCCCAACCCATCCCCGTTCTCAGTCCAATTCTACCACGCTGACCCCCTCACCTTGACCCCACCGCTCAGCCAGGATTCTGCCTTCAGGCTCTCTCCCAGCCATCCTTGGGGCTGGATGCTCTTCCTGCAGGCTCCCCATGACTGACACCCACAGGGCCTTGGCTGTGCTCACACCTCCTCAAGGAAGCCCACCTTGACCACCTTGTGGAAAGTTACGCTGGCCTACACATCTTTCTGTGTGTGGTGATTGTCAGCTTTCTCTCCCCTAAGGGCAGAGGTCCTTTTCTGTGTTGCCCCATGGGAGTGAGGTATCTTCAATCTGTTCACTGATATCTCCCAACCCCAAGAAGAAGCTCAGCCTGGATACTTAGAGCTGTGTGGCCATGAGCAATGTGTTTGGCCTCTCTGGGCTTCTTTTGTCCCATTTGTAAAGCATAATAATGGAGAAGGAAATCGCCACCCACTCCAGTATTCTTGCCTAGAGAACTCCATGGACAGAGGAGTCCGGTGGGCTACAGTCCATGGAGTCGCAAGGAGTCAGACACGACTGAGCAACTTTCACACTTCAAAGTATAATAAGACAACAGAAATAATTGAGAAAAGCGGTTGACACTTTAAGTAGTATTTTGGGTCCGTTTATCCATTATCCCTGACTTCAAACTCATGCTTCTTCATCGGGACCATGATATCAGACAGATCTGGCATTAAAGTTCCGTTTCGTCACGTCCCCCCAAGCTGTGTTGAACCCTTCCTCTGGGTGGGGCTCTGTACTAAGAGCTAAAAATACAGGAATGCCATCTCTTCACTGAGAGATGTGGGCAGGTTCCTTGAGTTCTGTCAAGAATCAGTTGCTGAGAGGATAAAACAAGACGTGTTTGAAACAAGAGACCTTGCCTTAACTGTTTACCTGTGGACCTCTTGTAGGAAGTTGGGCATGTTATTTATGCTGTTTCTCTACCTACTGGCAGAGATTTCAGGGGTCGGGCCCATTCAGGGACAGGCTGATGGCTCATGATGGCCTCCATGAGGGTCAAGTGGGTGCTGTAGAGAGAGAACTGTGGAGAGATGTCAGGGACCAGACCATGGGGGGCTGTGTGTCATGCTCAGAACACAGACTCTAAACAGAACATGGACCACAGCCACAGGCAGTGGAAATGACAGATTTTAGAATGAAGACCCCGGATGCAACATGGCGGATGGATTGAAGAAAATGAGATGTTAAGTGGAGGGATTACTGAGAAAGGCTGCAGATTCCAAGGCAGAGAGGGGGCACCAAGCCCAGGAGCTGGCACATTATGGAGCTTTCTCCTTTCCTCATCCCATTTCCCCTCGCCCACCTTGATTTCTCTTCCTTTCTTTTTCTTATACTTTATTATTTTTTTGTTTGTTTTATTTTTGGTTGCACTGGGTCTTCACAGCTGTACACAGCCTTTCTCTAGTTGCGGTGAACAGGCTTCTCATGGAGGTGGCCTCTCTTGTTGTGAAGCACAGGCTCTAGGCTCTTGGCTCAGTAACTGCACGTGGCTTGCAGGCTTAGCTGCTCCATGGCATGTGGAATCTTCCCGGACCAGGGATAGAACTTGGTCCCCTGCATTAGCAGGTGGATTCCTATCCACTGCACCACCAAGGAAGTCCCTCCCCTTCTTTTCTTTGGGCCTTCTGGAGTCAGGAAATGTTGGCCCAGGAGATGGAGGGAAGGATATTGTCTTGGGGAGCTTCATTCTCTACATTCTAAGCATGAGGTCCCTCCTGGCGCTCCTGCAGACCACCAGAGAAGGTCCCGTATGACCCTTTACTCTTGGGCTTTAATGGATCATGTATAACCAGGCACAAATCAAGTTTTTGTTTTGAGGGTTTTTAAAAGATAAGCATATTTCTTTTCTCTTGTTGTTTTCTATCACGCATCCAGAATCTTTCAGGCATGACCATCTATAAATTAAATTCCACCCTGAATACATCTATGGACCTATAAAAAGGGTAATTCAGTGTTGTTTTTGTGTTTGCTCATTACATACATTGATGGCCTACTAGAAGTTACATCCCTGACAATCAAGATAGGGTGGGGGTGGGAGGGTTGTTGGAGAAAGCATTTGAAAGGATGATATGTAAGACTTCTATTCTTTGGCTAATTTGTTTCCTCTCCCTAAATCAAAATTTAAACAGCTAAAAAAAAAAAAAAAAGCCGGGAGAAAAGGTTTTATGGGATTTCTTGAAACCTGGACATAAAAGGATTCAGGATTACTTTCTTGTTTTCTAAATTAGGTTATCTTTCTTTTGTCTTTCCGTCCTCAAGGAGATTAAAAAGAAAAAAGAGAATTTATTTAGAAGGCACGCAAAGAGGCTTAATTGGAAGACAAGCACTGGGGAAATGAAAGGGACCTCAGGCACCACACAGGAGCCAGGAGCTGATCCAGACCCTTCCGTATCAGCATCTGCTTAGTGTGGGCAAGTCATTCTGCTTGTCTGGGCCCAAGTTGTCTCATCTGTACAATTAACAGGTTCAACATATGGTTGCTGGTGGGGGGTGGGGGATGGTAGGGATAGTTAGGGAGTTTGGGATGGACTTGTACACACTGCTATATTTAACATGGATAACCAACAAGGACCCACTGCATGGCACATGGAACTCTGCTCAATGTTATGGGGCAGCCTGGATGGGAGGCGAGTTTGGGGGAGAGTGGATACCTGTGTGTATATGGCTTAGTTCCTTTGCCGTGCACCTGAAACCATCACAACATGGTTAATCGGCCATGGGTGTGCATGCCAAGTGGCTTCAGTCATGTCTGACTCTTCATGACCCTGTGGAGCCCGCCAGGCTCCTCTGTCCATGGGATTCTCCAGGCAAGAATACTGGAGTGGATCGACATTTCCTTCGCCAGGGGATCTTCCTGACCCAAGGATCAAAATTGCATCTCTTATTTCTCCTGCATTTGGCAGGTGGTTTCTTTACCACTGGTGCCACCTGGGAGACCCTAATTGGCTGTACCCCAATACAAAGTGAAGTTTTTTTTTTTTATCAAAAATTAACAGGTTCAAGCAGCTTCAAGATGATATGCATGTATCCTTCCATGGAGACCCACACTCTGGGACCCTCTGAAGCTGTAACTTGGGGAAAGCAAAGAGCTGCATTCAGACACCACCCTCTACTCTGCACTTGCAACCCATAGGCAGAGCTGGTCTGTTCTAGAATATTCCAACTCCATTTCCTCCCTTAGTAGTAGTAGTGTTAGTCACTCAGTCGTGTCCAACTCTTTGCCACGCCATGGACTGTAGCCCACCAGGCTCCTCTGCCCATGGGATTCTCCAGGCAAGAATACTGGAATGGGTAACCATTCCTTTCTCCAGAGGATCATCCCAACCCAGGGACTGAACCTGTGTCTCCTACGCTGCAGGCAGATTCTTTACCATTTGAGCTGCAGGGAAGACTTTTCCCGCCTTAATGAACAAGAATTAGTAATTCCCTCCAGAGATTCTATAGATCTTCTCAAGAGCAAACGTTTCCTCTGCTGCTTGTCTGCAAGAGGGAACAACAGGAGTTCAGAGCTTTGATGGGAGGTGCACACACCAATCATGACCACATAGGTGGCCACCTCTGAAAACTGAGGTCTGATCCATTTCATCAGAGAACCCAAATCCTCTCCCTGAGTCTGGAGAATCAAGAGGAGGAAGGGCAACCCATGTGGCCTAAAGGAGGACCAACCTTACCTCCTGGCCAGGTGTGAATCCACAGGCAGCCATCAGAGCTGTGTACCAAGGGAAACTCAGGTCAGAGCTAGGTGGACCGTCCTGAAACCAAGTAGTCATTCAAATTAGGAGTAAATGAAACAGGAAGCCATGGGGGAAAAGAAAAACAGAGGAGGTGAGCTTCTTGTTCACTAACTTGGTTCCCACTCATGGGCCAGCAGCTTCATGAGGTAGGACCTTTTGTGTCTTATCTGTGTTCCCAGGCATAAGACAATATCCAGCACATAGTAGCTACTCAATAAATATCTGACTGGAGGATGGTACAAGGGTCCACTGCTCAATTTCAATTCAGTTTCAGTAAAGGACTTGAGCCTGAGAGGATTTTGTTTCCAAGACCGCGAACTATCAAAGAGGATACAGGAGGAGAGGGGCCGGGTTCAGGATAGAATGAGGGCTTAGGAAACACGGCTGCCATCAGCCAAGATGGAAAGCGAGCTCCATTCTAGCTCATGAAGGATATAGCACATCTGTCTAGACACTTTGGGGAAAGATGAGTGGAAAAGATGGCATCTGTGCTGGGCCCAGCAGATCAAGAATTTGATGTTGTGGAGATGTTAGAAAGAGAAGAGAAAGAGGGAGAAATGAATCACAGCCAGGGGAGACCACGTGAATGGAGAAAATTTCAATGTGCTGTGTTTCAGCCTAGCCAGAGGTTTGGTTTGCCTGGAATGTTGGTTTGTAAAACAAAACAGAGAGTTGGAATGATGGCTGAGACAAAATTGGCAGAGGATCTTTGAGTAGAAAGGGACAGATGTCAAGGAGAACAGTTAAGGGGCTCTCGGGGTCCAGATGAAAGATCAAGGAAGATTTCATGAGCACAGGACCCCTAAGTTAATTCATGTGCCACCAAGTTCTCAAGTTCGGTTAGGTATGCTCACCCCTCTTATGCCATGGTTTTTAGGACTTTGCCCTAGACTTTCAGCTGCTTATGAAGCAAGACTCTTATCCCTTCTGTTTAATGCAGGAACAGCAAAGTGTGCAGAATATATCCAGTAATGATGCTTCAGGAAACATAGCAACGCACCCCACTCTGATCCTACACACGGCCCAACCATAACTGGGCTATGGTTTAGTAACATGGTTGAGATAACGCAATGAAGCAGTAAAATAGTTAGGGCCTGAACCCTAACCCTAAAGTCACAGGACCAAACTCTTTCCACTCCAGCTGTCTGTCCCCAAAATTATCATCCAGAGTTGCAGCTAAAACTTTGTAAATGGGAGACACTGGACAGGACAGACAGAAGGCAATGCCCCCAGTGCTGAAACTGCTTTGAAATATAAGTCTGTCTTGTATTTGGGCTCTTCCCTCACTTTCTGCTACACACGTACTGTCAGGCAGGGCAGAGACACCTCCAAATTGTGTCCTGTGATCTCCTGGTGTGCACAGACAGAAGGAGATACAGGACCTTACCGCATTCCTGTCTCTGAGCAGTGTTTGAAACAATGCCTTATCATCAGTATCTGCGTCCCAGCAAATGGAGCCTCCTGTGAGAAGCTAGTGTGTGTGTGCGTGACCTTCTTCTCCTAGATCCTCTGCCAGTTTTGAATGGGGAGGCTGCATGAGCTTGAGAAAATCAGCCCTAGGTAAATAGACTCAAATTCAAACTTAAAAAAAAAAAAGTCTGTATGTCCTTCAGCTTTCTGGGTTCAGCAGTGCAAGCACATAAAAGGTATCTGTCATCCCAGCTATGGCATATCAAATTTGCAAGAGCCTGGGCTTTGCTCAGATGCTCGGGGAGGGTGGGGGGTGGGGTGTTGAACATTTCCTAGGTTTAGAAGAAGCTATGCACAGGAATATACAACTCAACAGAAGCTTGTGCACATCACTCATGCAGCCTAAGAACAAAATGGAATGAACAAAATAGGAATCTCTAGTTCAGAAAAGTTGTGTGTGACGACTCATGCAGTGACTATTTTAAGAAAATCAGAAGTATAGCATTCTGCTGCAAAAAATAATTACAATGGCCCCTCACTTGCAAGAGCAAAGATTCAGAGAACCAGTCTGTTCTGACTTGCTGGTGTCTTCTGGAATTAGCTGAAAAACTTTTGAGAACTGGCCTGACTTTTCAGGAGTCACAGAAGGTTATGAAACAGGCAGCAGGAAGAGTCTAGCTGATTTGGCTTGTAGGTTTGTCAAATACTTTCTGGATGTTGGTAGCTAGTCTCATGTCTACTCACACTTCCACAATTAAGGGAACAGTATTCGGGGCAGACAGACACTAAAGTGGTCCCAGTTACCTCTTCTCCTGGTACTTGCATCCCTCCCTGTATAATCCACTCCCTCTTAATTGTGAGCAAGGCCTGTGATCGCCTGTAAACAACAGGAGATGACAAAATTGACAAGATGCCATTTCTGTGATGACATTACTTGTGATCACAGCTTCCCTCTCGTCTGCCTGATTTGCATATTTGATAAAGCACATGGCTATATGAGGGAGCCCCAGTTGGCAAGGAACTGAAGGCATCTTTTTACCCGCATATACCAAGGAAGCAAGGCTCTCAGTCCAACAGGCCATAAGAAACTCTTGAACCTGCTAACAATCCCATGTGCTTAGAACCAGGTAGAGCCTTTCCCAGTTGACCTTTCAGAGGAGACCCCAATTCTGGCTGACACTTCAATTGCAGCCTCAGCAGAGACCATAAAACAGAGGACCCAGCAAAGTCATGCCTACATTCCTGACCCACAAAAGCTCTGAGATAATATCATTTTGGGCTGGATGAAAAATTTTCATTATCAACTGCCCTTCTTGGTCCTCCTGGTTGTCCACCTCTGCTATTCCTTACTTATTAGAGTAAGAATTGAACCCTAGACAATAAAAATGATTACCAACATGCAATCAATATGTGAGGGAGTTATTATAACTCCCCCTTCCTTGGGTGTAAAATGGGGATGATGAAATAAACTGGTGACTTATTCTGTTGGCAGAACCAAGTTCAAATCCCGATGGAGTACAAATGAGTGCTCTTAACATGTGTGTCCACACCTCACCGCATCCTGTGGAGACCAGGATCTCTCTGACTTGCTTACCCACTCCTTCCTAGGGGATGTCCTACCCTCAGGATCATCCTGCCCTGGGCCCCATCCTTTCTTCCTCCCTCCTTCCATTCTCTCATTCTAATGAAAACTGTAGTCAAGACCTATGTTGAGCTTGGAACCTCAGACTCTCTAGAGTCTGAATCCAACATGATACTGTACTATATTTTCAGAGTCTCTCCCTCTCAACTTTCTTTGGGAATTGTCTCAGTTGAATAGAGTTACCTCACTGGCCCAGCCTGCATCCAGTAACTGGTTCATCCAGGAGTACAAAGGCATGGCCCTGCCAACACAACTCAGGATAGTTCTGAAGGACCCAGGTGCCAATCTCAGAGCACAGCTCACCTGCTTCGCCTTCCCAATCCTGCTTCCTTCCCTGCCCTCCACAGCGGCTGATGCCAAGATCTCACCCTGATGGACTTCCTGCATCATCCTCTCCGTCTCAGTGTTTCCTGAGGTGCCTGTGGATGCATGTGTTAGTCACTTCATTCATGTCCAACTCTGTGCAACCCCGTGGACTGTAGCCCACCAGGCTCTTCTGTCCATGGGATTCTCCAGGCAAGAATACTGGAGTGGGTTGCCATGCCCTCCTCCAGGGGATCTATCCGATCCCGGGATCGAACCTGCATCTCTTGTGTCTCCTGCATTGGCAGGCAGGTTATTTACCACTAGTACCACTTGGGAAGCCCCCTTCAGAAGCTTCACATGTGGCAATTCCTGAGGAGAAGGAACATGAGCTGAACACAAGATAAAGAAATCTAACAGGATTAGGGATAGGCTTGGACTGGACTCTTAGGGTTGTGGTGAGCATTTGATGGACTAATTTGTATGAACTGGCAAACAATGACCAGTAAGTTGTAAATCTTATCAAAGGTTAGGGCTGTTGCTATTAACATGATAATTATAGAATTATACATTATTATTATTCACGATCTTGGAGTCAGCAATCCAGTTGCATGGCATTTGAAAGAAAATTAAGGCATAGGGAAAATTTGTGTGATTTCTCAGAAATCTGCACATTCATTGGGAGTGTAATGAGAAGCTTCTGGAAAAAGCTGAACTTGATCTCAGTGCTTATTAAGAGAAGTGTTATTTCACAGAAGAAGAAATGGTAGCTTTTCATCTGTGTTGGTCAGACTGTACCTGCCATCTTGGGTATACCTGGGAATACTGGTAAGGGTGGAAAATTAGAGAAAAATGGTCAGGAAAGCTTGGGGCAGGCATCTGCCCCAAAATAGGTTGCCCTGCCTCACTCTCCACCTTCCAGGTCACCTCGTCATCAGTCTGGAAAATGCTGTACATCCTCATTCATTGGGCTTATCAGGTGGCGCTAGTGGTAAAGAACCTGCCTGCCAATGCAGGAGATGTAAGAGATTCAGTTTCTACCCATAGATCAGGAAGATCCCCTGGAAATGGAAATGGCAACCCACTCCAGTATTCTTGCCTCGAGAATCCCATGGACAGAGGAGCCTGGCAGGCTACAGTTCATGGGGTCACAAAGAGTCAGACATGACTGAAGCGACTTTGGATGCACCTCATCCATCACTCTATGGAAGCCTTCCTTGACTACCCCCTCACTTAAAGATGTTCCCATTTCTTTCTTTTTCCTTCTAGACTATATGCATTTTTGTCATTACACTTCTTGTTTTGTCCTGCTGGAGATTTGGGTCTTATTTATTTTCTGTACTTTAGGATGGGTTGGGTTAGATGTTCTGTGCATTGGGTCCTCTAGGGTTGTTGTGGCTTAAATCAACCATGGGGTTTAAAACAACAGAAAGGCATTCTCTCACTGTTCTGGAGCCCAGAAGTCTGAAATCAATCCCAAGGGCTGTGTCTCCTCTGAAGCCTCTAGTGTAGGATCCGTCCTTTCTTCCTCTGGCTTCGGGTGCTCCAGATGCTCCTTGACTTGTGGCAGCATCACCCCAATCTCTGTCTCCATCTTCCTGTGGGATGGCACATGCCCTTCTCTTATTTGTCTTCTCCTATGGTCTTCTTTTCTAAGAATACCTGTCTTTAGATATGGTATGTGTGTGCATGTTCAGTAGCTTGTCATGTCCAACTCTTTGTGACCCCATGAACTATAGTCCACCAGGCTCCTCTGTCCATGGGATTCTCCAGGCAAGAATACTGGAGTGGGTTGCCATGCCCTCCTCCAGGGGATCTTCATGACCCAGGGATCAAACATGTGTCTCATGCATCTCCTGCATTGCAGGCAGATTCTTTACCCACTCAGCCACCTGGGAAGCTCAACATTGAATATAAGCCCACCCTAATCCAGAAGAATTTCATCTCAAGATCTCACCTTAATTACATTGTTGAAGACCCTCTTCTCAAATAATTCAGTTTTGATAGATACATCTTTTTGTAGACACCCTTCAACATATTATAGTCAGTATATACTGATTCAGCTTGGCAGAACTGACTTCTGTTAGATCTACCTGAAAAGTCCTTAGTCCTGAGAAGAGAGGGTATAGAAAGGGATGGAACAAGAAGACTTGTGAAGGAGGACTGGATAAGTTTTGTCAACTGACCACTCAGAAAGGAGGTGCCAAGGAGGAAAAGGAAAGCAAAAGTAGCCAAAAAGTGTAAAACCAGAAGTGATAAGTGGATAGAGAACCTGGCTCCTGCGAGGTGATATGCTCTTTCTCAGCAGAGGACAAGGTGATTACAAGAACAATTAATCGGCTCACCCACTGGCACTCTGTGCCTCAGTTTCCCCACAAGCCTATGGCACTTCCCCATTTTTCGGGATGTGCTGAGTTCACTGTTCAGTAAATTAACCTCTGTTGCTTCCCTGGGGGGCACTTGATGAGGATCAGAGATCGGCAATAGAGCAGCCATTTAAAAGTGCTCACTGGATTTATCTTACTATGTGGATGAGGCAGACTGAAAGGCCCATAGGAAGGACAGCTGGTCTCAGATGTTTGAGGTCTTGAAAATGGTGCATATATACCTACACTACTGCCATATACAGAATCATCAACACAGGCTCACAAATGCCACAGCCAATTTGTGAGAACGTTGACTGTCCTTCCAAGGTCAGTTATCAGTTTAATGCAAAGCAAACAGTTTTGACCTGCTATGATAAACATTCTTAAATAATATTTTCTGTCATATACTGAGACTTTATAATTCTTTCATCATGGTACATTTTTTTTTAATGTGTTCCTAAAACCTGGAACGCTAAGGAGTGATTTGAGCCAGAAAGAGCTGGTGGAGAGGAAAACTGTGGGGTGGGACATTTTGGTTTTCCTTGTGATTAGCAAGCAAAACTCAATTCCAGATAACTGGGAAGGGAGGGGGAGCAAGGGAGAGAACCTCTTCTAATGCTAAACCTTCTATTGTTCTCTGTTCTTCTTATGTGTTTTAAAAACAAGTAAACTTAAAAAAAAAAAAAAAGTAAACTTAACTGCTTACTGTCCAGGTTCAGTTCAGTTCAGTTCAGTCGCTCAGTCATGTCCAACTCTGTGACCCCATGGACTGCAGCACTCCAGGCCTCCCCGTCCTTCACTGACTCCCAGAGTTTACTCAAACTCGTCCCCTTCTCCTTCCACCTTCAATCTTTCCCAGCATCAGGGTCTTTTCAAATGAGCCAGTTCTTTGCATCAGGTGGCCAAAGTATTGTAGTTTCAGCTTCAACATCAGTCCTTCCAATGAACACCCAGGACTGATCTTTAGGATGGACTGGTTGGATCTCCTTGCAGTCCAAGGGACTCTCAAGAGTCTTCTCCAACACCACAGTTCAAAAGCATCAATTCTTCAGCACTCAGCTTACTTTATAGTCCAACTCTCACATCCATACATGACTACTGGAAAAACCATAGCCTTGACTTGACAGACCTTTGATGGCTATTAACTTGCCAGCTTTGTTCATCTGTTAAATAATCTGTTGCGGGAAGGACAGCACCACCTCCTCATCTTTTGTACCCCACCCCACCCCGACTCATTCTCTCTCCTGTTCCTTAATAGGTCTCAGAGGGGCCTGACCCTGAGTATCAGGCAGCCACACACCCTGGCTCCCCCGAGGAGAGGGTGCATGTAGCACATATCCGGCAGATTAGAGACCTGGTGTGGAGCACTGGCTGGGCCATCAACCAGCCTGGTGACCTTGAGCCAGATCCCCTCCTCTCTCAAGGTCCCTGTTCCCTCATCTATATCAAAAAACTGAGAAGGATGCCCACCCAACTTAGGTTACTTAGGTTAACCGCCCTGCTGAGGGTTACTGTAAAGATGAAACAGAAAAAGAGCTTGAGTTACACTGTCTTCCTAAAGATAAAAAAAGCAAAAGTAGATTTTCTGGAAAGGTCAGAGGAAGCTCCCAGGCTGTTGGATTCTTGGGGATCCCAGGAAGAGCTTGAGGAAACTCCCAGAACCCCTCATATTCTCCTAAAATTGAACTGGTTAAAGCCATTTCAGCAAATGTTACCCTGGCTAACAGAGCACAGAAATGTTGCCATACCTTAGAGATGTAATGAAACCAATGTCCCTTCTCAGTGCAGGGACAGGCCAGACGTTGCCTGGTATCAGAGAGACCCAAAGGACCCTATACAACTGAGTGAGTGATTCACTATTGTGTAAGAGCCCCGATGGGCAGGGCATTATCTATTTATTATTAATGCATCATTTCATATCTTAAAAACATTCCTGAGGTCACACCTGAGGTCAGCTAGTCCTTGTGCTGGGAGAGAAAATATTCCCAGAATATGTTTCTCCTCACAAAAATTGCCTACTCTAGGGGGACATACTCATGTTCCTGGACAGGCACACATACACAGCAATATGATAAAAATATGATTGTTTATCTACTTGTCCGTGGCCTGTCTCCCAACAACCATAAAAGATTCACCAGGCAGGCTTCATGTGTCTTCTTAACAACTTCATCCCATTGCTGGGCACAAAATAGATCTGATATCTATAATATCTCTAATATTGTATCGAGTTACTGAATAAGTTAATGAATTATATCGATTCATGAACAAATGAATGAATGTTAGAACAGAGATATATCAAGAATACTAAAAGGTTCAAAGAGGAAGCAACACAGAAGACCTCACTGCTGCTGCTGCTGCTGCTAAGTCACTTCAGTCGTGTCCGACTCTGTACAAACCCCATAGACGGCAGCCCACCAGGCTCCCCCATCCCTGGGATTCTCCAGGCAAGAACACTGGAGTAGGTTGCCATTTCCTTCTCCAATGCATGAAGGTGAAAAGTGAAAGTGAAGTCACTTCAGTCGTGTCCAACTCTTAGCAACCCCATGGACTGCAGCCCACCAGACTCCTCTGGCCATGGGATTTTCCAGGCAAGAGTACTGGAGTGGGTTGCCCGTGCCTTCTCCGGAAGACCTCACAGGGAACTAATATTTGAACTAAGCCTTGAAGAGTAGAAATTATTATTGCAGGAAAGAGCCAATTCTGACTCCATGCTGGAACTGTTTCTTGTTGTCAGAACTGTTTGACTTGCTTTGCATTGCTTTTGTTATTATAATCATGCATGATGTCCTGCCTCAAAAAATCCTGCCCCTCTGCCTGACAAACTAAAGTGTCTTTGTTCAGGACCCTGTCCACCTGTGGATGTCAGGAAGGAAGAATTTTTTATCACATCCCCTGTCCTAGGGCTACCATTCTAAAAGATATTTGCAAGATTAATGGCCTTTTAACGTTGTTTCCTCACTGCCCCCCATCTCTGTTCTATAAAAGAAACTGGCATCCAGACTGCAAAAAGATGGTTATTTTGAGACACTATCTGCCATCTTCTTGGCAGTAAGCTCTCCAGATGAAGTATTCCTTGCCTCAACACCTAGTCTCCGATTCACTGGCCTGTCTTGTGGCAAGCAGGGAGAATGTGGGGGGCCTGGTCAGACAGCAGGAGTGGCAGGAAATAAGAATACAAATAATACAAATTGTATCCAAGGCCCGGAGCAGGGATCCTGGTAAAGACTGTGGACTCTGTCCTGCTGAAATGGAGGAGGGGTGGGGATTTCAAGTAAAGAGGTAACTCGGTTATATTCTGCCAGTTAAAAAGATGGTTGTTCTCACTGCAGTTTGGTGGGTGGATTGGAGCCCAGGAAACCAGGGGACTGACATCAGAGTCCAGGCTGGAGAGAATGAAGGCAGAGCTAAGACTAGGTGTCATTTAAAAGATTGAAGAGAGATGTTTGGGACTCAGTTTGTAGGATCTGGTAACAAATTGTGGAGATGGTGAGGATGGAGAGGAGAAGGGAGGGAAGACTCAAGGTGAGTGCACAAATAATTGTTTGGAAGTTCTGTGAACAACGGGGCCATTCACTAGGAAAAGACCTGAGTCGGCTGGGGGTGACCGGTTAAAAAAGTCCAGAAGGTAGATGTTTGTGTCCAGAGCTTAGAAATGAGATCAGAATGCAGATAAAGATTTATGATCCGAGCTTTAGCCCAGATAAATAAAAAACAATGAAATAATAAAATGTATTGAATATAAAATAATACAGTAATGAAACAACTATGTAATCATGGAATTAAAAAAAAAATGAAAAATAATGGAATCATGCATCATCTTTCTAGATGACCAATTTACACGGTGACAAAATATATCCAAACAACTCACTATGTTTTTAATTTATTGTGTTGCAATTAATAGGCTATACAAAAAATCCTAGATGGATATTTCTCTGTCTCTGTCTGACTTTACTCAGTGTAACAATCTCTAGTTCCATCCATAGTACAGGGAACTCTGCTTAATGTTATGTGACAGCCTGGATGGGAGGGGAGTTTTGGGGAGAATGGATACATACACATGGATGGCTGAGTCACTCTGCTATGCACCTGAAACTATCACAACATTATTCATCAAACATACTCCAATATAGAAAAAAAGTTTTAAAAAATCCTGGCTGGAGAGAGAGCCTCAAGTCATCTTTTAGCATGTCCCGCACAATCAGGCAGAGTCCCAAGCCCTGGGCAGGCAGTCTCCTGCAGTCTCTGCCCTCATGAAGATGGCAGTTCTCCCAGCGTCACAGTCATGAATACCGCCTACACGTTAAGTCAAAGGACAACTGAAACTCAGACCAGTGCTAGAAGGGGTCTGTCTCAGAGGAGAAAGGAGGTTTCTCTGATGAAATGACAGGTGAACTGAACTCAGAAGCTTGAGTTTGATGCAGGGGAAGAAGAAAGACAACAAGTGTTTGAGAAAGACGGACCAGTCTCTGGAAGAGCCCTGGGGAGGGAGGAGAGGAAAATCTAAGGTCATAGAAGAAGCAGGTGTGGCCCAAGTGGAGAGAACCAGGAGGGCAAGCAGGTCAGAGGAGCTACCCTGGTAGCCGCCAAGGAGCATTCGTGGAGGAAGCGACCATCCGTTAACGTCTCATAGAGCTCACAAGATGCCTGCAAGAAAAATGAAAGTATATTAAACTTGGCTAATGAAATGAACTGGAAATTCTTTATGATAGAGAATGCCTTACTGAATTTGAACAAATTAACTCAATTTAAAATTAGTTAATCTCTTCATAGAAAATAGCACCGCAAAGTCCCTAAATTATACAGGAGTTCAACACATATTATTTGGATCTGAGTTGCTATTCCTAAGTCATCTTCCTCCCAACCCCGGATGATGTTTGCTAGTTTTGGTTGAATTCAGCCAACATAGGAAATCACGTAGGACATTCCCTGGCCTGCAGGCACTGTCCTTGTTTGACAGGCTCCCCTTAACGGGGTGGCACGCATGTGATTTTTTTTGCTGTACAGAGCAAGGTTATGGAAATTCAGGAACCTTAGGGAGGACACTACTTGACCACGCTGATGTGACAAAGCCCACGGCTTCATCCAGTTAGGGGCACTTATTCTAACCCAGGCTATCTCTCCTTGTAAAATAAAGCTCTTGCATTAAAAAAAAAAAAAAAGTATTTTCAAGTAATTGGATTATCTTAAGTCCAGATTTTGTTTAACTCCACTGGAAATGCAAAGAGAGATTTGGAATTACGTGTGAGATGTTAATTACTTACATCTGACTGAGTGGTTCTTTCTATGAATGAATGCACTTAATTAATTTTTCCCCTCACTTCTTGCTACTTCCTGACGATAATCTATTTTCTTTCATCACAGGGGCAATAGAAAAATAGTCAAAGAAGGATCCAGTGATTTGAAATTCCAGAACTTCGCTCTGCCGAAAAATAGGTCAGAATATTTCTTTGTTCATGAATAAAAGAGTAAAACTTTCGATGCTGTGGCAAATAAGCTGACCAGCACACACACACACACACACACGCACACGCACACGCGCAGACGCACACACACACGCACACGCACACGCACACACACACACACGCACACACACACACGCACACACACACACACACACAACGTTAATGGGAAAGACGTACATTGCTCTCAGTGATCTTAGACGTTACAGGGAGACCAAGCTGACCAGCACACACACACACAACGTTAATGGGAAAGACGTACATTGCTCTCAGTGATCTTAGACGTTACAGGGAGACCAAGATCTAGAACAAGAAGGAATCTGATGTAGGTTGAACTTCCAGACTGCCAGCATGTATGTGATGCAGGTTTGGTTACGAGAGAGGGATGCAGTGGGAGCTTGGGGTTAGCAGATGTAAGCTATTATTTATAGGATGGCTAGACAAGGTCCCACTGTACAGCACAAGGAAGTAGAGTGATAAGCCATAATGGAAAAGAATATCAAAAAGAATTTTATATATATATGCACGTGTGTGTGATAAGTCGCTTCAGCCATGTCTGACTCTTTGCGACCCCATAGACTGTAGCCCACCAGACTCCTCTGTCCATGGGATTCTCCTGGCAAGAACACTGTAGTGGGTTGCCATTTCCTACTCCAGGGGATCTTCCCAACCCGGGGATCAAAAGCGCATCTCTTACCTCTTCATTGGAATGCCAGTTCTTTACCACTAGGGCTACTTGGGAAGCCCCCTTTATATATAGAAGTATGTGTATCAGACCACAGCCAGATCTCAGTTCATATATGAACTGAATCACTTGGTATACAGCAGTAATTTACAAACATTGTAATTCAACTATACTTGTATTAAAATAAAAAATCAAAGATTATGTGTAAAGTAAAACAGCCAATAAAAAAAATTTTTCTTTAATTTAAAAATAGCACCGCACAGGCATCCATAGCGCTTCAGACCAGGGCTATTTCCAACACCCACCCAGGTCTCTAAACAGCCCAAGAGACAGCCTTTGAGGGGAAGGCTTGCATCCTTCAGCTGCTGAATGACTTAAGTGATGAATCATGGGAGGATCTGGCCATGAGTTCACAGCCAGGTCTCAGAAGGAGCAGACTAGAGGGAGCCATGTGCCCACTTGGTTTCTTTCCTTTCTCTTTCAATTGAGCGAAACATTTACGAGCAATTAAGGCATTAGGACAGGCTCTTGAAAATGCTGAAACAAGAGGCAGAGTCCTGTCTCCAAGGGGCTCGCAGCCAAGTCTGAGAGCTCAGAAGGAGGTCCACTCGACGAAATGAGTGACAGGGACCAATCATGAAGCCAGCTCTAGCTCTGCGTTGAGCAGGGTCTGATTCTGAGCAATGCCCCATTGCCCAGAAGGGTTGCAGGCCTGCCTGCCCCTAGCCAGAGCCCCTCACCAAGCCCTGCCGGAGCTGTCTCTATATCTAAAGGAACCCAAGGGTTTCCAGGTGTTATAGCAACACTTGCATCCCAGCGAACTTCAACTCAAGTCAACCTTCAATCATCCGTTCAGTTCCTACTAAGTGCCAGGCACTAGAAGCGTTCTTGGCATGCTAAGATGTGTTTGAAGTAATATTTTCCCTAAGCAGAGTGAATGCATGCCTATAAAACAGAATACTTGAAATATTTTCAAAGCTGCATTAAGCAAAGGAAAATCTGTGGCTGCTCTCAGACTTCTTTAGTGTTTACATTCAACATATTTGAATAATACCTTCTAAGTCGATATTTCTGATTTCTTGACAATAGCAAGAGATGGGAGATGGACGGGTTAGAAGTCTTCCTTCAAATGGAGATGGTTGCAGCAATTACATACCTCAAAGTAATATTTACAGTTATATTTGCAAAAGAGAGAGAGCAGTGCTTTTTTCCGAAGCAAATTATTTCAGGATGTGTCATAGCTTGCTCAAGATATATTAAAAAGAGCAACAGACGATGTTTCTGCAACCTGTTCCAAACCATTTATAAACCCAAATTAAAAAGAAAAAAAAAACTCCCATATACATACAAATCTTTGTACCACTGCATATTTTATAATGAAAGTATTATATGAATATAAATTAGTATCTGAGATCTATAAATCAAATCAAAAGGTCTAAAAACTGCATATTTGGATCTACCATCATACTTTCAGAACTAGTAAATGGATGCTTCCATTCTCCACTCAAATGGTAATTATCAGCATCTGGTGATGATGCAGTAAGGGCACTGCTACACATGGGCAGGACCGCAGAACAGAATGGGTTCTGCTCCCTAGCTGAGTGACCTCACTCAGATAAGCCTATTTCCATTTCAACACCTTGCTTCTTTTAGAAACGGTGCTTGGAAACAAGAGTAGACTGAACTAACTGGCAGTCAGGTGATTAGAACTCCCACAGTTTCACTGCTGAGGGCTCAGTTCAGTCCATGCTTGGGGAAACAAGATCCCACAAGCTGTGTGATGCAATATTAAAAAAAAAAAGGAAAGCAAGAGTAGACTGTCTTACCCACCACCAATCCCCCAGATATAAGGCAGTGCTTGTGTTTGGGGAATAAATGCCTGACCTCTGCAGCATGCCTGGAACATAGTAGGTTCTCAATAAATAACCAAGGCTAACAGTCACTGAGTGCTCACCATGGGCTATTTTAAGAGCTTATATGACGAGAAAGGTAAATATCATATGAAATTGCTTGTATGTGGAATCTAAAAAATTGGGACAAATGAACCTATTTACAAAACATAAATCAAGTCACAGATGTAGAAAACACACTGATGGTTACCAAGGGGGAAGGAGGGGGAGAAAAATTGGGAGATGGGGGTTGACATATACACATTATTATATATAAATAGGGGCTTCCCAGGTGGTGTTAGTGGTAAAGAACCTGCCTGCCAATGCAGGAGACCTAAGAAACCTGGGTTTGATCCCTGGGGTGGGAAGATCCCCTGGAAGAGGGCATGGCAACCCACTCCAGTATTCTTGCCTGGAGAATCCCATGGATAGAGGAGCCTGGCAGGCCACAGTTCATAGGGTCTCAAAGGGTCGGACATGACTGAAATGACTTGGCAGGGCACACACGGCACGTGTATAAATAGATAGCTAATAAGGACCTACTGTAGAGCATAGGGAAGTCCACTCAGGACTCTGTGACGACCTATTAGGAGCAGAATCTTAAGAAGAGATTGGATGTATCTATGTGTATAACTGACTCAGTGGTGGTGGTTGGTGGTTTAGTCGCTAAGTCGTGTCCAACTCTGCAACCCCATAGACTACAGTCTGCCAGACCCCTCTGTCCATGGGATTCTCCAGGCAAGAATACTGGAGTGGGTTGCCATTTCCTTCTCCAAGGGATCTTCCAGGCCCAGGGATCAAACCGAGGTCTCCTGCAAGGCAGGGAGACTCTTCCCTGATGAAGCAATGAGTTCTTGCCAATAACATTGTAAATCAACTATACCCCAATTTAAAAAAATGAAAATGAAAAATCTCAATACGTAGTGTCTCACTGCACCCTCGCAGTCACATTCTCATTAAGTTCCTTTTAGAGGAGAGAAGAACACAGGCTGGAGACAGTGAATAACTTCCCTGAGGCTGCGGTGTATAGCAAACAATAGGCCTGAGTGTTACAAACATTACCAATCTCTGAAGCAACCGTGGCTCCGCATCACTGACCTCATGACTGCCATCCCTCAGTTAGGTGTAGGGGTCAACTCTGGGGACAGGGGCCAAAGGGCTGTCCTCCCCCACCCACCCCAAACTCAAACATGCACGGACCTCCTGGTAACATACAAGGTAGAATACAAAGCTCGGTGCTGGGGTTTCACAAAGGCGATACTGCCTAGGAGACTATCCAAGGAAAACACAGGATCACATACCTGTCCATTACCCGTGACCCGTCCACAAGACTGAGATGAATGTTTTCCAGAACAGCCCATGGAATCTACCTGACAGAGTCCTCAACACCCACCATGTCCCCATGTGGGCAGAAACAGAAGCATCGTCACTGATGTTTTCCAATGGAATCCAAACTTGAATCAATAACTGGATGCCTAACAAGTACAAGTTGCTCAGTCGTGTCCGACTCTTTGCGACCCCATGGACTGTAGCCCACCAGGCTCCTCCGTCCATGGAATTTTCCAGGCAAGAGTACTGGTGTGGGTTGCCATTTCCTTCTCCAGGGGATCTTCCCAGCCCAGGGATAGAACCCAGGTCTCCCACATTGTAGGCAGACACTTTTACCATCTGAGCCACCAGGGAAGTCTCTCCAACAAGTACCAGACTCTCCATAAAAGAAACTTCAGCATTTAATCCTCTAAAGCAGGTATTGAGCTGGCCAAAAAGTTTGGGAAGATGTCATGGAAAAACCCCAATAAACTTTTTGACCAACCCACTGTGATCATTCCCATTTAACAGAGGAGGAAAGAAAGCCTGAGAGAGGTGACATATCTTGGTCACAGTCACAGAGCCGAAAACTGGTAAGAGCTGGATTTGGATTCAGGATCTGACTTCAAAACCAGGGCCTGTTCTGGGTTCTAAGTTTTCCATTCCTGTGAGTCTCAAACCTACAATTGTCAAGACTCCACTATGAAGAAGGAGCACATGTCCTGAGGAAGGATATCCACACCCACAATCATGAAGCCTCCAGCGGCAATTCCTGGAGCTGACATGTCCTGAGAAGGACACCCCCAATCACGAAGATTGCTAGCAGCTAGTCTTAGAGCTCATCCCTGGACCAGCAGTATCAGCATATCTGGGAGCTGCTTGGAAGTGTAGGTCCTCAGCCCCACTACTGAATCAAACACTTGGGCTTTGGAGTCTGAGCACCTGGATTAAACAAGCCCCTCCCAGTGATGATGATGGCCGGGCATGTTTGAGAACCTCGGTGTCAAACATTGTTACCAAGAGTGCCAGCTTTGGATCTGGAGTAAGAGGCCTCTGGGCTCAGCCCTCTCAACTAGGTAAATGAGATGGAAGGAAGAAGATCTAAGACAGGGGTGCAGGAGGGTGGGATGGAAATAGGAGAGAACATTGTCCCCACCTGTGAGCGATCACTGCCTTGGGGACCAGAAGAATCAAAGATGAGGAAGACACAGCCCCTGCCATCAAGATGCTCAGCCTCTGGTGGAAACAAATAAAAAGGCCAATGTAACAGAACACAAGATACTGCTTGTGTGGGGACTGAAGCAGACGCAGGCCCTGTGAGCTCGGGAGATGGTAAGGCTTGGGAGACGGAGCGCTTTCCCAAGTCCGCTTTCTAGGGAGAAGCGAAGCCAAGGTTCACACTCCAAGCGCAAGTCTCTTTCCGTCCGCATTCCTGACGAGGCCATTCTGAACAGCGTCGCTCATGTTTCCCACATTCATACTCTGTCCAATGCATCACCTCATTGTCTAGGGATTTTTCTCTTCTGCCACTAATACCTGCAGCGATAGCTAACTCCAGGGGGCCAGGTGCAGCCGGCTGTCTTTTCTCGGGTCCCAGGAGGCCGGTCCTCAGGGAGAGAGCTTCCCTGTCTTATTTGGTGCACCGGGAGGCCCCCTGCCGGCTGTCCTTGCCAGGCACCCCTGAGATCACAGCTCAGCTCCGGATGGGCGGCCGCTGCAGTAGGTCTGCGCTTGGCTTCTCTGGTTTTGCCCTTCCTGTTTTCCAACTGCTCTGAGCGTCTGCGGCACCGAGAGAAATGTTGAGAATCATTTCTGTCCCCTCTGGTCTCCTCACTGTGCAGAAAGTGTCCTTCCTAAAGATCCGCCAAGCTGAGAGCTTTACAGAGGGTGCCAGGCGCTTTCAGAGGCTGCACGGAAAAGGGTGCTGTCCCGCTAGCTCCCTGTGGTCATCCGCAAGGAGCTCCTGTGTAAGCGCCTACGTGGCAGATGCTCGATAAACACGGCTGAAGGGAATAAGAAGAGCGGGAAGGAGGCAGATAAAGTCAGGATGCCCCAGGATGCTATGAGCTTGTACTCCTCCCAGCACCTGGTGGAGACTGGATCCTGAAACAGGTGATAAAAGAAACTTTTCACAGAGCAAGAAGGATGGGAAAACGAAGAGAGAAGGGAATTGCCTGGCAGCTCAGTGATTGGGACTTGGCATTTTCACTGCCGAGGGCCTGAGTTCTATCCCTGGTTGAGGAACTGAGACCCCATGAGCTAGGCTGTAGAGCCGAAAAAGAGAGAGAGAAACAGGGAGAGAGAGCAGAACAAACGGGAGAAGGAGAGAGAGCGCGTGGAGTGTGGAGGGGACAGGAGATTCAGGCGCCGCTCTGCCCACTGGAGCTAAAGTCGTCCTGGCAGAGCACCGCGCTCTGCTCCGCTCACTCGTCTGCGGCACGACCATCAAACTGCCAAATGAATTTGTTTTCCTCTTCCAATATTTGTCAGGAGCTCAGATAGCATATATGGAAGGGATTATAGCTCACAGGACATGCTTTCTGTCCCCAAAGAACTTACAGTCTAGTTGAGGAAAGAAGGAAAAGACAAATGAAATTTACTATGAGATTTATGTAAGAAATGAATAACTATACACTGCTTTGAGCTACACAAAGTATACAGTTAGAGCTAGAAGGGCTGGCATAGAAGCTCAGAGGGGGAAGGTTCCAGGACCCTGTTAGGCCAGGATGCTGAGGAGGTAAGGGTCGGACTGGGCTGCCCCCAGCCAAGAGTGTGGTGGGGTGTATGAGCGTTTCATGGTTCAGAATGATATCAAACACTGGCAGTGTCTTTCTCGGGATCACTTCAGGGAGTTGCATCCTCCCAAATATTTTTCTGTAAAAACAAAATAGAAAAGAGAAGATTCTTAGACCTAGTCAAGGATATCTTTCACCAAAAAATGAATCCATAATCCTCCTTTGCTGTTGGTGGGAATGTAAATTGGTGCAGCCACTATGGAGAACAGTGTGGAGGTTCCTTAAAAACTAAAAATAGAGCTACCATATGATCCAGAAATCCCACTCCTGGGCATACAACCAGAAAAGACAAAAACTCTATTTCAAAAAGATACATCCACCCCAAAGTCCACTGCAGCCCTACTTACTATTCACAACAGCCAAGACATGGAAGCAAACTCTGTGTCCATCCACAGATGAATGGACAAAGAAGTGTGATATATATACAGAACGGAATATTACTCACCCGTAAAAAGATTGAAACAATGCCTTTGCAGCCACATGGATGAACCTGGAGATTATCGTATTAAGTGAAGTAAGTCAGACAGAGAAGGACAAATATTATATGATATCACTTATATGTGGGATCTGAAACAAATGATATAATGAACTTACTTACAAAACAGAAATAGACTCACAGACTTGGAAAACAAACTTACGTTTACCAAGGGGGTAGTGTTAGTTGCTCAGTTGTGTCTGATTCTTTTGAGACCCCATGAACTATAGCCTGCCAGGCTCCTCAGTCCATGGAATTTTCCAGGCAAGAAAACAGGAGTGGGTAGTCATTCCCTTCCCCAAGGGATCTTCCTGACCCAGGAATCGAACATGGGGCTGCTGCATTGTAGGTGGATTCTTTACCATCTGAGCCACCAGGGAAGCCCCACTAAGAAGGAAGGGAGGAGGGATGAATTGGGAATTGGGTATGAGCAGATATACACTACTCTATATAAAGTAGATTAACAACATAACCTACTGCATAGCACAGGGAGCTATACTCTATCTTACAATAACCTATAGTGGAAAAAAGTCTGGAAAAGAATATATATATATAATTGAATCATGTTGCTATACACCTGGATCATTGTAAATCAATTATACTTCAATTTTTAAAAGAACATTTCCATCACCTGCCCCCCAAAAGGAATGAACCATTATTCACTTATTAAATACGAGACTTGATCTGATTCCACCTTGGTGAGCATTTCATCTGCTTCAAAGGAATAAAAAGTCGTTCCTTATTCTCCGACGTCAAATTTGTAATGAAAACTGGAACCAAGCCCCAGGGGGGATTTGCATGCACACCCATGGACCAGGTTCCTACGTGCTGGGCAGCCTTCAGGCCTTTCTGGCGGAGGCTAGGTCTGCGTGTGGACCCACGTGGGCTGTGGTGGGGCTCGAGGCTGTCTCACTCCAGGGTTGTTCTCTTACCTGTGCTTCCCTGCCACCTGCATGCCTTGCCGTCATCCATTCGCCCATTCCCTCCTTTGTGCTCATTCAACAACATGTTTTTGTGTATAAGCCACGTTCCAACTGTGTTAGGTACCTGGTCTCCCCTGGTCTTAGCTCCTAAAGGAGCTAAGGGCCTGGGGTAGGAAGTGTGAGAAGTGGAGTTGGGCTCGGTTCTGGTGATACGAGTGTGGGTTCCACCGGGCAGGTGCCAGGTGATCAGAGCAGGGTTGGGGTGCCCATGTCAGGGAGGAATAAAAACCCGCACTGGTGAGGCCTGTCATACCTCTTCCTGAGACTGTTACACCCCTGTCCTTCCCTCTCCACGCGGACACACATGCTCCTGCATCACTTTCCTGAGATGCGGCTCTGAGCATCCTTTATCCTCTGCGTTGAGAAGCGTCACACCACCTGGAGGTCAACATGGTCCTTCCGGCTCATCCCTCAGGTTCCCTGCCCCTCAAGCTGCCTGTCCCTCCCCATCCCTCAGAGACGTGGAGAGAAGAGGGTGGGCCCACCAGGTGGGAAATATAGCACTAACATCCCATCGTAGCCCTGACACTGATATCAAGACACTGTCCAACAAGAATTGCTATGAAGTTTGAGTGAAATGATTTCTATAAAGTACACAGCTGCCAACAAGCTGCAGATAGAAGTTCAAAGAGCAGGAAGAAGGGGATGAATTTAGGAACTTGACCTCTGCCTTCACTCCTTTTTGTTTTGTATTTAAAATGAGTTTTGCTATTGTTTTTGGTCATTAAATTGTGTCCAGTTCTTTTATGACCCCATGGACTGTAGCTCACCAGGCTCCTCTGTCCATGGGATTCTCCAAGCAAGAATACTGGAAGGGGTTGCCATTTTCTTCTCCAGGGGATCTTCCCGACCTAGTGATAGAACCTGCATCTCCAGCATTGGCAGGCAGATTTTTTTTTTTTTACCACTGAGCTACCAGGAAGCCCCTAAAATGAGTTTGAAAAGTGAAAGTTGCCCAGTTGTGTCTGATTCTTTGCAACCCCATGGACTATACAGACCATGAAATTCTCCAGGCCAGAATACTGGAGGGGATTTCCCAACACCGGGGTCAAACCCAGGTCTACCTGCATTGCAGATGGAGTCTTTACCAGTTGAACCACCAGGGAAGCCCAAGAATACTGGAGAGGATAGCCTAACCCTTCTCCAGTGGATCTTCCTGACCCAGGAATTGAACCAGAATCTCCTGCATTGCAGGCAGATTCTTTACCAGCTGAGTACTAGAGGTAGTGACTATTAAAAAGATCAGTCATTTTCCCCCAAATCAGAGAATTTTATTCTAAAGTAATTTTTCTATTTCAGGGGCAGAGCTTTCAATGAGGTGTGGAGCTGAGCCAGTTAATCTTGGAGGTTTGGGAGAGGGGGATGAAATCACCCCAACTACTTCCCAGGGGTTTTGCTGCCGCATTCTGGATGAGCGGCGGGTGCCTGGGGAGACCCAGAGGGGCCCACCAGACTCGAGAGGGTGATGAGGATTTAATCTCCATGCCAGGAGCCTGACCCTAGAGACAGGATCAAGTCCCGTCTCTATGGGACCGGAATAACACACCATCCAAACTCTGTTCCCATGGATAAGACAACATGCGTGCACCCTGCCCACTCCATCAGACCCAGTTCTCCCAGGCAGCGAGGGGTGGGGAGTGGGGGGGGGGTGGGGGAGTTTAATCTAGTACCCTCGAAAAATTAAAAATGATTAAACCTTTTAAATTATTAAGAAGTATTAAAAATTCAAACTAACTCAGAAATTAAACATCTTCATTTGTAATGAGCCTTAAATATTGAAAACCACAAACCTCTGGAGGCCGGCTTTGTTCATTATACCCTGTGAACTGCCCTGCCCACCATGTGGACACCTGCCCGTGCAAGCAGAAATAGAGGGGCAGCTGCTTTATTCGGGACCCAGATACCTAAAGGAGCAGGAGGGTCGGGAGGGCAGAGGGGCGGCTGCCAAGCGACACGCCATCCAGCTGCGGCCTGTTCACACGTGGCCACGTGATGGATGCTGTTGACGAAAGCAAGCCGGGGAGCATCCTTGTCATCCCCTGGCAAGAGGCAGCTTGCTAACCATGGGCCTCACTTGAGCACAGAGAGAATGCATCATATCTCCAGGAAGTCTGCGAGCAGCATCCTTCATTAATCACCCTGGGCTGTCAGGCTGGGAAGAGTGTTAACACAGGAGCCTTTTCAGAGCGCTTGTCAGCTGCCGGTGTTGAGACGTGGTCCACCGCACTCCAGCCAGACATAACCCTGGAGTCCAGGACGCCTCTCCAGACTCTCCCTTGCAGCCTCCCTCACCCGCCCACCCCCCCCCTCCCAGGCTTTTGGGCTCAGCTGGAATAACAACATCATTCCTGCCTGGCTGCCGCTTCCTCTGCTAATTCATCTGGCTTGCATTGACGCACAGAGGACCCTGGGGTGCACAGTCCCGGAGGATGTGACATATGAATGAGCACCGTGGCTTTGGGGCCCCACCAAGAGGAGTCAGCAGATAAACCACTTGCAGACGGCTTTACAATCGGGAGGAAACTTCCGGAGGCAGGGAGCCCAGTGGGCTAAGTTGTTGCCTCGGCTGGTGAATAATAGGGCCAATCCTGCCACTGCCCATGGCTTTCCGCTTCACTTTAGACATGTGACTTCTAAGTTTTAGCTGCATCTGCAAAGGAGGGAATGCCCACAGGCCAGAGCTGAGCCCTGCTCGGGGCCTAAACGGGTGTTTTTCCCTTCAGATACGCTCTTTTTAGCATCCCAAGACCTCAGTCCAGCCTCCAAGAATCTGAAACCTGCAACCACAAACTGGACATTATTTCCAACGTACTTTCAGACATTGATGGTCTTTGAGTCTAAAAACTGGGTGGGTGAGGGCTTCCCTGGCGGCTCAGTGGGAAAGAATCCGCCTGCCAATTCAGGAGACACAGGTTCGATCCCTAATCTGAGAAGACCCCACATGCCACAGAGCAGCTAAGCCCATACACCACAACTTTTGAGACTGTGCTCTAGAGCCGGGGAGCCACCACCACTGAAGTCCACGCGCCCTAGAGCCAGCGCTCTGCAACAAGAGAAGCTACCGCAATGAAAAGGCTGGGCCTGGCAACTACAGTGGACCCCCGCTGGCCACAACTAGAGAAACGCTCGCTTAGCAACAAAGATCCAGCACAGCCAAAAACGAAATAAGTAAATAAATAAAATTTTAAAAATAAAATAAAAATGGGGGTGAGGCCAAGATTAGACGGAGAATGAAGTCTCAGTTTAAAACCTGAAGGCCCTCTTCCAGTCCCAGGAGGAGGGTGCCTCGTCCTCAAAGTCCCAGGATCAGGACCGCATCCTGCCTGTGCCCATAAGCTGCCTTCTGTCCGTGGCCCGCCACGCCCACATCAAACCGTCTGTGCAGTCACAGAAATATATCATTTCCGCATCACACGTCAGGAGTTGCGACTCTGGGGAGCCTTTCGTGGCGTTAATCAAAGACCAAGATGTCAGGGAGGAGGCCATGTGTGGAAAGTGTCAAGAGAGAGCTCTCAGGCCCCAGATAAATGACCTGCTCCTTCCCGGCTGATTTACTGTGAATTTCTGCAGGATCTCAGGCAACTTGAAAGAGAGCCAAGAGCGAACCACACGGCACCCCAGGGCGGGGCACAGTCCTTCCAAAGCATGACTGGCCAGCGCCTGAAGGCAAGGGCCAGGGGAGGTGGCAGGGGTCTTGGGGGCTGGGGGGTGTCCCACAGGCTGGCGGCAATTCCTTTGATCTCAGCAGGACGGGATGAGCCATGGAGCCCTGTGGACCCCACATTTCCTCCATGAACTTGGGACAGTGGTAGCGACCCAACAGAATCGTTTGGGGTTGAAGCTTGTGAGAAGAGGGCAACAGGCTGAGCTGGAAATGGGACTCGCGGGCTGTGGGCTCCTGGTGACTATGATCTCCCAGCTTAACTCTTCTGTGCCCGGTGTTCCAGCCACCACCAACGAGACCTCATAAATATTTACACCCGGCGTGCGTTGCGATGCTCAATTAATTGCTCCTGTGACGCACTTTGAGAGCCTTGGAGGATAGCTACCACGCAAGGACCAGGGGTTATTAAAGGCACAAACAGCTAAGCTCACAGCAGACTCATCCTTCAGAGCTTTCATTTCCCCAGGGCTTTTCAGATCATTGCCCGAAATCTAGGGAGAAGGAGCTTCCAAAAGCACACTGTCCAAGGGGGAATGTGGCAGCCAGGAAAAGACCTCATTGGTCTTCCCAGATAACTTCACCACTGAAGACACGCAAAGGCCTGAAACTATTTGGAAAAAATAAATAATAATTCATTCTGACTAGTCATCAAGGAAGTGAAACAGATGAAAAGAATCAAGTAGCAAGTAGGAGACGTTGTTTTAAATGGTTTTAAATGATCATGGATTTAACAGTGGTAAGATGTGATGAGATGATCACCCCTCACTCTGTAAACAAGAATATAGGTTGAAAGATTGATGCAAACCATCCAGAAGGCACGTGAGTGATATGAAACAAGGGGCTTAGAAGACCCATATTATCATTGTCAGACATTTCCGCTGCACTTGATGGAGTCTCTCCAAGGAAATACTCGGTGATCGGATTCAAAATGCAATCAGGGATCCACAATGCCACATGATTTACAGTTGCAAAAGGGAGCAAGAACCTAATTTCCCCCTCCAGAAATCACACCGCAGATAAATATCATGTTTTTGAGTAATAGTTAAAGATCTACAATGCAGTTTTCATTGGAGTACAATTGCTTTACAATGTCGTGTTACTTTCTTCTGTACAATGAAGGGTCCTCCCTCCCACCTCCCTCATCCCTCTCCTCCAGGTCATCACAGAGCTCTGAGTTTGAGCTTCCTGTGCTTCATAGCAGGGTCACACTAGCTATATACCTTACCCATGGCAGTGTGTATATGTCAGTCCTAATCTCCCAATTCATCCCTCCCGCCCCTTCCTCCAGCACGGGTTCACACATCTGTTCTCTATATCTGCAGGAGCCTATATATTCTTTCATATTATTTTTAGGCATCTATGTATCCAACTGCGTGCAGATATCCTCATACGCACATGCACACATATGCCTGAGCCTCGCCGAAATATTACCTGTGGTGTTGACTGTGTTTTTCTAGATGCCGTTCTCTATTTTCTAAATTCTCTGCAGTGAGATGTTTCTTTGGGTCTAGAACAGCACAAGCACAAAGGAAGTGCTCTATAACTTGATTTGTGACCTGTCTTCGATGACTGCCTGCTCCTCTGGGGAGGACAATGAATTGAATGCAGCAGACACTTACTTTGGTTCTCTTTTCCGTCCTAGGTCATGGCCCAGAAACAACAGTGCCACAGGTAAGTCAGAGGCGCCTAAGTAGTGGGAATGTCAGCAGGAGTCTATTCCTCCTTCCATCCTTTTCCATTTTTCCTTGAATAAAACTATTGGCCTGTTCAAGGTGATTTTAGTGACTTAGAGTCTTTCCCTCTGATTGCTCCCAGTCTGGACGTCTATGACGTCCACTGCTTTGGAGGCTGCCAGATGAGGTGGAGATCCTGGCTCCCCGTTTATTAGCTTCGTAGCCTTGGATGAAGCACAGATCCCAGTGGGCCCCAGTTTCTTCATCTGCAAAATGGGTAGAACTCTGCCAGCGTGCCAGTATCTGTGGCTACTCATTAATGTTTGTCCAACTAAACTGTACATGATGGACTCCCCCTAAAATATGTGTTGGGTGAATGAGTGAGTCAGAAACCACTTTTTGTGCTTCTCCTACATCTCTTTTAAAGGGCTTAGTTCCTGTTAGTAGACACTTAGTTAGGACCCTGTTAAAGTGTGAATAAAGTATTATATATACTTATTCATCTTAGAGTATTGTTATATCAAGGAAGGTCCCATAAAATTTCCTAGAAAACTGGTGGCTAGAAAAGATAACTGTAATGAGACTTAAAAAAAAAATAGAGAAATCAGGAATTCCTTGTCTTTCCAGTGGTGAGGACTGCAAGCCTCCACTGCCAAGGACCTGAGTTTGGTCTCTGATTAGGGAACCAAGATACCACGAGGCATGGCCAAAAAGAAAAAAGAAAGAAAATGAGAAATTGACCAGAGGGAGTGTGCAAAGAAGCAATAGAGGCTTTGGGAGTGATGTCATCACAAATGAATTCACAGGATTCATTGTATTATATTATATATAATGAATTATTCTTTATATTATATATAATGTGTTATGTTCATACAACATATGTTGGAGAGTATAACCAGCACCCAGTGTGCCCCGCACAGCCATGAGGAGAAGGACGAAAAAGCAAAATCAACTTTGCAAGTATGAATGTACGTAAGGAACAAACGAGCACCCGGGTCTAATCCTTCTTACAGAAGCTGCTCAGTCAGGTCCTAAGGGAGGCTGCACGGACTCAAGGCGTGTGTATACTCAGTCGTTTAGTTGGGCCCGACTCTTTGCAACCCCATGGACTGTAGCCCACCAGGCTCCTCTGCCCATGGGATTCTCCAGGCAAGAACACTGGAGTGGGTTGCCATTTCCTTCTCCAGTTCTCTCAAGGCTGTTGTTCCTCAATTGTACTAAGTCTCTGTTGTCAAGTATATTCTCCCCACATGCTTACCACCTCTGAACACCTTCTACCACCCACTTAGACTTTGGAGGGCAGGGGTGGAGGGGCTGTAGAAAATTCTAAAGGGGATGGGGCCTCAAATGAGGTTGCTGATCTGATTCGGTGGCTGGCGAATATTAAGTGTGACCTGTATTCTCTCCCCTGGGACTTGTTCTCCGCCTGCCTTAAGGGAGAGGAAAACTGACAAATGGGATTTCATTTCATTAACAGCATTCTAGAGACACAAGCAAGGGAAAGAAAACAAATCAACTCCCCCACAAAAGTTGGCAGAGATGAAGCTGCCCAGACTTGCCCAGAGCACTTGATTCTACACCCTAACAAAGATATTTAGTGAACCATACCACCCCAGCCTCTGCAAGCTGACACACCCTGGCCAGTGTCTACTGAACCAGAATAAAGCTGATATAATCAAAGACACACGTGATGATTTATACAAAAGACAGTTCATCACCATGATATTTATAACATTCCCAGGTACTTCAAAGGTGCTTGCAATTTTTTATCATGTGACTCATTGAAAATATGGTAAAAATATGGTTGAAAGTGTCTGTATGAAAGAATACTACATAGACATTAAAAATGATCTTGAAGCATAGTCATTGAGGGGTATATTATAGCAAGGTATTATAGGAAAGGGCAGGCAAGAAAACACACACACACATTTTGATCATATGGACATAGTTTATATCATGTCTGTATATGTATGCTTGTGTGTGTGTTAGTGATTTTGCTCTAATTAAATATTTATAGTGGCTATCTCTCAGTTGGGAAAGAATCTGCCTGCAATGCAGGAGACCTGGGTTCGATCCCTGGGTCAGGAAGATCCCCTGGAGAAGGAACTGGCAACCCACTCCAGTGGTCTTGCCTGGAAAATCTCATGGACAGAGGAGCCAGGTGGGCTACAGTCCATGGGGCCACAATGGGGTCACACAACTTAGCAACTAAACAACTATATCTTCGTATGGGAACACTACTGTAACTTTACTTCTCTTTTTTGCTCATCTGTATCTTATGATTTTCCTACAGCAGCATATTTTTTATGCTCAAAACAATCTATCCAAAAAAAAAAAATTCTCTAGGCCTAGGAGACGACAGACACATATCCAAACTTGGACAGTCCATCAATACCAACATCTTTTGTGATGTTGATAAATAGAAAACAGTGTCAAGTTTTTCCACAAAATAAACTCAGGAGATTGTCTCCTTCTGCTGAATAAAGATTGATATTGGAGAGGACAGCCCGTTTAGAAAATGCGTCCTTCTGTCTTAAGTCACCACACACCACAAAAACTCTGATAAAGATGTTTGTTGGTTGACTCAATTAAACAGACAACAAATTTCATTTTGCACAGGAATCCTTGTTTTGTTTTGTTTTTTTCTAAGGAAAATCAATCTTAAAGGTTTTGTTTTGTTTTGTTTTGTTTTTTTACCCTCACTTCTAAAAGAAAAAATAATACAAATTTTAAGACTTGGCGGGGAGGGAAACGGTAGGTAAGGAATATGTGAGCATCCACTGCCGCCTGCTGGCCATTTCTAGGGAGTGCAATATCTGTATTAATATAGTAGAGGCTCATTCTCCCCCAGAATGCCGGGGAAGTTGGTGAACAGGAACAAATTGAAATGTTAACAACTGAATTGCAGGAAAAAGCTCTCCACCCAGTTTTCATAAGCACAAGCTAGGATTCCAATCATCCAAGGCTGATAAGCCCACGGGTTTACAATTGCCTTCAAAATCCAGTGTGTATCAGAATCTCAGCTGCGAAAAACGCTTATCACAAGCCCATGCCAGGGTTTGTTCTTTGGCAGAGCTATAGTGAGGCCAGAAGGATAATTCTAATTCAGGTAGTGCTAGGATAGTCTTTTGAGAATCACTGGCTGAAGAAAAAAATATAGACAAGTGGATGGAAACTTATCAAGTCAGCCTGCACCAAGAGGCAGCTTGCCTGTTTAACTATCACCATTCATTCATCCGTCATTCATTCATCCATCATTCATCCATCATTCATTCATTCATCCATCTATCCTTTCATTCAACCAACTGAGGTAGTTTCTTAATATGTCAGATACTCTAACCAGCTTCGACCACGAGTTTTTGTTTGTTTGTTTGTTGTAATTGATAATAATTCTACGTAATGCACTTATCAAAGCACATGTAACATCAGTACACTAAAATACTCTTAAAAATACAAAATGCCATCACAATTCAATGCAAAACCTTGACCACAAGTTTCTGAAAAGGGAAATATAAATGAAAGTTTCCCAGGACTCAGCTAGTCTGAGATTCTCATACCATACTTTACAGATGAGGAAACTAAGAACTAGAAAAGGGAAGTGAATTTCCAAGAGCTGTCTGGCGAGAACCTTGAACTTGTTCTCCCAGCTCCCAATAAGTGTTTCGCATATAGCTGTGTCTGCAAGTTTAGACTTATTTGTGACTTGAAATTCACAGTTCATAATCTTCAGATCAGGAGACTATGATTCAGTGAATAAAACTGAAATTTATTCACTGAAAACTGAAATCTAGCCAGAAGTGCTAGATGACTGAGCAGGTAGATAGATTGATAGATAATTAATACATGGACAGATAGAGAATTAATATGTATTAGATATATAACACACATAAACTTGTTGTTCAGTTCCTAAGATGTGTCCATCTCTTTGAGACCACATGGAGGGCAGCACACCAGGCTTCCCTGTCCTTCACTATCTCCTGAAGTTTGCTCAATTTCATTTCCGTTGAGTCGGAGGTGTTACCTATCCATCTCATCCTCATACATAAATTACCTATGTCTATACAGTCTATTCCTGTTCTTTCTTTCCCTTCCTGCTTCCCTCCTTTCTTCCTTCTTCCTTCTCCTCTTGACTATATAAGTCATATAGTCAAGATTTATTCAACATCATGATCCTTGACTCAGAGACAGTGAAAGTAACTCTAGGAAGTCCCTTCCTGCCTTTCCCTACAGCCATGGATGGATGCCAAACAGAAGATGTTCTAAAGTTTGGGACCAGCCAGGGTGCAGAGTGCAAACTAGCCCCCTCTTCACAGACCGAGAGGAAGATCAGGCTGATGCCTTCCATCCCCAAATACCTTCAAGTTTTTAAAGGATAAAAATGGAGAAAGACAGCCTCATGTGGGAGAAAGAACCTGGGCTGTGAATGTGGAGCTCAGAATTCAAATACCGGTTCTCTCATGACACCAGTGAGTCCTGAGAAAGAGAGAAAATGGAAAGAAGTTAACCTATCAGGTGGGGTGCCTAGTATGTGCCAGGCCTTTTATAAACTTGTCTAATTTAGCTGTAGGATACACATTGTATTCTCCTCGATGTATGATTAGCTAAACAGGGCCCAAGCGAAATTAGGGAACTTGTAGAGACACCAATAGCATAGAACTCAGCTTCATCACAGCACACGTGTTAAGTTGGGCCCCAAACAGTATCAGCCTCAGATTCTCAGTCATTGACTCCCAACCTCATGGCTAGAAGGGAGCTCTGCTCGAAGAATCCTTCTGAATAACTGACAGGTGCTTGTAGATAGTTGAATGCTGGAAAGGCACATATTTTGTCTGGAAATGGGCACTAACTAATGAACAAATTCTAAATATAGATCTGAAGATCTAAAAATCTTGGCTGAGTGAAAAAAGATTTGGCCTTGAAGTTGACCTTGAAAAGACATGTAGCAGAAAACACAGCAATTCCTTAGGAGGGCACTGAGCCAGGGAGTTATTTATTTAAGCTTCTCAGCAGTTATTTGTGATAGATACTCTTATTCCTGGGCTTCCCAGGTGGCGCTAGTGACAAAGAACCCTCTTACCAATGCAAGAGAAGTAAGAGACTCAGATGTGACTTCTGGGTCAGGAGATCCCCTGGAGGAGGGCATGGCTACCCACTCCAGTACTCTTGCTATGGACAGAGGAGCCTGGCGGGCTACGGTCCAGAGGGTCACAATGAGTCCAACACGACTGAACGGCTAAGCATGCAGGCGCACATTCTTATTCCTACTAGGCTTACAAGCTTGCCTGAGGTCACATGGCCAAGATTGGAACCTAGAACTTCTCATTCAGCTTCTGGGAAACATGGGCCCGTGCCTTTGATCAGAGGCTCTGCTGTGTTTGTTAATGGAGAACACCACAGCTGAGAACAACATTTAAGGCAGCAAGACACTTTTAAAAAGAAATCGTGGAGCTTAGACATGACAAATGGTTTATTTTCTACGTAAGTCAAGTCCAGAGCCAAACAGTTCAAGGCCGTTTGGCAGCTCTGTTCCTTGAAGTTCTCGGAAACGCTGCCCCTCCTGCCTCGCTCACTATCATCGTCTAAAACAGTGATGTCTGCAGGAGGGAGGAAGGGAAGGAAAAGAAGGAACGAACAGCACACAAAAATCTTCCTCAAGAGAGTCTCCCGGAGATTGTGAGTTGATTTTCCATCTCTTCCATCAACCAAAACTTGGACCCATGGCCAACTGATGACAAGGACATGTAATAAGGACTTACTCTGGGTGGCCACGTACCCTGCTACCCTTGAGGGGTTCTAATGTGGAGACGCAAGGGAAAAGGTGTGGGGGCCACAGCTGTCTTGGCTCTGGGTACTTAGTGATGGGAAGTTGGGATTCACCAGCCTCTTGCTTTTACCAGATATTTATGAGTGAGTTCCAGTACTTGGGCCATCTGATGCGAACAGCTGACTCACTGGAAAAGTCCCTGATGCTGGGAAAGATTGAGGGCAGAGGGGAAGAGGGTGTCAGAGGATGAGATGGCTGGATAGCATCACTGACTTAATGGACATGATCTTGGGCAAACTTCGGGAGATGGTGTGGGACTGGGAGGCCTGGCCAGCTGTAGCCCATGGCGTGGCCAAGAGTTGGACACGACTGGACGACTGCACATCAACAACCCTCACCCTCACCATGCCTCTCTCCTCTGTGTCTCTCTCTCTGAAATCTTGTGACTGAAATGAAAGCAGAAGCTCATTTCGCTTGGGGAACCCGTCTGCTTTGGGAATACAGTCATCCGAAGGGCCTGTAAACTGACTTCACTTCCTAGAGAAGCAGAAAGTTCGAGGACTCTGCATTTTCCTCCTGCAACTCCTCTTCTCACACCAGAGAAGCATATTCTCTTCCCGGGACCAGCCCAGGAGTCCCTTCTCCTGTGACCACCTCTCAGCAGCAGCACCCAGAAGCTCTGACAGCCACCCTGTCCCTGGAAAGTGGTCATAGACCAGGCAGCCACCTTGCCCCTCCAGGGACTTAAGTTCATGGACCTGTTTATTAGTGAAAATAGTCTGAGAGTCTCTCTGAAGTGTTAGTCGCTCAGTTGTGTCTGACTCTTTGCAACCCTGTATACTGTGTAGCCTGCAGGTTTCTCTGTGCATGGAATTCTCCAGGCAAGAATACTGGAGTGGGTTGCCATTCCCTTCTCCAGGGGATTTTCCCAACCCAGGGATCAAACCCGCATCTCCTGCATTGGCAGACGGGTTCTTTACCTCTGAGCCACCTGGGATGGTCCACCTTCCACAGCACGAGAGTTTCTATGTCGGTAATTCTCAGACTTCTGAGGCCAGAGTAAACACCACCATGGGAGCTTGTGTATAAAGCAGTTGGTTTGCTCAGGGATCCAAGCTTGCTTTCTTCTCTTTTATAAAGCAACCAAGATGCAATTGGTCAGGGGACCAAAACTTGAGGGGTATATTGGACACTCTTGCCACACCTCTGTAGGCCTGAGGGGTCCACATTCAAGACCAAAGTTTGGGGCAATTGCCCCTGCCAGTAAGGAAATCCCCTGAGTTTACATGGCACATATTCATCTTCACTTCCGTCTTAAAAATAACTTTTAGGGAAATGTTGTCTTTTGTTTAAAAAAAAAAAAATGTCTCCTTGAGGAACACACACAGGTCAGATTTCTGTGGCCGTGAGGTGCCAGTGGGTGATGAGGGACCCTCCACTGACAGCATCACCATCACTCTCCCAGGATGGTGACGTGGAAAGCTGCTGAGCAGCTTCCTCATCTTTCTAGAAAACGGCTCTCTCTCTCTCTGAGAAGCCAACCTATCTGTCAGTCCCAGGAAGACTCAAAGACCTGGAAGTCACTAGGGTGAGGATCTGGGTCCAGCAAGAAAGAGCGCCAAAGTCAAGTTCGCTCAGCAAGGGAGAGGATCAAGCTCGTCTTGAAGTTCCATCACTGGTTCCACATCCTGGGTGTTTCCGCAGCCGACTGTTCATTTATTGTCACTTACCATACTCAGAATTAAGGAGCAGTAGGACCCTGGGGTCTCGCCACTGCCTAGGGGAGGCAAGCACCGTCTGTAACTGTGGAATATATTTGTCGGCTAGCTTTGTTCCTACATGCTGTGGAGAAGCTGAGCAGGGTATATTAATCAGGGAGGACTAACATCGATAATGCATAAACTACAGAGCTTAGTAGTTCTGCTTCCCCGGTGGCTCAGACAGTAAGGCATCTGCCTACAATGTGGGAGACCCCGGTTCAATCCCTGGGTGGGGAAGATCTTCTGGAGAAGGAAATGGCAACCCACTCCAGTATTCTTGCCTGGGAAATCCCATGGATGGAGGAGTCTGGTAGGCTATAGTCCATGGGATCACAAAGAGTCACACGAATGAGCCACTTCACTTTCACTTAGTAGTTTAATAAAATAAAGGTTTATTTCTTGCTCACATCACAATCCAATGGAAACTGAAGGGAATGGCAACCCACTCCAGTATTCTTGCCTAGAGAATCCCGTGGACTGAGGGGCCTGGCGGGCTACAGTCCATGGGGTCACAAAGAGTCGGACACTCTTTGTGAGTTACTAACACTCATACTTTTTCCAAACACTCATTCAGGATTCACTCTGCTTTTTCCCAGTGGCTTCCATTATCCCCCAGGACCTTGGGGTCCTCTGTCTCTGACCAGCCACTGGGGCAAGAGTGAGAGATGGAAGGTCAAGTGGGATGGCCTGGAGTGGAATCTATCACCCCCACCATGTCCCAGTGGTCATAGCACCAAGCCAAGGCCACCCAGTGGAACGGACACAAGGAGCTGTATGCCAGAGCAAACGGGGTTTGAAGAGCACACAGCTTTCTCACCGCCGTGCCAGATGCTGAGGTAGTGAGGACCACGGCTGGAGGGTGCTCCTAATTTTTACCTGATGTTGATAGCCAGGGATGGTCCCCCAGGGCAGATGACATTTAAGATATAGTATGATGGATGATGCTTTTGAACTGTTGGAGAAGACTCTGAGTGTCCCTCACACTGCAAGGAGATCAAACCCATCAATCCTAAAGGAAATCAACCTTGAATATTCACTGGAAGGACTGATGCTGAAGTTGAAGCTCCAATACTTTGGCCACCTAATGTGAAGAGCTGACTCATCGGAAAAGACCCTGATGCTGGGAAAGATTGAGGGCAGGAGAAGGGGGTGAAAGAGGATGAGATGATTAGATAGCATCACTGACTCAACAGACATGAATTTGAGCAAACTCCAGGAGATGGTGAATGATAGGGAAGCCTGGTGTGCTGCCGTCCATGGGGTCGCAAAGACTTGGGCACAATTAAACAGCAACTACACAACAACAGTGATGGGTGAGAAGGATCCAGGCCTGGGCAGAGCTGAGAAGAGAACATTCTGGACTGGCGGACAGTGCATGCAATGTCTCGGAGGTAAAGAAGCTTAGCATACAGCGTGGACTTGAAAAGAGGCTGATGTGCCTGGAGTTCAGAGGGAAAAGAAACTGGAAATAGAGGAGACCAGGGACAGGGCAGGAGCTGGGCTGTGCTGGCCTCCAGGAGCCACAGCAGGAAGTCTGGACTCTATTTCATGGGCCATGAGTGACGGGAGCTGATTTACAGATTCAAAACTGTGTTTTTAAAATTATATTTCCAAAACTCCGCATTGCTCATAACACAGAGAAGTACTGAGGGTCACAGAGATAAAAGACAATCCACTCCCTTCCCTACAGGAGGACGGCGTGTGTATGCAACAAAGAAGCAATCAGATGCTGCCTCTTTCTGTTTAAGTGTCCTGGTGAGTGAGACAGAAAACAACAGCTCTAATGATTTAGCGAGATGAAAGTAACCCGGAGTGGTCAGAAAGGGAAGCCCCAGGAGAATCTCAAAGGACACTGAGCATTTTGGAAAACAAAACGGAGGACGCAGGGAGTCCAGGTGGAATCAACACAAGCAAAGACTCAGAAGGGGCATGTACCGTACGTGGGGAATCCAAGAGGGACTCAGACTGCCATGCTGCTGAAAGAAGAGACGCCTCAGCTCTCCATGAAGACGTGGGTGCAATGACTATGCTCAAGGAGGCCAATATGAAATGATATTGAACCTGAATTTAGTGGTGCTGCTGAGCTGGATCACAAAGACCAGAGAAATTCCCCAATAATTCTGTGCTCATTTGCTCTTGCCAGACCGGCTGGTGTAACGGGTGACTTTATTCACTTAATTCATGAGAGAGAGTGTATATGTGTGTGCGTGTTAGTCACTCAGTCATGTCTGACTCTCTGTGACCCCACAGACTGCAACCCGCCAGGCCCCTCTGTCCATGGAATTCTCCAGACAAGAATACTGGAGTGGGTTGCTGTTTCCTTCTCCAATGCAAATTTTAGCAGTAGCAGTTTAGTCGCTAAGTTGTGTCTGACTCTTGCGACCCCACAGACTGTAGCCTGCCAGGTTCCCCTGTCCATGGGATTCTCCAGCCAAGAATCCTGGAGTGGGTTGCCATTTCCTTCTCCTCATGAGAGAGTACAAATTGCGAAAGGGCTGAAAAACCTGTGGGTTCCTCTGCCAGGGATCTCAGTAGTGGGTGTAACTGTACTGGGGCAGGAAGCTGGTATTAGCGCCCCAGGGGGTTGGTCACTGCTGGTCCTACCACCAGGATGGACGGTGGACAGTACAGACAGGATTCCACACCTCCTGGCTCAATGTCTCAGGGAGATTAGATTTGGCCACGTGACACTTGCCCCATACTTGAGTCCTAGGCAAATTCCAGAGAACTGCGTTTCCACTGAGCCAAAGTTTCATGAATTTACACCTTATACCTTACAAAAGACTTGGGCATGCTGACACAAATTCACAACTATTAATTTTGTGTTTTGGTATGGGAAGAGAGGGCTTCCCAGGTGGCCCTAGTGGTAAAGAACCCGCCTGCCAATGCAGGAACCATAAGGGCCGCCAGATCGATCTCTGGGTCAGGAAGATCCCCTGGAAGAGGGCATGGCAACCCTCCTTGTTGCCATGAGGTGTCCAGTATTCTTGTCTGGAGAATCCCATGGACAGAGAAGCCTGGCGGGCTAGAGTTCGTAGCTTCGCAAACAGTCATACATGACTGAAACAAGTCAGTACACACACGCGGGAAGAGAATTTGGGGTGAGTGGACAAAAGTTAAAGAACAGGATGAAACCGGCCCAAAAGGTAGCAAGACATGTCATACCACAGTCCTCTACACTATTTGCACACAGGCCAGAACTTTGCCCTGAGAGTCTCATCAGCCAAAGAAGGAAGGGAAATACGCTCTTTTCTAGGACTGTTGCTTTTCCTTCACTCAAAGCAAACGAAAAGCTAAGCTGTATGCAGCTTCCGGTCTTGAGACCTGCTAGAAGCTTCTCACATATGTGCTAATAAAGAGAAAGTGATAAGAACATTTTCTGCTTACAATGTTCCTAAATTCAGACTAGCAGCATGAACCTACACTGCAATTTAAGAAAATTAAGTCTATGAAGAAGCAAAAATACCTGTAGGCCATGTGAGCAATTCTTCGGTGGTTTTGCATAATCTGAGGGTAAAATGTGAAACATTTACCCTGACTGCACTAGATAACCTTCGGGCAATCTTTCATCAATCAAGTTCGAAAGAAGCAGTTGAGTGTTGAAGCACCCCCACAGAGCAACATTTATTCAACAAATGCCTATTAAGAACTCATGTGGTCCATATTGGATCCTGCACCTGAAGCCAGGGAGAGACAAATAAGTAGATACCATCCCTAAACTCAAACTAGAAGGGGATGACAGAGGATGAGAGGGTTGGATGGCATCACCGACTCTATGGACACGAGTTTGGGTAAACTCTGGGAGTTGGTGATGGGCAGGGAGGCCTGGGGCGCTACAGTCCATGGGGTCACAAAGAGTTGGACACGACTGAGCGACTGAACTGAACTGAAGCTCAAACCATGTAGTCTGTTCAGGAAAACAATGTATGGATAGATAACAATGTGTGGATAGATTACTGCAAATGCAGTATGTATGTCAGAGGGGGAGGGGACAGCACCCCAGGTCCTTGGCTGAGATGCTGCTGAGTCATCACTTGGGTGCAACTAATTGAGGGGCGGGGTTCCTTCTAACTTTACTTCTCTTTCAGTGGGAAGGTTGACCTGCTGTAGAAAGAACCAGGCTTCTGAGCTGGGATTTGATTTTCTTTCCTGCTTTTCCAATTGCCCCTGTTAGGCAAGAGCAGCTGATACAGCGAGAAGCATGAAAATGTGCACTTCATTTTGAGCAATTACAGTCAAGAACAATTAACTGAAATGAGCACAAGATTTCTGGAGAAAAACAAGGGCCCAGTCTTTCCAATGTTTTGCAATAACATTTTGCTGTTTTTGTTGGCAGGACAGTACCAGACTATTAATGAGCCTCTTCTTGATGGTGTAAGTCAGCTGCTTTCTTTACCTATTTTGTCAGTCTTTGATATTTACAAAGTAAGTGGTTTTTTCCTAAGTACTCGGTGAATTGTAAAAAATTAAACTTTTCCAAATGGCATGATTTCCTGGCAGAGAAAAGTGCATTTCAAGTCTTGGGTAGAACACAGTATTCCTACAATACATGTAAATCAAATCATTGTGCTGTATGCCTGAAATATATACAGTGATGTATGTCAATTATTTCTTGGTAAAGCTGGATAAATAAATAAATATATTGAGGCATTAATACAGAAAAAGACAAAAAAAAACCATATTTCAATTCTTCAGCTATAAAATGGAGATAAAAATAAACTCATGATGGTCATTGTGAAGACTAATTAAAGCGAAAATGCCAACACATGGTGCTGGCAAGTGCGTGGTGAGAAAAGCACTTCCCAACACTTATGGTGAAATTTTAAATAACAAGAAATTCTTTGGGAAGCAATTTTATAAGATTAGCAAATATAAAAATATTCATTTTCTTCAATCCCATAATCCTATGGGACAAATTAAAGAATTAACCTAAAATTTGGATTAATAATTAAATACTCATTTATGCCGTATAATATATTTTAAATGGCAACACACTGGGATCATGTTATATAGTCAATAATAGAAAAATCATTGAACATATTATGATATATTCACATTGTTCTGTTGTTCAGTCGCTCAGCTGTATCCAGCTCTTTGCAACCCCATGGACTGCAGCACACCAGGCTTCCCTGTCCTTCACCATCTCCTGGAGCTTGTTCAGACTCATGTCCATTGAGTTGGTGATGCCATCCAACCATCTCATCCTCTGTTGTCCCCTTCTCCTCCTGCCTTCAATCTTTCCCAGCATCAGGGTCTTTTCCAAGGAGCTGGATCTTCACATCAGGTGGCCAAAGTATCAGAGCTTTAGCTTCAGCATCAGTCCTTCCAATGAATATTCAGGATTGATTTCCTTTAGGGTAGACTGGTTGGATCTCCTTGCAGTCCAAGGGACTCTCAAGAGTCTTCTCCAGCACCACAGTTTGAAAGCATCAATTCTTCAGTGCTCAGTCTTCTTTATGGCTCATCTGTCAAGTCCACACATGCTAATGGAAAAACCATAGCTTTGACTATACACACCTTTGTCAGCAAAGTGATGCCTCTGCTTTTTAATATGCTGTCTGGGTTTATCATAGCTTTTCTTCCAAGGAGCAAGCGTCTTTTCATTTCTTGGTTGAAGTCACCATCCATGTTGATTTTGGAGCCCAACAATATGAAATCTGACACTGTTTCCACTTTTTCCCATCCACTTGCCATGAAGTGAAGGGACTGGATGCCATGATCTTCATTTTTTAAATGTTGAGTTTTAACCATCTTCCATTAATAATATTTACAAAGAATTTTAATGACTAAAAGAAAATTTTAAACTTATAATGTGACATCAGCTACCTAATATTATAAATAAGTTAATTGTTAAAAATTATGTGTACATATTTTAAATAGCTTTAACATATCTATAGATGATAAATGGAATAGATAGAAATGAGAGAGATAGATGTATAGATAGATGATAGATATATGAATAAAGAGATAGAATTTACCTGTAAAATCTTTGGTTCTTTACTTTTTGAAAGATTTCTTTAAGAATTAAATTAAAGCTATGAGTCCTCACCCTAGAACACACACACACGCACACACACACACACACACACACACACATATATGCATGTACACATGCATACACAATCAATCAATCCCAAAATATTTTATAAAGTAGAAGGCTTATATATACTGAGCTTTTAGTAAGAATCCCCGATATTAACAGTAGACAGACACTAGACAGGTTTATGCTGTCTTGTGGAGAACACAGACTTACTAAATTTCCTTCCACCCTTTTGAGTTGAATGATCAGAGTTGCCATGAGCCAAAATGAAGCCGAAAAAGTTCTCCAGATTAGGGGCCTGGTGAGTCCCCACTGTGCTTTTGCTTACCTGAAAACCAAACTCATCATATAACTAGTCTTTACTTTTACCAAACTGCTTTGACAGAGTGATGATAGAAAAAGGCATATACTTGGAGGCTTAGGACTAGTAAGCCCTGTGTACATATATATATGTATATATATATACATATATATAAATATTCTGTATTATTATCATTATCTAATATATATAGAATATATTATTAATATATAATGATAATAATACATATTATATATTAAATTATTAATATATAACACAGTATATATTATATATAATAATGAGAGCAATATATATTATATATATTAGAGAATATACATACATAGAGAAAATATATGTATTAAAGAATGAGAATAATGCAGAATTAGAATTTCAATTTAAGCCTATCTAATTCCAGGTTCCTACACTAAAGTAAAATCACTTCATAGATTTTTCTGCTTATACAATGAAATGAAGTACAGAAAGCACCTAGGACATGTAAACTTCTTAAGTGCTAGAGAGGCTTTAAAGGGAGGTGAACAAAGCATGACTGGTAGGCTTCCTTTGTCTCAGACTTTCTTTAATAGTAGCTGCTATCACAGCAGCAGTCATAATAATAGTTACAGCTAGTAGTCATTGAGTGCTGACCATCAGGCACTTTGCTCAAAATTTTACATGCGTTGTCTCATTAAGACACTTCTGGTGGTCTAGTTTATCACCTTACTCAAAGTATGGTGTACTTTTACCAGTTTTATTTCAGGCAGAGAGCTCTTTTCAACATTTCATATAAGGCTGCTCTAGTGGTGATGAACTCCCTCAGGTTTGCTTGTCTGGGAGAGCCTTTATTTCTCCTTTATATCTGAAAGGTAACTTTGCTGGGTAGAACATTCTTGACTGACATCTTTTATCTTTCAGTATTTTTGACTATTCCCTGGTAGCTCAGTGATAAAGAATCCTCCTGTAATGCAGGAGATGTGGATTTGATCCCTGGGTTGGGAACATCCCCTGCAAAAGGGAATGGCTACCCACCCACTCCAGTATTCTTGCCTGGAGAATTCCATGAACAGAGGAGCCTGGTGGGCTACAGTCCATGGGGTCTCAAAGAGTCAGACATGACTTAGTGATTAAACAACAAATTCTGAATATATCATTCCTCTCTCCCCTGGCCTGGAGAGGTTCTGCTTAGATATCTGCTGGTAGCCTAATGGGAGTACCTTTGTAGGTGACTATCTTTTTTCCCTCACTGCTTTTAAAATCTTTATCATTGACCTTTGATAGTTTTGATACAATGCGTCTTGCAGAAGATCTTTTTGCATTATGATAAATAAGTGTTTTATGAGTTTCATGAACTTGTATATCCAGTTCCTTCCTCAGGTTTGGCAAGTTCTCAGCTATTATGTTTTTAAATAAATGCTCCCTTCTCCCTCTCTTCCCCTTCTGGCATATCCACTATTCTCATATTGCTTCTTTCTAATGAAATCAGACAGTTCTTATAGAATTTTTTTCATTGTTTTAAAATCTTAGTTCCTTCTCCTCTTCTACCTGAGAATCATTTTTAGATTTCTTTCTTCGAGCTGACTGATTCTCTCTTCCATATGATCTGCTCTGTTTCCAATGCTTTCTAATGCATTCTTCATCTCATTTATTGAGTTCTCAAGCTTCAGAATTTCTGTTTGGTTCTTTTTTTAGAGTTTTAGTCTCTTTGCTAAGTATTGCTTCTGCTCACTGATTTTACTCCTGAGCTCACTGAATTACTTTCTGAGTTTTCTTGTAAAACGGAGTTTCTTCATGACAGCTCTTTTGAATTCTCCATCAGTTAGATCATAGTCTGCTGTGACTTCAAGTTTGGTTTCTGGATAATTGTCATGTTCGTGATGTGAGACTGTCACCATGGTTTCCATGGTGCTTGATGAGTTGTTCCTCTACGAGAGCATCTGAAGTAGTAAACACCCCTCTTGTTTACGTAAAGTTTTGTTTACTTCGACTCTAACAGGTCCACACACTGGTCATTAGAGGCCTTTCTTCGGATTTTCAGTACATGCTGCTAAAGCAGAAGGTTTTGTTTTTTCCTTACCTCCGCTCTGTTTGAGAATTGGCACTTTCCACCCTCCACTGCTTCTACCAGAGTGGTCACTGGTGCCCTTGTCATTTCTGCGTATGCCTCTGGGGTCACTGGGGGTGCCTTTCTGATGCCCATGTCACTGCTGCCGTTGACATCTTCATGTCCAGTGCTGCTAGGCACATTGGAACTGCTACCATAGCAAGGGATGGGGGGCCAGGTAATACAGCCATGGGCAGGAGGAGGCAGAGTCACAGGTGCACCTGGAGGTCACTGCCCAGCCCCCTGTGGTCACGGGCACCACTGTGGCCACGACCTAGAGTCTTGTGCACCATCTCTGCGGGCGCCACCAGGTTTTCCGGGGTTCAGGATTACGGGCACTACTTCTACTCTTCCCCTGGTTCTACCCACTCTATATACTCCAATCTAGCCTTCTTCAGATGAACAAACATGTGGGTCTCTCTGGAGTCCCAGTGTCCTGGGCAGAGGGACCTTTGTTGAGTTCAGTTCAGTTCAGTCACTCAGTCATGTCCGATGCTTTGCGACCCCATGGACTGCAGCACGCCAGGCTTCCCTGTTCATCACCAACTCCCGGAGCTTGCTCAAACTCATGTCCATAGAGTCGGTGATGCCATCCAACCATCTCATCCTCTGTTGTCCCCTTCTCCTCCTGCCTTCATTCTTTCCCAGCATCAGGGTCTTGAAGGAGTCAGTTCTTAGCATCATGTGGCCAAAGTGTTGGAGTTTTGACTTCAACATCAGTCCTTCAATGAATATTCAGGATTGATTTCCTTTAGGATTGACTGGTTTGATCTCCTTGCAGTCCCAGGGACTCTCAAGAGTCTTCTCCAACATCACAGTTTAAAAGTATCAATTCTTTGTTGAGTTACGGATGTCGTAGTTGTTGTAGATTGAAGGGGAGAGACAAAGGGAGTGTCTCACACCACCATGATGCTTTCTAAGGACATCGTTACAATTCTGCCACTGTGAGAGGTTAACTCCCCTAGACTCCATACTCTTAAATTTTTAACTCGCAGCTAAGGGAATCTCTATTACTCCCCTGGCCAGCACTGTAGCCTCTAATCTTTGTCATTGTTGTACCTTCCCTTGACTTACTGAACTGTCCCCTCCTTAGGAAAGGAATTCCATAGCAGTCCTGGATGCAGCAAAAGGCCACACAGATGATGACTATGAAGACCCTGAGCTTCGCATGGCAGAAGACCGGCAATCAGTGAAAATCTTACCAGCCAGGCCTATTAAGGAATCTGAATATGCAGGTAATGTTTAGGGCCTGAAATCCGAAAATCACATGCCCATGCTGCAATATGGTAGAGTGACTAAAGATGCAGGTTCTGAATTAGCAACTCTAGGTTAAAATCCTGCCTCCACAGCTTATTAGCTGTGTAACCTGGAGTGAGCACCTGAAAACCATTTTCTATATTTGAAGATAGGGTTCAAGATATCTGAAGATAAAGCTTACCCCACATAACCCAGGTGGTTACACGGATGATGCATGTTGAGTTCTCAGAGAAGGACTTGGTGCAGAGTCAGAGCTCTGTGACTACTTATTATTATCATGATGGCTTCCCTGGTGGCTCAGATGATAAGAAATCCACCTGCAATGTGGGAGACCTGAGTTCGATCCCTGGGTTGGGAAGGCCCCCTGGAGGAGGGCATGGCAACCCACTCCACCATTCTTGCCTAGAGAATCCCCATGATGACAACTTGAGTCTGAGAAACAACTGATGAACATGGTAGATGGACAAGCAGAGATGTGGGCAACATCCCTGTTAAGACAGAGTTGCAGAGAAGAGAGCAGAACAAAAGGGAAGACTTTTAATACGGCTGATTTGTCTTGCTCATAGCCAGCATATAAGTAGCACAAGAGCATGGCAGCAAAACCAGGCTTTTAAGAGAAAGAAAACCTTATTATACACCATCTTTTCTTCTTTGTAACTGGGACACCTTACAAGGTCTCTGAACCTTAAATAAAGCAAAGCGTTGTGAGGGAAAAGAGGAAGCATTTGCGATTTGAGAGCCTGACCTACTGAAATGAATCTACGGAAGTCCCTTTGAGGACAATTACCTTGTAAATAATAATGATATTCCTTTGTTAATTCACTCAATATGCATTAATTAATATCTATTATATGCCAGTTATCATGTTAGGATTGATCAAGAGATATAAAGATAAATATTATAGAAAAAGTTTTGTATATAATGTATGCTGCTACTGCCGCTAAGTCACTTCAATCGTGTCCGACTCTGTGCAACCCCAAAGATGGCAGCGCACTAGGCTCCCCCATCCCTGGGATTCTCCAGGCAAGAACACTGGAGTGGATTGCCATTTCCTTCTCCAATGCATGACAGTGAAAAGTGAAAGTGAAGTCGCTCAGTTGTGTCCGATTCTTAGCGACCCCATGGACTGCAGTCCACCAGGCTCCTCCGTCCATGGGATTCTCCAGGTAGGAGGACTGGAGTGGATTGCCATTTCCTTCTCCAGGGGATCTTCCTGGACCAGGGACCTAACCCATGTCTCCTGCATTGGCAGGTGGATTCTTTACCACCAATCCACCAGGGAAGCACAAGTATACAGTGAAGTATATGTTAAGTATAAAATATGTATGTTAAGTATGTAATGTGGGCTTCCCTGGTAGCTCAGCTGGTAAAGAATCCACCGGCAACGCAGGAGACCCCAGTACTATTCCCGGGTCAGGAAGATCCCCTGGTGAAGGGATAGGCTACTCAATCCAGTATTCATGGGCTTTGCTGGTGGCTCAGATGGTAAAGAATCTGCCTGCAATGTGAGCGACCTGGGTTCGATCCCTGGGTTGGGAAAATCCCCTGGAGGATGGCATAGCAACCCACTTCACTATTCTTGCCTGAAGAACCCCAATGGATAGAGGAGCCTGGTGGGCTACAGTTCATGGGGTCGCAAAGAATCAGACATGACTGAGTGACTAAGCACACACGTGTGTAACATAGAAAAGAAATCCAGGGTGGTGTGCAGGTGGGTGGGTTCTAGGAAGATTTTTGAAGGATATGACACAGTCCAAGCCTTGAAGGATGAGTAGAATTTCCCAGGTGGATAAGAGAATGAAGAAGGTTCAGGTCCAGACTTTGGCATTTATGTATATGGACCAAGAGAAGTGATTTCTCCTCTTTGAGACTCAGTCTCTTCGTCTGTTAAGTGGAAGTAGAATTACATGCTCATGCCTATATTATGTGGAGAAGGCAATGGCAACCCACTCCAGTGTTCTTGCCTGGAGAAACCCAGGGACGTGAGCCTGGTGGGCTGCTGTCTATGGGGTAACACAGAGTCGGACACGACTGACGTGACTTAGCAGCAGCAGCAGCCTATGTTATGATGGTTCAGTAAGTTTGTAGATGTGCAAATATTTTGTCCATTACAGTGTGCAGAGTCACGTAAAGTATGACTTTAAATAATTTTTCTTTTTTCACAGATACACGCTATTTCAAGGGTATGATGGACACACCCCTGTCCTTAGATTCTAAGACCTCTCTCCCCACAGACAGGCAAACCTGGATGAAGCTGGAAGAAGTAAGTAAAAGCTTGACTGCATGAACCAAACACATGGAGGGCACTGCCTAGCAACCAAGAGCTTTACCGACTCTCATTTCCAAGGCATCTTGTTGGACTGCCTTGGTGATGAGCAGGTCAAGCTCAGTGAGGTGCAGGGTGATTCAGCTGGAGGGATTGTGGTCCTTAGAATAGGTACATAGAAGGAAGAGAACTAACATTTGTGAAAGATTTTCTGTGAGCCAGGCAGCAGGCTAAGGACTTTCACCTGCATCTCACTTAATACTCATCCTGTTCTCTGGGAGCAGAATTTAAACTCAGATCTCTTTGATAATAACATATCATTTTGTCCAGATTTAGGCCCAATGATTCCAACTGCTAATGGTGTGGTAATAAGTACAGTCAGCCCTCCATATCTGTCAGTTTCCCATCTGTAGCTTCAATCGAGGATTAAAAAAATATATATTCCACTAAATTCCAAGAAGCATAACTTGAATTTACCACATGCCAGCAACTATTTACATAGCATTGACATTGTATTAGGTATTACAAGTAATCTAGAGATAATTCAACCACCGAAGGATTTTGTAGTACCTTAGTACGTACTTGATGAAAAAATCTGAGTATAAGCGGACCCACACAGTTCAAACCCATGCCATTGAGAGTTTCACTGTATACAGAAGGATATGCATAGGTTATTTACAAATACTCTGCAATTTCATATGAAGGACTTGAGCATCCACAGATTTGGGTATTCAAGGGGCGTGCTGGAAGTAATCCCCAGCAGATATGAAGGGACGACTGTGGGTCAACCTCTCTGAACCTCTTTGTAAACCCATTTGCCAAACAGGAGTAACAATCTCTGCCATGCTTACTTCAAGAAGCTGTTGAAAATATCTTGTAAATGTAAGTGTTCTAAACACATATAGTATTTTATTTTTAATAACATTGCACAAAATACAAATTAACCATCCCTGAGGTTCCTAGGCTATCAGTCATAATATTTGGGTAAATTTCATGTCAGTGTTTTCTGTGCTAATGTATTTCACGCAAGGAAGTCTTTGTTGTATAGTATATACTGGTTTTCCGTCCTTAGCACATTGTTTCAGTCATAAAACTATCTCCCATGTCATAAAACAAGCATCAATAAGCACAATCATTACAGATCCTTTGCTCCTCATATAAGATTTTTAATTATTTTATTTAACCATTGAGTGAAAACATTTTAAAGGCTTTCAGTATATATTGTGAAATTACCATTTCCCTGAAAAATCATTTCAATTTACCCTCCCAGAAGCCCGGTATTAGAATTTCCACCTCATAGGATTCTCTCCAAAACTGTACATTATTTTTTTAATTATAATTTTTAAAAAAGAGAAGGAGGTTTTGCTGCTCTTTCTTTAAAATTTGTTTCACATTTATTAGTGACTGTGAACACACTTAAATATTTATAACCCCTTCATACTTGTGCATTATCTATGCAAATGGTTTACTCGTTTAACTAGAGGGTTTCTTTTAAATATTGACAAGAAAAGGAAACTACAATTTTTACCAAGTTGTTCACACAGAACACAACCAATAGAGATTGGGAGAGCAAGATAAGGGATGAAATATTGAACACTTCCTCTTTACACAGACACTAAGCTAAACATTTTAATCATTCACTCAACAAGTTCACTTAAGAAACACACGTTGGGTGCCTGCCATGGACCAGACACAATTATCCACTCTGGTATGCAGCAGTAAAACACCAAGGCCCTGCTCTCATGAAACGTATATCTAGTGGGTGGAGACCTATGATATGTAAATGGATAAATAATAGATACAAAGACGATGTATCAAGTGATGAGCTTTGAAAATAGAGTGAAAGCAAGGCAGTCAGGAAAGGCCTCTCTGAGGAAAGGTGGGAATAAATGAATGAACGAATGAATGACATTTAATCCTTAAAATAACCTTGCAAGATGAATGTTATAATTCTCATTTTAATGGCTCCAACTTTATGAGCTCTGTTCCTTTGGGCCAGTTACTTACCTTCCCTGAGCCTTTACAGTCTAAGCGATAAAATCTCATAGCTTTCACGATCACACATACAGAGCACAGTGCCCGGCACAGAGCAATCAGTTACCAGACGACACCTCCATGAGCACAAGGACTATTTTAGCCCCAGCATCTAGCACAGTGGCTTTATGTAAAAGGTTCTCGGCAGATACTGGCCACATGGATGGAAGAGCTTCCAGGTGGCGCTAGTGGTAAAGAACCTGCCTACCAGTGAGGAGACATAAGAGACTCAGGTTCAATCCCTGGGTCAGGAAAATCCCCTGGAGGAGGGCATGGCAACCCACTCCAGTATTCTTGCCTGGAGAATCCCATGGACAGAGGAGCCTGGTGGGCTACAGTCCAGGGGGTCACAAAGAGTCAGACACGACTGAAACGACTGACCACAGCACACTGCACGTGAATGGAAATGCACAAACTCAGTTATTTGAACTGAAATTGGAAATATGACTAGCTTGAAATATGAAGGCTTCCCTGGTGGCCCAGCTGGTAATAAGAATTCACCTGCAATGCAGGAGACCCGGATTCGATCCCTGGGTTGGGAAGATCCCCAGAGAAGGAAATGGTAACCCACTCCAGTATTCTTGCCTGGGAAGTCCCATGAACAGAAGAGCCTGGCAGGCTATAGTCCATGGGGTCGCAAAGAGTCAGACACAACTTAGCAACTAAATCACCTCCACAGCTTGAAATATTAATAGGAAAAGAAACCCGGTCTTCTTTCCCCAGTTTGATTTCTTTTTTTTAAATTGGGTATAGTTGTTTTACAACATTGTGTTAGTTTCTGCTGTATAGCTAAGTGAATCAGCTCTAGGTACACATATATCCGCCCCCTTCCCACCCCAATCCCACCAATCTAAACGTTACCACAGAGCACCAAACGGGACCCTCTTGCACTGTCGGTGGGAATGTAAATCGATACAGCCACTATGCAGAACAGTAAGGATTGTCCTTGAAAAACTAAAAATAGAACTACCATATGACCCAGAAATTCCACTACGGGGCATATGTCCTGTTGTAGCTCTTCAGTTGCTCAGCGTGTCTGACTCTTTGTGACCCCTTGGACGGTAGCACACCAGGCTCCCCTGTCCTTCACCACCTCCTGGAGCTTCCTCAAACTCACGTCCGTTGAGCTGGTGATATCGTATCCTGAAAAAAAAACCATAATTCAAAAAGCCCAAGTCTGATTTCTGTTCACATGGAAACTTTCTCTAGTCTGTCCTTCAAAGTTGTCATATTCAGTCGCTCAGTCGTGTCTGACTCTGCAACCCCATGACTGTAGCACTCCAGGCCTCCCTGTCCATCACCAGCTCCCAGGGTTTACTCAAACACATGCCCTTGGAGTCGGTGATGCCATCCAACCCTCTCATCCTCTGTCATCCCCTGCTCCTCCCACCTTCAATCTTTCCCAGCATCAGGGTCTTTTCCAATGAGTCAGCTCTCCACATCAGGTGGCCAAAGTATTGGAGTTTCAGCTTCAACATCAGTCCTTCCAATGAATATTCAGGACTGATTTCCTTTAGGATGGACTGGCTGGATCTCCTTGCAGTCCAAGGGACTCTCAAGAGTTTTCTCCAACACCACAGTTCAAAAGCATCAATTCTTCGGTGCTCACCTTTCTTTATAGCACAACTCTCACATCCATACATGTGAATACTTGCAATTATTTCCGAGATGTACAACTGGGGCAGACCCCAACAGTGCACTGTTAGACAGGGAAGAGGGCATTTCAGGAGCCTCATCTCTAAAGCACGGAACATATTGAGGGGACAATAGGAATTTCAGAGTCACTGGGCCAGAGGCTAAAGTCACAAGTTCTTGTCTGGTTATAAAAAGTAGAAAATTCTGACCTAAAAGGTTAAGCTTTTCTTTCCCTAAAAGCCACTAATAATTCCTCTTTGCATAGAAGTAAACTTTCATGAGAACAATGCTTTCTTAAAAGATGATAATTCTCATTTGATTTTTCATAAACGACTATGCCAGAATTTAAGTCTCCATTCTTACTACTTTATATCCTTTCATATTATCTTTGTAGTTTTTTGTTACAAATTTCTTCTTTTAGCTAGGTCACTTTACAAGTGGAACTATAATCTCAACATATTAAGTCAAGTGAAATCTTGTGAGAAAAAGGAGGTGGGAGATGAGCACGATTTTGGCTAGGAGGGAAGTTGTCTTATAAATTAATTCAATAAGGACTTGGCCTCAATTCAAATAAAAAAGGGAGTTTTGCCTTTATAACTAATGTTTGAATTATCCAGTTTTTATGGTAAGCAGATTTTTTTTTATTATAACCTCATTCTCAGGAGTTAATTCCAATTAGTTTTGCACATGATGTGGTGATTTAACTATCTGTGAACTGGATCTTCAACAGTCCTTACAGGAACCAGTTCTTGTATGTCAATTCCTTAGACTGATTGCATGCATGCATGCTATGTCACTTAGTTGTGTCTGATTCTTTGTAACCCTGTGGACTGTAGCCCCCAGGCTCCTCTGTCCATGGAATTCTCCAGGCAAGAATACTGGAGTGGGTTGCCATGTCCTTCTCCAGGGGTTCTTCCTGACTCAGGGATCAGAGCCGAGTCTATAATCATGTCTCCTGCGTTAGCACATGGGTTCTTTGCCACTAGCACCATCTGGGAAGCCCCCTTAGACTGGTTACAACTATCTTAAAGCACTAAACCATTGTCCATCTTTTCATTTATTGAGCACTTGCTGTGTACAAAGTGCTATGCTCAACAATGGGAATTAAAAAAATAAAAGGAGCCAGTGCCCAGTCTAACGGAGGAGGCGGTGGCCCAAATTGGCAGTTTTGAAATAATAATACAAGGTGTTAAGACTGAGGTGACACAAGATACAAAGAGCAGGGAGCCCCATCACTTAGGCCAACCAGAGGCGGTGGAGAAGCCTCTTGGAGGAAGCAATGCAAAGGAGTCTTCACCAATAATACCTTGCATTATCAGTGGTTCTCGTCTGGGGACATTTTGCCCCCTAGTGGACATTTACAATGACCAGGGACATTTTTGGTTGTTAAGACTTGGGGAACGCTACTGACATCTAGCGGGCAGAGGGCAGGGATGTCGCTAAGTAGGCTGCAAACGCACAGGGCAGCCTCCCACAGCAAACTGGCTGGCCCCAACTCTGAATGGAGTCGAGGTCTGTTACAATGAAACCTGGGTTATAACATGCTGTAAACTCAGAACTGCATCCATGAGTCCACCTTTTGCATCTAACCTCTTATTCTTTGTTCCCTCATAATCTAGCATTGTTACAGGTATATAGTAGACATTAGAAAATCTGTATTTGATAGAAAATAAGACTAGCCCTAGGGAGGGGCATAAAATACTTCTAGGCCTGGGATCCTATGCTAATATCATCAAAGTGTAGGTCCCTCTGGAGAAGATGCAGCCAAAAAACTCTCTCGTGCAAAAGAGACAAATGGATCCAAATGTCCAAAGACACAAAATGGAATATGGCCAGCTACAACTAGGGATTATCATCCTAAGTGAAGTAAGTCAGAAAGAGAAAGAAAAATGCCATATGATATCACTTGTATGTGGAATCTAAAGTAGGACACAAATGAACCTAGCTACAAAACAGAAATAGATTCGCAGACAGAGATCAGACTTGTGGTTGCCGGGGGGGTGGGGGGGGAAGAGAGGGATGGATTGGGAGTTTGAGGTTGGTAGATGCAAGCTATTACATTTAGAATGGATCAACAACAAGGTGCTAATGTATAGCACAGGGAAATATACTCAACATCCTGTTATAAGGACTTCCCTAGTGGCTCAGATGGTAAAGCGTCTGCCTACAATGTGGGAAACCCAGGTTCAATCCCTGGGTCAGGAAGATCTCCTGGAGAAGGAAATAGCAACCCACTCCAGTATTCTTGCCTGGAAAATCCTGTGGATGGAGGAGCCTGGTAGGCTACAGTCGATGGGGTCGCAAAGAGTCGGACACGACTGAGCGACTTCACTTTCTTTCCTGTTATAAACCATAATGGAAAAGAATATTAAAACAAAACGCATATGGGTGTATAACTAAGTCTTTGCCATACAGCAGAGATTAGCACAACATTGTAAATTACCTACTGTTGTTGTTGTTAAGTCGCTTCGTGTCCAACTCTTTGTGACTCCATGGACTGCAGCACGCCAGGTTTCCCTGTCCTTCACCATCTCCCAGAGTTTGCCCAAGTTCATGTCTGTTGAATTGATGATGCCATCCAACCCTCTCATCCTCTGTCATCCCCTTCTCCTCCTGCCCTCAATCTTTCCCAGCATCAGGGTCTTTTCCAGTGAGTCGGCTCTTCGCATCAGGTGGCCAAATTATTGGAGCTTCAGCATCAGTCCTTCCAATGAGTATTCAGGGTTGATATCCTTTAGGATTGATACTTCATTTAAAAATTAATTAATTTTTAAAAGTAGAATTTAGCCAGCAAAGGGGAGAAGAGCAGGCACTAAGGAAGCCTGATCCCTAACACCCTAATCACATGGGGCCCAGCAAGACGGAGACCATGGATGTTCTCCCCTGCTCCAGGCTAGCAATGGGAGGTGGGAAGAACATTGGGAGAGACCCTCTCTCCTGGGCAGGTGCACAGAGAAGATTGGAAGCTGAGGATGCAACAAGATCTTAACAAAAACCCTCCAGCACACCAGCCTCCGTGGGGTCTCCCTGGAGGAACTGGAAGCTGAGGGCGTGATGAAGGAAGCCACAGCAGTAACAAACCCGAACCATACTTGATGCTTGACTACAAGCAGAAGAGCCACATCATGTGTAGGCAGAATTACGTGGTCCAGTGTTCCACAGAGGAAAAGAGGTAGGCTTTGAACATCAAGACCTAACAGGTAACAGGGTTCAGTGGCCCTTCCTCCCCTTCACCTTGACCACCTCAACTTGGCACCAAAAAAGTATACTACTGAGACTCTATGTTAGTCATGGTTCTCTGGAAGCATAGGCAATAGGTAGATAGATGATTGATAGATAGATAGATATTAATAGATAGATGTGTGTATACTCAGTCGTGTCTGACTCTTTGTGACTTTCTAGACTGTAGCCCACCAGGATTCTCTGTCCATGGACTTTCCCAGGCTAGAATCCTGGAAAGGGTTGCTATTTCCTTCCCCAGGTTATCTTCCTGACCCAGGGATCGAACCCCCATCTCCTGTGTCTCCTGCATTGCAGGTGGGTTCTTTACCACTGAGCCACCTGGGAAGCCCCCACTAGATAGATAAAATAGATACACAGATGGATAGATAGATGGATGGATAGAAAGCTTGAGACATATAGGCATATAGACATATACATATAAACAAATTAGTGATTATGGAAGCTCAGTTCCACAACCTGCCATCTGAAAGCTGCAGACCAGGAATGCCAATGGCCTCTAACTTCCAGCTCAAGTCCAAAGACATGAGCACCAAGAGAATCAATGATGTAAATCTCAGTCATCAAGGGCAGGAGAAGAGCAATGACCCAAGTCAACAGTCAGGCAGAAAGAGCAAATTCTCCTTTCCCCTCCCTTTTTATTTTATTCAGGCCCTCCATGGACTGAAAGATGCCCACTGGCTTTGTGGAAGGCAATCTGCCTTACTCTGCTGATCCAAATTATAATCTCATCCAGAATCACTTTCACAGACACACCCAGCAATAAGGTTTCACCAAATATCTGGATACCCTGTGACCCTGTCAGTTTGACACATAAAACTAAACATCATCATAGACCCCAATGCTGACCTAGGCTTAAAGGCTTTCCAAGGCATTGGGCATTATTAGTATGTCTCCATCACCTTCTTCAGGACTTCCCTGCAGCTCAAATGGTAAAGAATGTGCCTGCAGTGCAGGAGACCTGGGTTCAATCCCTGGTTCTGGAAGATCCTCTAGAGAAGAGAATGGCAATCCACTCAAGTATTCTTGCCTGGAGAATCCCACGGACAGAGGAGCCTAGCAGGCTACAGTCCACGGGGTCACAAAGAATCAGACAAGATTGAACTACTAACACACATCACCTCCTTCACCCTCATATCTAAAGATTATACAGCAAGCCCTTAATAATTCAATTCTGCCTTTAGCTTTTTTAAGTGGTGATTTTCCTTTTTATTATGTGGACCATTTTTTTAAGTCTTTATTGAATTTTTTACAGTATTACTTCTGTGTTATGGCCATGAGGCATGTGGGATCTGACCTCCTCTACCAGGGATCAAACCCACACCCCCTGCATTGGAAGGCAAAGTCTTAACCACTGGACCACCAGGAAAGTCCTATCAATGCCTTTAATACAATTAACAATGACAGCTAACAATTCCTCAGTTTGATTGGTGTTGTTTCCTGTTCTAGGCACATAGCCGATCTCATGCAGTCCTGCCATCCTTGTGAACTATCAGTCCTTATGTTACCCGCATTTCACAGCTGAGGAAACTGAGGTTTAGAAAGTTAAATGACTGGCCACGTTCTCATAGCCAGCACATGATGAAGGTGATTTCCCAACAGGGGCATTTACACAAGGTTGCACTTTGATCTGCCTGCTCAATCACTTTCATGGACTTGATCATGCACATTGACCTTCACAATAACTCAATGACATGAATTGACATGAATAGCATTTTCCCTATTTAAAAAGATGAAAAAAATCTAAGGCTCATAATATGGTAAATGCCCTTCCAAAGTTTGACTGCAATAAGAGGCAGGATTGATTCTCAAACCAAATGTTTTTTTTATGCCAAATTACCACCTGAGGCCACTACACTTGTCACTGGCTTGGGGGTATTTACATACATTGAATAGTTGCCAGCCACACACACGGGGTGATCTCTAAGAACGATGAGTCCTGGACTCGCAACCTTAGGGCTCTAACCATACTGAGTGGCAGGTCATGAAATGCAATAGTCACAATTTAAGAGATAATTGTAATGCATTGTCTTCTACAGGTGGAAAAACCCATTTCCAAGGATATCAGAAACCAACATGTTAAAGGTAAAGTCAAATCACAAAGTTTGAAATATATCTGTATATTTTTAGATTTTTCTCAACAAGGTTATCTATTAAATTAACCTTCACCTAATAAGGTTTTCTTATTTTGGAAAGACTCTCTCATATCTTATGCCTTTTTATCACCTGACCTTATTAATGAGGAAGTTGACTGTGACAAGTCATATTCCATGTTGTATAATCTGGAAAGAAATTGCTTTGAAACATGTATTTCTTGCCTCAAATACATAGCTAAGTTATTTCTCTAAGCATACCCTTGTAAAATTGAAAGATAGACATCTAATTTTAAAATGTTGATTAATTAATATGAAAACAGATTTTAAAGCTTTAGGCAAAGCAATTCAATCTGGAGATGAAGATACAGGTAAGAAGTTGAAAGGAAACAATCAATTTCAGTAGTGCTAGAAGCACAAATGGAGGATAGCCATAGTAATTTAATTGAATCCTATACATTATAGTTTCTCTCATCACTTCCCCCAATGTCCCCTTCTTCTTTTTACAATGTCCACTTGGAAAAGATGACAGTCCCATGATTTACATTTCCCAGTAACTGAAACATATCAAATTCATATTTTATGTGTCCGATGCTATATTCTGTAACATATTACTAACATCAGATTTTCTTTAATGGGAAAGTGTAATCACTAAAGTCCTAAGAGGGAAGAGATGGCACATCCAAATTGGGATAATTTAAAGAGGTTTATTTATTAAGGAACTGTTCACTAAGGTATGTGAGGTGTTGGGGAAGAATATGGGATGATGCAGACACTAGGGCCAATAGCGGTGGCGTTATCACCACTCCCCAACTCAGAGATGAGGGGACAGCCACAGAAAACAAGAAGATGCTCATCACCTTGAGAGGAGCAGTGACCATTTTTGAGGGACATCACCAGCTCATGTGAGCTTCCCTGATGGCTCAGAGGGTAAAGCGCTGGGAGATCCAGGTTTGATCCCCGGGTCAGGCAGATCCCCTGGAGAAGGAAATGGCAGCCCACCCCAGTACTCTTGCCTGGAGAATCCCATGGACAGAGCAGCCTGGGAGGCTACAGTCCATGGGGCAGCAAAGAGTCGGACACGACGAGCGACTTCACTTTCCTTCCTTTCCTTTCCTTTCCCAGCCCGTGTGGACCTCCCAGGGTGGGAATGAATGGAATACACGCCCCAACCTCCCCCTCCAAACTTCCTCTGGCCTCCTGCTGGGACTTCCCAATGGCTGCACCCAACCAGAAACCACAGGACCAGGTTGCCGGTGCTGGTTGGTCCCCCAGGATCGAGAGAAGGTGGAGCAGAGGGGACCAGACGAACAGTGGACCTGGAGGCCCAAGAGCAGATGCCCACAAAGGGAAGCAAGGCGGAAGGAGCAATGGGAGTAGCTGATGCCCAGGCTCTGCCACACCCTGGCTGTGTGACCTTAAGTGAGGCACCTAACCTTTCTGAGCCTTTACTTTCCTCCTCTTGAAATGTGAAGTCGCCAGGGCTTTTATGACTCTTCAGTTGAATTGCATAAGCAGACGCAGGGGACGAGGGCTGTTTCCTGACCCATCTCTCCTCTCCATCTTCCATGGCCTGACTGATCCCTGTCTATCTGCCCTCTAGAGGCCTTTAAACCATCCCAAATAGGGAAGCTTTCCTATCAGTGCCTGTTGAGTCCTTGAACATGGAAATGCCTTTGATGTACACAGCACTTGATTTACAGCTTTCCTTCAGTAACGGATGTATTAATATCGTTAGCCCTTAGAAGACCCCATGAATTATATAGAAGTTTTTTCCTGCCTCTTGACAGAGAAAGGGCTCAGAGCACAGAGCACAGAGGGACCCCCAGGCGGACCATAATCATTTGCTATATACAGAGGTCCTAAGTCATAGTAGAACCTTCATAGCCATTTATGGAGAAATGAGTCCTGGGGAGAAAGGTAAGAAATGGGTTTCACAATTCTTCTCTTTTTTTTTAATAGTTCACTGTAGACATGAAGCTTCATTTCTTTGATAGCAGAATCTTCTTTGACCACCATTCTATGGAGGAGCCTGGTGGGCTGACATCTACGGGGTCGCATGCATGCATTGGAGAAGGAAATGGCAACCCACTCCAGTATTCTAGCCTGGAGAATCCCAGGGACGGAGGAGCCTGGTGGGCTGCCGTCTATAGGGTCGCACAGAGTCGGACACGACTGAAGCGACTTAGCAGCAGCAGCAGCTACGTATATTAATACGTCTGTGTGACAATCCAGATGGTTCTAATACCAATTCCAGCATGCACAGGGGGCATTTCCCCCACCTACCCACACGTCATCAAGCAATTCTCTGGACACCAGCTGGGTGTCCTACAATTCGATCCAGTTCTGACACTGTCCACCCAGAAACAGCATCAGATGAACAAGTTAAGGGTTCCGTCCTACCAGACCACACCTCACCACTGTAGATGCTGTCATGAACCCAGATTGTCACCTGCGCTTCCATAGATTGAAGCTTCCATTCACCCCTTCCTTGGGTTCAATTAATTTGTTAGAGTGGCTGACAAAACTCAGAGAAACATTTTACTTACTAAATCGCCAATGTATCAATAAAAGGATATAACCCAGGAACAGTCAGATGGAAGAGGCACAGAAGGGAGATATTGGGAAAAGGCAGGGAGCTTCCATGGTTCTTGAATTTCTGTGTGTTCCCCAACTTGGAAGCTCCAAACTCTTGGGAATTTGTGGAGGCTTCATTATGTAGGCACAGTTGACTACATCATTGGCCGTTGGTGACTGAACTCCATCTCAAGCCACTCCCCCTTCCTGGAGTGGGGGTAGGTTTAGATTTGGGGGACTGTAAATTTCAACCATCCAATCACATGGTCAACTCCACTGGCAACCAACTCCCATCCTTAGGTAGGATCTGAAAGTCATCTCCTTAACATTACAAAAGACACCTAGATAGCTCTCATCACTTAGGAAATTCCAAAGGATTTAGGAGTTCTGTGCCAGACACAGAGATGAAGATCAAATATATATTTCTCATTATAAATCACAAATCACAACTATTCATTCATCTATTTATTTATACTTCACCTTAGCTCACAAATGTTGGAGTAGTTAACAAAAACTTATATGGTATAGCAGAAAAAGCTTTAAATCATAGGAAATACAGAGACAGACAAAGGTAAAGATGAAATTCGGGATTCTCAGGCACATGTCATTGCATTCTACTAAATTTAAACTACTAGTTTGCCTCGATCTTCCTGGTAGTCTGTTCAAAAAGGGAGAGCCTGCTTTTTCATGTAAATCAATTGCCCCAAGTAAGAAAACAGTAAAGCAGTCCCTCAAGGAGTACAACAAGACCACATCTTTCAGAGTTAAGTTAGTCGGGCCAGTTTTATAGAGGATGATGGCTGATATCCAGGTACCATGGCTGAAAAATATGGCTGCTTTTGTAAAACTAGTGCACGCATGCTAAGTCGCTTCAGTCATTTTCGACTCTTTATGACCCCATGGGCTGTAGCCCGCCAGGCTCCTCTGTCCTTGGGATTCTCCAGGCAAGAAGACTGGAATGGGTTTCCATGCCCTCCTCCAGGGGATCTTCCCAACCCAGGGATCGAATTCATGGCTCTTACGCCTCCTGCATTGGCAGGTGGGCTCTTTACCACTAGCACCACCTGGGAAGCCCCTTTTAAAAGTAGACCCCAGTGTAGACTGCAGAGGGGACCTCAGTGAAAACAGAGCTCACAGAAGTTCAGCTTGTAAGTTGCATGGAAAACTTCTGCAATGAGAGTAATTTTCTTTGTGTCTTCTCTTCCTACACTTCCATAATTGATGGTTTTATATTACTATCCAGAGCTCTAAGGGACTGTACTGAGAAAGAAGCTGGAAGGGAGAAAAGTAATATGAATATCCCCGCTTTTTGGATCAGGCAACTTTCTGGAAAATGCTTGAATGATTTATGTGTTTATTACAAAATTCTGTATGTTTGATGCAAACACATTCTCAGATAATTTATTCATTCTCACAAAATGTCATAGAGAAAAACATATTGGGTGGTTCAGTCATGGCAGAGTTTTATGGTGATATTTTTCATCAAGTTGAGCAGTTATAGATTTATGTTAATGTACATTTCATATTATTTTTCTTGCAATCATATTCTGACATTATCTGGAAACTGTCAGATTTCAAGAACTTATCTTCCCTGAAGCTTGGCTTCTTTTATTCATTCCTAAAAATGGATAAAGGTTTATTTGGGGGCAAAGTATTCATATAGTGTAAGTTGGTTGTGAAAGCGTTAGTCGCTTAGTCGTGTTTGACCCCTTGTGACCCCATGGCCTGCACCCCACCAAGCTCCCCTGCCCCTGAATTTTTCCTAGCACAAATACTGGAGTGGGTAGCCATTCCCTTCTCAGGGGCTTGTGATGAACCATTAATTAGCATTAGCCATAGATGCAGAAGAAACTCTCTTTTTAGATGAAGGTAGCTGTAATATTCAAAGGAGGTTGTGGCTTAGCTTATCTCTCTTTTTTTTTTTTCTTTTTTTAAATTGGAGGATAATTGCTTTACAATGTCGTGTTGATTTCTGCTGCACAACAGCTCAGATCAACTCTAAGTGGCTTAGCTTCTTAATGCTGAGTAGAAAGGAGGCTAAAATGGGTTTTTCTTTGCCTTCCATGTGAACCAGGCACAAACTCTAAACCAATTTCCTTAGAGGTGAGAAGCACGTCATATATAAGAATGAATTTATAACAAAATACGATAAGCTATCCATGAAAAGAAAGAGGGAATTACACACCAGGTGGCCGAAACTGTATATCCAGAAACATGAGTTTGGTTAAAAAGAAGTACAATAGAATTCCATATAAGGCCATCAAAAGACCTTTCTACCAGTTTGCTTTTTGTCAAATTTAGACGCCAAAGAGTTTTGAGTTAATCCGGATCTACCCCGTCATTTTATGCCAAGAGGCCTCGCAAGAGAAGGAGCTCACATGAGGTCACAGAGCAAGCAGTCCAACCCTAGACCAGAGCCCAGTCTCTTGGCAACATGGCAATGTTTCCAGGGTTTTACTGTAGTTGCTAGTATCTAAAACTTTTTCTGCAAACTCCCTAAATGATTTCTCACTCACCAAACTCCAGTATCCTTGCCTGGAGAATCCCATGGAGAGAGGAGCCTGAAAGGCTACAGTCCGCAGGGATGAGCAGGGTTGGACACGGCTGAAGTAACTCCGCACAGCGCTTAGCACAGACTATGCAAGGTTTTAGCACAAAAGGCAGGAAGTGGTGGATGATACTGTCCTCTAGTGGCAGAACATGGCGACACAAAACATCACAGAAAGGATGGAATTTGCCTTCCTGTAGATGATATCCTTAACAAAAATCACAAGCTTTAGGCCACAGACCTAGAAACAGTCAGAAATAAATTTAAGATTATCCTACCATTTTAGATTCAAGTTTATTTCAGAGCCACAAACAGTGGCTCAAAAGTGATAGAAGTCATGTTCCTGTTCAGGCACCAAAAAAAAAAAAAAAAAGTGATAAGACACATTGATACAAGATCAGTTCAAAGCTAATGTTATAGATGTTGAACTGCAGGACAATATTTTGTCTCACCGTCACACAGAGAAGAAGAAAAGTGTTAGATAACCACTCATGTAGCAAACACACATTTCAATAGAGAGCAGTAAAGAAGCCACAAATAGAAGAGTTAAAAGACAAAGCAGTTACAACACCATGTGATAACTACCAGGGTAGAAGTCCACTTTTTTCAAAATCACTTTGTGCCAGGGTACAGAAGACCGTAGACCACAAGGAGCCCACAGTCTGGTCAGGTCTCTGTGGGAACTCGAAACAATACTTAATTGTGCCCCAACAGGAGAACTGTGAGTCCCAGGACTGAATCACATAGCAGGGGACATAGAGCTGAGGTGTGAGGCAGTGACCTCAGGGAAGGTCAAATATTACATCTGAAATGCAGTAGCAGCCATAATGTGGTTGCGTAAAGGTTGGATCTGGGGACAAGGACTCCTGGGTTCAAATCCCAGCTTTACGACTTCACAAGTATCGACAAAGAGCTTAACCTCTCGAAGTTTCCATATCTCTAAAAGGGAGGAAATGCTCTTACATCTGTAAGATACCTGTCTCTTGTACGGTACTGATACAAATCCTATAGCACAGTTGTTGACACATGATGGACCGTCGACAAAGGGATACTGGACCGAACGAATGACTGTCACAGTTCTTTCCTCCCTCACTTATTCTTGCCCTTCTCCCTGCCCTGGAAGATCCCCCTGCCTCTCTGTGTAGGCTGAAACCATGCTTAATCTAGTCTGGTGCTGAGCAAACACAATAAATCTGTTACCGATGAATATAAAAATAAGTTGCTTAACTTTAAACATCAGACCTGACTGAACATTGTTTTCCCTGCAGCAAACACATAGCGCCATGCTGAGCACACAGTGGATGCATAGTAAACCCTACAGTAACTCTAAAATTTAGCCCATGTTAATAAAAGTGTATCAGATAAGCATTGTCGGGGGTCACAGGACCACCAAGAGATCAGCCTGTGATGCTTAGCCACCAGTTCCCATTATGTGGAGGTCTGCAAGGGGCAAGCCAAGAAACCCAACTGGTACCATCTCTGTTTGTGATGTGAACTTGTTAGTGCAAGTTCATGTGCCCAACACATAGTGAGGCCAAACAAACCGAAAGGGTGGCGTTTGGAGCAGAGAAAGGTTTATTGAAGGGCCATGAAAGGAGCTGGGTGGCTCACGATCTAAAAAAGTCCTGAGCTCCCCAAAGGGTTTTGGCAAAGCATTTTCAAAAGCCAGGTGAGGGAGTTGGGCGATAGGGTACATGGGGGAACAGGGTGGTGTCACAAGGATTCACATGATCAGTGCTGAGGAAGCCTCGGCTCTGTGCTCATGGTCATCAAGTAGTTAACATCCTCTCTTGGTGGGGGTTTTAGCATCTGTAAAACAACTCAGGAAACATGCATTAAATACAGCTATCTAGGGCCTTCAGAGAGGAGCTAAAGCAGAGGATATGGTGGAAGGTCCCATAAGGGCCCGCTCAGTTATAAATCTAGGCAACTGATTTTCCTGGGGCTTCCCAGGTGGCACAGTGGTAAAGAATCCACCTGCCAGTGCAGGAGATGTAAGAGACGCAGGTTTGATCCCTGGGTTGGGAAGATCCCCTGGAGTAGGAAATGGCAACCCGCTCCAGTATTCTTGCCTAGAAAATTCCAAGGACAGAGGAGCCTGGCAGGCCACTGTCCATGGTGTCGTGAAGAGTAGGACACGATCAGGTGATTGAGCACACACACACACTGGCCCTTAATATCCCATCTGTAGAAAGAGGGTAGAACACAATGGCCTCTAGCTTTTTGTGAATCCATGGGTATGATTCATACATACAAATCCACCCACTCCACTGCCTCTGAAGCCTTGGTCCTTCGCTTCACCCTGCCTACCCACCTTGCCTCCACTCCCTGAGACACTGATGTCAGCCAAAAAGATGTCTCCCAGGCTCGTTTAGAAAGAGACTTCTATCCCACACCCGTTACTAAGCCCCATGGTGCAGCTGTTGACATAGATGTTCCTAAGAAACTGCACTTTCCAACATTACTTGAGGAGCTATTAAAGTCAGCAGGTTCCTCCCATATCCCAGACTTTGCCTAACCTAATCCCTCCCCACTCAACCCCAAGAGTGGTTTCAGCAATTTGCTGCTGAAATTAATTTCTGAAAGTTTCCACAGACTTTCTCAAAAAACTCAAAAAGGGTTCTCAGAATAGGCCTTGTGAAATATACACTAGCCACTTGGATCGTTTCTTCTTTGGATGCTCCTGCAATTAATCATCAGGACATGAGATTCCAGTGGTTCGCTTTCATGTATTAATGTTATAAAACTCTGAGACATCATAAATACTGCAAAGAGGCCAGGTTTTATCCAATTTTTTCCAGAGTCTATGTTTTAATTACATAATATTACACTGATGCTTTGTTTCCAAAAGTGTTGATTGTCATGACCATATTTCATAAACAAAGGGTATTGCATATATTTAACACAAAATGACTAGGAGCTAATTGAAAACAAGTGTCTTTTATTTACTCTTAACCATCCAAGGAACTACACATCATGATCTGTGCTTTATAGACAAGAAAACAAGCCCAGAACGTTTAAATAGTTTTCCCAAGATTACTCAGTAAGTGATGGGGGTGGGGTGGGATTAGAACCCAACTTGTATGATTTCAACGATCTCATCTGTGTCATTGTCCCTTCCATCAAGAAACAAATTCTTGAATCTCTTTCTTCTTGTCCAACCATTTACATCACAGATGAGAATACCAAACAATAGAGCAAATCCTGATTTGTAGCTTCCGTCGGTTTCCGTGGTGTAAATACTCCCGCTATGGCAGATTTCAGGATCACTGAAGATGATCCGTGAAGATGGGAAGACATGCCATATTTAGTGATTTCCACCTTAGACATGATAGAGGTAAAGAACTTCAACAGCATAGATAGATGTGGTAGAATAATCAGGAAGTCATGAGTTTTGAGCATATGCTACCTTTTTCATAAATTCAGTGTACATTTACATAATTATTTTTTTAATAATGGCTGTGTTTAACACCTGCATTGCAGAATCCTGAAAATTTAACAACCAGCTCTCATAAACGCCACCAGACACACCACCCCTGCCCCAAAATGGACAAACAAGTCTCACAACACTTGCTTCTCCTCCCGGTTGTTGTTCAGTCGCTCAGTCAGGTCTGACTCTTTGCAACCCCATGGACTGCTGCACGCCAGGCATCCCTGTCCTTCCCCATCCCCCGGAGTTTGCTCAAACTCATGTCTACCGAGTCAGTGATGCCATTCAGCCATCTCATGCTCTATCATCCCCTTCTCCTCCTGCCTTCAATCTTTCCCAGCATCAGGGTCTTTTCCAATGAGTCAGTGCTTCACATCAGGTGGCCAAAGTATTGGAGCTTCAATTTCAGCATCAGTCCTTCCAGTGAATATACTGGTTTGATCTCCTTGCAGTCCAAGGGACTCTCAAGAGTCTTCTCCAACACCAAGTTCAAAGCCATCAGTTCTTCAGCACTCAGCCTTTATGGTCCAGCTCTCACATCCGTACATAACTACTGGAAAAACCATAGCTTTGACTAGATGGACCTTTGTAGGCAAAGTAATGTCTTCTTCCAGAGGCTTTGCTTTAACTTCACGACCCCTGTGAGATTGACAACTTCATGATTCCACTCTAATAAATTATGGAGATAATCAAACCAGGTCCAATAGATTCTACCACCATGCTGTGTTCAGCTCTCTACATGGTCTCTCAAGAAGCAACACATTTTGCAGCGGAAGTGAGTTTTATCTTGTCGCAAACTCAGGAGCAAAATGACAGTCGAGCAGATGTTGCTAATTACATATGCAGCCACCAGATGGCGAGCACGCCAGCCTCCTCCTAGAGAAAACTGCTTGATTGAATTTCAAGATGGGAAAAGACCCCAAAGAACACCTGTTCGGGTCTTCTGATGTGACAGGGAACTTTTCGTAGCATTTGAGTTATTTGTGTACCTCATCAGGAAGGTAGATTACCACTTTCCCTATAATTTTCCATTATGCAATAATTTCCTAACAATCATGGAATATTTGTTTATTGCTATGCAATAAAAGTCATTACTTGAAGTGCATTAACTCATTTACTCCACACATGAGTTCCCATGAAGTCTGAGTAACCAAGTCTCACTTTTCCAGAATAAAAATTGCAACTGTTTCTCAATCCATTTGTTTATGTCATAAGTATTTTTTGAGCACCTGTTATGACCCCACCAATAGTAGGTAGCACAATCAAAATGCAAACTCAAGAAGTCCAGCTCCAAATCTCATCCTCTTCCAGTGTATACCTGAGTTGTTATTACTTCTTAAACAATTCCTATGCCTCCCCCAAAAAAGATGCCTGCATTTTATCTGAATTATTATCAAAGCTATATGACACTCAGATGATGTATTTCATCTTTTTGATCTAGTCTTCTCACTTGTGGAGTCCCTGAAGTTCATTTCTACCTATTAATTTGTAACATTTCAGTTATCTAAGCAATAAATAAGAGAAACCCATGGCATAAATTACTGCTATTAGACATATTTGATATAGCTGAAGCCCTCAGGATTTTTGTTGTTGCATATGATATCATACACACATTTTTATTCTTTTTTATTTTTTGAATTTTGTAAATGTCTTTATTGAGATACAGTTCACATACTGTAAAATTCACTAATTTAAAGTTTACATCCATGGCTGATTCATGTCAGTGTATGACAAAAACCACTACAATAAAAATAAAATAAAGTTTACAATTCAGAGATTTCCCTGGTGGTCCAGTGGCTAAGACTCTCAATGCAGGGAGTCCAGGTTCAATTCCTGGTCATGGGGCTAGATCCCACATGTCACAACAAAGACTGAAGATCCCGCACGCCACAACTAAGACCTGGCACAGCCAAATAAGGATAAAGTATGCAATTCAGTGACGTTAGTATGTTCACAGAATTCTGCAACAAATGGCCACAATCTAAGTTTAGAAAAATGTACCTCCCCCCAACAAAAACCTGTTCATTAAAAGTTGCTCCCCAAACCTTCCCCTTTCCCAAGAAACCTCTAATATACTTCCTGTCTCTATGGCTTTGCCCATCCTAGGTTTTTAAAATATAAATGAAATCATGTAATACATAGTCTTTTGGCTTCCTTCAATGAGCATGTTTTAGAAGATCATCTATGTTGTAACGTGTAGCATGTTGTAACATGTAACATGTACTTTATCCCTTATTATTGCCAAATCATAGTCCTTAGTATAGATATAGTTATTTATCCTTTCGCCATGTTGTTTACTCTTTCATCAGTTAATAAACATTAGGATGGATTTTACCTTTTGACTTTCATGATAGTACTGTTCTGAAAATTCATGTACAGGTTTTGGTATGGGTGTATGCTTGCCTTTCTCTTTAGTATATCATGTCTAACTCTTTGCAACCCCAGGGACTGTAGCCTGCCAGGCTCCTTTATCCAGGGGATTCTCCAGGCAAGAATACTGCACTGGGTTGCCATTTCCCTCTCTAGGGGATCTTCCCAACCCAGGAATCAATCTTAGGTCTCTTACGTCTCCTGCATTGGCAGGTGGGTTCTTGACCACTAGCGCCACCTGGGAAGCCCAGAATATACACCCAGGAGAGGAATTATCATACCATGCAGTAGCTCCGCATACACATGTTTTTTAAATGAGGAGGATACTCACTGATGCCGGGGAAAACTTCCACTGTAATGAGGGTACACAGCTTACAGACAGGGTACAGGAAAGATGTGAGTATGCAGTGTGTGTGTGCTCAGTTGGGTCTGACTCTTTGGAACCCTATAAACTATAGCCCACCAGGCTCCTCTGTCCATGGGGACTCTCCAGGCAAGAATACTGGGGTGGGTTGCCATGCCCTCCTCCAGGGGATCTTCCAAACCCAGGGACTGAACCCAGGTCTCCCACTACCAGCAGATTCTTTACCGTCTGAGCCACCAGGGAAGCCCAGAGAGTAGAACTCCTTATTCTCATCCCACCCCAGGGCCTCTGTACTTGCTGCTCCCTCTGTCAGGGACGCTTGCCCAGGCATTCACATGGTGTGTGCCTTCACTTTCTGCAAGCTTCTGTTGCCATCGCCCCTCCACAGAGGTCGTCTGGCATCTGCATGAAAAACAGTAGCCCCATCTCCCGTCTCTCACACACCCGACCTTCACTTTTCTTTGTAGTGTTCATCACCACCTGCTATCATATACTTTTGCTTGTTTTTTATCTCCTTCTACTGGAATGTGAGTTTACATGACAATAGAAACTTTTTTTTCCTGGTATTATATTCCCCAACACCTACATCAATAAATTTATTAAAAATGAATCCATGCCTGACATACACTAGGGGCTCAAGAGTAAGCAAATGAATAAAAGCAAGATAGGTGTCCTTTTCTAAATTCACAATCACTGAATCAAATGAGATGCGTATCTCTGAAGCAATAAATGGAATGTTCCTATTGAATTCCAGATACTCAGTCTTCTTATTGAACTTTTTTTTTCAGTGAATTGAATTGATCCCCAATAGATACAGTGTATGAAAAAAGGTGTCTTGGACATCCGACATCTAGCTTCACAGGGAAAGTCATCAGCATAAGCTGATATAAGACAGTTTCTCAGGGAGCTCTGCTGCTGAAGCCAATACACAATAAAATGAGGGCATATCATTTCCTGCTTTCTGATTTTGTGCCTTAAAGAAGCACCCTGTGGCCTAAGTTTTTTTAGTAATCTCATCAAAATAGTCAATGGCTTAACATTAACTAGATTGTTGCTGTTGTTGAAATACAACCTGGGTCGTATTTTTGTGTTTTTACAGTTTAGGAACATCTGCAAATTTTGTCTGCCATTAGTGCATTAGTGTTTGAATTCATGCAGGGAAGTCTATACTATCTAAAATGCATTTTCAAAAAACACAATAAGGAAAATGGTAATTTTGTCCAATGAGGTAGTTTGGGGTTTTTTTGTTTGTTTGTTTGCTTGTTTTTTTGGCGTCTGAGTTTTATTGGGAAGGGGAATCCATTGTCACGTGGGAGGTCAGACCAATAGATCTAGTGCCTGTGAAATAAAATCCATTATCTGGCTTCTCTGGAGAGGTATGGAGCCCTCTCAGAAGAGCTGGACTGAAGAAGAAGCCACTTATCTCAGTCTACTCCTCACTCCCTCAGTTAGGCCTAGAAGAACCTTTAAAATCATCCAGACCATTGTGTGTTGTGTTGTGTTGTTTTTGACCAAAAGAAATTTCCCCAAAAAAAATCTCAAAAGGAGATCCAGTGGGAAGTGGACCAAGGTGGAGCCTCCACAGTGACAAAGGATGATGAGCTAGAAACCCAGCCTCTCAGCCTTACAGTTTCCTTGGGAGTCCCCAGGAGGACCCCAGGGGACTCTTCATAGCAAAGTTTTAAAACAATGATTTATTCCAATTGTGTCATCTCACAGGTAAGGAAAGGAGATTCAGGCAGTGCTAAGTTGAGTTTTAAGGCTCCTATAATAAGATACTTGATTCATGGCAAATAGATGGGGATTTAAGGGAAACAGTGACAGACTTTATTTTCTTGGGCTCCAAAACCACTGAAGATGGTGACTGCAACCATGAAATTAAAAGACACTTACTCTTTGGCAGAAAAGTTATGACAAACCTAGAGAGCATATTAAAAAGCAGAGACTTTACTTTTCCAACAAAGGTCAATATAGTCAAAGTTATGGTTTTTCCAGTAGTCATGTATGGATGTGAGAGTTGGACCATAAAGAAGGCTGAACGCTGAGGAATTGATGCTTTTGGAACTGTGGTGTTGGAGAAGACTCTTGAGAGTCCCTTGGACTGCAAGGAGATCCAACCAGTCCATCCTAAAGGAAATCAACACTGAATATTCATTGGAAGGACTGATGCTGAAGCTCCAATACTTTGGCCACCTGATGCAAAGAGCCAAGTCATTGGAAAAGACTCTGATGCTGGGAAGGATTGAGAGCAGGAGGAGAAGGGGACAACAGAGAACAAAGTGGTTGGATGGCATCACTGACTCAATGGATATGAATTTAAGCAAGCTCTGGGAGATGATGAAGGACAGGGAAGCCTGGCGTTCTGTAGTCCATGGGGTCACAAAGAGTCAGACATGACTGAGTGAACAACAGCCACGGTAAGATGCAGTCATCTCACTGACTCCTCTCACCCCTTCTAAAACCATTTATCAAGTCGCATCCATTTTTATAGATAAGTGAACATTGGTCACTCAAAGAGCTCTCTCTGACACCCCATCCCACATGTCCCTTCAAAGCCACACCCTTCTCTTCCTGAAGTGTTTCCCATGCATGACTACCCTTTAGGTATAAGCCCTGTGGCAGCAGGGACAGTGTCTCTCATCATCCCCATTATGTCCCCAGAACCTAGAACTTGGCCTGTAAACAGAACAACTGGAAATACCTTGAGGGGAAGGATTGTGTTGCGTTTGTCTTTATCTCCAGAGTTTGGCCCTGGGCTTAGCTCAGAGTAGCAGCTCAATAATTATCTGAGCTGAATTGCGCTGTGGAAATAAAACTACTTAAGAGTGAGAGGGTTCAGTCATTTGACTCTCTGCGACCCCAAGGACAGGCTCCTCTGTTCATGGGATTCTCCAGGACATTGTCATTTCTTCCTCCAGGGAATCTTCCCAACCCAAGGATGGAACCTGGGTTTCCTGCATTGCAGGCGTATTCTTTACCACTGAGCCATTGCAAGAGCACATAAAACTACATAGAAGTCAGGAGAATCCTTTCCAGGCCCCATTCAGGCTTTTTCTAGGGTCAGGTGTTCTTGGGCAATTGTCCTCCCTAGTTTTGTCTTTCATAAAATAAAGTAATTGGATTCTGGGGTCTTAGAAAACCCTTTCATCTGAAATGTTCTGTGATACAGTTTTTCTCTTCTTAGAAATGCCTGATGAAAGTGGGTGGCAAGAACTTGAATGAGATGACTACATATATAAAAGGATATTAACCAACAGCTAATGGTTAAGAGAGGACCTCAGGGGTCACACCACATGCCATGAGATCTTCATTCTATCGTTTACTAACTGGGGGACTGGAGGTGAGGTACTTAACTTCCCCATGCTCCAGGTTCTTCATCCAGAGCAAAGGCGAGGATTAAATGAGATCACATAACGAAAGTATTTAGCATGGTGCAGGGTATCTCATAAGATGGCAACAAATGTTCATTGGCATTGCACCAGAATTATTCAAATGGGAATAATTTCCGTTTAAACATGTATAAAGGTAAATTGATGACATTTTCCATAAACTCACTACTGTTCCTTCTTATGTTTTAGGAGACAAACCCACAAAGGGAAACAAGGTAAGAAAAAGCATTAAAATGCATTTGTTACTCTTTATTTTAGAAGCATAGGAATATGGACAGTGTGAAGGTTTAGATGGCACTTGAAAAATATACCCTAGAAATTTGGTTGGGCTTTGTTATTTGTTTGTAAACCAAAAAAAAAAATTGTTAACCATGAGCTCTGCTCAAAGAACAATAACTGTAATTTCTGGTTCTCTTTCCTTTTGCAGACTCCTTTACCACCTCCTCGGTAAGACACTGAAAAGAGAATTTTGTTTCGCAATATACTGACATGATTAGTTCCAGAGTTTGAAAAGAGATACACAGACATCTGACACTGAAAAACTAATGAGTTGGTCAATGAACAAGAGTAAACAAGCCTCATTCATCCATTTATCATTCATTCATTCACAGTCATATAGTCAATATCCCTTCACGCAGCCATCTTTAACGAATGCCTTGCTTCCCTGCTTCCTGTTTTTTTCCCTTCATTTAGTACAGAAGTCTCTGTCTCCTCTAAGTATAGAAGTCTCCCAGAGTCCTGGCCCTGAGAAATGCCTTCAAGGGACCAACAATATATAAGTACATATTTATATAAGTACTTATGTTTTTATACATAAGTACATGTATTTTATATACATGTTTATATACATGGGGCTTTCCTGATGACTCAGATGGTAAAGAATCTTCCTGCAGTGCAAAAGACCTGGATTCGACCCTTGGGTTGGTAAGATCCCCTGGAGAAGGGAATGGCAACCCACTCTAATATTCTTGCCTGGAGAATCCCATGGACAGAGGAGCCTGGTGGGCTGCAGTCCATAGGAGTCACAAAGAGTCAGACACGACTGAGCAACTAGCATGCACACACATACATATATGTATATACAAATATGGGGGTGGGTGAAACCTACAGATTTGATTTCTCAGGCTCTGAGTTGGCCCCTCTATTGTCCTACTTGGGCCCATGAGGACCTCTATCACAGCACTTCCTACCCTGGTGGGCCACCTTCTCACCACTCCTCTCTTTGCCCTCGCAGAGGGCAGCTTTTTGAGCCAAGGTCTGTGTCTTTTTCTCCCTCTGTGTACCCAGCATCACCAACAGGGCCCGACCCACTCTGTGAATGAGTGAGGGCCTGGGGGAATAAACGAGCGAGCGATTGGCTTTGGAACATTGTCCCATTTCGTTGGAGAGATTCAAAAGCTCAGGTCTTCCAATCCGGGGCAAATGAAAGGCTGCAATCATAGTTTCACCCCAGGCTGCCTAAAATGTCAACAACTAGCATAGACCTGTGACACCCTGTAGCAAATTACACCACACTCTGGAAAAAAACAGAACCAGAACAAAGGGCAAGCTACAGGGAAAGCGACTGAGACTCGTTAGAAGAATGAGTATTCTGACTTTCCAAGCTCCGTGTAAAGTAGTGGGCCATCCCCCAAACTGCCATTTCCAACCCAAAGTGGCGGACACAGAAGGCAGGGCTGTCTGAATTCCGGGTCTGAGGAGCCATCTGTGTGGCAGACCTCAGGTCCTCACTCTGACTCTTCTTTTTTTTTATTAATTAATTTATTGATTTTAATTGGAGGCTAATTACTTTACAATATTGTAGTGGTTTTTGCCATACATTGACATAAATCAGCCATGGGTGGTACATACAACCCCCATCCTGAACCCCCCTCCCACCCCCATCCCCATCCCATCCCTCAGGGTCATCCCAGTGCACCAGCCCTGAGCACCCTGTCTCATGCATCCAGCCTGGACTTGTGATCTATTTCATATGTGCTAATATAGACATTTCAATGCTATTCTTTCAAATCATCCCACCCTCGCCTTCTCCCACAGAGTCCAACAGTCTGTTCTTTACATCTGTGTCCCTTTTGCTGTCTCGCCTATAGGGTCATCGTTACCATCTTTCTGAATTCCATATATATGTATTACTATACTGTATTGGTGTTTTTTCTTTCTGACTTACTTCAGTCTGTATAATAGGCTCCTGTTTCATCCACTTCATTAGATCTGATTCAAATGCATTCTTTTTAATGGCTGAGTAGTATTCCATTGTGTATATGTACCACAGCTTTCTTATCCATTCATCTGCCGATGGACATCTAGGTTGCTTCCATGTCATTCTGACTGTTCACACAGGCCGCCCGTCAAGCTTCCGAAGAAGTACCAGCCCCTCCCCCCGGAGCCGCCGAGCAGCAGGCCGCCGTTCCCCCAGAGGCACACCTTCCCCGAAGCCCAGAGAGGGGCCAGGTGAGAGGCTTGCTGTTGCTGACGATGAGATGACCAGGGGACGGGGTTGGGGGGGGGGGAGGACGGCCACCTCTTGAAGTAGACTCCCCAGCCTGGCGGGGACAGCCACCCCCACCGTGCAGGAAAGCATCTCAGAAATCTCTATTTTGACTCCTTCATGGAAAATACACTTTCTTTTTATGTCCTTCTTCCTTACGTTGCAAAGGACAGGTTGTAGGGACCCAGCAGGATGGGGTTTGGTTCCCAGTTGAGCCACTTCTGGCTGCAAAATTTCAGGAAGCTCTTAGATATCTCTGAATCCTGCTTACTTATAAGAAGAAAATAACCATCCTTGTGAGGTAGGATTGTAAGTTTCCTCAAGTTCTAGGGTAGCATCTGTCGCAGCATAGGAAAGAAGACAGAACAATCACTTAAACAGCATCTCCTGTCTGTACCTAACAGAATTAGACACCCGTAACCATATTTGGGGGCTTCCCTGGTAGCTCAGGCAGTAAAGTGTCTGCCTGCAATGCGAGAGGCCCTGGTTCAATCCCTGGGTCAGGAAGATCCCTTGGAGAAGGAAATGGCAACCCACTCCAATACTCTTGCCTGGAAAATTAATGGACGGAGTAGCCTGGTTGGCTACAGTCCACGGGGTCGCTAAGAGTGGGACACAGCTGAGCAACTTCACTTCACTCACAGCCCTAGTTGGGGGCTTCCCAAGTGGCACCGGTGCTAAAGAACCTGCCTGCCAATGCAGGAGATAAAAGAGACTCAGGCTTAATTCCGGGGTCGGGAAGATCCCCTGGAGGAGGGCATGGCAACTCACTCCAGTGTTCTTGCCTTGGAGAATCCCACGGACAGAAGAGCCTGGGGGGCTACAGTCCGTGGGGTCGCAAAGAGGCGGCCACGATGAAGTGACTGGGCGTGCACGCATGCAGCCCAATCAAGTTTGACTTTCTAAGGCTTGAAAAGGCCAAAGCGCCCACCCCAGCAGAGGCACATAATAGGTGCCTGGTGAAAGGGCTCCCTACCCACAGGGCACAAAAAGTGATTAAGATTCAGAGAAGTTAGGTGACTTGTTAAAGTTATAGGGTTGGTAAATGACTGTTGAGGGGGAAAAATATGCAAAGTCCATTGCAAGATGTTGGGAATGCCACCAGAACTAAGAGAACTTTGTCTTACTTTTTTCCTTTTTTTTTAATTGGGGTATAGTTGACTTACAATGTGTTGCTTTCAGGTGTATAGCAAAGTGAATCAGTTATTCATATACATATATGCACTCTTTTTTTGGATTCTTTTCCCATAAAGATCATTATAGAGTATTGAGTCGAGGTCCCTATACTATACAATGGATCCTCATTAGTAAACTACTTTATATATAGTAGTGTGGATATCCGGAGAAGGCAATGGCACCCCACTCCAGTACGCTTGCCTGGAAAATCCCGTGGATGGAGGAGCCTGGTGGGCTGCAGTCCATGGGGTCTCGAAGAGTCAGACACGACTGAGTGACTTCACTTTCACTTTTCACTTTCACACATTGGAGAAGGAAATGGCGACCCACTCCACTGTTCTTGCTGGAGAATCCCAGGGACGGCGGAGCCTGGTGGGCTGACGTCTATGGGGTCGCACAGAGTCGGACGCGACTGACGAGACTTAGCAGCAGCAGCAGCAGCAATGTGTATGTCAATCCCAATCTCCCAGATTATCCCTCCTCCTCTTTCCTCTCTGGTAATCATAAAATTGTTTTCTACATCTGTGGCTCTATTTCTGCTTTGTAAATAAGTTCATTTGTACCATCATTTTAGATTCCACATATAAATGATATCATATTTGTCCTTCTCTGAATGACTTACTTCACTCAGAATGAGTCTACAGGTCCATCCATGCTGGTGCAAATGGCATTATTTCATTCTTTTATATGGCTGAGTATATATGTATATATGTATATATGTACAACATCTTTATACATTCTTTTGTTGATGGACATTTATGTTGCTTCCATGTCTTGGCTATCACAAATAGTGCTACAATAAACATCGGGGTACTTGTATCTTTTTGAATTATGGTTTTCTCTGGGTGTATGTCCAGAAGTGGGATTGCTGGATCTATTTTTAGTTTCTGTAAGGAAACTCCACGCTGTTCTCCATAGTGGCTGTACCAATTTACATTCCCACCAACAGTATAGAAGGGTTCTCTTTTCTCCACACCCTCCTCAGCATTTATTGTTTGTAGATTTTTTGATGATGGCCATTCTGACTGGTGTGAGGTGATACCTCCGACTTTTAGTTTGCATTTCTCTAGTAATTAGTGACATTGAATATCTTTTCACATGCTTTTTGGCCATCCATATGTCTTCTTTGGAGAAATATCTTCTAGATCTTCTGCCTACTCTTTGATTGGGTTGGTTTTTGTTATCGAACTGCATGAGTTGTTTGTATGTTTTGGAGATTAATCCAGCTCCTAAAGTAATGAAAATAAAAACAAAAACAAATGGGACCTAATTAAACTTGAAAGCTTTTGCACAGCAAAGGAAACCATAAACAAAATGAAAAGACAACCCACAGAATGAGAGAAAGTATTTGCAAAAGAAACGACCGAGAGCCTTGCTTTAGGAAGAGAGTTTTCAATTTATTTTTAGCTGTGCCCAGCTATGTCATCAGATGGCCATTGCTAATGACCATGTGGGAAACACCATGTGAGGCTGTTGTGAAGTTCACTTTATCTGAAAACAGAAGGAAGGCTGGAGATCTGAGTGCCTTTGGCCAGCTCGGGCTCTCTGCTTTCCTGACAGCTGCTCCCTGGGCCCCGTGGGCTGAATCACCCCCTGGAGCGTCTGTGTTTACATCTGGGGATCAACTGCCCAGTGAAGGCAGCCGACAGCTGCAGGCCTTCCAGTTGGCTTTGCTCACCCCAGGTGGTGGGGTGGCCCCCGAGTCTGTGTTTCAGCCTGTGTTTCAGCCAGGCGTACTGCAGTCCATGGGGTCACAAAGAGGTGGACACTAAACAACAACAACAATAAACTTGGCTTCACCAAACAATTGCTGAATTAGAGCCCTTCAGTTCAGGAAAATGTCATTTAGATCACTCATTGACAGCCCGAAATCAGGAGAGAACACTGATGTTTGGAAAATGCTGGTTAGACATTCTCAACCACTTGTGGGTCATCATTATGATTTTTGCAATACCCATGTGCTTCATAGTTTTTGCTCAGCTCTTTTTTTTTTTTATTTAAATAGATGTATTTAAAAGGGGAACATAGCACTACCATAAGTAACCACAACACAGTTTCAGGGCAAAACTTTCAGTCTGGAGGAGGTTTTTTCTGTTAAAGGGGAAGAAAAATAAAGTTAGAGTGATGTTCAAGATATATGGGCTTTCCTGGTGGCTCAGATGGTAAAGAATCTGCCTGTAATGCAGGAGACCCAAGTTCAATCCCTGGGTTGATAAGATCCCCTGGAGGAGGGCATGGCAACCCACTCCAGTATTCTTGTCTGGAGAATCCCATGGACAGAGGAGCCTGGCAGGCTACAGTCCATGGGTTGGCAAAGAGTCGGACACAACTGGGCAACAAACACTTTTAAGATATTCTAACCACTGCGTGGAAACTCTCTCCTTGATATAATTAGAAAGAGGAAAAAAAGAAAACTTTCCCACTCTGTATCCATTGTAATTTGAATGCCATGATACATGCACCAAATAAAACTCAGCCTGAGAGGTCAGGAGCATAATCATTGCTTGCTGCAGCTCTAGCTACACATGGGCCACTTTGGAGTTCTCAGCATTCTGCAAAAAGCAATGCTTCAATCTGCAGTTTTCTGATAAGGACAGAGAACTGCAGATTGGTCATTGAACTCTGAAATTTCCTTTAAGCTTCAGCCAACACAGTGGCCCAAGGTGCAGGGTTCAGCCAGAATATAATTTAAATAAAGTGTGTACTATTTTAAAAACTTCACTTTTCATTGGAAGATAATTGCTTTGCAATGTTGTGTTGATTTCTGCCATGTGAGTGTGAGTGTGTTCGTCACTCAGTCGTGTCCGACCCTTTGCAACCCCGTGGACTGTAGCCCACCAGGCTCCTCTGTCCAGGGGATTCTTCAGACAAGAATACTGGAGTGGGTTACCATTTCTTCCTCCAGGGGATCTTCCCAGCTAGGGATCGAACCCGGGTCTCCCGCATTGCAGGCAGATTCTTTACTGTCTGGGCCACCAGGGACAAGATGAATCTATGTCCCCTTCTTCTTGAACCTCCCTCCCACCCTCTATTCCATCCCACCCCTCTAGGTTTGTCACAGAGCCCTGGGTTGAGCTCCCTGTGTTGAACACAGCAACTTCCCATTAGCTATCTATTTTACACATGGTAATGTTTATGTTCCAATGCCACTCTCTCAATTCATCCCACCCTCTCCTTTGATCGCTGTATCCACAAGTTTGTTCCTTATGTCTGCGTCTCTATTCCTGCCCTGCAAATAGGTTCATCAGTACCGTTTTCCTAGATTCCATATATATACTTTAATATGCGATATTTGTTTTTCTCTTACGACTTTCTTCACTCTATATATAATAATGACAGATGAATGGATAAAGAAGTTGTAGTACATATATACAATGGAAGTCTGATATTTTTATCAACAAAGCACTCATCTGCCTAACGATGGTTTTCCCTCTTCAACCTTGCTGACACCACATCAGCTCAGGCAACCTTAATGTGTATGTTCTGAGGATTTGGGAGATGGAAAAAAATCCTTATACATATTGAGAAACTGTAAAGAGAAAGTATGGATTACAAAGAAGATACACAAATTCACATTCATGAATGGAAACTATGGATTTTAAAGTGTGAACTTTATTATCATTATAGTTTTACAATATAGATATATAATGATAGGTATTGCCTATAATGATGTAATCTATCATTACAGATATTGCCTTTGAGGAAAACTGGGTTAAGGGCACATGGGATGTTTCTGTATGATTTCCTACCACTGGGTGAGAACCGCAATTATGTCAGGATGAGAAGTTTAAGTTAAGGAGGGTGTGACTGTTAATAGTGTCCTGCAGATGTAAGGCGTTCTTTTTCTCCACATAGCTTTCATATGTATTATTTCATGAGAACCTTAATCAACCCTCTTCATTTCTGTCTGCGTTTACCCATTTCACAGGTGGGGAAATGAAGCTTCAGAGAGGAAACTTTACTTATTGAACGTGATGGAACTCAGAGATAACAGAACAAGGACTCAAATCCAATTCATTTGAAACTAAGCCAAAAACTAAGAGAGGTTCCGGAAGGGCTATTTTGACAGTAAGAATAGTGTTATCCTCAAATACACGCTGAGCACCAGTTATGCACAGGAAGGAGTGTGCAAAACTTATATTGTGTAGTCAAGGACCATGCTTTATTTATTAACCATCTCAAGCAGCCAGTCATGGGACAATTTACGAGTGGAAGGATGCCCTCAAAGAGGCAGGCTGGGGCTAGAGGGGGAGGCCAGAGTCCCCCCTGCTCCTCTACTCCATCACTTTATGCGGGTCTCTCTGTCTCCATAAATCTCATTAAAAAGGACCTCTGAGAGCCAATACCTTCATTTCATGTGTGAGGGGGGCAACCAACTCGTGGGGGTCTTGTCACCACAGGCATTTCAACGCCCAAGGACATTTGTTGCTCCGAGAGAGGACTTCTTACTTCCTAAGTGGATTCTCACTTTAAAATCAGGTTTTGAAAGTTACCAATTTAAAAGGCCGATTTTCCCGAAGTCTTAAATTTCCATCTATAAATATATGCTGGGCTAAGTCGCTTCAGTCGTGTTCGACTCTTTGCGACCCCATGGACTGTAGCCTGCCACCTCCTCTGTCCGTGGGATTTTCCAGGCAAGAATACTGGAGTGGGTTGCTATTTCCTTCTCCATCTATAAATATATTGCTCTATTTACAAATGGAGTGCTTTTCTCTAAACAGAAAGACAATCCCTCTGCTTGTCACATTACATAGGTTAAAACATAAGACCTTAAGGAACTCAGTTAAATATCCTTAAACTTTGGAAACGCCTTTATTCGCTTCATGTAATTGATTTTTTAAGTACTTCAAATGCTGACAGGGCAAGTTTAAACCCTAACAAACCAAACTTTAACATTTCATTTTTATAAATCTAATAAAGTGAATGTATAATTATAGAAAAATCCAAGTTCTCTTAAACAGTTGGAATGGTTTAGAAATGAAGTTGAACATAGCTTGACTCTTATTAACTTAAAATCACAAGTCTAAAAGCAATTACCCAATTTAAATTGAAGCTACATGGCCGATCTGTCAGTATTTCTAAGATGCCAGAGTTTCTTAAACATTAAAAACACTGAGATTGGCCTCATTTTAACCCCAAATGAATTAATACTTTGGGTGTCTGTTCTACTTCATTACTTCTACTCATATCTCTTTATCTTCCACTTGCCCCGTTAAGAGGGAGAGGCAGGGTACAGATGCATTATCTCAGATGGGCTGATGAAACAGGTTAAAAAAAACATGGGACCTCGGCACACTCGCTTCTGCTTGGAGATCTAAGACCAGGGTATAGCTTCTGAGTGCTGTATGCTGCCGCCACCGTCTTACCTGATATAGACAGACCTTTATCACCCTAGCTTAACAGCCTTAAACTGGGATTGGTGTTGCAACCTTAATCTCCTAACATCCCTTCTGTTCCAGTCTTCCCACAGGCAGAGGTAGATAGAGGTACACTTCACCCCAACCCCCTTCATAGCCGTGTCTTCTGGCTTTGCCCACATTCTCACAATAGTGCCCACTGGATGCCGGACATGTTCCTTTTTATCTCCAGCAATGCTCACAATGAGGCTTCCCTGGTGGCTCAGTGGTAAAGAATCTGCCTGCAGATGCAGGTGACCCAGGTTCGACCCTGGGATCGGGAAGATCCCCTGGAGGAGGACGTGGCAACCCACTCCGGTATTCCCTGGGAAATCCCACAGACAGAGGAGCCTGGCAGGCTACACCCCATGAGGTGGCAAGGAGTTGGACACAACTGAGCGAATAAACAATAACAACAATTTTCACAATAAGCCTCTAGGATAAATATCCTTGTGGCCACTTTCAGATGTGAAAAAATGAGGTTTGGAGAGGCTAATGAACTCAACTGTCAATATAAATGAAAGGTTTGGAGTTTCTTCTGAGACCATCCAGTGGTCCAAAGTCCACTTTATCCAAGTCCCTGTTGAATTCTCCTCCTCCCATTCAGTTTCATGTTCTTTCTTGTCTCAGATCTCCCGTTATCAGCATCCTTTTTCTCACACAGGCCTTCCTGGGTCCTGTTGTACCACTTCACACCTAAAATTCTTGATACTTCCTCAAATTAAAAAAAAAAAAAAAAGGAGTTTTAAAATCAAGGTAATAATAGCAGGTCCTTCTGTGCTAATGAAATTTGACATGGAAAACCAAATGTCAGTAGGAATGATGATGTTATTTAAATTCTCCTAAAATGAGAGGCAAGTTTATTCATATCCTTTCTGTCACCACCTTTTATATTGGCTCATAACTTCTTTTGCTTAGAAAATTATGAGAAAAGTAACCTGGCTTTAATTTTATAGAACAGTGATAAATATCACACTGGACTATGGGCTATTAATTTGGCAATGAAAATGTAATCAAAGAGCTTTAAGAGCTCAGAATGATTTTATCCTGATCATTATGAGCTGTATTTTATGTAACATCATATTTCTTTCCCTTGCAGACAGATAAGCTTAAAGAACTTAAGTGAGGTAAGTAGCAATTCTGTCCTAGGAAACAAAAAAAGGGAATTTTTTTGCATTAACTGTCTGTGATGGGCAAGATGCTTAATTATCATAACAGCTATGCTCAATATGTATTAATAGCCTATTTTTTAAAAAAATATTTTTAACTGGAGGCTGCAGTCCATGGGGTCACAAAGAGTCAGACACGGCTGAGTGACTGAACTGAACTGAATTGCTTTACAATGTTGTATTGGTTTCTGCAATGTAAACAATGTAAACTAGCTGTGAATATACATATATCACCTCCTCTTGAGCTTCCCTCCCTTCCCAGATCCAATCCCACCCTGTAGGTGGTCACAGAGCAACAGCGTGAGCGTCCTATGCTATATAACAACTTCCCACTAGCTGTCTATTTTACACAATTATAAAGTACCCTACTTTAAAGCGATAAAACTAAAGCAAAACAAGCTAAGCCTGAGATTTTAAATAAAATCCCTATTTGCCACCACATTCAGTGTTTATTGGAAGACATGAGGTCTCTACCAATGACTTCCATTCTTCAGCATTTCAGAAGTAAATGTTGGAAATTGTGATACAATTTCCTGACTATTTGTTCCTCACAAGAAAGGACTGCAAAGTGGATTATATAGGAGATACAGAGTCGCACAGACCTGATTTAGAATCCCACTCTGCCATCAACAACTTTGTGAACTTGGGCAAATCCTCCTGCCCTCACCCCACCCCTGTTCTATTCTCTTTTCCCAACCAAAAAATAGAGACGGGTATCCTCAACTTGGCAAAGTCGATGTGGCAAAGTCAAAGTCAGCAAAGTCGGCACGTAAATGTCCAGGTGAGCAGTAGAGGCTCCATCAGTGGCATGAAGGTCAGATCAGAGGGAGCTATCTTAGAGCCCCTTAGATGTTGACTTCTTTAAGCCCCAAAGAAGAAGGTCCTTAAGCCAATAGCAGGCCCTCATTTCACTCCCCACTGGCCTCCTAAAGGATTTGGTTCTTATCTTGGTATTTGACCATGCTTTTACATATAGAACTTGGAGGTTGATCCCCTTCTTTCTTTCTTTTGATGTCAAAAACTTGGCCTCCATGCACTGATGCTGAATGGAATCTCAGACACAGAGTTTTGGGTGAAGCAGAAAGGAATAGCTTTATTGCTTTGCCAGGCAAAGGCTGTCACAACGGGTTCCTGCTCCTGAAAGCTGTGTGTCCCAACACTAGAGGATATGGTGAGGAGTTTTTTATAGCAATAGTTCAAGGGTGAGGTTGCTGATAAGAGTAGGGTGTGTGCAGGGCCTCTTTTAATCTGGCTCCAGGTGGTCTCCTGATGAGTTTCTATGGTTCCTGAGGTCGTCAAACTGTGACCTCTCTCTGGAATGAAGAATTGTATCAGGTAGTTAACATTTTCACTTATTGGGGATTTTAGTAGTTCTTCAGAAGACCATCCCCAAGAAAAAGAAGTGCAAAAAGGCAAAATGGTTGTCTGAGGAGGCCTTACAAGCAGCCATGAAAAGAAAAGAGGTGAAAGGCAAAGGAGAAAAGAAAAGATATACCCATTTGAATGCAGAGTTCCAGAGAATATCAAGAAGAGATAAGAAAGCCTTTCTCAGTGATCATTGCAAAGAAATAGAGGGAAAAAAATAGAATGGGAAAGACTAGAGATCTCTTCAAGAAAATTAGAGATACCAAGGGAACATTTCATGCAAAGATAGGCTCAATAAAGGACAGAAATTGTATGGACCTAACAGAAGCAGAAGACATTAAGAAGAGGTGGCAAGATACACAGAAGCACTATACAAAAAAGATCTTCATGACCCAGATAATCACAATGGTGTGATCCCTCACCTAGAACCAGACATCCTGGAATGTGAAGTCAAGTGGGACTTAGGAAGCATCACTACAAACAAAGCTAGTGGAGGTGATAGAATTCCAGTTGAGCTATTTCAAATCCTAAAAGATGATGCTGTTAAAATGCTGGACTCAATATGCCAGCAAATTTGGAAAACTCAGCAGTGGCCAGGAAAAGGCCAGCAAAGAGTCGGACATGACTGAGCAACTGAGCTGATACTGATACAGAAGAGCTCAAAGATACTATGTTTATCCCTTGAGGCAGAACCAGGACTCTGCCCCAAGACTGCACTATTGTTTCTTGGCTGCTCCTCCTTTGTCTCTGCATCCCTTCCATTCCCTGAGTCTGCCTTTTAGGACTCTGGGAAGGTCATGGAGTCTGGAGTCAGTTCAGTTCAGTTCAGTTGCCCAGTCGTGTCCGACTCTTTGTGACCCCATGAACAGCAGCACGCCAGGCCTCCCTGTCCATCACCAACTCCCGGAGTCCACCAAACCCATGTCTATCGAGTCAGTGATGCCATCCAACCATCTCATCCTCTGTCGTCCCCTTCTCCTCCTGCCCTCAGTCTTTCCCAGCATCAGGGTCTTTTCACATGTGTCAACTCTTCGCATCAGGTGACCAAACTATTGGAGTTTCAACTTCAACATCAGTCCTTCCAATGAACACCCAGGACTCATCTCCTTTAGGATGGACTGGTTGGATCTCCTTGCAGTCTAAGGGACTCTCAAGAGTCTTCTCCAACACCACAGTTCAAAAGCATCAATTCTTTGGTGCTCAGCTTTCTTTATAGTCTAACTCTCACATCCATACATGACCACTGGAAAAACCATAGCCTTGACTAGACAGACCCTTGTTGGCAAAGTAATGTCTCTGCTTTTTAATATGCTGTCTAGGTTGGTCATAACTTTCCTTCCAAGGAGTAAGCATCTTTTAATTTCATGGCTGCAATCACCATCTGCAGTGACTGTGGAACCCAAAAAAATAAAGTCTGACACTGTTTCCACTGTTTCCCCATCTATCTGCCATGAAGTGATGGGACCAGATGCCATGATCTTAGTTTTCTGAATGTTGTACTGTAAGCCAACTTTTTCACTCTCCTCTTTGACTTTCATCAAGAGGCCCTTTAGTTCCTCTTCACTCTCTGCCGTCTGTTCCCTATAAAAACAAGGAACTGGGTCACAGAAAGGCTTCTGCCCCCAGGAGCCCCACAGGGCTGCTCAGTTTCATTTTCTCTCTATTTCTTTCTCCTTTCTTCTTTCTTTCCTTCCTTCCTTCCTTCCTTTCTTTCTGGTATTATGAGAATGTTAGACTTGAGTCACATTTCTAGCTTGCCCCTCAAGCAAGGTAGTTATACCTCTAATCCATAAGACAAGAATGTCAAGGAGGATAACACACGACTGCTGCATGAGGGATTATATTCAAGACTCCACCCAGCTTATCCTCTTCTGCAAGTTGTTGGACTTCCAAGTGCCACCAGGAAGGAGAAAGTAAGGGTGGTCCTCTGCAGCTCAAGGAACCCACACACCTAAAGGGACTCCACCCTTTTCTTCCTGCCGATCAGCTAATGTGTCCCAAGTAGGCTGTCACTCAAGATGACCATTATTCACTGCTCAGTATGAAAGGACAATAGGCCCACCAATCACAAACAAGTAAGAAGGAAATGGAAATGCCTGCCTTGGACAGCAGGGATCCTGCAGGACAGTTTGTTTTTCTTGCAACTTTCATTGGCATTCTGCTGGAAATTGATAACATCTCAAGAACAACAAGGTCTAGTGGAAGAACACATTTTTCTTCCTTATCTCTTGCCAAGACACTTCCTCATTGTTCTTGCCAAAACACTTCCTCATTGTTTGGACTGAGAGTCAAGGTCTTTTCTCTATTCCAAAAGCCCATCTCATAGGGCACATGCCATGCTTGTGTGAGTGTTAAATTCTTGCTTAAATTACATCTTGAGGACCAGAATTCATTCCAGCAGAAGTGATGTGCCACCTGCCACCCCCCTCCCCAAAAAACAACAACAACTAAGAGAAAAAAAGGGGGGCTTCCCTGATGGCTCAGACAGTAAAGAATCTGGTTGCATTGCAGGAGACCAGTGTTTGATCCCTAAGCCAGGAAGATCCCCTGGAGAAGGAAATGGAAATGCATGCCAGTATTCTTGCCTGGAGGATTCCATGGACAGAGGAACCTGGCTGTTGCAAAGGTTGCAATGGACAGAGGAGTCTATGGGGTTGCAAAGAGTCAGACAAGACTGAATACTAACATACACATAAGAGAAAAAGAAGCCTCAGAAAAGTGGCAAGAATTGCCAGCTGGCGGACAGATGGAGCCAGTGCTGAAAGCCTGAAGTCTCAATCTACTTTCCATGTCCATAGTTCTGCCCTAGGAAATATGTGACTCACCTGAAATGAAGTAGTGAAAAAAAAAGAAGAAAGAAACAGATGAAAGGATGGGATGAGAAGAAGGTGGGAAATGAAAAAGAAGGCATTATATTTAACTTGAATATGTTAATTTTCTAACAAAAAAAAATCTAGATTTCGCTCTATTTTTTTCTATTTAATTTTTTTTTTTTAACCTTTTTCAATCCTCTTTAATGTCTGGCTGAACAGAGGCAGCTGGATTCCTTTTTTTCTTAACTTTATTTAATATTGGAGTATAGTTGACTATAGGGCTTCCCTTGTGGCTCAGCTGGTAAAGAATACACCTGCCACGCGGGAGACCTGAGTTCGATCCCCTGGGTTGGGAAGATCTCCTGAAGAAGGGAAAGGCTACCCACTCCAGTATTCTGGCCTGGAGAATTCCATGGACTGTATAGTCCATGGGGTCGCAAAGAGTCAGCCACGACTGAGCGACTTTCACTTCATAGTTGACTTACAGTATTGTGTTAATTTCAGGAGTACAGCAAAGGATTCAGTTATCCATGCACACACACCTGTTCTTTTTCAGATCTCTTTCCCATATAGGTTATTACAGAATGTTGAGTAGAGTTCCCTGTGCTATACAATGGGTCCTTAATGATTATCTATCTTATATAGTCTAGTACTTCTCCACCACCACCTTTGCCCTTTGGTCACTATAAATTTGTTTTCTATGTCTGTGAGTGTGTTTCTATTTTGTAAATAAGTTGATTTGTATCATTTTTTTAATATTCCACAAATAAGTGATATATTAATATATTATATTTGGATCTAGAGATTGTAATATTAAGTGAGGTCAGAGTAAAGCAAATCTCTCTCCACTTTTCTAATTGCATTTGGTTTTCAATTCAGAGCCCTCAAGGAAAAAGTTGGCTGGGTCTCATGGAAACAAAACAAGAGCTCTCTCAGACAGATGGCTTCTCAGCTGTATTTGCAGCAAGGCTTTCCCTCTCCCTTGACAAGCCTGAGAACCACAGCACAAAAGATTGGGCACTTTGAACTGGCCGGTTCAAAGTGTTGGAGAGGACTCCGTGTGGAGACTTTCAAACCACTCGTGAGGATCAATTCATTCATTACCCTATTTATGTAGCCCATTGCTGCTGCTGTTGCCGCCTAACCGTCCGACTCTGGGACCCCATGGACTGCAGCACACCAGGCTTCTCTGTCCCTCACCATCTCCTGGAGTTTGCTCAAACTCATGTCCACTGAGCCGGTGATGTCATCCAACCACCTCATCCTCTGTCGTCCCCTTCTCCTCCTGCCTTCAGTCTATAGTTTTGCCTTAATTCGCTGGCCATGAGGAAATGTATGTCCTCTTTTCAGAATCCTAGGGGATGCCAAGTTCCTTAAGATAACAGGGCTTCTCTGTTGGCCTGCCTTAGACAAGACATACGATGCCTCTCTGAGATAGTTGTTGATACAGGTTTCTTGTCTATGAAGCTAGTGTGAGTCAGGAGACCTGGGCTCCAGAGTCCGCCCAGTGACAAGATAATTCTGGGACTCTGGGCAAATGGCACCACCTCTTTGGACCTCGTGTGCAATCTACTGGCTTTAACTTTTTATGGACCTCAGACCACTTGGAAAATTTTATGAAAAGTATGATAAACCTTTCCCACCCCCAGAAAAAAAAAATGCACGTATTTACAGAAGAAAAAAAATCAGTTTTAATTTCAGAAGGTTCATGAACCCCATTAGGCCATTCAAGGACCTCTTCCATCCCCCAGGTTAAGAAACTCTTGTCCAAATGATACTTGTAGACCTCCTCAACTGCTGTAATGCATGAAATGGAGTTTAGAGAATTGTTTGCAGTTAAGTAAATACTTCAGCAAACACTGTGCTTCTCGCAAAAGGCATTTTAATTCTTCAAGAGTGTAATAGGACTCCAGTATGCAATCCAAATAAGCACATAGACTTTCATAATGAAGAATGGTCGGGAATTCACTATTAAGGAAAGAAAGAGAAAGAAAATGTTTGGAAAGAGAAATGGTTGCCTTAAAAAGAATATTGTGAATATTTTCATGTTCATCTTTAAAAATAAAAATTCAAAAGCAGGTATAAAGAAAATTAACCATGGCTTTCATCACTTAAACGCAAACTCTATTAAAATTTTATCATATCTTCAAATCCTGTTTTCTATAATACAACCACACAAACACACACACACATACACTGCTTTTAAATATATCATAAGCCCCATTTTTATCCTGAAGTTTTTATGTAACTTTGAGACATTGATAAAGTATAATTTTATGCCATACTGTATATAAATAATTGCAATGAATTTCTAATTTTGCAATAGTGAATATAGCACCAAAATTTATTTAATATTTCCCACTTAGAGGGTCATGTAGATTGTTTCCAGTGTTTTTATATTATAAATAATGATGTACTGGACCTCTTTGTACATGGGACTTGATCCAGATTTCAGGTTGTTGTCTTAGAAAAAGAAACTTATCAATGGAATTACTGGGATAAGAATAAGAGCATTTCTAAGGCTCCTAATAGCTATGGTTAAATTGGTTTCAAGAATAGTCAAAGCAATTTATAGTCCCATTAGCAGACTGTATATTTGCCTGTTGCTTCAGAGTATAAAACAAGGAGTATAAAATTTTCACTTTTGCCTAGTCTTTTGGAGGCATATTCACAGATTTTTAAAAATCTATACTAACGGAAATGTTGCCCAAATTCTACTAACCAATACACACAGAGTATAATATAAAATTCTAGATCACTAAGAGTCACTCAATAATATTCTCTTTTTAATTCAATACAGGTCCTTGGAACAGAGAAAGGTGAACTGTTTATATTTGTTTTCTTATCCTAACACCATTAAGTGAACACCATTAGGCTAAGTCCTATTTCCAGGTTAATAGCATTAGTCTTTTTTTTTTTTTTTTTAAAGGATTGCTTGTTTCAGGCCCTGGGATATATGGGCACGTGTGTATGTGCATGATGACATGATCCAGATGGATTCAGGACCTCAGAGTATATTCCAGAGTCCTGTGATCTAAACAGCATGATTTAAGTCAGACGTGGGGTAGAGTTCTTCAGCTACAGGCTAGTGACAAGGAGGCTCGCTATCACCCCCCAATATTTTGGAAGGATATTGCTGGCCTGCTGCTCCATAGAAGCTCTGGGTCTCTCCATCTTTGATGTCAGTCACTCACACACATCAACCCTCATGTGTGCAAATGTACACATGTATACACACTGCTGGTGTCACTATTTTGGAAGCATGGAATTCAATGCTCACTCGCTAGCTGGGAGGATGCTAATCTGGTGACACCTTCATGCCCACCTTTGAGATACTGTTCACCTTTCACTTAGAATGATGAGTTATGTTCAGAGCCGAAGGGCCTGAACTATGTCCCAAAGAGTAACACAGGCAGCCTAGTTTGACAAAGCAACATTGGGTTAAGATTTCAGAGACTCACCACCAGCTGTTTTGTTTTGGACAAGTTGCATTGCTTCTGTGAACCTCAAGTCTTCTCATTTTATATTGAGGAAGTTATACTTGAGCGGGTCCTAACCAAGAGTTTTTGGTGGAGGAGTAGGGGTCTGTTGGGAATGCTAAGTAATTTTAAAACCTAAAGGAAACTGTGCCTATTTCCTCAATAAAGCTTAGCATTCTAACTGAAACATTCAGGAGTTTTTGCCGCAGGCTTCAGTGATCATCAACACAGCAATGTGACATTGGCTAACTCATGGGGGTAGCTGTTGATGACCTGAAATGATTTTATGGGATGTGTGACTAGTGGACCAGTCACTGACTCCAATCACATTTTAAGTAATCACGGTCCTTCAATCAAAGGTGTCAAGTTTGTGATCAACCTTGGACACAGCACAGAGGAACGACCAAAATTAAGACATGTCAGTGTTTATGCTTCCTTAACTTTATTACTTACAACTGCAACTAGGAGAGTGTTTTATGGGCTTTCCTATCATTGTTTTATTATGTGACCTTGGTAATTCTGGATGGCTGGTTAAAATCTATCCATGATTAAAAGAAAATAAAAAGTGATAATACCAATGAAGTAAAGTCACTCAGTCATGTCTGACTCTTAGCGACCCCATGAACCATATAGTCCACAGAATTCTCCAAGCCAGAATACTGGAGTGGGTAGCCTCTCCCTTCTCCAGTGGACCTTCCCGACCCAGGGTTCAAACCCAGGTCTCCCGCATTGTAGGTGGATTCTTTATCAACTGAGCTATCAGGGAAGCCCAGTAATACAAACAACATATGTAATTACTAAATAAGCCCAGCTCCTATGGTTGGCAGAACTTTTCAAAACTTGAAGACCAAAGGAATAACTGAGAAAATGCATGTCTGGTGGGAACCAGGTAGGAACCACTGGTCTACACCAGAATCCTGGGAGCTCTCCTGCCTTATCACAGGAGAGACAGGAGAATTCAGGTGTGCATGGGCAAGCATCCAGCATCCCCATAACCTACATTGCTCTAAATGGTTCTTAAGTTCAACAAGTTTGCTTATGTTTTTATGTAAAATTTCATATGGATGCAGAATTCAACTTCAATCCATTTCCACTTCAAACCTGTCCAATACCAAATACCTTCTAATGCAATATTCTATATTTGGTGAAAGTTTAAGAATGAGTTCTAGATTTAATATTTTTGAAAATATTAACTATTCAACATTAAAGCAATTTTTATAGCCTCAAGGACAAGCTACTCCCAGGACCCAGGGTTTTGTAGAATATATGGGTTACAGTTTCCACTAACCACCAACTGCTCACTCTTAATAACAGAGATTAGTTGGATGAAATTACAGCCATTTCAAAAGACCCCTACTGGCCCCCAATCATTTTCCTTTTACAACCTGACCAAATTCTGTGATGCCTTTACACAGTTCCTTATCACCAGATGAAGCCTGAAGCCCCTCATCTGCCACAAAACCAAAGTCCTCAAGAGATTCCTTTTGCAGTTACCAGGTAAGGAGCCAGGAATCCCTGGCTGGGTCCCAGCTTGGGGGTCAGCCCTATGTTGCCTGGGATAATGACTCACGGGATCTCCTGAAAAGGACTCTCTGGCCTTCAATAATGAAGCCCAGTGACAAAGTTCCAAGGAAACCCGTGAATTATAGTTGTTGTTGGAGTTAATAGGATTTAAATTGGCCATGGGGTAGAAGTCTTTTTTTCAGCTACAGGCATTGTTCTTCTTGACTTTATAAGTGACTGGTTGTGCGTTGGAGACAATATTTGAAGACACAGGTATTCACTAGGTAGGATTAACTGGCATGGCAGCTAATCAACCTGGGAAGAAAAGTTGACATTTCTAACCAGTCTCAGTGGATACCACACAGAAGCTGACAGTCACTTTGGAACAGCACTTTATAAATGAGCAGGGGTTGAAAATGCCATTATCTGAGTCAATACTTGCCTGATTAGGTTATTGTGATAACTGTCATACCAACAGAAACGTCGAGGAAGCTAATAAGGCTGGTGACTCATTGGCCGAGGTCACATTAGCAGTAGCTTCCTTAACATCCCGAGTCTCTAAAATTAGTACCACGAGGCCCTCCTGTCCGCAGTCTGGCCTGTGGCTCCAGCTCAGTTCAGGCCACTCTCCACCACTGCTAACAAAGGACATTTGCATGCGCTATTCCTCTTCCTGTAACACTTCCCCCCACCCCTCACATTTCTGTCTCTCCACCATCTCTCTATTCGGGACACTTCTCTTTGTTCAGCAGACCCCAGCTCAAAGCCACCCTGAATCCAGGAAGTAGTTCTTCCCCATTTCCCAGAGGGAATAAATGAGGCCCTGGCAGGCTGAGTCCCTAACTGCTGAAATCAAGTCCAGCTTCACTCTTCAGTAACCCATCGCATCTACACTGATTTGATTCTGAAAATGCAGCCCATGAATCTTGACTGTCCTTGGTGCCTGTCCAGAGTTAAAATGCTCTTTTATTATTTAATAAATATTTACGGGGCATGTACCCTGTTTGTGGTGGAATAGAATACTGCTTAGGAGGTAGTCCCTGGAATCAGGCTGCCTGGCTTCCTCACTAACAAACCATGTGGCCTTGGGCATCTTCACTCACCCTGTTCAACATGCCCACGCGCCCACTAACCACCAGCTCTCAATGCCATTGCCAGCCACTCCACTGTATGTCAGGGGCATTGTCCCCACCCCCCATTCCAACTTCCCCGCCATTACTTTCTTGTGTTGTTTCACACCTTTGGTAACTTTGTTCTCACTCTTCGGTGTGTGGGCATTAGTTCTAGGCTTCATTCTCTTATTAGACTGTTTTCTGTTTAAGGCCCAACCTGACACAAAACCCTTGCCCACATAACAAATAGAAACTCTTTCCAATGTAATTGTCTAAAAGGAAACAAAAAATCATCATATTATAGTGAAAAGATCATGAGATTTCAGTTGGACCCACATCTGCAGTAGTTGTTTAATGTGACTTGGCTTCTTTTGTGTGTTTATTTAATTAATTGAACATCTCCTGATTTAGGGGGCTTCCCTCATAGCTTGGTAAAGAATCTACCTGCAATGCAGGAGACTTGGGTTCGATTCCTTGGTAGGGAAGATCCCCTAGAGAAGGAAATGGCAACCCACTCAAGTATTCTTTGAATCCCATGGACAGAGGAGCCTGGTGGGCTACAGTCCATGGGGTTGTAAGAGTCAGACATGACTGAGTGACTTCCACTCACTTTTTCACTCCTGATTTTTCTTTCTCTCTTAACTGACTGCATCTTCTAAGTCTCCTTTTTCCCAAACTGACCTGTAATATTGGTATTCCTCAGATCTTTCTGAGGACCTTTTTTCTCTTGGTAAGAGTGTAGTCAGTTTATCCATCCTCATGGTGTCAAATGTCAATTCTATATTGATCATTACTAAATCTGTCTTCTGCCCCAATCACCCTTTTTAGCCCCAGACCCATGTCCAGTTACCCAATGAGCAGTTTTCCTTGAAACAGTGACAGGCATCTCAAACTCAATGTTGGAAACTGAACTGATTTATACTTTCGTTTCCAGACCCACACTACCCTCTTATAAACTTTCTCACCTCAATAAATGGTATACTCTCTTTCCCATCTTCACTCTTCCCATCCTGTTTATTAACAGCCCCCTAAATTCTCAAATCTCAACTCATAACAGGTCTTGAATCTGTCCATTTCCCTAGCTCCCAGGAAAACTTTCTTGAGAACCAAACCAATTTTGTCTAGATTAAGTGACATTCTTTTGCTGTGCTCACCTCTATGGTGGTATTTACCCCTTATTGTGATAGTGGTATAATTATGTCTTCCCTTCAAAAATGAAGGTGCTTCAGGGCAGAAGCCATGTCTTATTCATTTGATACCTCCCAAAACATGCAATGTACTTAGTAAGCACTCAGTGTCTATAAAATGAAAGAGCTATCAATTCTGTTTTAGTTCAGGAGTTTTTTCTTCTATTTTTATAAACTTTGTACTTGACATCGAGAATATCTTCAGAGGATATTACTCTTCTCTCAACATTTTCTAAAAATCTTGAAAAATTAGGGCAGTGAAATTTTGCTATCCAAGATTTTTAAATTAATATGTTACATATAGTTACTGAGTCCAGTCCAGCGTTTTTGCAACCCCGTGGACTGTAGCCTGCCAGGCTCTTCTGTTTATTGGATTTCCCAGGCAAGAATACTGGAGTGGGTTGCCATTTCCTTCTCCAGGGGATCTTCCCAACCCAGGGATCAAACCTGTGTCTCCTGCATTGGCAGGCAGATTCTTTACCACTGAGCCACAGGGAAGCCAATAGTCCTACATATTTTTGATTGCCCTGGGTCTCTGCTGCTGTGTGAGGGCTTTCTCTAGTTGCCGTGAGCGGAGGCTGCTCTTCGTTCTGCTGCGTGGGCTTCTCGTTGCAGTGGCTTCTCGTTGTGGGGTGTGGGCTCTAGGCACACAGGCTTCAGTAGTTGCAACTCCCAGGCTCCAGAGCACAGGGTCAAGAGTTGTGGCGCACGGGCTTTAGTTGCCCGGAAGCACGTAGAATCTTCTTGGACCGGGGATGGAATCCATGTCCCCAGCACTGGCAGGCTGATTCTTATCCAGGCAGTGGCTTATCCTGCCTGGATAAGTGGATAAGAATCAGCGAAGCCCTCCATTTAACATTTAACATAGACATTTAACAAAATTTTACACTGACTCATAGTAAAGGGACCGTGAATCGAAGGCTTAGATAGCAAAACAAGCCTGACCAGTGATGACAGCACAACGTGGTGGTCTAATGATCTAATGGCATTTCTGTCTGTGAAGCAAGTCATAAGACTCCAGGCTTCCATGGAAATAACAAAAACCAGATATGCATTCAGTTGATTTCATCGCTGCTGGTAAAGGGAGGAATTTTGCTGAATTAACCCAGAGGCTTTATTCAATTGCACGATCGTGGCATAGAACACACTCCACATAATAAGATTTAACTTCAGCAATACCTAGAGTTTATAATGACGATGCTGACCACAATACAAAATGAACCGGAAAATTAGCGCTGAGTGTTACCTAAAGGTAAACATTAAGTAAAGTGCTAAACTAAAGCTGCTGGTAAATAGTCTTGGTAACATTGTTACTGTGTTTAGAAATGCATATTATTTTACAGTCTTTTATTATATTTTTATAATCCTTTTTTCTTTATGGATTTCCTTCCTTTACACACAGTTTTCTTACCTAGCTCACATTTTAAGAGGAAATGAAATAATTTCTATGCCCTTCTTCCTTGCTATGCATGACTCACCCTCAATTGGTAAGCAATTATTAATACTACAGAGTAGGAGCTGTAGTGTTTTCTACAGTGACCGTATCTACAAGGCAAGTCTGGAGTCATGGCTTCCAAAAGTAAAGGATTACAATGCATGTTCATTGAAGTGACATGGAAAGAATATACGTGAGTCAATTTGTTCCACATCTAACATCAGTCTGTCTTGAGAAAGGAAGGAACCAGCCTCCTACACTTTACAAAACAGATGAGCCTTCTAACTCATCCAGTAAACTATAAAGTGCTCTATAAATATGATTTAGACCATGAGTACTGACCCAGCTAAAGTAGAAGATACTAACATTCTTTCAACTGTAATATTTCCTTTAGCTCTTCATTCATGACACGCAACCCGACCGTGCAAAACCGAGGTAAGAACTCTTTACCTAAGAATTATAAAATAAGCAGGTAAGTCAGGACACTATGATTTCCTGCACCATGAATTAGCTTTTGTGAAACTAAGAGTCCCTCAGCTGATGCATGTAGATGTAATTCTCTGGTTTTCATTGACAGGTGGCATTGTATTGTGTTAATATCACATAAATTTTATCCACAATTAAATATGATCACTTAGGTGGTTTCCAGCTTTTTCCTCTTATGAACATTAGTTGTGAGCAATATTGTAGATGTTTTCCTTTGTATATAGCATGTACATATTTTCCCAAGTACATAATAGGATAAGTTCTCTTTTTAAGAGGGAAATGGCCACATCTTAGAATATTCCTCTCTTCAGTGACACTAGATGGTGGCAGCTTAGTTGCTAAGTCAGCTCTAACTCTTGAGACCCTATGGACTATAGCCCACCAGGGATTTCTCAGGTAAGAACACTGGAGTGGCTTTCCACTTTCTTCTCCAGGGTATCTTCCTGATCCACGGGTTGAACGATGTCTCCTGCATTGCAGGAGGATTCTTTACCACTGAACCACCAGGGAAGCCCAACCCTAGATGTGTTTTCCAAATTAGACATATCACTTTGTTTGACCAACAGCTTATGAGGGCCCATTGTTTCCTATCCTCTCCAACAGTTGCTTCTTGACAAACCTTTAGTTTTTGCCATTCCATTGATTGTAAAATATATTTATCTTAAAAAGAGTCTGTGAAACAGAGAAAATAAAAACCAACCTCTCTTACTAATTAATTGAAAAGATAAAAATCAGAAGGATACCATGTCCATGGAGATGTCAAAAGTAGCCTATAAATATAGTGTTATATCACTCTTGGTGATGGGTTTTGATATTGTTAGTATTATTTGGCCAAACTAGATATGTCATGTTCTTTTGTCTTTCTTTCTTTACTCCCTATGCCATAGAGATTCTATGTTCAGGCCTAATCTTTCAATCTCTCTGTGCTGAGCCACAGAATGGTGGCTGGACCCCATGGGATAGAGTGGGAAGACTGAGTGTTCTGCTGACCTTGATCCCACTTCTGCCTCTTTGAGCTTTACCATCCTCCATCCATAAAATTAAAATAATGATATTACCCCACAGGGTCCCACTTCTGCCTCTTTGAAGTTCACCCTCCTCCATCCATAAAATTCAAATACTATTAACTAACAGGGTTAATACACATACATACACACACACACACACACACACAGCCCTCTGCTTAGCACATTGTAGGCAACTGACACATTTTAATATCTTTCCTTCTTTTTTGCATTTCCTTTCCATCTCCAGCAATTCTCTATCTAACTGATCCAGTGAGACTAAGAGATTCCTGCATAGCCTCCATCGTGTCCTTATTTCTCTTCTGCCCTACACTATCTGGGCCTTACATGGGGAAACCAATATGGAAAACTCATTATCCCCAGATGCACGCATCACTAATAGGAGTTTCCCAAGAGAGGACTCCTTTTCTAAAGGAGGATGGCCACATGGCTCAATTCCTAGAAATTGAATGACAGAAATGGCAGTTTTGGAGGCCAGATCTTGGTGTATGAAAACAAAAAGACTTGGCAGATCCAGGTGAAAGCTCCACGGGCTGGATGGGCCAGGAAGGGCTTTACAGATGGGGGTTTTGAAATTGGGATTATTGCAGAGATGGAGAAGCAGATAGATTAAATAGGGATCCAGAGTCTTGACTTGAAAGACAAAATCTTAAACACATAAAAAAATAAAGAGCAGTTGAAGAATGGAACAGTAGTGTTAGTGAAGTGGAAAGCCTTCATGAGTCCAGTCAAGCATCCTTTGACTAGGAGTATATCATTCATACTGGGGTTATGTAGACTGTTCTCTAATCATCTTAGAAGAAATAGGTTTGCTTAAAGAAACATCCTGGGATGGACAGGGAAAATGTTTTTGTCTCTAATGCCTTCAAACACCATCAATTCCTCTTTTGGGCAACAAATATCCACCAAATACGTGGTTTATGCCCCAAATTGGGCTGGGCCTTAAGAATGCAGAATAGAAACAGCCTCATCCTTTAACTGACCAGTGCCTGAACTTTTCCATCAATGTATTCAGTGATTCATTCTCCTGGGTAAAAATTCACCCTTGGGTCACCAGCGCTTGGCAGAAATTAGGTGCAGAGAAAACAGTACACAATCCGGCCACGTGTAGAGCACTGAGTCTAGCGGGCTCTCTAAAGTTTGCTAGTTTTAAGTTGGATGTCTCAGGCGAGGGAGACAGTGTTCTACACGTAGAAGAGTAAAACCTACTTCTCCGTCAATGTAGGTATCATCATCCTAATTTAACAAATGAGAAAAGATTTTGAAAATATAGTTAGGCTTCTTTTTAAGGATGGTCCTTTATTGTACTTATATTTATTTTTAAGGAGTATAATTGCTTTACAACATTCTGTTAGTTTCTGCTATACAACAATGTGAATCATCTATATGTAAACATACATCCCCTCCCTCCCGGGCTTCCCTTCCACCCCCCATCCCACTCCCCTAGCTCCCCACAGAGCACTGAGCTGAGTGAGTTCCCCGTGCTACACAGCAGCTTCCCATTAGCTAGCTACTTCATACAGTATATATATGTCAATTCTACCACATGCCCACTTACAGTTATTCTTGACTGTTCAGTTACTAGTGAATAAATAGGTTGTTCTCAATTTTCTGATAAATAAATTCAAGCTAAACTGTTGGGAGCCTAAGTAGATGGATCTCCAGACAAAAAAGAAAATTATTTTGATATATTGGAAGAGAAACCTGAAAGTTTGGGTTATAACTAAAACATATTAACTTTTGAGATATTGGATGATTTCTTTTCTTATTTATATCAGTTTTTGTCCACTAAAGTTTTCTTTTTCTATCTTCATTTTATAAAATTTTTGTCATATATGACTTTTTTCTTAGAATTTTTTTTTTAATTTTATATGGGGTGAAGTTAAAATAGACATTACTTTGTCAACAAACGTCTGTCTAGTCAAGGCTATGGTTTTTCCAGTGGTCATGTATGGATGTAAGAGTTGGACTGTAAAGAGAGCTGAGCACTGAAGAATTGATGCTTTTGAACTGTGGTGTTGGAGAAGACTCTTGAGAGTCCCTTGGACTGCAAGGAGATCCAACCAGTCCATCCTGAAGGAGATCAGTCCTGGGTGTTTATTAGAAGGACTGATGTTGAAACTGAAACTCCAATACTTTGGCCACCTGATGTGAAGAGCTGCCTCCTTTAAAAAGATCCTGATGTTGGGAAAGATTGAAGGCAGGAAGAGAAGGGGATGACAGAGGATGAGATGGTTAGATGGCATCACCAACTCAATGGACATGAGTTTGGGTAAACTCCGGGAGTTGGTGATGGACAGGGAGGCCTGGCGTGCTGCAGTTCATGGGGTCACAAAGAGTCGGACACAACTGAGCGACTGAACTGAACTGAAAGTTAAAATTTGCTAATAAATAGGTATGGAGAGCTGCTTAAAATAAAATGGTTTTATTATGTTTCAAGAAAAGCTCTAGAGCTGTTTCTTTATTAACATTGTAACATTAGTAGTAGCATTCATTGAGTGGCTAGTATGGGTCAGGCACTGTGCTAAGAGCTTTATATACATAAGCCTTTTTAAATATTAGTAATTATTCATATCAATATGGTTCCATCAGTAAGTGTTGATATCAGTACGGTTCTACTGATGTCAGCTTTTAAATATTAGTAATTATTGATATCAGTATGATAACAGTATGTTTTATCCATACTATTTTCATTAGACTATCCTAATTTTCTTGACCACTTACACATATTATCCCCAATGTTCTTCCATTTACTCTGTGTCACTTCTTTATTAAACATATATATACATATACACATATACACATATACATATATATTTGGTTGCACAAATCGTTGTGAACAACGATTCACATTGTGAACAACACCCTGAACTCTTAGTTGCAGCACATAGTTTCCTGACCAGGGATCGAACCCTGGTCTCCTGCATTGGGAGCAGAGTCTTAGCCACTGGACCAGCAGAGAAGTCCTCAACCTCTTTATTAATGTGACTCTCCATTCTCCAGGTAGGAGAGTCCTATCTCCTGGGATTATAAAACTCAAATGCAGTGTTTTATGTAAAGCTTTCCAAAGATTACCACCATTATTTTAGAACAAAGTCAACTAAATTCTTGTAGTGGAACTACATAATGGGAATTTCGTTCGTTTATTAAGCAAAGATCCATCCAGGACTTCTGAGGAAATCACATGGCGAAGTTTTTTTGTTTGTTTTGTTTAACTCCTTCTCTGAATAGACGACAGATGCACAGAGCTGTTTCCAAATGCTCTTTTTCATGTAGGATTCTTAAAAATTCAAGCAAGGCACTCAGAGTTGAAATACAATAAATCAGTTGTCACAATATCATGAAAAATTCATAATCACTGAACACATGTATGCTACACAAACTGATAGGGAATGCTGATAACAGTTATTTTCTTCTCTCAAGAACATTCTTACTGTTTCGATCCATGATGAAAAGATAGTTATGGCTATTTAAATAATAAGTTTTATTGTCCTGCTTCATTAAAATGTAAAATACTGTTGGTAAAGTCATTTTTAAAAATATTTCCATAGCTCTCTTAGCTCTCTCTTGGTTGGGATTTGCTTGGTTCTGACTCCTTTCATTAATGATCTCTCTGTGTCATATTTCAGATGCATAATTAGCACAGAACTGGACTTTTTAAACAAATAAGCATCTGGTTTTTAAATGCAAAATTTAAACCATTGATATTTATTGTAATTACTAATATTTTTGAATCAATTTTTATATTATGTTGTGCCTCCTACTTGCCTTTTTTATTGATTTTTTCCTGCCATATATTGAATTCATCTTTTTTATTCCCTTTTCTCTTTCTAGAAAGTTATATATACATTCAAATTCTATTCTTCCATTGCTTACCTTCAGCATTTAGCTAAATAAACAAATAGCATGCTCGAATTTTAAAACTCTGAAGTTCATATCCTCTTTTCAACAGTACAGAAAACATATGATGCTTTTGTTCTGATGATGTGGATTCTGCACTGTGTCTGAAAGTAGAGCTTTTAGCCTTATAAAATAAAATTGGAAAAGACAGATGTCTTTATCATTATTCCTATTTTTAGTTGTAAATTGGTGAGTGAAATTAACTTACCATGATGAATGTAATTTAAACTTTAAGTGACCAAACGCTTTTCTACAGCAAACATTTGACACATGTATTCCCTACATTCTCAGACTCCACATTAAAAGTCACAATCCTCGGAACCCTCAAAATATAACTTTCAATGGTTCAGGAGTACTCTGCTCTTCTTAGTAAACTTACAGAGAAATCTGACATTTTGATGACAAAAAAGAAACAGAATAAATACACATATAACTTAAATGTTATGGTAACTGGCCTATAAATGTTTGCTAATGTTTTATTTAGCACCTTGCCTTAAAAAACATAGTGTGTGAGAAGTATTCCATTCTTTCAAAGTTCTTGTTAAGCTACTGACCAGAATTATAATGTTTATGCTCTCTAGACTGAAGTAAGACTAAATAACTTATAATTCTGCATTCACATTAATAACTCCTTTTCCATTTTATATGTTATCATTAACCAGAATTTTATTATGATGCTGTTTTCATGCTCTCAATGATTTGTTGTTGGGGTCCTTTAATGGACCGGAACCTGGTGGTACGGAGTCGACGATAAGAAAGTAAAAGAGAGAAAGAGAGAGAGAGAAACAAAAAAGACCCGGGGACCTAAGCTCTGATGGAGCAAAGGTGCTTGAATGATTTTTCTATGAGTATATGTAGGCTGTGGTACAAGAAACTTCTTTCGGGAATGATAGAGATCAGAAAACCAAACGTACAGCAACCGTTACCAAGGGAACAAGGGGTAGTGTTAGTCACAAGGTCAGGAGACAATCCATATCTCAAGAAAGGGGTACAAGACTAAGCAGTTTTGTCCTAAAGAGAATGTTTACTAAAGGAGACCCAAGCCTGCCTCACACAATGACCTCAGTCCCTGGGAGCAGCGTGCTGTTCCACTTGAACAGGGACAAAGGACTCATGAGGGACAGCATGTAGGGATCCTTCCGTCAAACATTCCCTGACAATTTGTCATTTTTATAAAGTTAATTCTTGCTTAAAATTACTAACATATTTATCAATATCTTTGTTAAGCATTCCTTCTAACAACTGGTTTCTTCCTTGTGACTTTCAATCAGTTCAGTTCAGTTGCTCAGTCGTGTCCGACTCTTTGCAACCCCATGGACTGCAGTACGCCAGGCCTCCCTGTCCATCACCAACTCCCGGAGTTTACCCAAACCCATGTCCATTGAGTCGGTGATGCCATCCAACCACCTCATCTTCGTCTCCTTCTCCTCATGCCGCCTTCAATCTTTCCCAGCATCAGGGTCTTTTCAAATGAGTCAGCTCTTCACATCAGGTGGCCAAAGTATTGGAGTTTCTGCTTCAACATCAGTCCTTCCAACGAACACCCAGTACTGATCTCCTTTAGGATGGACTGGTTGGATCTCCTTGCTGTCCAAGGGATTCTCAAGAGTCTTCTCCAACACCACAGTTCAAAAGCATCAATTCTTTGGTGCTCAGCTTTCTTTACAGTCCAACTCTCACATCCATACATGACCACTAGAAAAACCATAGCCTTGACAGGATGGACCTTTGTTGGCAAAGTAATGTCTCTGCTTTTTAATATGCTGTCTAGGTTGGTCATAACTTTCCTTCCAAGGAGCAAGCGTCTTTTAATTTCATGGCTGCAGTCACCACCTGCAGTGATTTTGGAGCCCCCAAAATAAAGTCTGTCACTGTTTCCACTGTTTCCCCATCTATTTGCCACAAAGTGATGGGACCAGATGCCATGATCTTAGTTTTCTGAATGCTGAGTTTTAAGCCAACTTTTTCACTCTCCTCTTTCACTTTCATCAAGAGGCTCTTTAGTTCTTCTTCACTTTCTGCCATAAGTGTGGGGTCATCTGAATGTCTGAGGTTATTGATGTTGCCTTATGACCTTAATTTCTTGAAATTCATTTCTATTAGTGTTTACTGGAGTGACACAGTGAAAATATGTTATTTTTATTGAAGTAGAGAATACACCACATCAAAACATGATGAAGTGGTAGTATCTTAAAGCTTAGGTGCCATGTGAAATCAAAACCCTTTCAATGAATTCAGTATTCTGTTACTATGAAATCCATTGGTCTATCTTCCCTTTTAAATACTCCTACCCAGGCATGATTTTGTAGCACCATATATTAGTCACTGGAAAACAGTGATTCACAGACTTGAGCAGATCTTTCCCACATTAACATATTTTATTATATAATATTTTAAAAATCACATTTGTAAGTAATACCTCCAATCTCATCAGAAAAGTCCAGCTGTGGATATGCTATTAAGTCACTGTGGCAGATACAAGTTTTTCCAAACTCCAGTTTGCACTTCAAAAGTCTAATTTTAAACTTGGCCACAAATACTGCCAGTTGTTTTCCATTAAGTGACAGGCTCACTTTGTTCATTTTTAGTAAAGTATCTGCCAAGTGCCCAAGTCTGAATAACCGTAATTTGTCTATTAGTCATTCTTTCAGGTTATAAAAGATGATCCATTAAAACAAAAAGTTATTCTTTCACATTTTAAAACAAATGGCGTTTTCTGAGTTGGAAACAAGCTTGGCTTGTTTAAGAAACTCAGCAGAGTTCATAACAGCCAGGACAGCATGGTCAGTGGAGGATGGATGAAGAAATAAGAAGAGAAAGATTATACAGGACCTTATTGACAGAAGTTTAAATATTTGGATTTTCTTCCAGGTCATCATGGAAGGATGTGTACCAGGGTTATAGTAAAGTCAGAATTACATTTTTTGAAGGTGACTCCAAATGCCCTAGGGAGACAGGGACAAAATCTGAAGCAAGTGAACAGTCCAGAGGAGACTGCTCTCAAGAGTGAGATGATGGTGGTAGAGATCAAGTTGCCATAGACCCCGGAGGAAGTGAGGGGTTCCAGCATAGTCATATTTAAATATGAATTTATTTTTCCCAGATCATAAAGAAAGCATGCCATCCTATGCTCCTCAGAGATGTCAGTCTCCAGCCGGCTCTGGCCCTCAGGAAAATCCACTACTTCATAAAATCACGAGCAGGAGGAAGCCTTTCCCCACAAGGTCTGATGGCAAGGTAAAACAGACACTTCCTACAGCACTTTTCTAGATGACCTTAGCACCTAAATAGGGGCTTCCCTGGTGGCTCAGCAGTAAAGAATCCATCTGCAATGCAGGAGATGCAGGTTCGCTCTCTGGGTCGGGAAGATCCCCTGGAGAATGGAATGGCAACCCACTCTACTATTCTTGCCTGGAGAATCCCATGGACAGAGGAGCCTGATGGGCTACAGTCCATGGGATCACAAAGAGCTGGACATGACTGAGGCAACTGAGCATGCTCACACAGCACCTAAAGAGAGCTTTCTAGAACAACGCCTAAAAAGGAGATCATTACAATTCGCTCTGAGATTTCTCCCTTCTGGCTATATATTATTGGGGGTTAATATTTTTTAAAATATTTTGCTGTATAACATTGCATCTTGCCATTTCATTAAATTCTTCAACTTGCATACTTCCATATTCTAAAAGTGCTTTTCTTTAAATTGATCCAAAAAATAGAGATATTTAGAACTGTATTGTATGTGTATTGGTTGTTCAGTAGTGTTTTGCAATTGATAAAGATTTATATATTGCAACTGTTTTCCCAACAGAAGATTCACAAGTTGTATGCTCATTTCATTTGAACAGTTCAGCAAGCATTTACTGAGCACTTATTCTATACCAGACAACGTGCTAGAAGTTATGGTCTCTGCCCCAGGGGAAATGTAAAGAGGGGCAGAGATGCAAACAGATGTAATAGTAAACAGATTCTTGCTTGTCCTTCATCTATTTCCTGCTTTCTTTCTAAAATATTTTCCGTTCCCACAACCAGTTCTTCTCAGGCCGTGCTGCACTTACGCTCACCTGTATGGGGGGATAAAACTTAGTTTTAGCTTCTACTCTCTTCCCTCCATCACGTTGCAACATTACTTATTAAAGTCTTTCATGATAAGGCACAGAAGGACGTGTTCCATCCGGGTCTCCATTCCGTAGCCTCATAGGCTAAGAGTTCTGCTACAGAGCTTGCTAAAGATTTTAAGCAGGAGCAGAGCACATAGAATATCTCCAGTCAGTTCAGTTCAGTCTCTCAGTCATGTCCTACTCTTCGTGACCTCATGAACTGCAGCACTCCAGGCTTCCCTGTCTGTCACCAACTCCCGGAGATTGCTCAGACTCATGTCCATTGAATTGGTGATGCCATCCACCCATCTCATCTCTTGGCGTCCGTTTCTCCCAGGGACCAATCTTCCTGGCGAAGATTGAAGATCTTTCCCAGCATAAGAGTCTTTTCTAAAGAATCAGTTCTTCACATCAGGTGGCCAAAGTATTGGAGTTTCAGCTTCCACATCTGTCCTTCCAATTAATATTCCGGACTGATTTCCTTTAGGACTGACTGGTTTGATCTGCTTGTTGCCCAAGGGACTCTCAAGAGTCTTCTCCAACACTACACTTAAAAGCATCAATTCTTCAGTGCTCAGCCTTCTTCACAGTCCAACTCTCACATCCATACATGACTACTGGAACAATTGCTCATATTCCTGCAATGTTCCAAGTGCCATTGGTTGTCCTTATACTTAGTGTTAATTTTGACCTTAATTCTAAAAGAAGTCTCATACTCTTAAATTTGACCTTGTGCACAGTTTGCACATGGTATGCACATAGAAACGTTTGTGCATAGTTCATCTATTGCCCTATCTTACATACCTGGCTTCCTTTTCATCATCTCCTTCATAAGCACTGGAATCCCAGAATCCTACCTAGGTATCTATCCAAAAATTACACCCCTCCCAGAACCTGGATTCTTCAGACATGGGAGAGGCTTGCACTAAACCAGGATTTCCCTGATTTCAACTATTTGAATGCATGTTTATGATCTGTGGCCTATCTGTATATTATCTATAATAATGTTATACTTTTTTTTTCATTTTACATCACTGCTTTATTAAACCAGTATTACATACATAGAAAGTAATCTTAAAACTAACCGTGGCATTCTACTTCTAGGTTTACACCCAAAGAAATGAAAGCAGGGACTTGAACAAAATTTTGTACACTCATGTTGACAACAGCATTATTTACAACAGCTGTGAAGTAGAAACAGCCCAAATGTTTATTAACAAATAAATGGGTAAATGAAATACAGTAACATTGTTCAGTTGTAAAAAGGAATGAAATCCTGACACGTTACAAAATAGATGAACCTTAAAAACATAACACTAAGTGAAATAAGCCAGACACAAAAAGACCAGTGTAGAGTCTACTTATAGAATAAGTAAATTCATAGAACCAGAAAGCAGAATGGTGGCTACCAGAGGAATTATTGTTGAATGTGTAGAGTGTTTCAGTTCGGTATTATGAAAACATTTTGGAGCTGAATAGTGTGATGGCTGCAAAGCCATGTGAATGTGCTCAATGTCATTACATTGTACACTTGAAAATGGTTGCATGGTAAATCTTCTGTTGCATATAGGGGCTTCTCGGGTGGCACAGTGGTAAAGAATCTACCTCCCAGTGCAGGAGATGCAAGAGACTTGGGTTCCATCCCTGTGTCAGGAAGATCTCCTGAAGTAGGAAGCAGCAACTCACTCCAGTATTCTTGCCTATGAGACCCCAAGGACTGTAGCCCACCAGGCTCCTCTGTCCATGGGGTCACAAAGAGTCAGAAACAACAGAGGACATACACATGGTGTGTATATTTTATCACATCTTTTAAAAAAATTCATTTTAGCTCAAATGAAATAAGGCTATTATATTGCAGTAGGATGCCATCACCCACTAATGGACCTCAGCATAAGGAGAGGTTAGGGATGCCAGAACAAGAGACTTCCCTGGTGGTCCAGGGTTTAAGACTCTGCACCTCCAATGCAGGGGGCACAGGTTTGATCTCTGGTCGGGGAACTAGGGTCCCACATGCTGTGCAGCATGGCCAAAAAATAAATAAATAGATACATAAAAATAAATAAATACAATCCATCCATTAAAAAATCTAGATATTTTTAAAAAATAAAAGAAATGTCATAGTGATATTAAGCACCAAAATATTAAGCATCCCTGTTGGATTATTCAGAGGGCTGGAAAGAAAAGTGAAAGGGGCCCATCTCTCCCTCCAGGTCATTCAGAATTGCCTCACACTGTGTTTGAACAGCACCTACACACACCAGCTCACACCTGGAGAACTACAGAGTTATGAAATCTCTAATAGCCGTTCCCCTCTCCAGGGGATCTTCCCAACCCAGGGGTCAAACCCGGGTCTCCCACATTGCAGGAGGATTCTTTACCAGCTGAGCCACCAGGGAAGCCCAAGAATACTGGAGTGGGCAGCCTGTCCCTTCTCCAGGGGATCTTCCCGACCCAGGAATCGAACCAGGGTTTCCTGCATTGCAGGCAGATTCTTTACCAACTGAGCTATGAGGGAAGAATTAGCTCCAGCTTCAACAAACAACATCAGAGTAGAAACAGCACAGTGTCGCTGAGCCCTGACAGGCTCCCAGAGTGGCAGAGAAGCCCCCCAGAAGCAGCAGGCCTTTCTCAGCACAGAGAGCTCCCTCTTCCACAGGGAAGTGGGGCTCTGGGCTGCCCTTTGTTCTGAAACCTGGTACCTGACTTTGCTGGACGGGAGCAGGTCCCACTTCTTGACCTTCCAGCAGACACCCGCCCCTGGCAGTAGGGACTAGGAAAAGGGGTTCATTCCAAAAGATACCTCAAGCAAGAGGTGACTGTGCCCCCCAGCTTCATGGAAGACAATGGCAGAGCCAGGGGGGAGGAGGCGAGAGGAGCCAAAGAGATCCCAGGCAGCGGGGCTAGCTCGTGCCAAGCCGTGAAGCTGTGTGTGTCCAGACAAGAGCAAACACAACTGGCTGGCCCGCTGGAGTGGGGGAGAGGGGTGGTGGGGGCAAAAAGTGAAGCTGGAGCGTTGGGGGGAAGCTAGCCCATGCCTTTCCCAGTGATGCTCGCATGTGCTTGGCGAACCCTGATCATCGCAAGATCAGGTTTGCGCTGGGAGGACCAGGGACTTTGAAGACCAAAGACCTGATGTCACATCCCTTGTTCTTGCCGCTTGGAACAGTGACTTCCCGAGCCTCCACAGTCCTGGCAGCCTGCCCCACAGGGTTCTTGCGGCCATGGACTGGGATAAGAATGAGGGAGGGCCTTGGAGATGTTGGACTCATGGAAAGGGTTATTTAATATGATTATCCTTGGAACTCAGTAAAGGAAGTGCAGATCCATGGCACATCTCCCTGACTGCCCTAGCTTCTCTCAGCTGTGGTGGATTTGATAATCAAAAGAAATAAATTTGTGTTAAGTATGATACCATGGCAGAGAGAGAAAGCCAGACAGACTAGGGTTCAAATCCGAGTCCTATCAGTCACCTAAAGGTGACTTTAGGCAATTGACATAAAGATGCTCTCAGGACTTCCCTGGTAGTCCAGTGGTTGAGAGTCTGCCTGCCAATGCAGGAGACATGGGTTTGATCCCAGATCCGGGAGGATTCCACAGGCCGCAGGGCAGCTAAGCCCATGTGCCACAGCTACTGAAGCCAGCAGCCCTAGAGCCTATGCTCTGCAACAAGAGAAGCCACTGCAATGAGAAGCTTTCAATCTGCAACTGGAGAGTAGCCTCTGCATGCTGCAACTAGAGAAAGTTCATACAGAAACAAAGACCCAATGCAGCAAAAAATAAACAAATAAATGAAAAAAATTTTTTTTAATTAATTAAAAAAATTTTTAAAAGATGCTCTCAATCTCCACCTATCTTTTCCTCCCCTGCTGTTTTTATAGTGAATAGGACCTCATAGGCATCATAAGCAACATACAATTCCATCTCAATAAGCTTCAGCAGGTATAGGTTCAGAACAAATTGATGATAAAGGGTTTGTTATCCATTTTGAGTTTGGTGCCAAGACACCTTTCTCAGTAGATGGAGTAATGTTTCTGGTTACTTTCAATGACAGATTTGTCATGTCAATTTCACAGTTCCTAAACTGCTGTTACTTTGTCTGTGTCCATCTCAAGATCCAAGGACAGGCAGTTTTTACTGCATATTTGCTATAAATTCAACTGTGATCAATCACTGTATGTGTGTTCAGTCACTCAGTCATATCTGACTCTTTGTAGCCTTGTAGAATGTAACCCGCCAAGCTCCTCTGTTCGTGGAATTTTCCAGACAATAATGGAGTAGCTTACCATTTCCTACTCTAGGGGATCTTCCCAACCCAGGGATAGAAACCACATCGCTTACATCTCCTGCATTGGCAGGTGGGTTCTTCACCACTGTGCCACCTGGGAAGCCCCATGATTTGGCATTAGTGGAACAACAGTGAACTTTAATTAACAATCCTTCTTCCCTTTGACTCTAAAACACTCACTATTTCATCTATACTGCAGGATGTCCAGCACAACGAATGGTACATTGGAGAATACAGTCGCCAGGCAGTGGAAGAGGCGTTAATGAAGGAGAACAAGGTAATGGCTTCTCCAGGGCCTATTGCATTATATCTGTAGTCATCCTCGAGTTTCCTGCCCATAGATCACAGGTTGTAATTTCTCACTGCTGGGGAGGTTGTCACTGAAAACGGGTTTTCAAACAGTTTTAGATTTGAGACTTGATTGTACCACTTATCAGCTGTGTGACTTTCTCAAGTTCCTAAACATCTGTAAATGCAGGTTTCTTTATTTGTGAAATGAAAATAGTAAAATCAACCCTAAGGATCTATTTTGGAGACCAAATGTGGAGGCTAGGGTAGAAACGGAGGCTGCAATGGAAGGTGCCTTCCTTCTGCTTTGTTCAAGATTCACGTCCTTCCTATAGGTCTGCCCAAGGTACAGTTGGCTTTTTACCTCTCACTTCTTTAAGAAATAGCAGGGCTGATGAATGCTGTAATAGTCAGGGTGTGATATATTATGGTGTAGTTACAAACAGCCCCAAGATCTCAATTGCTTAGCATAACAGAACTGTATTTGTCTCTTGAACTTCATGATCAAGACAGGTTTGGGTGGGTAGACCCCGACTACTAGAGGCTCCATCTCAGTGTCTGCTCACACCAATCAGGCACTGGCTTTCAACACATTCTCTCAAATATAACATGCTGCATCTCTGCTCACATTTCATTGGCCAGACTAAACCACATGACCAGACTCAACTTCAAAACAAGTGGAAACGTGTGGGAAAAAAAAAAAAAAAAAGGTTCCAAAGCTACATGTGATCAAAAAAAGAGAGGACCTACCTGGAATAACTGTGATCAGATCAAATCACTACTATAACCATCATCACAAATAGAAAATAGTTGCTAAGCAACTAACTCTACTATGTGCAAGAACTAGAATAGATTGTTTAGAAGTGACAGAAAGGCTCTCAGGACCAACGGAACATCAAAACTTATCCTCAGCTAACCAATACAATTGTATGATTGAGTGAGGAAATACAAAACTGAATGAGTTAGTTAATTAGCAGATGGGTGAATAAATGACAGGTCCCCAATAAATTTTAATAAAACTTAGCTCTCAGAATTGATATCATTAAATTATTAATACATGTTATATATAATTATATAATAAATAATATATTGGTATCAAATTACTAAATTATATGTAAGTTGCTAGGGTAAACAGAATGCTCCTCCCACCACAATATATCCACATTCTAATCCCCAATATCTGTGTCTCTGTCACCTTATATGGAAAGAAAGTTTGCAGGTGGAATTAAGTTAGGAATCTTGAGATAGGGAAATTATTCTGGATTATCAGGGAAGGTTGACTATAATCACAAGGGTCCTTAGAAGAGGGAGACAGGAGGCTCAGAGTCAGGCCTAGAGAGCAACAAGGCAAGCACTGGTGGCAGCTTCTAGAAGCTGCAAAAGGCAAGAAAATACATTCTCCCCTAGAATCTCTAGAAGGAACACAGCCCTGCTGGCACCTGGATTTAAACCCAGTGAGTCCCGTGTCAAACTTCAATCCCCAGAACTGTAGGAGAATAAATTTGTATGTTAGTCCATTGAGGTCATACAAATTTGTTATAGTAGTAGTAGGAAATTAATAAGTCTGATAACAAAGCATCCTGAACGTATTAGGAATTGGCAAAACTATCTCATTCTCTAGATAAGGAAACCGAGGCTAAGGTTTCAATTACAAGGTGGAGAAAGTGGCAGAACCTGTATTAAAGATAAGCCCTGTTTTCAAAAGATCACAGAGGCCTCTAGCAGGCACTGTAGTTCTTTATTTTCTAGAAGGGACTAGAAAGGACTCATAGGTGGCTGGGTGATGCTTGCCTTGAGGATCCTCCCTTCCCTCTCCCCGAGGAATCCCACGCACGGCTGACCTCTGCTGGGTCTAATGGTGGTATAGTTGTGCCAGCTCCAACCCTGTCTCTTCTTGGCTAATCAACCATCACACTCCCTGAGTCTCTTCCCCAAGGGAAGACTAGCTCTTAGGAGACCTACTCGCAGGAGCCCCTTGTGTGGATGGTGTAGACGGGCAGCGTACATGCCGTATAATGTCCTTCCAGCCACATGTGGGCATTTCCAAGGCTCTCTTCCCTCCCCTCCATGTGCCTGTTTCCCAAAAAGCATTGAGAAAACAGAATCTCAGTTGAATGACTTCATATTTTCCTACTTGGTTTGTCTCAGTTTTGTCAAAACATGTTTCCCATTTATGTAAGATAATTTATTTCAAATTGCAGGGTTGCCCACATTCACTGTGACAAACTCATTGCAGAGTGTTAAATGATAAACCCCCAAACCAGCCACATGTCTTGGCCTCCTCTCCCTTTCTAATCTTTGGCTATGTTCTGTGCTTGAGTCTTAAGGCTTTAATTATGGCTTAATGTTTTTGGCAAAACAGGTTCCGGAAAATTCCTTAAACTCACATTATGCACTTGGAGATTGGTGTATTTATAGCAAGAATGTGGCCTTGGCCTTTTGGTATTCGTTGATTAGCTGTGATGTGTCAGGGGATCCACTTAGATAATTAGAACCTAATTCCCTTACCTGTAAAATGGGGATAAAACACCTCCTCAAGCCTTATATAAGGATCAAATGAAATGTGTATAAAGTGCTTGGCATCTTGAGAGAAGTTTTCAGTAAACCTTAGCTGCCAGCATCATGACAGCACTATAGTTTTATAGTATTATTTATAAATTTAATATATTTATAGTGTTATTACAGAGTATTATAATCATTATTATATATGCATGTATATAATATCTATAAATATATAGCTATGAAATATAGTTGATAGAGGAGATAATTACAAATATAAATTATCATATATAATACCTATCATATAAAGAATGCATAGTACTGTACATACTTAACTAGATCTACTCTACAGATTATTTATAACTACATATCCAAGAATCGATGCAATTACAGTTAAAGATTTTTCAGTATTTTTCCTCATATAACTGACATGATGTAGCCACAGAACTAAGCCTTATATGTGTACCTGCTGAGGAAGATTGCTCCATTTCTTAGCCTTTTATGACCAGACCTTCATCCTGAGCTACTCCCCAGGGTGTGCCTGATTATTTGATATTATATTTATAGCTTGTCTAGTTACAGCCGTCAGACCATTTCACACTGTTGGCCTTCTTTTGGAAACCTCCACTGTCCCCCCTCGACTTCCGTGACACTGATGCTTCTGAGTTTCAGTCCATCTCTGAGACATCAATTTGGAACGTTTTGTTGTCTCCTCTTCTTTGCCCTGCACTTCCTGTCGCCTCAGCCCAGGCTCTATTTTCTATTTCTCCTTCATAAAGTCTTTCCACTCACGTTGACATCAGTCACTGACGCCATCGCCCCATGCGGAGGATCGCCGTCAATGCGCAAATCCTCTCCTACTCAGAGCCTGCGGTGGTTCCCACTGTCTCTAGAATAATAGCCTGAACATTAACAGAACAGGAAATGCTTGAACCTTGGCAGACGGAGGAAAGCACCCCCAGAGAGGGGAGGAAAGGGAAGTCAGAGGGGGTGGCTTGTGCAAACGCTAAGAACCCAAAAGCAAGATGGTGCCCCTGGGAAATGGTAGCTTGATCAGCACCATCATCCCAAGGCTGGAGGCTGCAGGACTGACCGAGATAAGACTGCAGGAGGGTCTGGTACCTTGGTCCGTGAACATCATGCTATAGTTGTAGGCATGGCACTGAGGACAGCGGGGGATGTTGGAAGATTTGGAAGAAGAGGGTGTTGTGATCTGACTGGTGTACTTCTCACAAAATAACAACAACCCCTAGACACGTTGTTGTTCAGTCGCTCAGTCGTGTCTCTTTGCGACACCATGGACTGCAGCTCTCCAGGCTTTCCTGTCCTTCACTATCTCCTGGAGTTTGCTCAAACTCATGTCCATCAAGTCAATGATGCCATCCAACCGTCTCATCCTCTGTCACCCCCTTCTTTTCCTGCCATCAATCTTTACCAGCATCAGGGTCTTTTCCAGTGAGTTAGCTGTTTGCATCAGGTGGCCAAAGTATTACAGCTTCAGCTTCAGCATCAGTCCTTCCAATGAATATCCAGGATTGATTTACTTTAGGATTGTAACCTTCAGTAAACACCTACTGAATTAAATTGAATAAAGAACTGGCTTGCCAAAAACTAAAGCCACTTGGGGATCTCAGGTACACAGGCTTCACTGCGGTGCCTGTCGGGAGGGTGGATTCTGATTATACTACCCGTGAAGATCACTGTTCTTCCTTTTGCTTCAGGATGGCACCTTCTTGGTCCGAGATTGCTCTGCAAAATCCAGGGCAGAGCCCTACGTGCTGGCGGTGTTTTATGGGAACAAAGTCTATAATGTGAAAATCCGCTTCCTGGAGAGGAATCAGCAGTTTGCCCTGGGGACAGGACTCAGAGGAGATGAGGTGGGTGTAAGCCAGTGGCTTCTCTTTTGAAGGCAAAGGACAGAAATAAGGGGAGCTCTGAAGGAGTTCACAGGGATTCTCTAGTGGCTCAGACTGGAAAGAGTCTGCCTGCAATGTGGGAGCCCCAGGTTTGATCCCTAGAGAAGGAAATAGCAACCCTCTCCAGTATTCTTGCCTGGAAAATCCCATGGATGGAGGAGCCTGGTGGGCTGCAGTCCATAGGGTCGCAAAGATTCGGACACAACTGGGCCACTTCACTTTGGGAGATGCTGGCTGAGACACTCCCAAATCTCCATGATTGCAGGATCTCAGGAGAGCCACCCTGGAGGTACAGAATGTAATCTAATCCTTCCAGCCCCTTCCACAAGCATCCTCGCCCATGTCTTAGCTCACAGGACCTGCAGCCAATCCTGACGTTTCCATGCACCGTCTCTCTTGCTTGGCCCATTAAAGAATACTCATTCTGTAACACACATCTCCATCCTGCCTGGCAGCAATCCTTCCCTGAGACCCATGTTAATGCCACACTCTTTTCTCACCGAGCGCTGAACTCACACTGCGGCCATTTCTGGCGACATCCCCAGTATTGGCATTAGGAATCAGTACGTGTGTGTCCCCACATTGATCGTGGGCTCAGTCACTGCATCCAGTGCTACGCTGAGCGTGACCAACCTCGGTACACGTCTGCCGAGAGGCGGCTAGGTGCAAGAATGACTCAATTAAAACATTCATTAATAACTGAATAAATAGAGCAGAGAGAAAAGGGAAAGGAGATTGATTTCTGCTGAGTTTATGCTAGGCCTGGTCTGTCTGAATTATCTTATTTTAACCCTCAACAGCTCTTTGACAGAACAGTGGTTCCTATCTTAGATGTAGGAAAACTGAGGCTTAGAAAATTAAGTCGAGGGCTAGAGATGCACAGGTGGTAAGGGAGCAAAGAGAAGCTGTTCTTTCAACTCTTCTGGAAGGAAGGTAGGAAGGAGGGAGGGAGGGAGGGAGAAAGGGAAAGCAAGACAGGGTTCAAGTTCTATCACCACGTACTAAGAGTGTAAACTCAGGCCAGTCACTTCACTTCTCTGGGCTTTCAGTTCAGTTCAGTTGTTCAGTCATGTCCAACTCTTTGCGACCCCATGAACTGCAGCATGCCAGGCTTCCCTGTCCATCACCAACTCCCGGAGTCCACCCAAACTCATGTCCATTGAGTCGGTGATGCCATCCAACCATCTCATCCTCTATCGTCCCCTTCTCTTCCTGCCTTCAGTCTTTCCCAGCATCAGGGTCTTTTCAAATGAGTCAGCTCTTCGCATCAGGTGGCCAAAGTATTGGAGTTTCAGCTTCAACATCAGTCTTTCCAATAAACACCCAGGACTCATCTCCTTTAGGATGGACTGGTTGGATCTCCTTGCAGTCCAAGGGACTCTCAAGAGTCTTCTCCCAACACCACAGTTCAAAAGCATCAATTCTTCACTGCTCAGCTTTCTTTATAGTCTAACTCTCACATCCATACATGACTACTGGAAAAATCATAGCCTTGACAGGATGGACCTTTGTTGGCAAAGTAATGTCTCTGCTTTTTAATATGCTGTCTAGGTTGGTCATAACTTTCCTTTCAAGGAGTAAGCGTCTTTTGATTTCATGGCTGCAATACCATCTGCAGTGATTTTGGAGCCCAAAAATATAAAGTCAGCCACTATTTCCACTGTTTCTCTGGGCTTTAAGTTCTGTAAGTGTTCTTTGGAAGTCTTAACTTTTGTAATTCAGTGATTCTCATGTACCCCCTCAGCTTATCTGTCAGTATATGTTATAGGCTGAATTGTGGCCCCCTCCCAAATTCCTATGTGAAAATTCTAGCCCCCAGCACCTCCGAATGTGACCGTATTTGCAGACAGGGTCTTTTTGTTTGTTTTTATTTATTTATTTTGACTGCATCAGGTCTTAGTTGAGGCGTGTAGGGTCTTTTGTTGCGGCACACGGCCTCTCTAGTTTGGGCACATGAGCTCCAGAGCATGCAGACTCAGTAGTTGTGGTCATCAGGCTTAGTTGCCCCGTGGCATGTGGGATCTTAGTACCCTGACCAGGGATCAAACCCATGTCCCCTGCATTGCAAGGAGGTTTCATAACCACTGGGCCACCAGGGAAGTTCCCTAGAGATGAGGTCTTTAAAGAGGTGACTAAGATAAAGCGAGGTCACTAGAGTGGCCTCTGACCCTATAGGCCTGGTGTCCTTATGAGAAGAGGAGATTAGGACATAGACACACACAGATGTGTGGTCACAGAGAGAAAGGGGACATTTTCAAGCCAAGGAGATTGGCCTTAGAAGGAACCAACCCTGCCAACACTTTTCTGACCTCCAGATCTGTGAGAAAATGAATTTCCATCATTTAAGTCCCCTACCACCCTAGTCGGTGGTACTTTGTTGTGGAGGCCCAAGAACACTGGTACAGTAGGAAACCAGAACTGTCACACAAACACCGATTGTTCTTCAATAGATATCAAGATGACTGTTGCCAAGGCTGCCAAAATGCTTCAGGAAGGCATGAGTGTGGACACTCCAGCTTAAACCCAGCGCCTGACCCAGGGCACTTTTCTGAGAATCACACATGGCTGGAGGGGGTGGTCAGCACTGGCCAGGCCACCATGGGGTCACTTCACCAGACTCTGCTCCAGCCTGGGAAAGTTTTGGCATGAAGGAGAACATGAGTGAATAAATAAATTAATACATAAATAAATCTTCCAAATATTTCCAAATAAGAAAGGGATCAAAAGATCAAATTGCCAACATTCAATAGATCATGGAGAAAGCAAAGGAGTTCCAGAAAAATATCTACTTCTGCATCGTTGACTCCATGAAAGCTTTTGACTGTGTGGATTGCAATGAACTGAGGAAAATTCATGGGCATACCAGACCACCTTACCTGTCTCCTGAGAAATCTGTATGAAGGTCAAGAAGCAACAGTTAGAACCAGACATAAAACAACTGACTGGTTCAAAGTTGGGAAAGGAGTATGACAAGGCTTTATATTGTCACACTGCTTGTTTAACTTATATGCAAGTACATCATGTGAAATGCCAGGCTGGATGAAGCACAAGCTGGAATCAAGATTTCCAGGAGAAATATCAACAACCTCAGATATGCAGATGAAACCACTTTAATGGCAGAAAGTGAAGAGGAACTAAAGAGCCTCTTGATGAGGGTAAAAGAGGAGAGTGGAAAAGCTGGCTTGAAACTGAACATTGAAAAGACTAAGATCGTGGTATCTGGCTCCATCACTTCATGGCAAATAGAAGGGGAAAAAGTGGCAACAGTGACATTTTATTTTCTCAGGCTCCAAAATCACTGCAGACAGTCACTGTAGTCTTGACATTGAAAGATGTTTGTTCCTTGGAAGGAAAGTTATGACAAATCTAGACAAAATAATAAATAGAGACATCACTTTGCTGACAAAAGTCTGTACACTCAAAGGTATGGTTTTTCCAGTAGTCATGTACAGATGTGAGAATTGGATCATAAAGAAGGCTGAGTGCCAGAGAATTGATGCTTTTAAACTGTGCTGCTGGAGAAGACTCTTGAGAGTTTCTCAGAATACAAGGAGATCAAACCAGTCAATCCTAAAGGAAATCAACCCTGAATATTCATTGGAAGGACTGAGGCTAAAGCTGAAGCTCTAGTACTTTGACCAGCTGATTCACTGTAAAGAAAAAAAAAAAACCCTGATGCTGGGAAAGATTAAAGGCAAATGGAGAAAGGGGGTGGCAGAGGATGAGATGGTTAGATAGCATCATTGACTCAGTGAACTTGAAATTTGAGCAAACTCCTGGAGATATAGTGGAAGACAGAGGAAAGTGGCATACTGCAGTCCATGGGGTCACAGAATTGGATATGACTTAGCGACTGAACAACAAAAACAAAGGGTTACAGCAAAACTAAAAAGAGGAGTTGCAACTATTTCCTTTTGTGATGAGGATTAGTGAGAAGAACACTACCTGGGACATATCAATACATGTTCGTTGTTATTATTTTTTATTATTCTGACTGGGTCATAGTGATAACTAGGACATAGTTCCCCTTAGGTCCAGATAGGGCGTGCATGCTCAGTCATGTCTGACTCTTTGTGACCTTATGGACTGTATAGGCCCCCAGGCTCCTCTGTCCATGGAATTTTCCAGGCAGGAATACTGGAGTGAGTTTTCATTTCCTACTCCACAGGATCTTCTCGAGCCAGGGATTGAACCCGCGTCTCTTGCGTCTGCTGCACTGGCAGGCAGACACAAGATTCTATACCACTGTGCCACCTGGGAAGCCCCTAGGTCCAGATACCTATGGTTAATGGAATTTCCCAGCTCAATTTCCCTTTATTCTTAGGTGTCTTCTGCCAGCTCACAGAATTTCTCATTTAGGAAAAAAAAAAAAAACGGCTTATCTGACTCTGACTTTAAGTGCTTGGGATTCCTTTTCCTTAGAGAATACAAGAAATGGAAATCACGTTCCCTAAAATATATGTGCTGGGCTGTCTCTGAGCTGCTGTTTTCATTTGCTCTCGCCTTTGAAAACACTCTGGAAAGGATGCATTATTGAATCCCTTTGACCAGTGAAGAAACCAAGCTCTAAAGAGGTTACAGCTTTTTCCAAGCTATACCTTGGTCTGCCTGTGAAAGAGGAAACAATGGCCCTACGATAACTTCCTAATAGTGTTGAAGCAGGTTGCCAGCCAGTTCACGGCCGGCCTCAGCAGGTAAAGAGTTGTCATCCTGACCACCCTAGGATTAGACCATCAGCTTCCAGATGAACTGCTCTAATTATCGCCATCAAGGAGCCTTAAGAATCCAAATGCGTTGGTTGGCCAAAAATTTCATTCAGGTTTTTCAAAACCCGAATGAAATTTTTGGCCAAGCCAGTATAACTGACTCACTTTTCTGTATACCTGAAACATTGTAAATCAACGATACTTCAATGAAAAATAATTAAATAAAATCAGCATATCATTTTCCCAGACTTTTACAATACTTGTAGTACTTTTAGGCCTAAAATCTTATATTTTGATATTTTTTTTCTCAATTTATATAAATTTTCATTTGCATAACCTAAAAAAATGCAAATGCTTAAGAGGACTCTTTTTGTGTTATTATGGAAGTTTCTCCTCTCGTGCATCCATGCAAGAGTCTCCTTTCATGTTTATTTCACACTTACATCATTTATTATGCACAGACACTATACTGTGCAGTTAATGATTATTAATTAACTTGATTGATTTGATCCTCATAGCAACCCTTAAGGTAGGTGCTATCAATATCACCATCTAGCCGACAGTGAAACTGAGGCACAGAAATGCGAAGCCACTGGCCCACAGACATGTGCATGCATCCGTACTAAATCGCACAGTCACTGTCCTACTCTTTTCAACCCCACAAACTGTAGCCCTTCAGACTCCTCCATCCAAGGGATTTTCCAGGCAAGAATACTGGAGTGTGTTGCCACTCCGTTCTCCAGGGGATCTTCCCCACCCAGGGATCAAATCCATATCTCCTGCATTTGGCAGGCAGATTCTTTACCACTGAACCACCTGGGAACCAGGGCCCACAGACACAGCTGGGGTTCAATATAGTCTGCAAAAATATTGCCTTTCTCACATAGCCTCAGGCAGCATCATAACAAATGCAAATGATCCCCAACCCATTTGAAAATAACCTAGAATTTCAGTTGAAAATCAGTTAACACCTACCTGGAGCTTAGTGTGAGCCAGACGCTGGGTGAAGAATCACAATTTACAGGCAATTCTTCCTGCCTCTCTTCTGAATGACCTATGCCCTGGTGTAGAGGGGGATGACCTAGATGGCTCTCAGTTCTACCACACTTTTCATCGTTCTGTTTGAGCCCTTTGCCTTTAGGAGGAAGAATCTCCCATTGCTAAGAAAAGATGAAAGAATTTCCTGCAGCAAGGCTTTGCTCAATGAAAATCAGCTACTAGCTATTTTATCCGGTGCTTGAATAAAGTAGCATCTCAGCTGACTCCGCAGGAGAACCGTAATGAGGCACAGGATTTTCAAGGATCATTTTGATTTTCTGTGGCTTGTTGGCTGTTTTGCAAACTTTAGAATTTAACTGTACATACAGTGCAGGAACACCTCTAACATGGGAGCTATTTTGAAAGTAAGATGAGATGATGTAAACAGGATTCTAGACACAGAGAGGGAGGCAGGTGGTTACTAAGTACCACTTCCACCTTAAATGATTCCCTAAAGTCCTTTCACTGGGTCTGTGTGCCCTGGGTTTGAATGGAAAGCTCACAAAGGGCCATAAGAGTTGCAGCAGCCTGGTCTGGTCCCCTGGGAAGGCACAGCGTGTCGACATCTGTCACAAGCACAGAAGGTGAGCAAATCCACATAGGCCTGCAAAGAATGAGCCTAGGAAGGTCCAAGTTGCAGCATATTATAAAGTTGGGTCATTCTGTTAGCCATGTGACTAGAAATTCACGTCTGAATTTAGATTTAGGGAGCACCCAGAGCTTCCTGTGACTGCTATAACAAAAGACCACAAAACTGGTAGCATAAAACAATATGTATTCTTTCGAAGTTCCCGAGTCTAGAATTCTGCAACCAAGGTATTGGCAGGTTACACTTCTTCTGGAGGCTCTGAGGAAGATCCTTTCTGCCTCTTCCAGCTTTTGGCAGTTATCAGCAAACCTTGGCTTCCTTGGCTGGTGGCCACAATCACTCTGATCGCTGCCTCTGATGTCACGCTGTCTCCTCGTCCTCTCCAAGTGACTCCTCCTCTGTTTCCATCTTATGGGAATACGTGTGATAGCTTTGAGGGATAACCTAGGTTGACCTCCTCTCTCGAGGTCTTCCTCTCAGGACTTCCCTGGTGGTCCAGTAGTTAAACATCCTCCTGCCAATGCAGGGGATATGGGTTCAATCCCTGGTCCGGGAAGATTCTCCATGCCGAGGGGAAACTAAGCTCAAGAGTTGCAACTATTAAAGCCCACATCCCCAGACCCCATGCCCCACAACAAAAGAAGCTGCTGCAAAGAGAAGCCAGCACAGGGTAACTAGAGAGCAGCCCACTCACCACAACTCGAGAAAGGCTGCAGGCAGCAATGCGGACCTAGGAAAGCCAAAACTAATTAATTTTTTTTTTTAAAGACCTCCCTCTCAAGATCCTTGACATAGTCCCAACTTTTGTCATGCAAAGTAATACTCTTTTGCTTAGAAATATTCACAGATTCCAGGAACTAGCACACAGGATATCTCGTGGAGGCCACTTTTCAGTCCGCATCTCTCGCTTGTTCAGTGTTGGTCCACACCTTCATCTTATGCTTACGTTATGCTAGATCTGATGCTTCATTCTGAGGACAGAGAGCAGAGGAAGGCGGGTCTCTACCATCCAGGGGAATACTCTGTGACCCTGTGCTCATCAATGCCTACACCTAAGCAGGGCTAAGATTTGAAATATTTAGCACCTGATAGAACAGTGGCCCTAGACCAGCCAGTGAGGTACCAACTTGTTAACATCCTGCAGAACTCTACTTGCTGCCGAGCTTTAGAACTCACCTCTGTCAACATTTCTGTGGAGTCTGGTAAAAAGAAGCGATCTCAATCAGACCTTTCCTTGCCCTGCAAACGCTTGTGATAAATTGCTGAAAATTATGATAGATGTTTACCTGATAAAGTTTAAAGACTAAGAAGCAGAAGTAATTAATCAATGAGTTGATTTTTCACTTCTCAGGTCTGTTTCTCTTCGTTCTGTCTTTGCGTCTCTCTGTCTCTTCCTCTTTTTCTCTTTTCTTCTACTATTCCCATGTGTGGATCCAAACAGAATGGTTAAACTTTCTGGCAGAGAAACATTGCCTATGGTTGGTATTTAGGGCAATTGCAAAAGGTTTAAACAAATTTTATTATCTAATACTAGGATGGTATTTACTGTCCTCCTGAAAAAGGGAATTTAATATAAAAGTTTTAAGCGCTTAATTATAATCTTTCTAAAAAGTATCTTTAGAGTAATATATCAACTGTTGGCCTATCTCTGGAAGTCAGTAATAAGATATGACAGAATAACTTATTACTCCTGCCCAGCTTGCTTCCTACTATTTGTTAAAATTACAATTTCATATCAAATACCATCCATGTAGTAGATTATAAATAATAAGTATTGAATTCATTATTTGGGGACTATCCTAGAGAAAATAGATTACAAAGCAGGCATTTTTCCCTCTAAAGATTAATTCCAGAGAAAAAAGAGCCAAAATAGGGGAATAGATTATCTCTATAAATACATGTAAGATATAAGAATGTATTCACGCCAAGATATTCTTATAATATAGAACCAAAATACTAGATGTCTATACCAATCCCCAAAAAATTTTGAATGTAAGTAATGGATTTGTCATGTTGACAAAAATTCAAGTCTGGAGATTATTTCCACAGCACTTTATCCCTACATGGAACGATCTATTTGGAGAGGGAATTCTTTTCCATCTGCCACCACCTGAATGCAATGCAGGAGTCTCCATGAGGACAGAGACCTTGACAATCTCATTCCCTCTTGAATGTCCCTCAGGCCTGCAAACATTCCCGTGCGGGGGCAGAGGATGTACAAAACTACAGAGAATCAAAAGTGTGAGTCGCTTAGCCATTCCTTTTTTCGGAAGATCTCCCCAGCACAGGGATCGAAACTGGGTCTCCCAAATTGCAGGCAGATCCTTTACCATCTGAGCCACCATGGAAGCCCAAGAGAATCAAAGCCGTCCCCAACACACCTCCCTCCTTTACACGGCACCGTCTGGACCCAGCTCTGTTGGAACACTGGGTTCCCAGGCCACAGGCAAAGTTGCACCAGGGAAGAAACTGATACACATCCAGAAAAACCAGTTTGCATTCCTGGTCCTGCCCCCAACTGTGTGACCTCTGAGCAAGTTGCTCACCACTCAGCTGGTCTCCTTGGCTCTTAGGGAAGGCCCATTCCTGCCCTGCTCACTTCACAAAAAGTTACAAAAGGCAGGAATTCCTGTCTGTGTTCACAAGTGCTCAACACCTGTCTTTGCACACACATCTTCCTCTGCTCTTAGTATCTTTAAATCCACCTTGTCCACTTAACTCACCCACCCGGTATAGCCCATCTCAAGTCTGTATCTTCCACAAAGCACTTCCTGATTCCTCTATATTTGAAACCACCTTCCCTTCCATTAAGTCACCCCGTCACTTTATCTGTACATCTCTGGAAAACATAAAAGTGTAACATTCTGCTGTTACCTGTTTATTGCATAAGAAATCCAGGTAAGAACACTAAATTGGCCAAGAACTACCAGGCCAAGCCCTGTGGTCATCAGTATTCTTCCTGATTAGTCTAGAATGCATCAGAACAAGAGGGGTGTACAAGAGAGAGGCTTCACTGCAGACGTTCCCATCAATTTACAAAGTGAGGTCAAGACTTGATCGTCCACATTTTAATTTGTCACAGTTGGGGGACAGGTAAGGGAGGCCCCAGGGAGTCTCCATGGCTGACTGCAGTGTAATTAACCCATCTGAACTGCTTATCATAGGAACACATGACGACAGAGTGGAAACTGACCAGTGTGACCTGATTCTGGCAAACAATACATGGGTGGGAAGCTTCGAGAACTGTGGAGGGCTCACTTCTGGTCACCCTCCTTATCTTAATCTTTCCATTTATCAGGCAGATCAAGAGCTTCTTTGCCACATCCTTAAAAAAAAAAAATCTACTTTCTCCAGGGGGAAAAAGTGAGAGGGGAGCGATAAACTGGGAGACTGGAGTTGACATATACACACTACTATATATAAAATACACAAATAATAACGATGTACTGTAGCACACAGGGAACTCGACTCAATCCTCTGTAATGACCTATATGGGAAAATAATCTAAAAGAATGGATAATGGATATATGTATATGTATAGCTGATTCACTTTGATGTATGCCTGAAGCTAACACAGCATTGTAAATCAGCTATTTGTTGCTATCATTGTTATTATTCAGTCGCTCAGTCATGTCTGACTCTGTGCAACCCCATGGACTAGAGCACGTCAGTCTCCTCTGTCCTCCACTGTCTCCTGGAGTTTGCTCAGATTCATGTACATTGAGTCAGAGATAATATCTAGCCATTTCATCCTCTGTTGCCCCCATCTCCTTTTGCTTTCAATCTTTCCCAGCATCAAGATCTTTATCTACTATACTCCAATCAACTATATTCTAAATCAACTATACTCCAATATTTTTTTTAAATCACTTCCTGATATACCTTTACAATCTAAAAAAAAAAAAAAAAGTCAAATGAGTTACCCTCTTTCCTAAGTAAAACAAAGCATCTTAGGCTTTAACCTACACACACAAAGGTCCTAAATTTTCACTAACTTTCTCTTCTGTGTTTCAGAAGTTTGACTCAGTGGAAGCCATCATTGAACACTACAAGTATTTTCCTATTATACTCATTGACGGGAAAGATAAAACTGGGACCCACAGAGAGCAGTGTTACCTGACTCAGGCCCTGCCTGTCAACAGACACTTCTCACCTAGGTAGCCTGGTCGTTGTTTCATCTTCAGATCCGTGGATCCAGTGCCTCTATCATTTTTCCCTTTGTTTCAAAAACGATTATTTTCTGTGGCTTCAAGGAATGATTCCTTTGATTTTGCAGAAAAGAAAAACATTCTGCAATGGAAACTGGAAAATCAACATGGTTTTGAAAGCTCACACCACAGAAGAAATAAGTATAAGATGCAAAAATTAAAAAAAAACAACAACTGGTTTTTAAAAAATATCTTCCAAAGAACTACAAACAAGCTCATTATGCTCATGTTACAGATGAGCAGCCACAGTTTGAAGAAGCTATCGCTTTAGGGTTTGCAACTGGTACTTGATAAGTCTGGGTGAGAGTCCCCAAATCTATGATCCTTCTAGTACCTGGTGCTGTCCTCTTGATTTCAAAACTGTTTGGACTTGTGAATTCAGAATGTCTTTATGACTCCTTATGCTAAAGATGTAGGTGAATGTTAGCTCTCCTTTATCTGTAATTCTAGAAATTTAATTATAGGGAAGGATGTGATATGGAAAAACAGATCACTTGTGAACACCACTTGAAGGACAGAAATCAGAAATGTTTTAATATGGTGTGAAATGGCTTCCCGCATAGCACGACAGATAAAGAATCCTCCTGCAGTGCAGGAGACACAGGAGACATGGGTTCAATCCCTGGGTCAGGAAGATCCCCTGGAGGAGGAAACTGGCAACCCGCTCCAGTGTTCTTGCTTTGAGAATTCCATAAACATAGGAACCTGGCAGGCTACAGTCCGTGGGGTCGCAAAGAGTTGGACACAGCTGAGTGACTGACTCATATGTGTATGAAACGACCACAGTACCATTACCAGCCTACTCTCTTTGAGTAGCTTTAAGCCCAATGGAATTAACAAATTCATAGTAAGGGAGTAAGGGGAAGTCTGAGGGAAAGTAGAATTTTTATAATTCCAATTGCAGACTTCCATTCAAAGGGAAAGAACTGTTCTCAAATTAATGCCAGTGTCTTACAGGAACTTTGTACACATCATGATATAGTCCCCTCTGAGTACTAAAGGAAATGGCAACCCACTTCAGTATCCTTGCCTGGAGAATCCCAGGGACAGGGGAGCCTGGTGGGCTGCCGTCTGTGGGATCGCACAGAGTCGGACACGACTGAAGCGACTTAGCAGCAGCAGCAGTAATACTAAAAGGATTACATTTCATTCCTGTTTCATAACACAGATGAAGAAATGGGCTCAAAGACATCATTGATGTTACTCGATAAAAGAGATCCCAGATTTTTATTATCGTTGTGCCTAGTTTCATCCAAGCATATCTCCCCAGGTACATTCTCTGCCCTAGGCAATTTTATAATCAGGTTGAAAAATTTAAAAGAGACAGGGACAATTTGAAAATGCAGATTTACTCATGTTAAAATATATAAATCAACTCTTGTAGCAGTGTAAAGTTTATTTAGAAAAAGAAAAAAGAGTGGTGATTGAAATTAATAGAACACCATGAACTTTAAAAGTTTTCAAAGCCTACATGTGAAATACATGGAATATTTATGTAACTGTAGTTTAGCTTTAATGCAGAAGTAAAGCCAGAAAGAATGAGAAGGCAAGAGATATCAAAGGAAACAATACAAGTGATATTTCCCGGGCAGCATGGAAACAGACTCTGCAGAGAGGACACAGGCTTGGAGGCAGAAATAATCTTACCCTCACCCTGAAAAGCTATTAAAAGATTCCAGATAACTGATTCACTTCTTACTGGGGCCACGCCATTCCATGCTGTGTTCTCAAAAAATGTTTCGGAGTCTCCTCAAGCATTGTTGTTAAAGTCCAAGAACATCAGATGGTTGTTGCTATTGTATAGGCTTATGTTTTTAAAAATTGTTTATTATTTCTTATTCATAAATGTATGTGATAAAGCTAAAAGGAAAAAGAAGAACCATCTTAAAATGCTCACAATGCTTATACATATGAAAATTTCTGGAAAGAAATAACTTTCTTAATAGTGACAGAGGTTGCTTCAAAGGAGTGGAGTGAGGGGACCATGCTAGTTGAGTCTTCCAGAACTCAGAGGCCAAGATAGGAGTTAGATGTGCAAACATTAATTGGAGATAATGACTAAGATGGAGAGAAGGAACAGGGGTGGGTGGGAGAGACTTCAGGCTATGATGGGGGTCTGACACCTGTGAGAGGATGAGGGAAGGAGAGAGGAATGGGCAGAAAAAGCATCAGATTGAGATGCAACTCTGGGAGGGGCTTGGTCAGCCCGTTGGCAAGATCAGAGCAAAGACTGCCCACAGAGGACAGAGCCTGTGTTGTGCAGAAATGGCCATGTCTTAGTCAACACCATGCTAAGTCATGGCCAGAGGCTACCCAGGAAAACACGACCTTCACATGCCCTGGGAGACCCAGAAGGTGCTATCACTAGAGGCCAACAAATAACTTTTTGATCAGCAAGTTCTTTCAAGAGCAATTCAAGGGGCTCACCTCCATGCCTGCCACAGTGACATTCTGATGTTCAGTGTTGATTGTAATAAGGACATTTTGCTTGTAATAGATTACTTAAGAATAAGAATATATAAATGTCAAAGGTACTTTATTCTTACAACGGTTTGCAAAGAAGGTAAGGGCAGGTATTCTTATCCATTTTATAATTAAGGAAACTATGTCTCCTTGGCCAAAATCTCAGAATGACCTACTTGTGGCTAGAACCAAGTTCGTCATACACAGTTTTCCTATTCAGTGTCTAGATATTTGTTGGATCAATTGAAAGTTCAATGATTTGGGCTTGGCAAGCCCAAATTTCAAAGAGTTTTAATCCCTTTTCAATCATTTTTTCAGTTGTTAAGTGTCACTTGAAAACGAACTTCAATACAGTAGTAGAACTTTAGCTTTATCTGATCATAGCATCTATTCATTCAAGATATTTCTTTTTGAGTAAATAATTTCCATTCTGGATCAATTTATATCTTCCTCATATTTAATAATATCTTGTTAAAAGCACTTGTTTGTGTATTGCATGTATATTTGTTACTAGGCATTCTTGTAGATGTTGGAATAACAGCAGTGAATTAAGTGGGAGAAACAGACAATAAATAAGTATACAATGAATAAGACAACCTTAAGTTAGTTTCCCATTACTTTGATGTGTTTTCTTGACACTTTTCACTAAGTGTTTGTGAGTGAGGCCGTTATTAGATATTTTGATGAAACTCACTGACTTGGATTTAAAAAGTATTGAACCAGAAATTTTTAAAATTTCCCAGAGTTACATGGAAAACTGCCCCTCTTGGTATGTATGTGTGAGTAACCTTGTAACCATGTCATAGATTAACTCTTCTGCTTAAATTATGATAAAGGAATGAAATTTTAACCCACTGTCAAATTTAGTTCATTGCTGGGTATGTGTGTGTACACATACATTTTTTATAAGATAGTCTATAAAATAAATGATTGGCACAATATTTCTGTATAGACTTGTCTATCTTGAGTAATATTTGTTCTAGCCAAGCATATTTTCAGGGGTTTTTTTTGCACATTACAACTGGACTAACTTAAATGAAAGCAAATATGTAATTAAATGTCATGACTGTAACTGGGTATGAAGTTCAAAATATAGTTTAATTGTGTTTGATTCATGTTCTATTATCTCTCAAAGCCCTTTTGAAATCATATTTATAGTTAATTTATGAGAAATTTTCTAGAACAATTTTTGGCATGCTAGATTTGAGAGATAAAGGTCAAAAAGACCTAATCTCTGTGCTAGAGGGGTAAAAGCCTGGCAGGCAAGATACACACGTAGTTAAAATCATGCAGTGCAGAATAATAGATTTGGTCATTGTCTCCCTTGAACCACCACTGCACTGGTAAGCCTGGGTGTAATCAAGGAAAACTGCCCAGGGGAGATATCCAAGCAGAGAGTTAAAAAATGATGGCCTAAACTGCAAGTTTTAGAATTACAAAAACCTCATCAGTTGATTTTTGAGTATTCTTGTCTTTGTTGTTTGTTGTTGTGCAGTCGCTCAGTCATGTTGGACTCTTTGAGACCACATGGACTGCAGCATGCAAAGCTTCCTTGTCCTTCACTATCTCCAGGAGTTTGCTCAAATTCACATCCATCAAGTCGATGATGCCATCCAACCACCTCATCTTCCACCACCCACTTCTCCTCCTGCCCTCAATCTTTCCCAGCATCAGGGTCTTTTCCAATGAGTTGGCTCTTCTCATCAGGTGGCCAAAGTATTGCAGATTCAGCGTCAGCATCAGTCTTTCCAATGACTATTCAGGGTCAAATTCCTTTAGGATTGACTGTTGATTTCCTTGCAAAGGGATTCTCAAGAGTCTTCTCCAACACCACAATTCAAAAGCATCCATTCTTCGGCACTGAGCTTTATTTATGGTCCAACTCTCATCAGTATGTGACTACTGGAAAAATCATAGTTTTGAGTATATGGACCTTTGTTGGCAAATTGATGTCTCTGCTGTTTAATACGCTGTCTAGTTTTATCATAACTTTCCTTTCAAGGATCAAGCGTTCTTTAATTTCATGGCTGCAGTCCCTGTCCACAGTGATTTTGGAGTCCAAGAAAAGAAAATCTGCCACTGTTTACGCTTTCTCCCATTCTATTTGCCATGAAGTGAGGGGACCAGATGCCATGATCTGAGTTTTTTGAATTTGAGTTCCAAGTTGGCTTCTTCACTCTCTTCTTTCACTCTCATCAAGAGGCTCTTTAGTTCTTCTTTGCTTTCTGCCACTAGGGTGGTATCATCTGCATATCTGAGGTTGTTATTTCTGCCAGCAATTTTGATTCTAGCTTGTGATTCATCCAGTACAGCATTTCACATGATGCCCTCTGCATATAATTTAATAAGCAGGGTGACAGTATACAGCCTTCACATACTCCTCTCCCAATGTTGAACCAGTCTGTTCTGTGTCTGGTTCTAACTGTTGCTTCTTAACCTGCATACAGGTGTCTCAGGAGACTCTTTAGGGCACTATTCTAGGTTATTCCTGTAGTAGTGAAGCAGTAACTAACCAGTTGAATGGGTAAGTGAACACAATAGAAATAGAGGCAGTTTCCCTGAGAAAGGACAGATGACTTATTAAGTGGGTTTGGGGAAGTTTCAACTATTAGTTGGAACCCTAATGCAGGTAGCTTTTTTATTGTAATGCTAATGCCTAACATTAAGTCTTTGATTGCTGAGGCACCCATTTCAAAGACATCCATGTCAGAAAAAAGCATATTGCCATCTACACCACTAGATAAAGAGGCAGGCTGCCCCACCCACATGTACCCCTTTCTGGAAAGTTCTGGGGGACCTAGATAACTGACTTTTTGACCCACTGCTTGCTTTTCCCTTCCTGTGCTTTAATTCCTGCTCTTCTGTTTTAATTTCACCAAATAAGGAGTGAACCCTCAAAGCCCCATGCACCACCTCATCAATCCCAATAAAAGCAGAGAGAGTCCCAGACCCACACATTCATTCTCTCTCCCTACCCCCAGGACTTTGCTAACTGGTCCAGGGTATGGCTTGTACCCTCCAGGACATATGCATAATAAACCTTGCTTTTTCAAAGTTCTCTTACAGTGGTTGCTAAGCTATGTCTTGCAACCATAAGAATCACAAGCCCTGGTACAGTCTCAGCATTGGCTTCAGTTGGGGAAATGTCTGCGAGGCTTGCCACAAGCAGCCCAGAGGAGTGCCCTCTGCCATTTCTAAAAGGTATCATCACTATGGATAGGCTGAGATCAACCCAAAAGAAACATATATCAGTGCAGCATTTTGTAAAGCAATTTCACAATACTTAGTAAAATATAAAACATATGTACCACTGCAATAAGACTTCCAATTAAAACACGGCTAAACAGGAAATATATTTGATTCCTCTGGAAACTCTACTTTTATAACAATAAAAGAATTGAAAACACAAAAACATAGGATAAAAAGAATAGAAAAAAATATGAGAGAAGAGGATGTCAACAAAATTTCATATGAGAGAAATTAAATGGACAAATAGTAACTGAGTTAACAACAACAACAGCAAGCTGAAATGTATGCATGCTAGGAGGAAATTCAACAACAAACAAGCTTGTTGCTGTCAAGTGAAAAAAGTGCACAACCTAAAAGTTAAGACATCCTGGAGTCTGAAGTCAAATGGACCTTAGGAAGCATCACTATGAACAAAGCTAGTGGAAGTGATAGAATTCCAGCTGAGTTATTTCAAGTCCTAAAAGATGATGCTGTGAAAGTGCTCCACTCAATATGCCAGCAAATTTGGAAAACTCAGCAGTGGCCACAGGACTGGAAAAGGTCAGTTTTCATTCCAATCCCAAAGAAAGGCAATGCCAAAGAATGCTCAAACTACCGCACAATTGCACTCATCTCACACGCTAGTAAAGTAATGCTCAAAATTCTCTAAGCCAGGCTTCAACAGTATGTGAACAGTGAACTTTGAAATGTTCAAGCTGGTTTTAGAAAAGGCGGAGGAACCAGAGATCAAATTGCCAACATCTGCTGGATCATCGAAAAAGCAAGAGAGTTCCAGAAAACCATCTACTTCTGCTTTATTGACTATGCCAAAGCCTTTGACTGTGCGGATCACAACAAACTGGGGGAAGTTCCCAAAGAGATGGGAATACCAAACCACCTTACCTGGCTCCTGAGAAATCTGTATGCAGGTCAAGAAGCAACAGTTAGATGGAAATACCAGACCACCTGATCTGCCTCCTGAGAAATCTGTATGCAGGTCAAGAAGCAAGAATTAGAACCAGACATGGAACAACAGACTGATTCCAAATTGGGAAAAGAATACATCAAGGCTGTACATTGTCACCTTGCTTATTTAACTTATATGCAGAGCATATCATGAGAAACGCCAGGCTGGATGAAGCACAAGCTGGAATCAAGATTGCTGGGAGAAATATTAATAACCTCAGATATGCAGATGATACCACCCTATGGCAGAAAGTGAAGAGGAACTAAAGAGCCTCTTGATGAAAGTGAAAGAGGAGAGTGAAAAGTTGGCTTAAAGCTCAACATTCAGAAAACTAAGATCATGGCATCTGGTCCCATCACCTCATGGGAAATAGATGGGGAAACAATGGAAACAGTGATGGACTTTATTTTCTTGGGTTCCAAAATCACTGCATATGGTGACTGCAGCCATGAAATTAAAAGATGCTTATTCCTTGGAAGAAAAGCTATGACCAACCTAGATAGCATATTAAAAGGCAGAGAGAGACATCACTTTGCTGACAAAGGTCTGTCTAGTCAAAGCTATGGGGTTTTTCCAACAGTCATGTATGGATGTGAGAGTTGGACTATAAAGAAAGCTGAGCACTGAAGAATTGATAGTTTTGAATTGTGGTGTTGAAGAAGACTCTTGAGAGTCCCTTAGACTGCAAGGAGATCAAACCAGTCAATCCTAAAGGAAATCAGTCCTGAATACTCATTGGAAGGACTGATGGTGAAGCTAAAGCTCCAATACTTTGGCCACCTGATGCGAAGAACTGACTCATTGGAAAAGACCCTGATGCTGGGAAAGATTGAAGGCAGGAGGAGAGGGGGATGACAGAGGATGAGATGGTTGGGTGGCATCACCAACTTGATGGACATGAGTTTGAGTAAACTCTGGGAGTTGGTGATGGACAGGTAAGCCTGGTGTTCTGCAGTCCATGGGGTTGCAAAGAGTGAGACACAACTTTAGCAACTGAATAACAACAACAGTGGAGGTATGTTAAAGGGACATAAAATCCAACTGGATATAACAATTTTTACAATAAAATAAATCATATAGTATGGGGTTACCATCAAAAGTATAAGATACATATTCACAAGTACACATTGATATAAATAAATGATAGAGAATAAAATAAATTTCACAAACAAGAATTCCCAATAATTTATATAGATACTCCACCCTCAAAGAGGTTAATCACCACTCACCACTACTTAAGTTTGGACTGTACATGGTAACTTCCTTCCTAAGAGTACTTTATGGAAAGGGTGGGTGGGAGAACAAATAATTTACCATGGAGAAATCTGATAAACACTACTTTAGCCAGGCGATCAAGTTTATCATCATCCACGACAAGTCTTGTTGATTGCTAGCACTCACCCTTGATATCATGTAATGAGAATGGCACTTTATGGCATTCTTTCCAAAAGTCAGTAACCACAGTCTAATCAGGAGAAAAATACCAGACAAATTCAAAGTAACATTCTGCAAAACACCTGACCAGTACACAAAACTGTACAGCAAAAACTAACACAACATTGGAAAGCAACTATACTGCAATAAAATTTTTAATTAAAAAAAATAAAAAACAACAACACTAAGAAAGTCTGAGAAACTGTCACACCCTATAAGAGTTTAAGAACACATGGGGGATTAGGAATCCTGGATGGGATCCTGGGACAGAAACATTACAAAAGGTAAAGCCTGAAGAAATTTAAATGGATATGAACATTATTTACTAATAATGAATATTGCTATTGGTTCATTCATTGTACAAATATATTCAAAATATATAAATCTTACTGATGTAAGTTCTTAGCAACAGAAGTAACTGAGAGTGGAATATAGGAGAATTCTCTTTACTATCTTTGCATCTTTTCTATAAGCCAGAAACTATTTTAAAGCAAAAAAATTTATTTTAAAAAGGCAATGAATATATAGATTGGCTGAACGGATTAAAAAACAAGATCTATTTCAACACTTTCTATAAGAGACTTACTTTAGATCCAAGTAAACACACCGGCTAAAAGTGAAATATTAGGAAAAGATATTCCATGTAAATGACCTCTCCTATAAATGTCCTTTCTCCAGTGTATAGTCTTGGTTTTCTTTTTGAAGGTCATTTGATTATCTCTGCAAGGCTTTATTGGTGGGATGTCAATTCTGCGACACTGGTCTATATATCTGTCTTTATGCCAGTATCACACTGCTTTAATTACTGTTACTTTTTGGTGTATTTTGAAATTAGGAAGAGTGGGGCCTCCAACTTTTGTTCTCTTTCAAGATTCTTTCAACTATTTTGGATCCCTTGAGATCTCTTATGAATTTTAGCTTTTTTACCCCCCCTACTTCTGCAAAATATGCCATTGGGATTTTGATAGAGATTGTATTTATTGAACCTGTAGATCGTTATGAGCAGTATGGACATTTTAACAGTATTGAGTCATCCAATTCATAAGATACAAGATGTCTTTCCATTTCTTTGTATCTTCTTTGATTTTTGTTAGCAATATTTTGTCATTTTCATTGTACAGGTCTTTTACATATTTGGTTAAGATCTATCTTAAGTATTTTATTCTTTTGATACTATTGTAAATGAGATTGCTTTCCCAGTTTGCTTTTCAATTTTTCATTGTCAGTATACAGAAACATAACGTGTTTGGAAAACTGGGTATTCAGACAGAAAAGAATGAAGTTGGACCCTAATCTCAGACCACATAAAAAAATTAACTCAAAACAGATTTAGAACTAAACATAAGATCTAAAACTATAAAATTCCTGGAAGAAAACATAATAGAAAATCTTCATGACATTGTATTTGACAGTGGTTTCTTGGATATGACACCATGAACTGTAACAAAAGCAAAAACAAATGTGACTACAACAAACTTAAAAAATTCTATGCAACAAAGGAAGGAATAAAGAGAGTGAAAGGGAAACCTACAGAATGGGAGAAAATATTTGCAAACCACATGTACCTGATCAGAAGCAAATAACCTGATTTTAAAATGGGCATGGGACTTGAATAGACATCTCTACAAAGAATATATATAAATGGTCAACAAGCATATGGAAACATCACTAATCATCAATATCACTAATCATCACAGAGATGCAAGTCAAAATCTCACACCGATTAGTATGCTTACTATCTAAAACATAGAAATAACAAGCGCTGGTAAAAATGTAAAGGAATTGGAATGCTGTGAACTGTGGGAATGTAAAAAGGTTTGGACCATAAAGAAAGTTGAGGACTGAAATATTGATGCTCTTGAACTGTGGTGTTGGAGAAGACTCTTGAGAGTCCTTGGACTGCAAGGAGATCCAACCAGTCAATCCTCAAGGAAATCAGTCCTGAATATTCATTGGAAGGACTGATGCTGAAACTGAAGCTCCAATACTTTGGCCACGTGATGCAAAAAACTGACTCATTGGAAAAGACCCTGATGTTGGGAAAGAGTGAAGGCAGGAGGAGAAGGGGACAACAGGGGATGAGATGGTTGGATGGCATCACTGACTCAATGGACATGAGTTTGAGCAAGCTGCGGGAGTTGGTGATTGATAGGGAAGCCTGGAGTGCTATAGTCCATGGGGTCACAAAGAGTCAGACACAACTGAGCAACTGAACTGAATTGAACAAAATTTTGGCTGGTATGGTAAACAGTATGGAGTTTGCTCCAAAAATTAAAAGTAGAGTTACCATATGATCCAGAGCTTCCCAGGTGGCTCAGTGGTAAAGAATCTGCCTGCCAATACATGAGATCTCAGAGACACAAGTTCAATCCCTGGGTTGGGAAGATCCCCTGGAGAAGGAAATGGCAACCCATTCCAGTATTCTTGCCTGAAAAAATTCCATGGACAGAGGAGCCTGGAGGGCAACAGTCCATAGGGTTGCAAAGAGTCAGACACAACTGAGCAACTGAGCACACACATATGATCCAGCAAACTCATTTCTTGGTACAGACACAGGATAACTGAAAACAGGATCTTGAAGTGATATTTGCACATCCATATTCATTGCAGCACTGTTTATAACAGTCAGGAGGTGGAAGTAATCTAAATGCCCATCAGTAAATGAAGAGATAAAGAAACTGTGGTATATCCATGCAATGGAATATTATTCAGCTTTAAAAAGTAATGAAATTCTGTCACAGTGTATGACATGGATGAATCTTGAGAACTTATGCTAAGTGAAATAAGCCAGTCAAAAAAATACAGATAAAATAATGCATGATCCCACTTGTAAGAAATATATCTAAAGTAGTCAAATTCACAGAAACAAAATGTAGGATGTGGTTACCAGGAGCTGAGAGGAAGGAGGAAATGGGGAGCTGTTTTTTTAGTGAGTCCAGACTTCCAGTTTTGCAAGAGGAAAAAGCTCTAGATATCTGTTGCACAAAAATGTGTTAATAGTTACATCACTGTACTGTATACTTAAAAGTAGTTATGATGGTGAATTTTATGTTATATGCATTTATCACAATTTTAAATAAATGAAAAAACAATTGACAAAACGTGTGTGTGTATATATATACATATAGCCAGATAGACAGATATAATGGTAAGTATCTCATGACTCAGTAGGATTTACCCTAGGAATGCAATGCTGATGTAATATTTGAAAACCAATGTGATTTGCCACATTAACAAATTAAGTGAGAAAATTACTTGATCATATCAACAACTGCACAAAAAGTATTTGGAAACAATTCACCACAATTCATCATGAAACTACTGTGTGCATGCATGCTGAGTCATGTCTGACTCTTTGTGACCCAATGGACCATAGCCCACCAGGCTCCTCTGTCCATGGAATTTTCCAGACAAGAATACTGGAGTGATTGCCATTACCTCCTCCAGGGGATCTTCCCAACCCAGGGGTTGAACCTGCACCTCCTGTATCTCTTGCATTGTAGGCAGGTTCTTTACCACTTGAGCCAAAACCCTTCAGTTAAAGAACAGTGGTAGTCACTCAGTCATGTCTGACTCTTTGCAATTCCAGAATTGAATCTGAGTCTCCCACAATTAAATTTAAAAGCTTTTGCACAGCAGAGAATGTCCTGGTGGTCCAGTGGTTAGGACTCCATGCTTTCATTGTCAAGGGCCCAGGTTTAATCGCTTTATCAGGGAACTAGGATCCCATAAACCATAAGGCCAAAAAAAAAGGGGGGGGGGAAGCATTTGCACAGCAAAAGAAACTATAAACAAAATGAAAAGATAATCCACAGAATGGGAAAAAGTATTTTCAAATGTTTTGTGACTTAAATGGCTCACTTATGTATAAGTAACATGAAGGGCACTTATTACTTTAAAAAACATAGAAAAATATAAAAAACATAGAAAACATAGAAATATAAAATATAAAAAATATATATAAAAAACATAGAAAACATAGAAATATAAAATATAAAAAATATATATAAAAAACATAGAAAACATAGAAATATAAAATATAAAAAATATATATAAAAAACATAGAAAAAACATAAAAAACATAGGAGAAAATCTGGTATGGCAAGAAAAGACCTAGAGAATTCTGTCAGTGTTTCTGAATCTGTTCCTGCTTCACTCATGTAATTTGACTACTTCTAGAAATGGCAAGCCACTCCAGTATTCTTGTCTGGAAAATCCCATGGATAGAGGAGCCTGGCAGGCTACAGTCTACGGAATCACAAAGAGGTGGACATGACTGAAGTGACTTTGCACAGCCTTTAATTTATTAATAAAGCGTAATACTTTTTAACATTTCTGATTTGGTATGTCTGCTTTGATAATCTGATCTTTGTGTTATCTCAATTATGCTCACACTAAAATCAGAAATAGGTAAAGATGTGTACTTTCACAACTTCTTTTCATCATTGTACTGGAGGTTATAGCTAGAACCTAAATGTGTAATAAGACAAGAGAAAATAATAAATACGAGGCATAAAGATAAGAAAGGAGGCAATAAAATTGTCTTTTTTCAAAGATGACATGTTTCTATACATTAAAAAACCCTAAGATCTATAAAACAAACTACTAGAATAACAACTTTAGCAACGCCAAAGGAGAAGGTCTATACAAAAAGTAATTGTATTTCTATATCACAGAAACTACTGCTTGGAAGACAAATTTTAATTCCATTTTGAATAGCATTAATATATTTAAGAATAAAGTTAAATAAAAATATACAGCATATATCCACTAAAAACTAAAATAATTGCTGAGAGAAATTAAAGAAGACCTAAATAAATAGAGAGAGGTGCCATATTCATGGACTAGAAGACTATACTGTTAACACATCACTTTCCCCCATCTTTATATTAAGTGCTCGGGCCTGGTGCACTGGGAAGACCCAGAGGGATGGGATGGAGAGGGAGGTGGGAGGGGGGATCGGGATGGGGAATACATGTAAATCCATGGCTGATTCATGTCAATGTATGGCAAAAACCACTACAATATTGTAAAGTAATTAGCCTCCAACTAATAAAAATAAATGAAAAAAAATTTTTTTTTAATAAATAAAATCCAGCAGATCTCTGTAGAAGTTGAAAAGGTGATTCTAAAATTCTACGAGGAACTTCCCTGGTAGCTCAGTGGTAATGAATCCCCCTGCCAACGCAGAAACACAGGTTTGACCCTTGACCCAGGAAGATCCCACGTGCCGTGAAGCAGCTAATCCTGAGCACTACAACTATTGAGCCGGTGCTCTAGAGCCCAGGAGCTGCAACGACTGAGCCCATGTGTTGCAACTACTGAAGTATGCACCCTCTTGAACCTGTGCTCTGCAATGAGAGAAGCCACCACAGTGAAAAGCCCACACACCATAACTAAGGAGTGTTCCCACTCGCCACAACTAAAGAAAAAGCCCATGTGGCAACAAAGACCCAGCAGAGCCAAAAATAAACAAATGTCACTAAAAAATTTTTAAGTTCATATAAAACTGCAAAGAATTAAATCTAGCTAAAATAATCTCAAAAATAAAAAAAAGGTGAAGGACTTACACTACTTGATTTCAAGACATTGCATTAAAGCTACAGTAACTACAGCAGTGTAGTATTAACATGTAGATAAATCAATCAATCGATTAAATCAAATCCAAAACCCATAAACAGTCTCACTTGTATGGTCAATTGATTTCTGGCAAAGCACCAAAGTCATTCAATGAGAAAAGACCAGTTCTTTCCATAAATGCTGCTGGAAATACTAGATACCCATATCCATCAAAAAAAAAAAAGAACAAATCTCAAACCATATAAGACAAAACAAAAACAATAGAAATGGATCACAGATATAAATCCAAAAGCTAAAACTATAAAACTGCTAAAAGAAAACAATAATATACTTTTTACCTTGGGAAGTCAATGATTCTTAGCTGTGATACCAAAAGCAAACAGCCATAAAGGAAAAGTCTTAATAAACTGGATTCCAACAAAATGTTAGTTAGATTTTATCATAATCAAAACTTTCTGCTCTTTAAGAGAGACTATTAAGAAAATAAAAGATGGCATGTCCCTTAAAATAATAAAAATAGAACTATCATATGATCCTGTAACTCCTGAGTATATATCTGGAGAAAACATAATTTGAAAAGGTATATGCACCCAAGTTCATTGCAGCACTATTTACAACAGCCAAGACATGGAAGCAACCGAAGTGCTCACTGACAGATGAATAGACAAAGAAGATGTAGTGTATAAAAAGAAAGAAAGAAATAATGCCATTCGCAACAACACGGATGAATGAAGTAAGTCAGGCGGAGAAAGACAAACATCATGTGATAGCTCTCATATGTGAAGTCTAAAAGAAAAAATTATACATATGAACTTATTTATGAAACAGAAATAGACTCACAGACACAGAAGACAAACTTACCATTGTCAAAGGGGAGGTGGGGAGGGATAAATGAGGAGTTTGAGACTAAAACATACACATTATCACATGTAAAATAGATAACCAACCCATTCCTATTATACAGCACAGAGAATTCTACTCAATAACGTGCAATAACCTACAATGGAAGAGAATGTAAAAGAATAGACATATGTGTATAAATATATAACTGAATCGCTTTGCTCTACAACTAAAACTAACATGACATTGTAAATCAACTGCATTTCAATAAAAGTTTTTAAAAATTAAAAACAGATTCTTAGGCTTGAAACTGTCACATAATGAAAGCAAAAGTATTTTTTCCCTGAATTATTAACTTTACCAGAACAAAATAAAAGAAGAGGCAAATCTCAGGTTGGGAGGAAATATTGAACATATATTTGACACATGTTTCATGTGCAAGAAATATAAAGAACTTGTGAAAATCAATTTAAAAGAGACTTGAATAAACACTTCACAAAATAAGAAAGATATATAAATGGCCAACGCATGCAAGAAAAGATGCTCCACATTGAGTCAATAAAGAAATAAGAACAGTTGAGGACAGTTGCCTCTGGAGAGCCAAATTAGATGAAGATAAAGAAAAAGGAAGGTGACTCTTGTTCTCCATAATAAATTTTTACTACTATTTGATTTTCCAAGACTGGGGAACTTTTTAAAGAAAACATTTTTAAAGCAAAACTTTTTAAAGCTCAGTCATGTCTGACTCTTAGTGACCCCATGGACTGTAGCCCACCATGCTCCTCTGTCCATGGGATTTTTCCAGGCAAGAATACTGGAGTGGGTTGCCATTTCTTTTCCAGGGAATCTTCCTGACCCAAGGCTTGAACCCAGGGCCTCCTGCATTGCAGGCAGACTCTTTACTGCCTGGGACACCAGGGAAGCATCCAAAGCAAACATTAATTTTTTTAAATGAGCATGTCCTATGAAGCCAATAGGTCATTGGCTTGGTCATTATAGGAAACAGAACTTAAATCAAATGTTCAAACCAAGAGCGCTTCATGGAAAGAATAGGACTAGACAGCTTGAAGGAGATAATGGATGTTGAGATACTCAGAAACCAGCAATACTGGGAACCTGTTACTTTGCATAGGGCTGTTTGGATGAGGAAACAGAGGTGGGAGTTGTCATTGCTGGAACAGAGGAGTGGGAGCTGCAGTCATTGAAAAGTGGGGCAACTGCCAGGGCACACAACACTGAAACGAAAGGGAAAATATCCAGCGCCCCCTGTGCCGCCTTCTAATCTCCGGCCAGCACCTCCCATTGGCCGTACCCAGTGAGAAGGTACTAGGCGGTGCGGTCCACAGGCATCAGCCTCCCAGGACAGAGCGGTCACACAAGGATGGAGAACGGGTGAGAGGACAACCAGCAAACCAGCGGTTCCACACTTTAGGTACCTCCCTGCAAAATTCTGGCACACTTGGGATGAGATGTATACACAAAGATAGGCATGAAGATGTTCTCTTTAGTATTGTCTATATTAGCAAAGCATCACGTTCCCTTGGCAGAAAACTATGCAGCTCTGAAGAGGAAAGAGCTACATGTTATCTTTCAATGTAAATGGGTCTCAAAGACAACCATATAATATTTCAGTAATTTTTGAGAGTTCATAAAATAATACCATATATTTTTCACGGGTACATACAAAAAAAAAAAAAACTCCAATTCTTTGGCCACCTGATGCGAAGAGCTGACTCATTTGAAAAGACCCTGATGCTGGGAAAGATTGAGGGCAGGAGGACAAGGGGACGACAGGATAAGATGGTTGGACGGCATCACCGAGTCAATGGACATGGGTTTGGGTGGACTCCAGGAGTTGGTGATGGACAGGGAGGCCTGGCGTGCTGCGGTTCATGGGGTCGCAAAGAGTCTGACACGAGAGAAAGACTGAACATATAAAAAATAAAAGCATGAATCAAGGATGTTGTGTGTACATGTTAAATATATGATATGGAAAAGCAAACAATAATAAATTATATTTTAAGAACCTTACTGAAGAGCCTCTGGATGAAAGTGAAAAACCATAGCTTTGACTAGATGGACTTTTGTTGACAAAGTAATGTCTCTGCTTTTTAATATGTTGTCTACATTGGTCATAAGTTTTCTTCCAAGGAGCAAGAGTCTTTTAATTTCATGGCTGCAGTTACCATATGCAGTGATTTTGGAGCCCCAAAAAATAAAGTCTGTCACTGTTTCCACAGCTTCACCATCTATTTGCCATGAAGTGATGGGACCAGAAGCTATGATCTTAATTTTCTGAATGTTAAGTTTTAAGCCAACTTTTTCACTCTCCTCTTTCACTTTCATCAAGAGGCTCTTTAGTTCTTCACTTTCTCCCATAAGAGTGGTGTCATCTGCATACCTGAAGTTTTGATATTTCTCCCAGCAATCTTGATTCCAGCTTGTGCTTCCTCCAGCCCAGCGTTTCTCATGATGTACTCTGCATATAAGTTAAATAAGCGGGGTGACAATATACAGCCTTGACGTACTCCTTTCCCTATTTGGAACCAGTCTGTTGTTCCAAGTCCAGTTCTAACTGTTGCTTCTTGACCTGCATACAGGTTTCTCAAGAGGCAGGTGAGGTGGTCTGGTATTCCCATCTCTTTAAGAATTTTCCAGAGTTTGTTGTGGTCCACACAGTCAAAGGCTTTGGCATAGTCAGTAAAGCAGAAGTAGATGCTTTTCTGGAACTCTCTTGCTTTTTCAACGATCCAACAAACGTCAGACGACTGCTAACTTCACACCAGGCCCTCCCTGCTGCCCCAGCAGTTCCTTCACCCCAGCCCTGCACCAAGCATGTCCTGATGGTTACTTCCTGGCAGTGCTGGGAAGAGCAAGCCATCATGATGCTGATGCACCAGTCACTGAAGAGGATGCTGACCTAGAGGGGTGAGAAGGGGTGGGAGGGGACATGTTTATACCTGTGGCTGACTCATGCTGATGTACGGAGAAACCAACACAATATTGTAATTACCCTTCAATTAAAAATAAATAAAAAGAGGATGATTGATCAAATCAGTCCAATTCTATACCACTTAGGACCAGCAATTAAAAAAGGGGGGGTGGGGGAATACATTTCATATAGAAGATAAATGTCAAAGAATATCTAAGAAAACTCTAGTGGGAAAAAAAAAAAAGTAGTAGGGAGGGAGTGAGGAGGCAATTTTGCTTTACCAGATTTTCTAAAAACATAAAGCCATTGTAACTAAAACAAGTTAGAAGCTCACACATAGGAAAACTGAGATGTGATAAGGATGGTATTACAAGTCAGTGGGAAAAGGGTGGTTTGTTTAAATAAAGATTGCTAGAACAATGCCAGTCAAACAGGGAGGAAAGGTAGATCCTTTTATCTACAAAAAAATAAACAATTTTCATGAGGATTGAAATACTTAAATATAAAAATATATAACAATAACTATTTAGAAGAAAACCAATGGAAATATTTGCATGCCCTTGGCATTTATGGCAATGTTGTGGGGGGTGGGGGAGCCTCTATATAAAACTCAAAAAAAAAAAAAGGAAATGAAGAAACATTTCACTATGCAAATATTTTAAATACAACAAAAAAGACAATAAGCAAAGCCAGACAACAAGGAATAGACTGTGAAAAAATCTTTGAAGTACATCAATCAGATAAATAAATTCCTGTGTATATATTCTATATAAATATGTTAATATTATAGTTACCATAAAGTAACAATACAAGGACAAATAGCCCAACTAAAAATAGTCACAGGATTTAAAATAGTCATTTTATAAAAGGAGAAATTCTGATGCACATAGATACATTAAAAAAAATTCAACTTCACAATTGCAGTGACATTCTAATTAAAGGAACAGTGACTTAACATTTTGCCAACAGGTGGCAAAAAGTGCAGAAGAATGTTACACTGCTAGTTGGGGGATGAGCAGGGGGTGAAGGGGACAAGCTGGTGATTCTATAAATTGTTAATAAAAATAGGCACTGGAGTTACTGCCAATATTTTTGAAAATTAATTTGGCAAACTGTTAAAATTAAAAATATATGTATCCTTTTATTCACCAATTCAAGTTCTGGAAATGTACCCTATACAATTACATTTTATAGAATGAAAAGTGTATTTACCCAAGTAGGAAGTATAAAGGGTATTTATTGAAACACTGCCTGTCAAGTAAAAAAGCAAAAATAAATTAAAATTCATTAATAAAAGAATGGTTAGATTAACTGAAGTGTATCTAGGCTGTGGAGTATTGTGCAACTATTTAAAAGATTGCTTTAGCACTGCATCAATTTTTCTACTAGAATATTTATTATAGACTGTAAGTGATCAAAGCCCCTTGCAGAGAAATGAATAGAATTATTCTATGTCTATAAAAACAACTACATCCCACAACATGTATCTGACTATCTTTTTATAGTATGGTCATAATAAGAATGCACTAGAACTTATTAAGATCTGTTAGAGGTGGGATAGGAACATGTTTGAGAAAGGAGAGATGGTTTTGAGACAGATGAGGAAGGAAGAGACTATAAGATAAAAAAATACTCTAAAAACAATACTCTGGCATCAAAAACAAAACAAAACTCTGGTATTGTGCAAGACAAAGAGTAAACTAGAAAATTCTATAACAGCAAATGTGTAAAACTAAATATGTATGTGGACAAGGCTAGAAGGTAACCAGGAAGAGTGGGAACACTATTTTGACTGGTAACAAAAAGGGAAAAAAGGACTTCCCTGGTGGTCTAGTGGTTAAGATTCTGCTCTTCCATTATAGGGGACTTGGGTTCAATACCTGCTTGGGGAACTAAGATCCTAAATTCCATGCAATATGGTCAAAAAACAAAAAATATGGTGTTATCTATTTCCTCAAATTACTAACAGCAACACCTCTCTGCAATGTCTCATGATATTTGCAAGTAATCACCATTTCTCACTTTCTGAATCTCTTTTCAAATCTTCACATGATGTAAATCCCCTATCTTCTCTTTAAAAAAATAAAGTCTAAAACCTAAAATGCTCTCTCTCCCTCCCACCCTACCACCCAGTCTCTTCTGCCAACACACTTAGCATCTTTACAGAGTAATTATTGTGAATTTGGAGAAACTCAACTTCATTCTGAAACAAAAGTTAAAAAATACTATGCGTATTCCTTACAACAAAAAAATCACATTTAAAATAATAGCCAAAATTGAAGTTTGTATGTAGAAAAATAAATAGCATTCTTCTTTAACAATAAACTAAAATAACACAGTGAGCATCTTTTATGTACCAATGCTTTTATCATCTTTTTAATCAGTAAATAAAACATGATGTCATCTTATTTACTTTCCACAGATACCTATGGTGCTACTTGTGAGGTAGATATTATTATTCCTGACTCAGAGCTTGTGATTACAGCTCCTTCAGGATTATGGCCAAGTGTGAACTACTAGCAAGACTCTGTCTTTAGAAAGACTGTCACACCCTCTAGGAAGACCCCCTGTAGTGAAAGTTGCTCAGTCATGTCCTACTCTTTGCGACCCCATGGACTATACAGTCCATGGAATTCTCCAGGCCAGAGTACTAGAGTGGGTAGCCTTTCCCTTCTCCAGGGGATCTTCCCAACCCAGGGATCGAACCCAGGTCTCCCGCATTGTGGGCGGATTCTTTACCAGCTGAGCCACAAGGGAAGCCCAAAAATACTGCAGTGGGTAGCCTAGCCCTTCTCGAGCAGATATTCCTGACCCAAGAATCGAACCAGAGTCTTCTGCATTGCAGGTGAATTCTTTACCAACTGAGCTATCAGAGAAGCCCAACTAGACTCATGGGTAAAATATTTGATGGAAATACCCTGAGACCAGAGTATACAGCATATATCTGGGTGGTTCACAATCTGAAGATGAAGCCCTTCCTACGTGACGGAAGAACCCTGGAGCTGCTTCTGGAAGACCCTGGCCGCTCTGCATGTGCCTTCTCTGCCCCACCACATCCGGAACCTTTACTAAAGCTCTATGTGAGGACGCCCTGTGGGGCCTCGTGAGCCCTTTCATTATCCAACACTGTGCAGCCGTGACTCACACTGAAAACTCAGCTTTCAGTCAACTCACATGTGTGGAAACCAACCATGCTCCGTCTCACACTTACTGAAAAATGGTCGTCATACTGATTAGGAATTCACCCTTTTACATGTGGTCATGAAACCGAGCAGGACCCTGTGGGACTCCTGGACACAAAAGACTTTCTGTATCCCTCGTTTTCCTGCTGGCAGGAAATAGTTATGTATGGATGTGAGAGTTGGACTATAGAGAAAGCTGAGTGCCGAAGAATTGATGCTTTTCAACTGTGGTGTTGGAGAAGACTCTTGAGAGTCCCTTGGACTGCAAGGAGATCCAATCAGTCCATCCTAAAGGAAATCAATCCTGAATATTCATTGGAAGGACTGATGCCGAAGCTGAAGTTCCAATACTTTGGCCACCCGATGCGAAGAACTGACTCATTGGAGAAGACTCTGATGCTGGGAAAGATTGAAGGCATGAGGAGAAGGGGATGACAGAGGATGAGATGGTTGGATGGCATCACCGTCTTGATGGACATGAGTTTGAGCAACTCCGGAAGTTGGTGATTGACAAGGAAGCCTGGTGTGCTACAGTCCATGGGGTCACAAAGAGTTGGACACGACTGAGCGACTGAACTGACTGAACTGGGGCAGGGTCCTGGTCCCCCTCAAGGGATCACACAATAATATCTCTGAGCTGTTTTGCAGATACTGAAACCCCCACCAGGTGGAAGAAATTCACTGAATGTTGCCCTCAAGCACAAAGACCCCAAGCTGGTAAGCATCAGAAGGTTGATGATGCTGACTCCCAATTACCTCACCACCAACCAATCAGAAGAATGTCTATGAGCTGATCACATCCTCCTCTTTAAACCATTACTATAAATCTCCTCACTAACCCCTCCAGGTCAGGACATATAGTTTTGAGTGCACCTAGCCTTGTGGTTCCTGGCAAAGCAATAAAGCTATTCTTTTCTACTTCACCCAAAACTCTGTCTCCGAGATTCAATTCAGTACCAGGGTACAGAGGCTGGATTTCAGTTACAGTCATATCTTTCAAGGGGTGGTTCCCTCCTCACGTTCAATAGGCAGGTCTTGACCAGGACCAGCTACAGAATTTACAAGAGTCCAACGCAAAATAAAAATGGGATCTTGTTATTCAAAAGTTAAGAAAGATTTCAAAATGGTGATAGCACCACATTAAATCAAGTGCAACACCCTTGTGAACACAGGCTCCTGTATGACTGCACAGGTCACTGGAAGTAATCTCTGGTCCTGATCAAACTACAATCAGGGATGCCATTCAATCCCAAGACATGAGGAGACATCTTCCAGGAAGCATCTAGGAAGCTTTTTTCTCACTACCAAGAGCTATACACGAGGGCAGAGTCCTGCTCTCTTCCCTGTGATCTCTGGGCTGCCTGGAGTAGGTGCTTAGACCTCTTCCAGTAGCCTGAGGATGACACTGCCACGCCAAAGATGGCAGCAAGTAGAGACGGGCAGAACCATGCCCTTCGGTTCAGTCACTCAGGCGTGTCCGACTCTGCGACCCCATGGACTGCACCACGCCAGGCTTCCCTGTCCATCACCAACTCCCGGACCTTGCTCAAATTCATGTCCATCTAGACGGTGATGCCATCCAACCATCTCATCCTCTGTCATCCCCTTCTCCTCCTGCTTCAATCTTTCCCAGCATCAGGGTCTTTTCAAATGAGTCAGTTCTTCGTATCAGGTTACCCAAAGTATTGGAGCTTCATGAAGCTTCAGCATCAGTCCTTTCAATGAATGTTCAGGACTGATTCCCTTTAGACTGACTAGTTGGATCTCCTTGAAGTCCAAGGGACTCTCAAGAGTCTTCTCCAACACCACAGTTCAAAAGCATCAATTCTTTGGCGCTCAACTTTCTTTATGGTCCAACTGTCACACCCATACATGACACCTGGAAAGACCATAGCTTTGCCTATAGGGACCTTTGTCAGTAAAGTGATGTCTCTGCTTTTTTAACATGCTATCTAGGTTGGTCATAGCTTTTCTTCCAAGGACCAAGAGTCTTTTAATTTCATGGCTGCAGTCACCATCTGCAGTGATTTTGGAGCCGAAGAAAATAAAATCTGCCACTGTTTCCATTTTCCCCCCTCTATTTGCCATGAAGCAATGCAACCAGATGCCATAATCTTCGTTTTTTGAATGTTGAGCTTTAAGCCAATTTTTTCACTCTCCTCTTTCCCTTTCATCCAGAGGCTTTTTAGTTCCTCTTCACTTTCTGCGATAAGGGTGGAGTCATCTACATATCTGAGATTACTGATATTTCTCCTGTCAATCTTGACTCCATACTGTGCTTTACCCAGCCCGGCATTTTGCATGATGTACTCTGCATAGAAGTTAACGAAGTAGGGTGACAATATACAGCTTCGATGTACTCCTTTCCCAATTTTGAACCAGTTCTGTTGCTTAAAGTCCAGTTCTAACAGTTGCTTCTTGACTTGCATACAGGTTTCTCAAGAGGCAGGTAAGGTGTTATGGTATTCCCATCTGTTGAAGAATTTCCCACAGTTTGTTGTGATCCACATAGTCAAAGGCTTTAGTGTAGTCAATGAAGCAGAAGTAGATGTTTTTCTTTCCTAAAGCTTTTCCTAGAGTCAGTCTTAAAGCCTGTGACCATCCAACTCCTAGGAATTGATTACAGGGCACAATGCACCTTAGGGTGAATTCTCCAGTCTTCACCCTTTCTCACTTCTCTGATCTTTTCTCTCAAGTCTCCAGAACCTTGAATTCCTAGGAGGAACATCATTGTGCAGAAGAAATCAACTCTCAGCTTTTATGTAAGGAAAGTGAGGTCCCAAAGTCAAGGTTTGGAATTTTATTTTCCCTAACAAAGACAGTTTTTTCCCAAGAGGATTTCTAGTTCCAGTCATTGCAGGAATGTTTCCAGCGTTAACTTATTTGCTAAATAGATAAATGGTCCAAATTTTTCTCTATGAGGTTCCTGAACAAAGTGGAAAGATAAAATCTGGCGGCTATAATCCCCATACTTGTATTCTCAGCACACAAAAGTGGGCAAAATAAAAATGATGCTTGTTCTCTCTCTCCTGCCTTGACAATTGACAGCACATCAGCTGAAGGCTGCTTTGTCATCTTGGTTTCCAGACTAAATACGTCAAAGAGCCCAGTCCTTGGCTAATTGAAGTCTGGTGGCTCAGTGGTAAAGAATCCGCCTGCCAATGCAGGAGACATGGGTTCCATTCCTGACCTGGGAAGATCCCCTGAAGAAGGAAATAGCAACCCACTCCAGTATTCTTGCCTGGGAAATCCTATAGATAGAGGAGCCTGGCGGGCTACAGTCCATGGGGTCACGAAGAGTCAGACACAACTGAGAGACAGAACAACACGTAAGTGAAAAGTAAACTTCTGTCTTTATTAAGCCACTGAGATTTGGGAGTTGTTACCAGAGTGTAAACTAGCTTATTCTAATTGATGCAATAGTCAAATCATCTATGCTTCTCAATATGAGCATCACTTTAAGTCTTTTACAAAAGTTAACTAACTCATCTCATTCTCCTATGAAGCGGACACTATTATTAATCCTGTAATTTTCCCAGATGAGAAAATCCAGAAATAAGACTGGATCAGGAGGTAAATGTCAATACTCGGATTTGGGGAATTCCACCCCTGCTTCTGCTCTGGTCACCCGGACCACAGTTTTTTTACTCTGGAATTAATAAATAACAACTCAACTATTATGGGTGCCTGTTAAGTGCCAGGCTCTCTGCCTTGGGCACTGGGACGACGAGGGTGAATGAAACAACTTATTTTGTAGTGTAGTAGAATGAAAAGGACTCAAGTCAAAGAATAAAAAACTAATTCAGTTCATCTGTGAAGAAGGTAAAACACAGAACGATAGAGGGAAGGTGACAGTCTTGTGTGATGAAATGGTAAGAAACAAGGTTGTTTCTGAGTTGATATCAGAGAGATGAGAGATGTCCCGGGCAGGGCGAAAAGGCCAGGGTCTTGGGAAAGAAGCTGACGCGTAGGCAATGCAGAGGGAGGAAATCTGGTCAGAGACGCTGTTGGGAGCCTGTATAGAACTTGGAGGCTCCTGCGAGGACTCTGCAGCTGGGGAGTGACTCAACTCCATCTGCTTTGTTCCAGCACCACTCTGACACTGCAGATGGTGAATGCATGCTGGAGCGGAGACAAGAGGCGCCCGCAGACTAGGGCTGTCCGCGGGGAAGGACCGGCTCATCCTTCACCCCCGTGCTATTATCCGTTTTGAAACTCCAAGCGTCTACTGCGCGTGGCTAGAACGTAGCCCGAGCCACGAGCGACCGTCCACTAAAACTCCTTTATCCCGTTCTGCGGATCACGCACTCGGTCGCTGCAGCCCTGCCCGAGGGCTCTAAAAGTTTCAAATGCTCCTCTCGCTTTCGGGACCCACCCCCTCCCTTCTTGGGGACCCGCCCGCCTCTGCGCCTTGCTTTGCCTAAGGCTGATCTAGGCCGAGGGCGCTGGCGACTCTGCCCGGCTCGGTCTTGGAAGCCGGGCCTGTTTTGTGCTTTATGCCAACTGTGCTTTATGCCAACGACCAGCAAAACACCTGGGACGCGTGTCCTGGTGGAACTTACAGTACAGAAGTGGCCACGCACACTTACTTGTGTCACAAAATGGAGGGTATTGGGGGAGTGGAGGGCTCATCCGGAATCCCTTTAATCTCAAGCCTTCTGGATCTTGCAGGGCGACATCTGCATTTGTTCAAATGCAAAAGTTGCAAATGTGCCCAACAGAGGAGCGCAACGAAGGCCTCGCTAAGGCCCGGCGGCGCCTAGCGTTACTCCGCGTCCTCGGTGATCTGGCCAGCACCGCGACTCCACCAACGCCCGACCCTCCTGTTCCCGTCATACGAGAGAAACAAAGCAAAGCAGCACAGAAAGATTTCTCTCGGGAGCGCGTCAGAAGGAGGGTCCGGGCGCGGGCTGGGGCCTGCCGCGGGCTTGCAGCCCCGACGGCCCGGGGAGCGCGGTCCCGCGGGTGCGCGGGCGCGGGGTAGAGCTCTACAGGCGCCCAGCCGCCCAGACCGCCGCGCAGCGACGCCACAGGCCGCGGGCGGAACTGCAGCGCGCGGCGCTCGCGGGCGGGGTGGGGCGGGGCGGGGCAGGGCGACGTCCCGGCGGCCTCCTGTGGCTCTACGGGCCGCGCATGCCCGGTGCGCTGCTCGCGGCTCGCGGCCGGGACCCACCGCGCTGTCCGGCGGCTCCGTGGGGGCCGCATAGCCGCGCGGGGGAGGCACCGGCCCCGCTAGGCGCATCCGATGGCTGGAACCGGAGCGTGATCCCTGGTGCCCACCTCCGTCCCTCAACCTCCACCAAAGATTGCCCAAGTTACTGCCTTGTTAAGTTGAGAAAAGCCTCAGAGACCGGCAGTAACTTGCCCAAGGCCACACAGCCGGGGCACAAGCGAGTAATGGGGGTCCAGGATTCCACCCTGCACCTTCCACTCCCTGCGCCCCGGGACTGGGAGGATAAAGTGGATCTCCACGTGCGTGCCGTGGTGTCGCAAAGATTCAGATTCGACTTAGTGACTGCGCGCGCACGCTTGGGCAGCTTGGGCGAGGAGGCCTTTGTCCCACTTCACAGAGGAGCAAACCCAAACTACGGCTCCAAGTTACTAGACATTTTTGAAATATTTCAAAATATTCAAAAACAAGCCGCTCCCCGGGGTGCGGGTGGGGGGCGGTTCTCCCGTTTATGCACGGGCTTTTAAGTGCCTGGGATTTACGAGTCTTTGTCCTCACCCCTCCTCCCCAAACACTCGCAGGAAGTTCCTGACCTGGCTGTTAGAGACCTGGCCCTTTTCCAAGGCACAGCGGTGTCAGTACTTTCCTCTGAGACCCAGGATCCTCACTGGCAGAATCTCTTAGGGAGTCAACGGCTCCCTAAGAGAACACGATTTGTAAGCGCCTAGGATGACCTACGTCTACACTGCGCTTCGTTCTTCCTCTAACACGTCTGTGCCCATCTCAGGATCTCTACCCACGCCTTTTCTCTATGAATAAAGCAAGCTCCTTTTTCTTTTCCTCTGCTGGATCCTACTCAGGACTGAGAGCTCAGCTTCGGAGTCCCCTTCCGTGAGCCTTTCAGATCATTCTTTCTCTCGCTTTGCACTCCATTCCACATTACCCTACCCAGTTTTATCTTCCCCCAGCTTCTGCGTGGGTGCTCAACCTCTTCAGTCCTGACTCTTTGCGATCTTATGGACTGTGTAGCCTGCCAGGCTCCTCTGTCCATGAGATTGTCCAAGAAAGAATACTGGAGTGGGTTGCCATGCCCTCCTTCAGGGGATCTTCCCCACCCTGGGATTGAACCGGAGTCTCTTATGTCTCCTGCATTGGCAGGCATGTTCTTTACCACTAGCACCACCTGGGATGCCCCCCACCCACCCCACTTCTAGCATTGCCTAATATTAATCATATATTCCATTAACTGTTTAAGATCTACAACTCCCAACAAAATGAATGCTCCCTGAAAGTAGAGCCTTATCTTGTTCCTCTGACTTTAGACCTAGCCTGCACCTGCACTAAACAGGCACTCAAGGAATGCTTGTTGAATAGATATATATAAGCTCGCAGCCCTTACACTCAATGTCTTATCTTGTTCACATGTCTTCCCTCCTCTCTCTCATATGTTAGGCAACCATATATGGGAGCTTGTATTAACTGTAACAAATAGAAATTTCTATCAGGGTTCTGGAGGTGAGCAGTCAGCAGAGCCTCCATCCCTCTGAAATCTCTAGGAGAGGACCCCCCCCCTTTTTTTTTTTCCTTTTCAGCTTCTGATAGCCCTAGGCATTCCTTGGCTTCTGGCAGCATAACCCCAATCCTGGCTTGTCTTCACCTGGCCCTTTGCTCCCTAGATATCTGTGTCTTCACATGATCTTCTCTGAATCTCTTCTCCTCTTCTTTTAAAGACACCAGTCATATTGGACTGCAGCCCTGCGAATGAAGGATCTCACCTTAGCTACCTCTGTAAAGACCCTATTTCCAAAGAAGTTCGCATTCACAGGAGTGAATTCCCATTCTCATTTACTGGGCTTTAATATCTTTTGAGGGGGCATAACTCAACCTATAACAGAGGTGATCCATGGAACACTGAAAAGAAACCACTCAACTAAGCTGAAGGGCGGGGACGAAGACAGGAAGGGCAGCCGGTAAGTATAGGACATGTGCACCGGCTGACCAGCCAGCATTTCTGGGTGAACTCTCCTCCATCAGAAGACCTCTAGGGGACAACACTTCAACTTTAAGGGTTTCCACAAGAGTGGTTTCTACCCCAGCTTGACCCCTTTCTAGGTGATAAATACCCAATTTCCAGACCCTCCACAAAGCATTTTATCTTCCTGCATAATAATTGGGCTCCTGAGAAATAGAAACCTATCAGGGACTATGCTAAGCCTCGACCTGCCTTCTCTTTTTTAAAGTTGACAATTGCTTGTGACTAGGACCTCTTCTTCACTGAATTTTACAGGAGAAACTGAGGTTCAGCCAGGTTAGGGAGCAGGCTCAAGGCCCTGTGTATAACCAGTTCTAACTCCAGAGAAAGCTCCAGGAAACCCAGAGGTACTGTTTGTCAGTTCCATGTGACTCAAGGGGGCCGAACTGTAATGCACGTGTGTGTGTTACACAGACATCAACAATGATTTGGGCTAAATTACAGGAAAAAATTCTCTAACACTTATAATTAACAGTTTTTCCTGATTTGGCTCCTTCTGCCATCAGAGATTTCCGGGTTATTGCCAGTTTGGATTCTTCAATGCTCTTCTGAAACCCAGCCCACTCTTCAGGGTGACTTCGAGCTATCTACTTCATTCTCTCTGATACGAACTGGCCATAAATGTGTTTTTCCGAGAAGAGGTTCACTAGCTTCTCAGCCCTAAGAGATAGAGGACTGGGAAGCACCCTTATCAGCAATGACTCTGGCAGCACAGAACAGGGGTTACTGTTGGTGATCCACCTCTGGTTTGCCATTCTCTCTACCAACTCTCGCTATCTCAGTGGTGGGCATTTTTGCCCGCTACTGGTCCTGTCATCCTGAACGCCACTCCTCCGTGTAGAAGAACCATCCCAGCCCTGCCGGCCGATGTCTATGCACCTGGCCTTTGACAGGAAGGTGCTGGAAACCAATCTTGCTCCATCCGGAGACTTGAAATAAACTTTTGGCTGTTTTTCCTGAAGAAACTTCGCTTCCGGGTGACGCTACTCCCCCTTCCCAATCTGTTCCTAATTAGGAGAAACTGTCTTTTGTAGAGAGCAGCATCAGAGTCAGTGATCACTAGCAAAACAGCCCCTCTTCTTTCTTTGGGGAGGTGTGGTTCCATTCGCAGTATAGCTTCCTTCTGGAAGGTCGGAAGTGCTGAGGGAGTAGCTCTTCCCCCCACACCCAAACAGTCCTGGAGTTCAAAGCAACAGGAGAAAACGCCGGCATGGCAAACTCCATCTCCAGGTCCTCCCACAATCACCGTCCCGTCTGACTCCCGAAACAACCTACATAATAAAAATGAGGCTCTGGGCTTCAGACCTTAGGAAGCATTACTACAAACAAAGCTAGTGGAGGTGATTGAATTTCAGTTGAGCTATTTCAAATCCTAAAAGATGATGCTGTGAAAGTGCTGCACTCAATATGCCAGCATATTTGGAAAATTCAGCAGTGGCCACAGGACTGGAAAACGTCAGTTTTCATTCCAATCCCAAAGAAAGGCAATACCAAAGAATGCTCAAACTACCACACAATTGCACTCATCTCACATGCTAGCAAAGTAATGCTCAAAATTCTCCAAGCCAGGCTTCAGCAATATGTGAACTGTGAACTTCCAGATGTTAAAGCTGGTTTTAGAAAAGGCAAAGGAACCAGAGATCAAATTGCCAACATCCACTGGGTCACAGAAAAAGCAAGAGAGTTCCAGAAAAATATCTACTTCAGCTTTATTGACTATGCCAAAGCCTTTGACCCTGTGGATCACAATAAACTGTGGAAAATTCTGAAAGAGATGGGAATAACAGGCCACCTGACCTGCCTCTTGAGAAATCTGTATGCAGGTCAGGATGCAACAGTTAGAACTGGACATGGAACAACACTGGTTCCAAATAGGAAAAGGAGTATTTCAAGGCTGTATATTGTCAACCTGCTTATTTAACTTATATGCAGAGTACATCATGAGAAACTCTGGGCTGGATGAAGCACAAGCTGGAATCAAGACTGCCGGGAGAAATATCAATAACCTCAGATATGCAGATGACACCACCCTTATGGCAGAAAGTGAAGAACTAAAAACCCTTGATGAAAGTGAAAGAGGAGAGTGAAAAAGTTGGCTTAAAGCTTAACATTCAGAAAACTAAGATGATGGCATCTGGTCCCATCACTTCATGGCAAATAGATGGGGAAACATTGGAAACAGTGACTGACTTAATTTGGGGGGGGGGGGCCTCTAAAATTACTGCAGATGGTGACTGCAGCCATGAAATTACAAGACACTTACTCCTTGGAAGGAAGGTTGTGACCAACCTAGACAGCATATTAAAAAGCAGACACATTACTTTGCAAACAAAGGCCCCGCTCAGCAAGGCTATGGTTTTTCCAGTAGTCATGTATGAATGTGAGAATTGGACTATAAAGAAAGCTGAGTGCCCAAGAATTGATGCTTTTGAACTGTGGTGTTGGAAAAGACTCTTAAGAGTCCCTTGGACTGCAAGGAGATCCAACCAGTCCATCCTAAAGGAGATCAGTCCTGGGTGTTCATTGGAAGGACTGATGCCGAAGCTGAAACTCCAATACTTTGGCCACCTGATGCGAAGAGCTGACTCATTTGAAAAGACTCTGATGCTCGGAAAGATTGAAGGCAGGAGGAGAAGGGGATGACAGAGGACGAGATGGTTGGATGGCATCACCGACTTGATGGACATGAGTTTGGGTAGACTCCAGGAGTTGGTGATGGACAGGGAGGCCTGGCGTGCTGCAGTCCATGGGGTCGCAAAGAGTTGGACACGACAGAGCGACTGAGCTGAAACTGAAACTGGGCTTCAGGTCTGACGTTCCCCATCTTTGGAAAAGAAAATATTGAGACTCCGAGAGGTCCAGGGACTTCTTCGCCCAAGGTCCCACGGCGAGGATGCAAAGAAGTTTCAAGAATCGGGATTCGAACCTGGGTCTTTTAAGCCCAGTTCCTTCACGGCGGCTTTCAATAGAGAGAGACACAGAGAGAATTTGGAAGGCTGAAGACCGGAGCTCCTTTGCTGCTCCTGGACTTGAAGCTCCACGAGGGCAGGGAGCAAAGGCCTTCTTTCTCTGGGCCCACGATCGCTCGGCTTGGGTCAACGATATAGAAGCACGACCGGTTCTCCTTTGGCGGGGGCGAGCGGCTCTCGGGGCCAGCGTGATATCGCACCGCAGCTGATGTAAAGGCTCCGCATGCGAGCGCTGAGCTCAGGAGCCCCGGGGGTGCTCCGCAAGGATCTGACAGCCGGCGGGGGAGGGCGCAGCCTTAGGGACCTCGGGCGCCGGGCGCGCTCCGGACGGGCCTCCAGCCGCACTGCGCACGCGCGGCGTCGCCGGGCTCCGCCCCCCGAGTAGGGACCTACAGCGGGCGCGGCGGCGGCGGCCTGGCGCTGGCGGTGTAGACAACCCCCCTTCTCCGCGGGACCCAGACCAGCCGGCCCGGTGAGTGACTGAGCCGGTGGAGGGGCGAGGGTGCCGGGTCCCGCGTGTGCGGGGCAGGCGGGCGGGTCCACGGGTGCGGTGAGGGGCCGCGCGGGGTGCAGAGGCCGGACGAGGCCGTGCCGGGCGCGGGCTGCCGGGGCCGTGAGGTGCGGGGGCTTGGCCTCCGCGTGCCCGGGGCTGCCCGGCCGGGCGTCTGTGGCCGGAGGCCCCGGGGCAGACGCGAGGCGGCCGCGGGCTCGGACTGGACGCGGAGGAGGAGGAGGGGGCGGCGGCCTGGACGGGAAAGGGGGGTCTCCCGCCGGGCTGGACCGGGTGTGGGAGGAGGGGCGCGGGGCTGGGATTGGGGGGAAGGGGACGCGGAGCCAGGGATCGCGGACCCCCGGGGGTGGCGATGGATCTGCGCGCCCGACGCCCCCGCGCTAGTCAGCCTTTGTGCCGTTGCGATCCCGCACGCTCGCCCCCGAGAGCGCCGGGTCGCGACCCTCGACTGCGGCGGCGGCGGCGGCTGCGGCTGCCGCGTCCCCGCTTGCGGGGCGCCGGGCCCGGCCTTCTCCGCCCGCCCCCAAGCGTTTTAAATGATGCATTTCTCCTGGGAGAGCTCCTACCGGTCGGCTCCGAGCAGGAAGTGTCGTCAGGAGGGCCATTTTTAAAGCCTCCTGCGAGCCTCGGAGGTCCGCGTTGACGTGGTCCGGTCTCCGTGGCCAGAAGGACGCCCCCCCCACCCGCGCGCCGCTCCCCCCTGCTGGAAGGGGGCGCGGTGTTACCCGTCTGCGCCCCCAGCGCCTGCCGTTCCCCGCAGCCGCGCCGCGCGACGTGGACTCGCCCTGGATAACGCGAACCGTCGGTGTGCGCGTGCCAACAATAAACTGGAAAACCCGACTTGGCATTGTCTTTCCTTGGGAGTTTGGGGGCACGTGCCCAGGGTCGGGCTTGTCCATGGAGGGCCTCTGTGCTGGAAAGGGGCGTAAGGGGACGGTAGATGACGGTTGGTCTCCTTCTATAAATGCTGACGTCACTCTTTGGGGGACCTTACCCCAGTCCCAGATGCTTTTGTATCTTATTGCCTTGGGGACGGTCTTTGGGTAGTTTAAAGCCAAAGAGACCATGTAGGGTGCAAAAGAACGAAAATGCCCGAATCGGAAAGGGAAAGAAGCCAAAGGAGAGAATGAAGAAAACACTTAAGTTCCTCTGTGTACGTTGGTTATTCAGTGTATCCCGTGAAAATACCCATGATTTTTAAAAACTGGGATAGTGAACAGCTTATTAACCTAAGGTAGGAAAATGAAAAGTGAACTAAGTACTGAGCACTGTGTTCTGATTAAAAACAAACGTCTACACGCCTAAACTGTGGTGTTAGATCCCTGAAACATTACCCCCTTAAGCTTAGAATTGAAGCCACAAGAGTGAGACAAAAAACCTTGGTCTCCAGGAGCAGGCAGCCCTTTCCTATGGAAGAGCAGAGAGGATAGGAATGTGTTCCTTTATCTCTGAGTCAGGTATGCAAAGTTCATTCCAATCCCTGACTGGTTCCCAGCTGGAGATACTGGCCCAGCAAATGGTAGTTTAAAAAACCAGTATCCCAATATAGTCTGTTTAGGTAGAATACAAATGTTTGACTTTTAAAATTGTATCAATGTTATCCTTAACCTAGGATGCGTTTTCAAAAGCTTATTTTTTAATCTTGGATCTAATATAGCCTTGAAAAATAATACTTTTGTGCATATTTAGTTTTGTTAGGCTGCTAAACATTTATTGCAAGGTGCTTCTTGGAAACAGACAAAGGAGGTCATTATTTATTGGGCCTCCTCCTTCGTGAGTTATGCCAAACTAATGTAGATTTTTACAAGTCTAGTAATAGCGATTTAAAAATACACATAGGTCTACTGATCTATTCACTTGAAAGTGAGGAGATCTGGGCCAGTTTATGAGGAGAAAGAAGAACAAAGAACATTGTTACTGTCGCCAGGAAGGCTGACATTTTTTTCATTCATCGACTCCTCCATTCAGCCAATACACATTTGAGTGCCTTGTGTGACCAAGCCTGTGGTAAACAGGGTCCCCACCAGTGAAGCTTTCTCGGTCTCGATTGTTCTCAAGCAGCCTGGCACAGATGGCATTTTCTTTGTTCACGTATTCAGACTCAGCCAACTGCAGTCCCCAGAATGCATCCTGGGGATGAAAGTGGCTGGAGACCATCGGATCCAGACATTCTTATCCTAGGGTGGGGAGTGGGGAGGCATCAGAATGACCTGGGAAGAATGTGAGCCTTGTGCCCAGAGAAGCGCAGTCTGAGTCATTCTTCCACCTGAGTCCTGGGAAGCCTTTTCCCCTTTTAAGCTCCCTTGCTGGAGAAGCGCTTTGGGGGCTCAGTCCCCTTTTTCTCTACAAGCAAGGAGGACATGGAGAAACCAAGGCTACACAGACCCAGGACTTAAACCCCAGTGTCTGGCTTCTGTTGCAGGGCCTTTGTACGGTGCCTCACTGCCTCCCAGGGTTCTGAGCATAGAGGCCTGTGTCAGAGCCTGAGGTTGAGACCAGATGGGACTCAGTGCCTGGGAAGAGCCCATGGGACTCGGCATGCTTTTGACTCACTCAGCCGCTCGATGGCTCCAGGCAGGAAGTAAGAATGGTGCCCAACTGTGACTGCTGTTCTCAGCCTCCCTGAGCAGGGTAGCAGAAGGAATTTAGGTTAGACGCCAGCTGACTGACTCCATGACCTGGGAAAAGCCAGTTTCTCCGGAACTTACAAGAAGCAGGTAATTGGAGGGGGCACTTTGAGGAGTACTGGAGGTAATGCATGAATCTGCCTCCATACCCCACCCTCCGCTTCCACCTGACTTGGGCCGCAGTGCCCAGCATTGGTAACACAGCCAGCCACGGAGAGCTTCGGCATCAGATCACTAGTGTGACATTTACCACCTCCCTGAAACACCTGTTTACTTTGCTGCATCCTCCGTCCACAGTTTCTTAAAGACAGCAGGCTGGGCAGGGGTCCAGTAAATAGTCCTGACTCATGCCCATTGTGCTCATGACGTGCCAGGCACGTTTCAGTTTCCAAGAGTCTGCAGACGGGTTACTGTCATTACACACTCCACAGGGCATCTGTGATGATGTTTCCAAAGTCAAAAGTCTAATAAGCAAGGGTCTATCAGAGTCTGCCTTCCGGTGTCATTACAGTTAAGGCAGCGGCCTTGCCTCACCTCCAGGCGCCCAGGGATGAATTGGTCTGTGAAAGGTCGCACAGGAGCGTTGAGATAGGACACTTGCTCCGCTGCAGCTGTAATGTCCGGTGAGGGTTCTCAACCTTGACTGCACGTTAGAACCACCTGGCAGGCTTTTAAAACACCCTGAGCCTTCCCCCGCCCCACACAGGGGGGCCCAGGCATCATTGTTTTTAAAGCTCCCCAGGTAAATTTGCTATGTAGGAGAGTGACTACACATCACAGAGACCTCGTTAAAGAAGTTTAGCATCCCAGACATTCTGACAGGTTGACTACCCTGATGCAGCCAAGGTTAAGAATCAGTGGGAGGTAATTTTTGTTTGTTTAATTATACTTTTTTATTTAACTCTTACTCCATTTCTTCTACAAAACTTTGACTTTGAGGCAAAAAAATGGAGGGAAGTACAAAGATGTATTTGTCCTTCATTTTTATCACCTTTAGAGACCTGAAGTCACTAGGAATGTTTAATAAGTAGTACTACCTTGTGTTTGAAAGTGAAAGTAGCTCAATCATGTCCAACTCTTTGTGACACCATGGACAACACAGTCCATGGAATTCCCCGGGCCAGAATACTGGAGTGGGTAGCCTTTCTCTTCTCCAGGGGATCTTCCCAACCCAGGGATCGAACTCAGGTCTCCTGCATTGCAGGCAGATTCTTTATACCAGCTGAGCCTCAAGGGAAGCTACCTTTCTTAAAATGCTAGCAAGAGCATAGTTGCCTCTTAAGTTTTTTTTTTTTTACATGTATAGAACCCTAAGTTTTGATACTAGTCATATTCTTTGTTTAGAAATGTTATCTCTTAAATTGTTCAAAAAGAATAACTTCTTTTGTTCTCTGATGCTGTCTCAGTTCACATACTCTGCAGTGTCAAGTCTTCCTCTAAGGAACTCTTTTGTGGACTGGAGAGTGGGGGAGAAGAGCCTTGCCTCCAGCCAGAAACCTTTTATCTCGTTAGGCTTATTTGTTAAACTACGAATCTGCTCCTCTGTGATGGCTGGAATCTTCTACACTTGAAAGAATCTTTCTTAACCAGAAATATGTTGGCTTATTTCTTGACAAAACCTGTAGTTTGCCAAACATAAGGCTACCTGCTCACTGCATACACCATTTCCTCAGGTCAGTCATGTCAATTAGGGTATAACTCCCATTTTACAAGTGAGGAAACTCAGGCCAAGAGAGGTTAATGAGTCCAGAATGACACAGCTCCAAGTCAAAACCTAGGTTTTAAACCTTGCTCCTGGTAACCCATGAAGATTGCTCTTCCAACTCTCGTGCACTTTCTTTTCACCTGGAAAGCTGAGGAATTGGAACACAGGCTCTCTTGCCCAACCTTCTTGCCTCATTCTGTGTGCCCCAAGTGATACACTTGGATTCAGAAGGAAGTCTAAGATCCCAGAGGTGTACATTTGTCAGCAACATTTAGAAGTCTTTCTTGCCATCAAGGTGGCCATCAGTTCTGTCATTTCAAGTGAAAGTAGATGAGCACAAAAAAAATACTTCATTGATGTTTTCCATTGTGTAGATCTATTTACCATTCAGTTCAATTCTGATTCTTTGTCTGAAAAACTTCTTGCTGAGTGAGAACATTGTTTCTCCTTGAATACTGACTTACTGGGGAGGTGTTGGCAGTTTACACACCTAATGTTGGACTGTTACCCTTATCAGGTATCATTCATTTACATACTAATGATCACTTAGGGGTAGAATGTTTTAAATTTTTGATTATTGAAAAAATAAATAAATTTTTGGTTATTGAGACACGTTACTTAGACTAGCCTATGCTCTCTATGGCTTAATAGACAAAATGAAAGGATTCCTGTCTTCGAAAAGCTTTCTCATTTGCTTCTCTGTCCAAGAAAGGATGCAGTCAGCCAGCTAAAATTGACTGTTTGGTGGGCATCTCATGAACACAAGATGTATGTGATAATCTGTGTAGCATATGTATGATTTAATTGCCTAGCAACTGTTTTTTTTTTTTTTAATTTTGCTCATTAACATCTAGTGTGGGAACACATTCATTTGCTACAGGGATAATGCACAATTTAGCTGAACTTGGAAAGGAAAAAGTCAGTCAGTACACTGGATTATATGTCAACCTAAGTTGTAGTGAGCACTCTTGTAGATAAAGCATCTTTTCCTTGGCAACTATAAGCACCTGTTGGCCTGTTTGCCACCAAGTCAAGGCGGATGGCTTGACCCCAGAGGTGAATTCCCTTTTAGACAGTACAACCTAGCAACTGTAATTAAAATTATAAAATGAGATTCACTGTGTACTCCAGAAAATGCCAGGTAACAAAGAAGTATGTGTTTTAGCTCCTTGGACTACTTATGTGATAGGCACCATTTCTTCTTCTGTTTTCTTCATAAAATAAGGGAAAATAATATTTTTAGCAGTTGTGTGTGAGTGACTTAGAACCTGAGTGCTTATAGTCACACTGCCCCATTCAGTCCTCATGACAGCCCTGAGATACAGTAGTAATTGTTCCGCCGCTCAGTCACGCCCAGCTCTTTGTGGCCCCATGGACTGTGGGGCACGGCAGGCTTCCCTGTCCTTCACCATCTCCCAGAGCTTGCTCAAACTCCTGTCCATCGAGTCGGTGATGCCATCCAGCCATCTCACCCTCTGTCATCCCCTTCTCCTCCCGCCTTCAGTCTTTTCCAGCATCAGGGCCTTTTCTGAGTCAGCTCTTGACATCAGGTGGCCAAAGTATTGGAGTTTCAGCTTCAGCATCAGACCTTCCAATGAATATTTCAGTAGGTACTGCTACTGTCTGTTTTATAGTTGGACAGTTTGCTTCAGGTCAGGCCTGGAAAGCAATGGGATAGGCTTGGAAACCCTATGATCTGATTCCAGAATCTGCTGCCTTAAACATTGTTATCCTGCTTTCTGTTCTTCTATTGACACTTGACATGTCCAGTATTTAGAAATCAGATGCTTCCTTTTTAATAAAAACTTAGACGCCCTTCATAAGTTTTATAGCCCTCAATGTCACTGGACTGGTTTCTAACAAACTCAACGTTTTTCTCCATCTGTCCCTCCAAATGTTTAAGTCACCAGGTCAAGTGAGCTCAAAGTCAGAATGAAAACCTGGCAGTGGTGGATGCTGCTAGGCTTTTTCCCGGGAAAAGGCAAGACTCAGTCTACTGGAAGCATGTTTGTCACACATTGTGTGCCTCCTCTTTGTCCATGGAAGTCATCTTTCTCTGATGCTGGAGGTAATCGTGCATTATAAAGCACACTTTTCGCCATTTAAAAACGGGCAGCTTAACATTAACTTTTATTTACCATGTCCGAAGTTAATAATATTAAGTATCTTCTGTGTTTTTGAGAGCCTTTCTAAATGAACTTTAAAAAAGTATGTCTCTAGTCCTAGGAGATCCAAGGCAGAGATGTTGTAAAGGGTACTGTGAGTTTGGAAGGTAGGTGATCCCTGAGACTGATGTTACTCATAATTGGTTAGTGGCCTCTCAGCATCTGGCCCACACATGGCTCTGACACCGACAGTTGTTTTGTGTAATTCTTGGTCATCAGTTCACTGGGGAGTAATCTGCCAGAGGGCCCAGGTTCACAGGTGGCTGTACCTGAGTGTGAACAAGGTAGAAAAAGGGGCGTGGAGGGAGCAAGGTCCCGGGGACCCATTTCAGGTGTGCTTGGCACAGCATCAGTGTCCAAGTGTAAATGCCAACATCAGAGCCATCTCCTTCTTCCACTGTGTCCATTTACCTCTGTCTTGGATGCTACGTCTGAGATCTTTTTTCACCCATGACTAGCTGCACGTTATGATGGCCAAAGAGAACTTTGTTTTGAAGAAGCTAGACATCTTTGTCACCTGGACGGAGGGAAGTACCAAGGTAGAAACTGTATAGTTTTGAGACTGGCTTAGAGGCCAAGAAGGTACTTTGCAGCAGGTGACATCATTGGGTCATGCATGGCCTAGCACCTTGACTCCCCCATTAAACTCTATTTTCTAATCACAGCTCATGCTTCGAATTGGCACTTGCTTCTGTGGATTCCTTATTCAAAATAGCTGCTGGCATGGCCTTGCAGAAGCACCTCCAGGAGGCGCCTGCGCTGCAGAGGCACTGAGCAGGCGTGGTTGGTTCTCCAGTGGGATGTTCTCCACTTTTCGCTAAGGTCTTTATCACCCAGTCCAAGTCTCCAGTCCGGGGGGAATGACACCTCCACCTTTCAAAAGGATTTGGAAAGGAAATGGCAAAACTGCCTATTTTGTTTGTTCTTTAAAGAGTTGGTAAGCAGGTTATACCAGGCAAGCAAGTTACTTTGTCCCACGTCCCCTCCTTTCCCTCCCTCCCTCCCTCTCTTTCTTATCTCTCCTATTCCTTTCCCTGCTCTCCTTCCTCTCTCTGTTTCTTGCTCACTCAAGATTATGAGGCTGGTATGCACATCTTGTAAACAGAATTGAGACAGGACGAGAGAGGGAAGGGGCAGATAAATGACTGGTCTATCAGGGATTCGGTGGTTTGTAGCTCCAAGGTCAGGATCTAAGAAAGTTACAGGGATGCTGGTTTCAGTTTTATTGAAGGGTAAATTCTGGACAGTGAAACTGCCCAAAGAGGGAAGGAGTTTGGTGTCTGGCAGTTACTAGAGCTTCAACTGCATGACCAGCTGGCAAAGATGGTTTAAAAGATTGAATTGTTGCTGGAAGTCTCAGCCATTGATTTCTGATAGTGCCTTTTCGTCAGAATTACATGAGTGACCACGGGCACCTCTTCCCCATCTCTCTCCCACTGAAGTTTAGATTGGTGAGCTTTGGGGTGAAGCCGAGTATCTCTCTTTGCTATGATTCTGTGGCTCCTCCAGCTTCAGGAACCACTGGATCAGATCCCCTTTTCAGCCTCTGCATTCCTCAGACCAGTGGTTTTCTTAGGCTCTGCCTGCAGCCATTGCTTCCTCTGTTTTAGTAGGATGGAAATGCCAACTGAACGTGTGGGCGATAGTAGCATTCTTAGATGATCAAACGTGTATGACTTCAGCCTTTCAGACTTATTTTGTGTGGCCCTTGGCTTGTGAGCAGGATCCCAGAGGGAAAGGGCTAATTCCCATTCATGTTTCTGCCCATCTGAACAGACACTGAGGCCTTGTGTGACTCTTGACACTTGGGGAAGCACTTGAAAAGTACATACGCGTTATCTTGTATTCTTTAGTGCTTTAGTCCTCATGCTCCTCTGTGGAGGAAGCTGGGTAAGTGTCTGTAATTCTGATTGCCAGATGATGAAAAAAAAATACTGATGCGAGAAAGGTTGAAAGTGTTTTGTTTTTTTTTTAAGATCGTAAAAGGAAGCCTTTCCACAGATCCTGAACTAAAATGGTTTTTGCTTCGCTGCTAGTTCTGTGTATGCTGAAAAAAGAATGTGTGGTGAAAGAAAACTATTTTTATGTGAGAATCACTGCATTGCACGCGTTGTGGTACTGGCTCCAGACGACAGGCGTGCAGTCCCGCTGCCTCCCTCTCCCCGTCTCCCTGCTGCCTTCGTTTCGCCCTCCCAGACCCGGGTCCCTGCAGCAACTGGAGGCAGTGGCTGGAATAAAGGTCAGGTCATGTCGTGTTGCAGCTCTAGGCTCTCCCCAGGTCTCCCTTACGTGCGGGAGAAGCCATGTCCTCACGATGCCGCACTGTCGGTCTTCCCTGGACCCGTCTCCCCTTCCCCTGACCAAATCTGCCCCCCTCGCCTAGCACCCCCTTTCTTGTCCACTGACCCCCAGCCTCCTTGCTGTCGCTCAGGTGCTCCAGGCCCACTTCCCACAGACCTTCGCCCTCCCTCTGCCTGAAGTGCCCTCCGCCCCAGTGTCGGCTTATCCTCAGGCCCCTCCTGACTGTCCACACCCCCACACCCCAGCCCTGCGGCCTCGTCCCCTACTCACGCCCAGTCCCCCTGGCCTGGTTTCATGGTATGTTTTCCCCAATCACTGGCCACCTTCTGCCCAATAAAGAAACACTTGTTTTCTCCCCTCTCTGCACTCTCATGAGGGGAGGGGTGAATTTATTTCTCACCACTGCCCTGTAGGGGCTGGAGCAGTGCCTGGCACCTGATAGATGCTCAGTAAGATGCGAAGCGGGTATTTGTCTGCCTTGTGTTGTCAGAATGTTGTTGGCTTCCTAGCACTTGTTCAAGCAGATGGGGTGCATGAGAGAGCGCTGGGATCCATGCTCGTGACTCCATGTACATAGAAACAAATGGACCCTGGAGCTGGTGTCCTGGTTCTACCACTTACCTGTGTTTAGAAGCTAAAGTGACAGAAGGTATTAGGGAGGTTGATACAAAATTACACTTGTGAAATTGCTAGATGCTCTCCATGACACTTAAAAGTAACTCACTCAGCAAAGGCCATCCTGAGTGACTGCCATGATTATTACCCTGCTAAAGTGATGCGTTTTAGAGGGTAGAGTTTGAAAATATTTTCAGTTGAGGCTTGTTATTTGCCAGTTCTATTGTACTACGTACTGTGTGTACCAGGGCTTCCCCGGTGGCTCAGCTGGTAAAGAATCCGCCTACAATGTGGGAGACCTGGGTTCCATCCCTGGGTTGGGAAGATGCCCTGGAGAAGGGAACGGCTACCCACTCCAGTATTCTAGCCTGGAGAATCCCATGGACTGTATAGGGTAGCAAAGAGTCGGACACGACTGAGTGACTTTGACTTCACTTCTTTGTACTATGTGTTACTATCAACATGTGCACCAAGATAATAGGTGAAGATTTAGCATAAAATTCCCAAGGTCATTGAAGTAGAGGGTAAGTCTGGAAACATGTTAGCTAAGCTAAACATTAAGTTCATGCATTAATCATGCTTTATGATTTATTTTCCCCTTAGTGTTGCCTGGAATATCAGAGAATTGGAAGCAGTCACGTTTGAGGATCCTGGCCTGCTTTATGAAGAAAGATAATTAAGTATGCTCCTAGGTACGCTGCCACAAAGTGTACCAAAGATGCTTCCTAAGGATTTTATCGTATGAAGTCTTCCTGGATTTCAGCGGGCTTTTTAGAAATGCAGATGAAGAGATGAAGGACATTGGACAGCAGCTCTGTAGCACACAAGTTGGTGACGGACGCAATGCCTTGACCATGTCACCCAAACAGCCTAATGCTCATCGAGGGACTCGACCAGATAGACCAGACACTCAGACTCTTCTGTATCAAGGCTCCGAGGCAGAGGCTGCCGCCATGACTGTCGCTACGTGTGTAAAGTGCAAGAGTGTGCACGAGGTCCCACTTCAGGATCTGAAAAAGGGCACTGGACAGAGCCAGAAGGAGGACAAATACGTTTGCTTCAAATGCAGCCTTGGCGCGGCCGCTCCCCATTTCCACTTTGTGAACAACAGTCGCAGTGCTACTCAAGTAGGAAATAAACCAGAAGCCGTCTCAAGTTCTGTCAATCACAAGTTTAAGGTAAGGAACTTCAAGCCAGGCAAATACTATTGTGACAAATGTCGATTTTCCACAAAGGACCCCCTGCAGTACAAAAAGCACACACTTCAGCACGAAGAGATTAAGTTCGTCTGCTCCCACTGCGGCTGCATTTCCTACACGAAAGGGGAGTTTCAGAGGCACCTGGTGAAGCACACAGGCGTTTTCCCTTACCGATGTGAGTACTGTGACTATGGTGCTATCAGAAACGACTACATCGTCAAACACAGGAGGAGAGTCCACGAGAAGGCAGGGGCCAAACGGCTGCCCAAAGCCGCTGCCAGGCTGGAGCCAAAAAGGATCAGCGCCTCCAAGCAAAACCCAGAGCTTTCAAAAGCTTCCAGTCCCAGGACCACATTTCAAAATAAGTTGTCAGATCAGCTCTCAAGGTTTTCCCTCCACGCAAGTAAAGACAGGACGCACAGCATCACATTGTTACCTGAATCCAAAGAGTACCAGAAAGACGTGGTGTGCATCCCACACAAAGGGGCCCTGTCAGAGCCCACTGAGCTCAGCCTGCTGGGGAACAGAAGTGTGGAGGTGGAGGTCTTGTCCCCCTCGAAAGAGCCCGTGCAGCCGGGGATGCCGTTAACGGTGGTGGCGCCAGCCGAGCTCGTCGTCCCCGCCAACTGTCTAGCCCAGCTGATGGACGTGAAGGTTGTCAACGGAACGCAGCAGCTCGTGCTCAAACTGTTTCCCCTGGAAGAAACCAACTGCCTCGATGCCAGTGGAGGCGATGGAGGTAGTTCTGAACGTGGGTCTAAAGAGAGGGGTGCAAGCGAGCAGGAGAGAATGGCTTCCGCAGAGCCCATGCAGTCCCTCGCGATCGAAGGGAATATCGGAAAACTTGGAGGCATCAGTAGTCTACAGTCATCAGTTCAGAAGCAACTTAAAAATGTGAAATGGGTGAGGTCTTACGATTTTTTCATGCCAAATTCTGGCCGTCACAGCAGCGGAGAATCCCTGCTCAACCCGGGGAGAGTTGAGAGTTTGCAGAGAAAAGGTTACCCGTATCCCCATAGAGCTGCTCTGCCTTCCATTGCCTTCAAAGGCCATTCTCCATTATCTCTAGTGAAAAACAGTGTTTTACGTGGTCTTGGAACTTCATCGAACTCTTTTCCATATAAAACTGCCCTTTCTTTTACTGAAGACAGAAGAAACTTACCCAGTGACTCGCAGCAGTTATTTCCCGTGTCTGCACCGCCTGCAGCCATTTCCTTCTCTGGAGAAACGGACTCACTGCCCCTATGTCAGAATGATGTGGGCTCTAGGAATGAGATCAGCCTTCCTGCAAGAACAGTTGCCCCTCCCAGGAAGCTGCAAGACAGCCAGACACAGGAGCATAAGGCAGTTTCAAACACAGGCCAGGCTTCCTCTCAACACAGAAGTGAGTATTTACACATCAACATAATGGGAGAAGACAGAGTCAGAGCCCAGCAGTCTGGGGATAAACCACTGGAATTAAAGAATCCCGACCAGACTAATGACTCCTTCGATGGCCCGGTCATCTCCTCAGTCTTTTCTCTGAGCTCTGGATCTGAAAACGTCCCTGAGGGCGTCAGGTGGAATAGTTCAACATCCAAAATAAAGTCAATTGAACTCTTGCGCAGAAAGATAGCCCAGTTAATCGAATCCTGTGGCAAGCCTTCATCTCTGGCTGCAAATGGCGCCCATCGACATCCTGTAGGGAAGGCGTCTAAGGTCACTTCAAAAGCCACGCCTGAATGCATCCAGGAAATTAACGTGTCCTTCAGCAGTGCTGGCTGTTCCACGGGCATGCTCCCCAGACCTCAGGACGCTGGTGGCGTCAGTGGGCAGCTCGGGCACCAGCAGGCGTATCCAAAGCTTGTCGAAGGCAGCAGCGGGAAAACCGAAAGCAGAGTGACCAAGAAGCCACATGTGGCTACTCCAGTGTTGATCCCCAAGGGGGCCGTGTTGAGGGTTCTTAATTCCTCTGAGGATTCCCACATTATAGAGGCGACCTGCGAAGCACCTGTCAATATCCCATGCAGTGAGACACAGTTAATAAAGCCCATTCCGCTCTGCCCAATGAAACGGACAGACCCGGACGTACAGTTTTTGACTAGTGAAAGTGGACCCATAGATATGTCCCCAAATCATGATCTGTCTTTTCGGCCTAAATCACGAAAAGAGAGTGCCCACTGCAGCACTGTGCCCAAAAAACCCGGACCCCTGCATGGCCCGCAAGGAAGCAGTGAAATGAGCAAGCAAGCGAAACTGTTTCCCAGAAGTCTTCCCATCAGTAAAGGTAAACCCAGACAAATCAGCTCATCTAAGAAGAAAAGCAAAATCCAGACTGACCCCAGCCGCTGTTTCAGGGATCCTTCCATCTTTCAGGTTGCAAGACAGCTTCGACTGATTGCAGCTAAACCAGACCAGTTGATCAAATGCCCCCGTCGGAACCAGCCCGTCATTGTGTTAAACCATCCTGACGTCGACTCACCGGAGGTGTCCAACGTGATGAAGGTAATCAACAAGTACAAAGGCAACGTCCTCAAGGTGGTGTTGTCAGAGAGGACTAGGTGTCAGTTAGGCATGAGGCGGCACCACGTCCGACTGACCTACCAGAACGCGGAGGAAGCCAATCAGATCAAAAGGCAAATGATGCTGAAAATGAAACTGAAGAAGGTTCATAAAAACAACTACCAGGTGGTGGATTCCTTGCCTGATGACTCATCGCAGTGTATATTTAAGTGCTGGTTTTGTGGGCGGCTCTACGAGGACCAGGAAGAGTGGATGAGTCACGGCCAGCGGCATTTGATAGAAGCAACCAGAGACTGGGATGTTCTTTCTTCCAAGGGCAAATAAGTGAAAAGCCGGTCTCGGAAGCGCGGTGTTTTTGCTCCCTTTCAGTTGGTCCTGGTTTGGGTGGTTTGGTTTTGTGTCCCTCCCTGACTCAGCGGGGGAAATAGAGGCTGCAGGGATGGGAGGGCAGGCCAGTCTTGCGATCCTCCCAGGAATGCAGGGAGCCACGCGCCTGAGCCCAAGCCAGGTGCCTGGACCTCAGAAGGGTCTGTGTCCCTGAAGGAGTGTGCACAGATTCACCTACACGCATTTGTTCGGGGAGAAGGGAAACTCGGAACAGATTTTAGTGGGATCTGAGATTTCTCTTCAGTCGGCAGCCTTTTTCTGAGTAGATAACAAATCTTTTCTTATCCATTCAAAGGGGCAAGTTTAGAACGTTTGACACATGCTCTTTATATAACAAAATGCTACTGAAGAATTAAACCCAGGTCTTGGTGTGCACATCCCTTGTTTTTTTTTTTCCTTTTTGCGTTAACTTATCTCCTGAATACTTGGTACATAATGGAGATTACATTTTCTACTTCGTTATCTTAAATTTGGTTATAAGAAAGTGGCGTTCTTTTAAATCCCTCACCCACTCTGCAGTGTTGCTGAGTGTTCACTGTAGCACAGAGAGATTGTGCTTTTGTTGACCCCTTTAAAGAATGATTCCAAAGTTTGGCCTGAGTTTGCAACAACAGCAGATGTTAGGGGAAGAATAAAAGATTTTCAAGCTTTTGCTTTCTTTTTCAAGTACCTTGATTTATGACGGTGGGGGAGGGAATGTGCCTTTATTGGAAGAAGAGAAAAAGAGAAAACATCTGAAGTTGTCTCCCGTTTGCCCTTATCACTCTCCTGAGAGTCGGCTGAGTAATCCATGTCCGTTGTGAATGAACAGGCTCCGTTGAACCTGGATGACGTTTGGGGAGACAAGTCGAGGTAGGATTGGAAAGCGAGTTGGGGCTTTAGTGAGACTGAGTTTTGGTTTGGGAGCTCCCCACAAACCAGGGCTGGGGGCTGCACGCTCTGTCTTCCTCCACCACCCGTGGGTCAGATGCTGCCCCCCCGCCGGCCAGGTCGTATTCTGCCCTCCCTTGGTGGGTTTTCTGAACAGGCCCTCTTGTGGAATAGACCGCTTCCCCACTCACCTGTCCACTCCTTACGATTTTTCCCTCCTGAAAACACTGTGAACAGGCAGGAATCTGCAAAATGGAAACCTCCCCACTGTCTTTATTCAGGCTCCAGGAACACCGTACCCTGTTTTCATCGATGGTAATTTCTAACTGATCTCAGCTGCAATCAGGCCTTCCCTGCTGCTCACCCCGCCTGGGAGGCGGCTCCACAAACACTCCAGCTCCCCCCACCAGCAGAAGGCAGGGCTGGTGCTGGTCTCCACAGCCCGCCCTCTGCACCACTGTGGCTGCATGGGCAGGTGGATGGCTTGGCAAGCACAGATCAGCCTGGGTTGTGTTCCTCACATGCCCCCCACCGCCCCCAGCCAGCCGCGAGCCGGCCATAATGCAGAGCACAAGTGCAAGGCAGCCCCAGGGCGCACGTTTTCCTTCCTTGTGGACTCCTCCCTTGGAGAACCGGGGGCGGTTATATCTGAAAAGGGCATGAGCAGGCTTCTTGTTGGCTTGTCAGTTGAAGGCTTCCTGATCCATTTCCATGTGGGGAAGTCTTAGGTTATCCTCTGATACATTTGATTGTTAATACTTTGTAGTTGGTTCTCATTACAGATAAATTGACGTGGCTTGTGTGTAGTTTAATACATAATCATTACGTTGGTTTATTGGTTAGTTTTTATTGAAATTTGAAACTTGGGTTTTTTTATATGTGTATATACTTGTGTACACATATATTTTTTACCATATGAAGACTCGGTAGCTAATTTTCTGATTTCCTATTTTATAATGGAGTTATGTGGGCTGGAAAAATACAAAGCATTTTATATTCTAGAAATAATTTATTTTGGAAGTACATTTTTATAATGGTCTGATCTCGTTTTTAGAAAATGGAAGCACAGTAAGTGATGGGTCTGATTTCCATGAACAAATGGGTGTAGAAACCCCTGTGAATCGTTTCAGTACAGTATCTAGTCCTTGTGCATTTCTAGTTGGTGCTCTTTGGGAAATGGGTCGTGGGTACCACTTCACTACATAAAGGATAGCAATCTTAAGTTTTATCCACAGAAGACTTATTATCCCCCAACCCCCTAGCATGAAAGAAGGCTCTTAAGAGTTGAGGGGAGAAGAAAAGGCTGTGACTTTTTTTTTCCCCCTCCTTCTATACCTCACTGCTTGGTAGCATCTTTCCTGAAAGGCTATACCTTGACCTTCCAGGAAAGATGACCTTGAATCAGGTCAGAGTGTTAAGTGTCAACATGAAGTATTACTTTCACACTTGGCAGCATCAGCTGTTTTTCAAGTATTACCTAAAAGTCAACTTATGTACTTGTACAGAGCAAAATTTTGTGAGTGGAACATGTAGCTAGGCTTCTTGAGATTTTCAGTACCTTTTAAGGAATTGAGAGAGCTTCCTGGAAGTCATAAAAAAATGAGAAAGCAAAACATGTCTGTCTTCCTTATATAAAGAACCTTAGAAAATAGTGTGTTAACATGTAGCTTAATGTCATGAAACGAACAAAATTGGAGAAGGTAGAGGCAGAGCTGTGTTAAGTATTTGTCAGCTTTCTTACCTTAATTTTGAAGGATCTCTACTCACTAAATGTTATTCATAGTTCTTAATACAAAAGTCATTAACTTATTTTTTAACGTAGACTTTCTTACTTTGGGGGATCGGGAATGAGACGATCTTCTTATATTTATGATATGACAGTGAAAAAAAAATTTTTTTTAACATACCCAGAGGCTATTTTACTCAAATTTTTATTCCCAGTCCAAAACACTTTGTGAGTCCCTCTTATGGGCCAAGAGCTGTTGGTTGAACTAAACTGAACACAATGTATTAACCCTCCAAAGTTCCATCCCTCTTTTTTTTTTTTTAGGACATAATGATATAAGCCACTCCAGAAAACGAAGACGTGATGCTGCTCAGCCTTTGGGATATTTTTTGAATCTGTCAGTGTCCGATTGAGCAGAAAACAAAACATCACATAACATATTGTAAGCATTATTATATGTCCTGCATTAACAGTCTGTGTCTCTGCTGCTCTGACTTTGAAACACGTTATGTATATAGATAGAGACGTTGGCGTAACTTTTGTTAAATAAAACAACTTTAAAATTCTCTCTGTCCTTTCATTTCACATGTTCTGAGAATTGGCTATTACACAGCCGTCCTGTGATACATTTCTGAACCACATAAAAGCATCAGTCTACACAACACAGGTGCTTTGAATTCCATGAAAGTGTATTTTAAATTCCATGTGCTGCTGGTTAACCAGGCATGACCTGAAATGAGGTCAGGTGACATTTTTGTTTGCTTTGACTTACCCTCACAAGAGATGCTGGTTTGAGCAGCAGCAGCAATTTTGGTAGCATGGTCCTCTCATCAGAGAAGGTGTCTGGGACCTGCCCTCCATGTGCGGCCTCAACTAGGAGTGAGGCTCAGGTGGGAGTGTCCCCAAGTAGTCAGGGAGCCTTGGGGGGCCAGGTGTGTGGGTGACACCCTCTAGCCAAATGTACGTGATTGTTTATATCTGATTTCTCTACATTCTTGGAAAGTATGAGGGTATTTGGTGAGGGGGCTTCATTCCCTCATCTTATTCCCAGTACCCAAGGAGTCGAAAAGAGAAGAGATTTAGACTTGAGTTGAATATTGGCAAATCCTGAGGAAAATACAGGAGGTAGGAGTTGCTGAAGTTCATCAGTTTGGCTTATTACCTTGAGTTGAGTCATCCTCCAACCGTGTAGATCTAATTAGTTACCACCTTCAGTTATTTGGGCTTCCTAGGTGGCTCAGTGGTAAAGGATCTCCCTGCCAATACAAGAGACACAAGAGACTCAGATTCCATCCCTGGGTCGGGAAGATCTCCTGGCATAGGAAATGGCTACCCACTCCAGTGTTCTTGGCTGGAGAATTCCATGTGCGGAGGAGCCTGCCAGGCTACAGTCCACAGGATCACAGAGTCAAGACACAACCAAGCCCATTTGACTGGTTATCTAGGGGAATAGAGATCAGATAAGGCAGCTGAAGCCCAAAGGGAATTTGTATAGCCCTGGACTTCAGGCTATGATGTCACTAGGATGGGAGATGGTAGCCAAGACAGACAAAGGCCAATAGTTGTGAAACGGCCCTCACTAATCTACTTATTATAGTTAAAAAAAAAAAAAAAAAGTTAATAACACCTGTTCATCAGGTTCACATGCCAGTGAGTGAAGTAGTGGACGGGACCTTGGGGCAGGAAGCCCCGCGGTACCCTTCCTTGCATCTGTGAATCTCTCCGCCTTACCGTATGTACAGCGTTATGTTGCCACAGGTGTCTGCGTAAATTGCCCTCCTGAGGTTCCAGCACATGGCAGACATACTCTTTAAGGTATCACATTTGGAAGTAGTCGAATATGAGCAGTGCTGTCCAAATATAATACGTATACATATTCTTGACTACCTAGTAGCCACACTTAAGACAGTAAAAAGAGCAGATGAGAAAATGTTTTGCCTCAATACATTCAAAATGTGATTTAGCCATATTTCAGCATAAAACCTCAGAGAAGGCAATGGCACCCCACTCCAGTACTCTTGCTTGGAAAATCCCATGGATGGAGGAGCCTGGTAGGCTGCAGTCCATGAGGTCGCTAAGAGTCGGACACAACTGAAGTGACTTAGTAGTAGCAGCAACATAAAACCTATTGAGATATTTTCTGTGTGTAAACACAAAGGGTGTGTGTATATATAATACATACATATACTTTAAATGAGGTTTCAGAAGTCTGGTATATTTTAAGCTTAAAGCATGTTTCACTTCTGATGCTAAATTTTTAGTTGTGATGTCGTCCTATCAAAATATATGTGTGTTTAGTGGAAAGATTGTGCTGCTTCAGTTAAAAAATTCAGTTCTCTATTGACCCTAGCCACGTTCCAAGTGTTCATTACCCGTAAGTGTCTAGTGTTTTATTATATTGAATAGGATAGGACCAAGGAAAAGGACTCTATTGTAAATATTAGCTTACTGGTCTGGATTTCTTGATGGGAAGGGTCGAATTTCATTTATCTGTGTGTGTCTCTAAATCTAGGCCAGGTGAGGCTAGCTTTTACTCACATTTAGGGAATGGCGCTTCTGTTCCAGGTTCTGTTTTAATACTCAGCAAACAGTTCAGTTTCTAGATCTGCCTTAAAAGCTTGCACATGCGATTTTTGGAGGTGCTTTATTTTGCAAGCATAGTTGGTCAACCAAACAGATGTTTAGCGCTCACTCACACTGTATTCACAGTCGGTCAGGGACCCAGCCTGCTGGAGGGGCCGCTGGTCTCTGCACCATCTGAACCACCTGGGCCCCTCCGTTACCGGGGCAGGGACAGAACAGGAGCGGAAGGTCTTGCACGGGTGGGAAACAATACATAGCACTTCCACTCACAGCCCACTGCCCAGAAGTGGTCGCATGACCTTCCAAAGGGGCTTCAAGAGAATGGCCCTACAGCCCTGGACCATAGGCTGAGAGCTGGGGGCATGCAGATAGCAGCTGCCGGTGGGGAAAGCAACCTGCCAATCTGACGACTGTGCAATGGTAACAGCCCTCTAAGAGTCGGTGAAGGTATGGAGAAACGGAAACCTCAGCACACTGTTTGGCAATATCTAAACTTGAAGGGGCAATATATTGCTTTGTCTGCCTTTCCCGGATCCCTAGTGAGATGGTGGTGGTGATGCTTTGTTCGCTAGGTCATGTCCGACTCTTTGCCACCCCATGGACTGTAGCCCACCACGCCCCTCTGTCCATGGGATTCTTCAGGCAAGAATACTGCAGTGGGTTGCCATGCCCTTCTCCAGTTTTCAAAAGGATCTGGGTCCAAGTTTTTAAAAATACGAGACAACACCTGAACTCACATGAGATCCATATCCTCAGAAAAGTCAGTTCCAGGTGAATCACTCACTCAGTTGTCCTAACCCCCGTTACGGGAGACTCTTTGTCTACCCGTATGTAACACACCTTCCATACATGCAGGTTTCGTATTTGTGTGGTTCTATGGTTGGGTCTCCGTGCTGCAGCACCACACAGCTTACTGTGATTCTTCTTCAGTAATTCTACTGAGACGGTTTACCACTGACAGAAATGTACACAAAATGAGTCCTGGCAGATAGACTACCCTTGGCTCTTGGCTGTTTCATATGCATACTAAAATCAGCTCACCAATCCCTGTTGAGATTTTGATTAGAAAATAATGGAACTCATAGATGCATTTGAGGAAAATTGTAATCAATCATAACATGTGACTGTCAGTCTGGTAAGATCCCAATAATCTGATAATCGGTTTGAAAATGTAGTAATGTGCTGGACAATAATGTTTTATCATTTATTTCCTTCTTTTGGAGAACAGTTTTCACTCACAGTAACAATAAGAACTGTATAGTTTGCATAATCAATTAAAGCCATGAAGGAAGAAGAAAGAATTTTAAGAGTTCAGCAAAATTGCCAAACGCAAATTCGATATTTTAAAAATCAGTCGAATTTCTGTACATCAACCATGGAAGTGGCTCTAGTAGCAATGTTCCTCTCACTATTCAACTGTCTAAAAGAAGTCCTAACCAGTGTGAAATGAAAAATGAAAATTGGGATCTTTATATTTTCTGTGTAAGCCATAGGCTAGAGCTTAAAAGAAAGAAACATGGGAAGAGATAAAATTTCCTTAGAGTTTCCCCATTCCATTTAAAGCATAATTTTTGCTTTAGGCTTTGGGAAGGTACATTTTATCAGCCTAGGGCAATTCTCTTCTAGTCATAAGTCATTTAGAGTTTTCTCCATAACTAAATTACATAACATATTTGAGTTAACTTCTTTCTTTAAAAATCCTAATGTAGTGTATTACTTGAATAAAATTTTCTTGTGTTAAATCTTCCTGGTATCCCTGGGATAAATCTTACTTCCTCATGATCTGTTTTTGTGTATATAGTGCTGTGTTTACAGATCTGCGAGTTTACACCATAGAATGGATAAGTCATTTTATTTCTCCATTTGATGCAAATTGCTTCTGAGACAAGAGAACAGCTGGTCCTTGCAGCGCTAAGCCATCTCGCCAGTAAAGACATCTTGGACAGGCATCTGCAGCAGAGAAGGAAACTGGGTTGGGGAGGGAAAGAGTGGAGAGGCTCACTACCGACTTGATTTCTGTTTGCTTTTTCAGGTTTTCCATTCCTTATTAGGTCAGTTGTGCTAATCCTTTCTGTTTCGTCCCATATCCCTAGAAAAATGTAAACAGTAGTCATGTTCTTTTGATGTTTGTATGCAAGTAGAATGATGCATCTTATTAGGGATACAGAAATCAATGTGCCATTGTGTACACAAACCACATTCCCCATTTATTGAATGATTTCACAAAGGTTGTAAAGTCAGTCACTTAAGGTATGCATTGAAATTGTTCTAAAAAGATTTCTTTCAGTTCATGAGCAGAGCCCATAAAATCTCTAAAAACAAGGTTTTCTTCATTCTAATTCTTTCACGGAGAATTCCATGGGCTGAGGAGCCTGGCGGGTTACAGTCCATAGGGTTGCAGAGAGTCAGACTGAAGTGACTTAGCAACCATGCTTGAAGACATGCCTTCATATGGGTAAAGAACAGAACTAGAAATGGTTCTTGTTAGGGAATGAAACTTCACCAAGTCACAGGGGACCGCCATCGGGCTTTTACGGTTCATGTCTCTCAAGTCACTAGCCATTCACTTGTCACAGTCCCAGTGTCTGCTATTATCCAGGCCAGACTGACAGGGAGTACTGTGGTTTGCCTCATCTAGAATGTATTTCGGTTATGCTCACCTTCCAGGGACCTAGTGCGTGCATGCATGCTAAGTCGTTTCAGTCCTGTCAACTCTGCAACCATATGGACTGTGGCCCCCCAGGCTTCTCTGCCCATGAGATCCTCCAGGCAAGAACACTGGAGTGGGTTGCCATGCCCTTCTCCAGGGGATCTTCCTTAGCCAGGGATCAAACGCGAGGCTCTTCTGTCTCCTGCATTGGCAGGCAGGTTCCTTACCACTAGTGCCCCGTGGCAAGTCCCCAAAAGCCTATTATACAATAGAGTGGGCTGACAGCAACACCAAGCCTATACTTTTTGGAATAATCTAATAACAAACCTAAGTTTGTAGTGGCTTCAATTCAGCAAAGATCTCTGTATCCTCATGCGAAGTCTACTGCAGGTTGGGCAGCACCCCTGCTCATCTTGCCTTGGGGGCCATGCTTTAGATGGCAGAGTACAAAACAGAGAAGGGAACGGGTGGAGGAGGACACAGGGCTGGCTCTTAGTTGCTTCAGCTAGGAGGTGACACATGCTTGTCCCCAGCGGTCCTTTGGCCGGAATTAGTTCAACAGCTTCAATCAACTTCAAGTTGTTGTTTGTTTAGCTCATAGGTTGTGTTTGACTCTGAAACCCCATGGATTGTAGCCTGCCAGGCTCCTATGTGCATGGGATTCTCCAGGCAAGAATACTGAAGTGAGTTGTTTCCTTCTCCAACTGACTGCAAGGGAGGTTGGGAAATACAGGGGAGGGCATGGGATATTTGGTAAGCAACAACTTGCCACAGTAACTGTATGATTCTGAGCAAGTAGCTCAGCCTCTCTGTGCCTCAGAGCATGTAGCACTCAGTTCAGTTCAGTTGCTCAGTCGTGTCCGACTTTTTGAGACCCCATGGACCGCAGCAAGCCAGGCCTCCCTGTCCATCACCAACTCCGGGAGCTTACTCAAACTCATGTCCATCGAGTTGGTGATGCCATCCAACCATCTCGTCCTCTGTCGTCCCCTTCTCCTCCCACCTTCAATCTTTCCCAGCATCAGGGTCTTTTCCAGTGAATCAGTTCTTTGCATCAGGCGGCCAAAGTATTGGAGTTTCAGCTTCAACATCAGTCTCTCCAGTGAACACTCAGGACTGATCTCCTTGCAGTCCATGGGACTTTCAAGAGTCTTCTCCAACACCACAGTTCAAAAGCACCAATTCTTCAGCACTCAGCTTTCTTTATAGTCCAACTGTCACATCCATATATGACTACTGGAAAAACCATAGCTTTAACTAGATGAACCTTTGTCAGCAAAGGCATATCACATCAGCCTCACTTTTATAGCCAAAACTGACATATTTTTATATCATGCAGGATTATTATGATAATTCAAGCACCCAGGATGGTATCTCAGATATAAGTTTAATTCAGTAAGTATTTACATACTAATGTATCAAACATCTTTTCTGGGGAAGACACACGTGATCATGGTATCACAGAGACTCTCATAGCAAGATTCTTGCCCTCACATTGCATGTTAAACTTATGATTCAAACTCTGGTCCTTGGACCAGTAGCCATCTGCATCCCTTGACATTTTGTAAGGGCTCCAGATTCTCTGATACCATCCTTGACCACCTGAATCTAAGCCTGCAAGTCCCTGGGTGATTTATGCATACAACAGTCAGAGAAGTACTGATCTAGAACATTACCCCTTCATTTCTCCCTTCACCAGGCTTATTCTTTGTTTCCTTTTTCAAGAACACCTGCTCTGATTCTCTCATCAACCACACCCCCATCACAATGTTAGGGATTAGGCGTTGCCATGGCATCGCTACTGCTCTTAGAAAATGGAAGAGGGGAAAGTGCCCAGGGTTCAGCGGGGCAGAGACATTCTCTGTGTTATCAGAGAAGGCAGCATATGCAGGGTTATAATTAATGGTAATATGAACTGAGGGTGGAGGGGAGGGAGGGGCCAGCAGGAAGGAAGACAGTAGGAAATGAAAGGAAAGCGTCCTTCAGCTGCACAAGCTGAGCCCTGAGTCACAGTGAAATGCAGGTTGCAAAGAACTGATCCGTGATGTTGTTGTGGGTCAATTGGTTACGAGCTTGCTCAGGACTCGTGTGTTGAAACCGGACCACCTGCTCGCCGTGCCATCATTTTATGGCTGGTTTACAGGGCAGCTGGGACTGAGGGCACACCTTCTCTGGGCTCAGTGCGTAGTCAGCTTGTGATTTGAACTCTGTTGTTTAGTTTGCTGTGCATACAGGTAACAAAGAATCTCACTGAAATCTCACGTATATCTCACGCAGTCTGTCTACCAGAGCCGAAGCTGTTCTTCCAGGGACCACGCTTTGAAAGCCTCAAGTTTTCTCTTTTATAAAAACAGAGCAAGCAAGGGCTGTTGGATCAAGCTGAAATGCTTGTCAAAGCATTTCAAGTCAAATATCCTTATTTATTCTGTGAACTGATACAGAAAACAGTCGTTTGCCTAATGCTGCAATTTATCACTTAAGACATAATAGATCCAACCACAGATTCCTCGATTTTGTCTCCAACACTAAAGGAGAACTAGTTCATCTGACTGCAGAGTAACCAACTCCCTGACCTCTCAGCAGCTCAGACAAGACTGATCAAACTTCACTCCTCCAAGTGCTGTCCCGTTTCCATTGTCATTCCTGAGGATTTTGGTCCTGGAGGCTCTTTATAAGGTTATCTGAAGCATGGACATGTCTCACCTAGAGGTTCTGAGTAGTACTTTATAATTAACAGGGCTTCACTGAGAGCTCAGTTGGTAAAGAATCCATCTGCAATGCAGGAGACCCCAGCTCAATTCCTGGGTCAGGAACATCTGCTGGAGAAGGGGATAGGCTACCCACTCGAGTATTCTTGGGCTTCCCTTGTGGTTCAGCTGGTAAAGAACCTGCCTACAATGCGGGAGAACTGGGTTCGATCCCTGGGTTGGGAAGATCCCCTGGAGAAGGGAAAGGCTACCCACTCCAGTATTCTGGCCTGGAGAATTCCATGGACTGTATAGCCCCTGTGGTCACAAAGAGTCGGGCACGATTGAGCGGCTTTCACTTTCACTTTATAATGAACTCCTAGGACCAGCATGGTATGGGTGGGCTGCTATGGAGATCCCCAAGTTCATCTCATGGTTTTAAAAATCTCTAGGGAGTCTGGCAGGAGCTTCAGGGCCAACCAAAAAGTATTAGGGTCGCCAACCTCCCCCCACCAGACACACACACTCCAGCCAGAACCTGTCCTCCTTGGGCTGTTGTTGCTGTTCTCAATTTGTCTCCAAACTTTTTTGAGGAACAAATGCATTTTGATCCTTTGAAAAATGAATTTAGCCTTTAACCTTTATTTTAGAAATCATAAGCCTAGCAAGTCCCTTCATTTCTTCCAGTCTCAATATCATACAAATCTCTGTCTTTGGAAGGGATACATATTATATGTAGAAGAAAATGGAGTGATTCTTTCTAGTCTTTATTCACATTAGAAGACATTTCACTAAGAAATCATGACTATTTTTGGCCTCGTAGCAGGGCTTAAGGAATGTCAGTTCTCTGACCCGGGATTGAACCTGGGCCCTCGGCAGTGAAAGCACTGCGCCCTAACCACTGGACCATCAGAGAAGTCCCTGGAGATGATGATTTAGGACTCAAAGGTTTCTGAAATAAATTGAAAGAAGACCATGGCTGGCAGTTATATTTGCTGATAATTCACACTGGTGTTCCCTAAGACTGAAGTTATCTGTATGTTCAAATACAATTAAAACTGAGATTTGAAGGAAAGCTAAAATTCATAAAAAGCTTAAGCATAGTAAATATTCTAATGGGACATTTATTTGAAGAGTTAAATACACTTTTTGCCTGTAAAATGTGGGGGGTGGACTAGACCATCAAGAGCATGCTAAGTCGCTCCAGTCGTGTCTGACTTTTTGGGACCCCGTGGACTGTAGCCCAGCAGGCTCCTCTGTACAAGGAATTCTCCAGGCAAGAATACTGGAGTGGGTTGCCATTTCCTTCTCCAGGGGATCTTCCTGACCCAGGGATTGAACTCTCATCTCTTATGTCTCCTGCATTGGCAGGCAGGTTCTTCACCACTCGTGCCACCTGGAAAGCCCTAGATCACCACAACAATGTTATTTATTATGGCTATTATCATCGTGACTTATTTCAGTATGTCTAAACCAGTTTCTCAGATGAGCTTTCTGCTGTGTCCCCCTGGGTTAGGCAGATGCCTGCCATGAGCTAGCACAGCTGGATAACTGCTGAACTGGGAGCACATACGAGGTGCCCCTCTGTAGGGAGGCGGGCACCGGTGAAAAATAACACAGGGTTGCTGATTCCCCTCTGGGCTAGTCCTTCTCCGAAACTCACTCACTACACAAGTAAGTCATTCCTTTTCCAAAGGGGAGGAGTGCGTGGGGAAGGGGCAGATCTTACACCAGAGTAGTGCTCAGAGACAATGCCAGGTTTCCCATTGTACTGGAAATGCCCCATTTGCACCTCCACATTTCTGCTTCCTGCCCAGAGGACCTCAGCTCTCTGGGTGGAAATAGCTGGGCTTCCTTCCCCTCTGTCATGTATTTGGGTTGCAGGATAAAGAGATCAGGGTATATATTCCTCCGGTTCCCTCACTGCCATGTTCCCATTTAGACGGGCCTATGGTGGGCTTCCCCGGTGGTCCAGTGGTTAAGAATCCACCTTGCAATGCGGAGGACCCTGGTTCAATCCCTGGTCCAGAAAGATCCCGCACACCTCGGAACAGCTAAGCCCCTGAGCCACAACTACTGAGCCTGTGCCCCAGAGTCCGCGAGCTGCAGCTACTGAAGCCCACCTGCTCTAGAGCCTGTGCTCCGCAACAAGAGATGCCCCTGCGATGAGCAGCCCCCGCTCGCTGCAACTAGAGAAAAGTCCAGGTGCAGCGATGAAGACCCAGCACACCCACAAATAAATAATTAAAAGAAAAAAGAAATGGTGTGCCTGTGGTTCTTCACCCAAAGCCACAGTCAGTTCTGTAGGGTGGAAGTTCATGCACATTTTTGAACCCTCCTTAAGAAGAGAATACAAAATTAGGTATAAAATGATTATCTTTTTAGAATGAGAAGAGAAACTGCAACAACTTTCCAGTCTCCTTAAAGATGATACAACTTTCAAAAACTCTAAATGTGGATGAAAAATATTGCCTGCCTTATCAGTAAACAAAGTGAAGTCACTCAGCCATGTCCAACTCTTTGCGACCCCAGGGACTATACAGTCCATAGAATTTTCCAGGCCAGAAAACTGGAGTGGGTGGCTGTTCCCTTCTCCAGGGGATCTTCCCAACCCAGGGATCGAACCCAGGTCTCCCGCATTACAGGTGGATTCTTTACCAGCTGAGCCACAAGAGAAGCCCAAGAATACTGGGGTGGGTAGCCTATCCCTTCCCCAGGGGTTCTTCCTGACCCGGGAATTGAACCAGGGTCTCCTGCATTGCAGGCAGATTCATTACCAACTGAGCTATGAAGGTAGCCCATAGCTATGAGGGAAGCCCCAAGGACATTGCAACCAACAAGCCTGCAGTCACTGTGTGTGCGTGCAAGCATGTGTGTGTGCGTGCATGCGCACTCACGTGCTCAGTCATGTCTGACTCTTTGCAAGCCCATAGACTGCAGCCCATCAAGCTCCTATATCTATGGAATTTCCCAGGCAAGAATTCTGGAGTGGGTTGCCGTTCCCCTCTCCAGGGGCTCTTCCTGACCCAGGAATCAAATCCACATCTCCTGCACTGGCAGGCAGATTCTTTACCAGCTGAGCCACCAGGGGAGCAGTCACTGTAGCCACCCCCAACTGTGCACCCTGAGGGGGGTTCAGGATGGAGAAAAAGCAGGGTGCTGGCCCTAGACGGTTAAGGTGCACATCTCAGGAATGATTTCAGTGAGCCCAGACTCCTGCCCTTTCATACACAGAAAAGTGGTAGATGCATTAACTTGAGATGTCTGGTTGTTCTTTAGTTAGCAGGAGTCTTTTGATGTTCCAACTACCTGGTCTTTGTTGCAAAAACTCCTGTGTATCCTGGCTCCTCCCTTACCTCTTCAGAGCAGTCCCTCAGAGCTATCTGAGAGGCCGTCTTCCTGTCTGAAGTCCTCAGTTTTGTCCACCAAGTTAAACATAATTCTCAACTTCTACATTGTGCATTTTTTCAGTCGACACATACATACTTCCATAATACTTTTTTTGTAAGTTTTTATCTGCCTGCTGTTTATTATCATGAAGTTTCATTAACTTGGTAATGTTTTCAATTAAAAAAAGGAAAATAATTTGATCTTTCCTTAGTTGTTTGAATACTGCATTATTAACATGCCAAAATTTTTTGGGGGGGGGACTAGAGTAAACTTTCCAGGCTTTCCAAGTGGGAGAGTGGTAAAGAATCAACCTGCCATGCAGGAGACTCGGGTTCAATCCCTGGATCAGGAAGATCGCCTGGAGTAGGAAATGGCAACCCACTCCAGTATTCTTGCCTGGAAAATTCCATGGATAGAGGAGCCTGGCAGTCCTTGGGGTTGCAAAGAGTCGGAAACAACTGAACACACACGCATACACACACACACAGAGTAAACTAGAATTTCTTTCTGATAGAAGAATATTTCTGCTTAGACCAGGAGGTCAAGGCAAACTTATAACATCGCATGTCTGTGGGCTGGAAGAATTTCAACAGACTAGATCTGACTTTGTACATTTCAAATTTCCCTCTCTCTCCTTCACTAATCCCATGCTTCTGGTGGTGAGCAGTCCATTCACAGGACACATTCTTGTGGCAATTCAGCCCAAGGTCTTGCAATTTTGTTTCACAATACCTGGGTGAGTTATCACCAGAGGTGCTAGGAGTCCTCCTGGAGGCCATTTCTATTATATGGCAATGCTTATAATAACTGGAATTATTTATATTTTCAATTAAAAAAGTAATTTGATCTTTCTTTAGCTGTTTGAATACTGCATTGTTAACATGCCAAACTTTTTTTTAAAGTGGAAGCTCGGAGATATGTATGCATTTCACAGATTAAAACATACAGTAGACTCAACATCTTCTTGAGACCTTGTGGATGTAGCACGCCAGACTCCTCTGTCCCTGGGATTCTCCAGGCAAGAGTACTGGCCTGCCATTTCCTTCTCCAGGGGATCTTCTCGACCCAGGGACTGAACCCAGGTCTCCTGCATTACAGGCGGATCCTTTGCCATCTGAGCCACCGTAGCACCACAACATCTCCTTAGCTAGATGTCAAATACTCCACCCAACAGGAAGGGAAATGTGATGAAGCCACAGTCCAAGTGGAAAGGTACAGAGATCTTAGCCAACTGTGGTTTATATATCTCACTTTCACAAAAGCATGTGACCACATGGAATACATCGCTGACCTCCCTCTCCAAGACCTTAGGAAGGGGCTCAGGTCTAAAAATTCAGTCTGTTGGAGGCTCCCTCTGAGCTCTGGTAGTGACCTCCCTGCTCCTTTATTCAAGTACCCTCGATCATACTCGTAACGATGCCATCTATTTCCTGCCAGGATTCATCCAGATGCACACTCCCAGCCCTGCCCAACAGTCAGAATCAAAGAGTCAACATTTATCAAGTCTCCAAAGGCCTGATCACTGCTGAGAATGTTTCATGTATCAATACCAACCCAAGAATATGCTACATTGTCAGGATTGAGCCTAGCCTGCCAGTGAGGAGTTTTATGACTTTGAGGCTTAGACAGTTCAAACAACTTGACCAAGATCCTTGCAGGTAAAGTCAGGCTGATCCATTACACAACTCTACGAATGTGTTTAATATTAAATAGGGGTAATTATGTAAAGCACTTATCACACATATCAGAGGTGAAAGTGAAAAGTGAAAGTGATAGTTGCTCAGTTGTGTCTGACTCTTCGTGTCCCCATGGACTGTAGTCCGCCAGGCTCCTGTCCATGCGACTTTCCAGGCAAGAATACTGGAGTGGGTTGTCATTTCCTTCTCCAGGGGATCTTCCCAACCCAGGGATCAAACCCAGGTGTCCAGCATTGCAGGCAGATTATTTAATGTCTGAGCCACCAGGAAAGCCCATTGTTAGATGAGTGAGCAAATAGACCCAGTGAAGGAGGCTGAGGAACAGCAACCAAAACCAGGAGAGAAATCATGTTATGAACAAACAGACAAGGATAAGATTATGGGAGCTGTGAGAAATACCTCTGAGAGAGCATGGTTGAACTCTCTAAATCCATGAACCTGCTTCCATTTTCATTCATTCATTCATTCATTCACTGAAGACTACTCATTCCCAGTGGCTCAGTTTTAAAGAACCTGCCTGCCAATGCAGGATACCTGGGTTCAATCCCTGGGCTGGGAAGATCCCCTGGAGAAGGAAATGGCAACCCACTCCAGTATTCTTGCCTGGAGAATTCCCTGGACAGGGGAGCCTGGTGGGCTACACTCCATGGGGTCAAAAAAGAGTTGGACACAACTTAGCAACTAAATAACAACAGCTGACTGAGTGCCCTCTAAGCCCCAAGTATTACTAATCTGAGGATCCAGTGGTGAAGGAGACAGGAGAAATTCACATCCTTGTGATGCTTACATCTTATTGGCAGATATGAGCAATACAGGGATTGATTTGGTTATCTGCTCTGCCTTCCTAGCAGCTCTCCAGGGGAGTGTTCCAGAGGGATCAGGGACAAGAGAGACTTGCCTGGCGGCTCAGTGGTAAAGAACCCACCTGCCAGGCAGGAGATGCGGGTTCGATCCCTGGGTTGGGAAGATCCCCTGGAGAAGGAAATGGCAACCCGCTCCAATACTCTTGCCCAGGAACTCCCATGGAGAGGCAAGCCTGGCGGGCTGCAGTTCATGGAGTCGCAATGAGTCAGACGTGACTGAGCACATATGCACGGGGAAAAGAGGGTGAATTATTTTATATGTGGTGTTCGGGGAAAGCGTCTCTGAGGAATTGACATTTGAGCAGAGACCCGAGAAAAGAGCAAGCAAAAGCTACACACAGATCCCTGGAGCGAGACCGCCATTCCCAACACAGGAAGAGCAAGGGCCCGACTCCCAAGATTGCTTCCTTTACGTCCTGTTGGTTGTGGCCACACAATGAATACATGCATAGCGAGGCTATCTCTACCCTTCCCCCAGGCTCATCATTTGCTGCATTGTTCATAAATTACCTTTTTCGTTGCCATATCTCATTCCTTCTTGGAGAAAGAGCACTGCACCAGGAGTCAGAAAACCCAGGCATGGTCCTGACCTGATCAGTAGCTACACCCACAGGGGACAGTGTTCTTCCGGCCACTCCCTTCGTCATTTCGTGGGCACTTGGCAAAACTCCAGAAGCCACTCTTCATTAGCTGTAGAATAGCAATGTTATGTATTCAGAAGATTGGTGGCTTGTGAACTTTGTGGCCTGAGAGACTTAGCTGAGACCCCCGTCTCCCTTCCTGGTACCATCACCTCTCTCTGAAAGACCCAGGTCCTTCTTCCTCCTCCACTGCCTCTGGTTCCAGACAAGGAACTAAGAAACTTGTGCCTGCCGGGTTTTCCCTCTTGACAAGAAGGAAAAATCTCACCATGAAGGTAAACCTTGCTTCAGACATCGGCTCTGTAATACACACTCCACAGAGCTCTGATGAACGTGGTTCAGGCAAGCTAACCCTGGATACAGAACCACACAGCTAAGGATGCACCCGGAGGTTTTCACTTCAAAGCTCTGTTCTGTGTTAATTGGATGAGTCACTATCATTACTTGGGGTTATTAGTGAGACTACCTCTGTGCCTACGGGGAACTAAATGATGCAATTACATCTTCCTTCTGGTCTATCCACTGCTGTGACGGGTTCCCTCCCAGTGCTCACACCAACAGCTGTATAACTTCTACAAGTCCCTTCCTCATTCTAGCGCTTCAGCATTTCATCTATAATATGGGGGGGCTGGATTCATTTATCCCCAATTTCCTTGACATGCTCTAATTCCTCTTTCAGCCTATTTTTACACTTCATAATTCTATTAGCTCATATTTTCCAAATGTGGTTCCAAACTGTGTGATTTGGGGCCCATTTGTCAATTCTCTTGGTATTGTGGTTTTGCTTTTGTTTAAATTTACAGGGGAAGTTTGGAGGCACTCAAGGATTTTGTAATTATTCTTCTCGGAGCATGAAGAGCCATGCTGAATAAAACTGCTCTTTTCATTAATCCCCCCAACAGCTCATTAGACATTTCCAAGACAGTCAGTCCAAGTTTGTTACTCTTTCGCGTTTCTTCCCTGTCCAGGCCTGGACTTACACTATGAGTCTCTGGCCACACAAGGACTAAGTACTGAGCAGGACCTGTCACTTAGCACCTGGACTAGGCACGTGGGTTAGTGGGCAGAGCCTCTACAGGACGGGCAGCGGCAGCTGCAGAATTGTGATGGCAGAGAGTTGAACGTATTCATTCAACAAGCAGTATTCATTCAGCGTTTCCCCAAAGAGGACTCCTTTGTCATCATTTCAGTTTTTACCGATTTTTGAGGGCTCTTAAGGGCAGATACTGATGTACACACCTGTGCAAGATTCAAAAGAAGGCAATTTGAGAGTGGATCACCAACATTTGTGCCCTTCTATCACATTCATAGAGTTCTCAAGGCAAGAATGGTGGAGTGGCTTGCCATTCTCTCCTCCAGTGGACCACATCTTTCCTGTAGTCATGTACAGATGTGAGCTGAATGCTGAGGAATTGATGTTTTTGAGTTGTGGTGCTGGAGAAGACTCTTGAGAGTCCCTTGGATAGCAAGAGGATCAAACCAGTCAATCCTAAAGAAAGGAAATCAACCCTGAATGCTCATTGGAAGGACTGATGCTGAAGTTCCAATACTTTGGCCACCTGATGTGAAGAGCCAAATCATTGGAAAAGACCCTGACACTGGGAAAGATTGAGGGCAGGAGGAGAGGATGAGACGGCTGGATGGCATCCCTGATGACATGGACATGAACTTAGGCAAACTATGGGAGATAGTGAGAGACAGGGAGGCTTGGTGTGCTTCAGTCCATGGGGTCAAAAAGAATCGGACATTACTTAGCAACTGAACACCACCACCACCAATAACATTTAAGTATGTTAAGCTCAAGAAAGAGGACTGCCCTAAGGACACAGAGAAAGAGAAACCACCCTCGGGAATGCCCTGGCAGTCCAGTGGTTGGGATTTTGCATTTTCACTGTCATGGGCCCAGGTTCAATTCCTGGTTTGGGGACTAAGATCCCACCAGCCACATGGCATGGCCAGAAAAAAAGAGAAAGAAGCCACCTTCCTCTTATCTCTGGATGACTGGAGGAATGTGGAAACAGTTTTCTCAAAAATGATAAGGGCTGAGAAGGTACTTCAAAGGGCTGAGATGAATTTTAACAAAAGATAAGAGTTTGTGGAGAATGTTCAAGATAGCAGGAACAGCATGAAAAATGCCCAGTGGTGGAAAAGTGATTACATGTTTGGAAAACAGTATTCAACTTGACTGCCAGAAGTTGGATGTATTCTTCCAACAAAGGTTTTCTGTGGATCAACATTGTTTGAAAGTGTATGTGCTTATTCCCAGATTGTAAAGTCAGATCTTTTGAGATAAAAATATCTGATGCAATAAAGACATTGATATTGAAGTATATTTCAGGCTAGCAGCTCTCTGTCTCAGCTGCCAGGAAGGAATGAGAATCTGCCCTGGAGTCTCTAGCTCAGACGTTGGTTTCATTGCAGTGTGCCTGACATTCCACAGATAAACCTCCATCCCTCACTGGTAGCCCACGAGACACTCTTCCCCACCTGTTCTTCTCCATGAAGACTAAAAATGCAGATTGGGGGAGAATTAACTCAAAAAGGGAACCAAATAGTTAAGCTCTTGGAGAAAGGTGTTGGGCGATGGAGTTGAGTTAGGTGATCTAACCTCTTAGGGTGATCCAATCATCACTTCTCAGATGGCCCTGTGAGCCACGGATTCCAGAGCATACATGAGCACCATGAGAAAGAGGGAGTTTGAGAAAGTGGGCCAGGCACACAAAAGCCAATATTTCATTTTATTGTAAAATATTTTATTTATTTGGCTGTGCTGGGTCTTAGTTGCAACATGTGGGATCTAGTTCCCTGACCAGGGATTGAGCCCAGGTCCCCTGCATTTGGAACATGGACCACCAGGGAAGTCCCATGAGTGTCATTATTTTAACTTCCTCCTCCCCTGGGGGAGAGACCACTGCCAAACTAGAAACTGGCTTTCCTGTATCTCCTGCTCTAGCTTTGTAATCTGCATCAGATGAAAGATGGAGGGGTTGAGAATTCACCTCAACAAGAATCTGCTGTCCTGGGAGGCTGAGAGCTTCTTTACTTGCATGTGAGCTAAGTCACTTCAGTCGTGTCCGACTCTTTGCGACCCTATGGACTATAGCCCACCAGGCTCCTCTGTCCATGGGATTTTCCAGGCAAGAATACTGGAGTAGGTTGCCATGCCCTCCTCCAGATCTTCCCATCCAAGGGATCATCTCCTGCGTTGGCAGGCAGATTCTTTACCACTGGGGAAGTTATTTATCCTAGGCCTTATCTTCTAAAGACAGAATCCCAGGGAAATTCCTGTGTGTGCTGGGCAGGATGATGGCTGGGAGGATGCAAATTGGAGCTAAGGCAATAACAAACTGCTTTACATAGAAGGGACTGTGGTTAGACCAGGGGTGGATGAGAGGATTGGAGGAGGGAGCCGGGGAGGGCTTGATTTGAAGGAAGAGATCGGATGGTGTTAATGGGGGAGAATTTGGGGGGAAAAGAACAGAAAGACTTCAGGGCTGTTTGTGTGAAGTCTGCCAAGTTAGTTTATAAACCTCTTCCCTCCTTACCACAAAAATATTCAGAAAAAAATCAGTTCTTACACAAGCAGTTACCAGTAATGAGTGAGAGGTTGTTTCATCTGAATTCACGCCCCTCCTGAACCACGAAGAATTGATGCTTTTGAATTGTGGTACTGAAGAAGATTCTTCAGAGTCCCTTGGACAGCAAAGAGTTCAAGCCAGTAAATCCTAAAGGAAATAAATCCTCAATATTCATTGGAAGGACTGATGTTGAAGCTGAAGCTCCAGTACTTGGGCCACCTGAGATGACTCATTGGGAAAGATCCTGATGCTGGGAAAGATCGAGGGCGGGAGGAGAAGGGGATGACAGAGGATGAGTTGGTTGGATGGCACCACAGACTCAATGGACATGAGTCTGAGCAAACTCCAGGAGATGGTAAAGGACAGGGAAGCCTGGCGTGCTGCAGTCCATGGGGTCGCGAAGAGTCAGACACGACTGAGTGACTGAAAAACAGCAACAATGACCCATCTAGCCAGCTATCTATCTATCCATTCATCGACACATTCATCCCTCTATCTATCCCTCTATCTATATGCAGTTCAGCATATAGTTATAACATGGTCATTATGGACTGCAGTGAAGAGACACGAAATCAGTGACAGGAACAGACACATGGGGCGAATTCCGGAGAACCAGGGCAGACACTCCCGAGAGTCTACTGCTCACGGTGGGGTGACACAGGATACGCTTCACGCCTCCAGTGATGAGCTGTGACCACACACAGGGAAGCTCACTGTTGACTCAAAAACCAGTTCCGAATCCAAGCCCCGGGCACTGAGTTGGTCAAATAAAAACAGCTGCTCACTTGTGAGCCATAGAGAAACAAGCTTTCTGTCCCCACCAGCTGCTATAGTACTGAAATCTGAGGCCTTACTCCCTGGCTCAGCCCAAAGCCTTGACCTCACTCCTTACTCGCCTTATTCCGAGTCACCAGAATCTGTTGTTGTTTAGTCGCTAAGTCGTGTCTGACTCTTTGTGACCAGATGGACTGCAGCATGCTAGGCTCCTCTGTCCATGGGATTCTCCAGGCAAGAACACTGGAGTGGGTTGGCAGGCTCTGCTCCAGGGGATCTTCCCCATCCAGGGATCAAACCCATGTTTCTTATGTCTCCTGCATTGGCAGGTGGGTTCTTTTCCACGAGCGCCACCTGGGAAGCTCAAAACCCTTTTGAAAAGTGAAAGTGAAGTCGCTCAGTCATGTCCAACTCTTTGTGACCCCATGGACTGTAGCCTACCAGGCTCCTCCCTCCATGGGTTTCCCCAGGCAAGAGTACCGGAGTGGGCTGCTATTTCCACTCCCAAATTTGAAACCAACACTTAGAAGTCAAACGGATGACATGAAACACGTCAGCTTTACCACTGACACCACTAGATGAGAGACCGTAGTTGCTATGTGTGGTCACGATGGGCCTTTTGATGTTTGATCTGATATATAGGGACCTGAGCCCCAGGTTCTGACCCTCCTGGGTGAATACAGTCCTCTCATCCAGGACCAGTCTGCCCCTGTAAGAACTGAGCAAGAGGAAGCCGAAGGCATGGATCCTATGTGCAAAGTGAATCAGAAAAGAATAGGCATCAAGGTTGTGACCAAGTACGCTCAGTTCTGACCCTAAAAGTGACAGGACAACCTCTCTTCCTCCTCTAGATAAGGGTCAAGGTCAAGATGAAGAGCTGGAGGTGTTCCTCATAAACTTCTGGGGGACAGAGCAGAACATCCCTTCTATGTGTGGAAATGTAAGGAACAGGGTAAAGACGATGGGACGTCCATCTCAGGGGAAACTTGTAAAACCTGAAATGGGAGCAGGGACAGTTTAGGACCTGTCTTTCCAGTTCCGAGGTGCTCAAAAAGGTGTTCAGTTATGGGAGCCAGCACTCTGTTAGACTTGGATATAATTTATATAGGGGTTTGCCAGGTGGTGCAGTGCATAAGAATCCATCTGCCAGGCAGGAGATGCAGGTTCAATCCCTGGGTTGGGAGATCCTGTGAAGAAGGAAATGGCAACCCACTCCAATATTCTTGCCTGGAGAATCCCATGGAGAGAGGAGCCTGGTGGGCTACAGTCACAAAGAGTCAGACACAACTTAGCAACTGAGCGCGCGCACACACAAACACACACATCTTATATGCTTTTCTCCTCCCGACACCCTTTTGTTGAGGTTCAGTCGCTCAGTCATGTCCGACTCTTTGTGACCCCACAGACTGCAGCACACCAGGCTTCCCTGTCCTTCACCGTCTCTCAGAGCTTGCTCAAACTCATGTCCATTGAGTCTGTGTTGCTATCCAACTATAGTGTCCTCTGTCATCCCCTTTTCCTCCTGCCTTCAATCTTCCAAACATCAGAATCTTTGCCAATGAGTCAGCTCTTCGTATCAGGTGGCCAAAGTATTGGAGCTTCAGTATCAGTCCTTCCAGTGAATATGCAGGGTTGATTTCCTTTAGGGTTGACTGGTTTGATCTCCTTGTAGAAATAAATATTAACACTTACTAGGCGGGTGACCCTGAGAAGTTTATTTAACCTGCCTGAATCCTGGTTTGATCATCTAAAAAGAGATGGACAGACATTCAAACTCATTTCTAAACTTGTTGCTTTCCTCATTATAAAAGCCAAGCAGCTTTCAGAGGTTTAATTCACAAAACAAACGAAGCTCACAAGCCTTTTTCCCTGGGCATTCAAGTTTCAATTCAGTAATTCTATACATCGTTCTTATCTAAGAATGGTGTGTCGTCCCTCCCCCTTCACTGAGCCTGGCAGAGCCAGTTGTGAACATTCCCCTAGACTCACATTTTTGCAGAAAGCTTTCAACTTTGGCCAGACCTAGTAAATGTGCTGTAATAAAAGGAGACGTTGATTCTCTGTTCACAGTCTATCATTCCAAGGTCAATGAACAGTGAGAAAAGAGCTGCTTTTGTTGAAGGAAACGGGATGTCCATCAAGTTAATTCCATTCCTTCATATTCACAAGCCCTGTCTCTCCCTATATGTCACCTGTCGAACCTAACAGGATAGAAGCAGACACGTATAATAGCTCTAAATTATATGTATTGGGGAAACAATGGAAAAAACAGCAAGCAAAAGGTTCCAAGGAAATTAACATGGTTCTTGCTCAAATCTCATGCTCCCTGTCAGAGGCTTAGGGGAAAAGAACTATTGTTTCTATTCAACTCAATTCAAAAATTATTAGGAACTGAAGATGCAAAGATTCAACTCAATTCAAAAATTGTTTGGAACTGAAGATGCAAAGATAAAGGCACCAGAGAATTAACACCCAGGTTGTCCAGTAGCTAGGACTTCGAGTTTCTACTGCAGGGGGCCCAGGTTCAATCCCTGGTTGGGGAACTAAGATCCTTCCCTCATGAGGAATGGCCAAAAATAAATAAATAAATAAAAGACAAAGATACCTTCTCAGCCCTCAAAGAGCTCAGATGAGAGGGTGAGTCTGATGATATGCATGCATGCTAAGTTACTTCAGTCATGTCTGACTCTTTGCGACCCCACGGACTATAGCCCACCAGGCTCCTCTGTCCGTGGGATTCTCTAGGCAAGAATACTGAAGCGGGTTGCCATTTCCTCCTCCAGTGGATCTTCCTGGCCCAGGGATGGAACCAGAATCTCTTCCACCTCCTGCATTGGCAGACAGGTTCTTTACTGCTAGCGCCACCTGGGAAGGCCCTGATGATATGAAAGTGAAAGTTGCTCAGTCATGTCTGACTCTTTGGGACCCTATGGACTATACAGTCCATGGAATTCTCCAGGCCAGAATACTGGAGTGGGTAGCTGTTCCCTTCTCCAGGGGATCTTCCCAACCCAGGGAACGAACCCAGGTCTCCCTCATTGCAGGCGGATTCTTTACCAGCTGAGCCACCAGGGAAGCCCTGATGATATAGACATGATCTATAACCCAGAAGTGGCCCCACCTCTCAGCTCAAAGGTCTTGGAGGGTCTTCTAAAAGAAATGATGTCAGAGCTGAGTCAAAGGTTGAGCAGGTGTGAGCCAAGCAAAAGGAGAAGAAGGACAAACTCAAGAGAATTCTAGGCAGAGAATATAATCTCTAACATTGGCCATAATTTCTTGCCTTCCAGTGAGTGAGCTCTGCAATGTGCCTTATCATGAAACCCCTGTGTTGGGTGGTATTGTGATTTATAACAAGAAAAATCTATGTGGTCATCATCAACATTTCTGGCACAGAGCTCCTAAAACCATTGTCAGTTTCCTAAGTGATGAAAGTAATGGAGGCGTCCTTTATGTGAATGAGATGATTTTTGGACTCACATCAGGATGGAGGCTGGTTGCCAGTGGAGCCATCAGGTGATTAGAGCATTGGAAATTTCAGTCCCCTCCTGCCACACACACACACACCTGACATCTGACCTCTGGGGAGGAGGAGAAGCCGAATATTGAGTTCAATCATCAGTTGTCACTGGCCAATGGTTTGAGTGGTTGTGCCTAGGTAATGAAGCCTCCATAAAGCCCCAAAAGGATGAGGCTCAGAGAGCTTCTTTGCTGGTGAACCTGTGGAGGTAACTGAGAGTGGCAACCGAGAGAGGGCAGAAGCTCCATGCCCCCTCAGACACTGACCCAGTGTATCTAGAAGAACATCTAAAATCCATCTAGAAGAACACAGAAACTAGAGATAAAACAGAAAAGGAGGAGAACCATGTGCCCAGGAATGTATGAACATTGTCTCATTTAATTTTCACTACCCCTGGGGGAGGGCGTGGCAACCCACTCCAGTATTCTCACCTGAAGTATCCCCAGGGACAGAGGAGCCTGGCAGGTACCGCAGAGTCGGACATGACTGAGCGACTAAGTGTGTGCACACACTCACACCCCCCACAGTATAACAAAGGTAGAAGGATTTATTTTCCATTTTAAACAGGAAGGATTTAAATCTGAGCAATTTGTCTTGTCTGTGGTCAAACACAAAACTGACAAGTTGTGGAGTGGGAATTGAAACTCTTGGTGGTGAGGCTCCAAAATCCATTCTCCCCAAAAGAGAAGAGACAGTCCCTGCTGAGGTCCAGAGGTCCAAATCTGCGTGCTGCACCCAGATGTTCCCTCCTTGCAGACTGGGATGATTTCACTTTTAAATACACACTTTCTTCTTGGCAGTAAGTAATGTCTTTGCTCCACACCAAAACAAAAATTAAAAATAGTTTCAATCACTCTTGCATAAGAAGAATTTATACTGACTCAAATATTTGTTATCTGTCCTTTAGTGGTTCTGTTATAAACATGAGAAAACCTAGAGATAGAGAGTATGAGAGCTAATAAAATCATTAGAAATCACCTTGTAAGGGATCCAATGGTGGATATCAGTGGGATCTAGAAACTCTTGAAATTTAAGATGAAATAATGTTTGTGTGTAATGGACTTCTCTTCTGGGAAGAGATTTCATGACTTTCTTCGGATTCTCAAAGGAGCGTATGAGCCCGAATACCCTAATTTTGCAGATATGGAAACTGGTCAAGTAACTTACACGCCAAAGGACCTTAAAGTCATACCATGAGGCCCCGATAAATCAGGTTTAGACCCTAGGTCTCTTGATTCCTGAAGCATGACACCTACAAGAAACTTCTGCTTCTAAGAATCCTGTGTCTGAAAGAAAGATGTATGGCCCTGAAATCACCCATAGATTTTGTGGTCAGCAAGGGACCCTCTTGTAAAGAGTCATTCCTTGCAAACTAAGATTTGTTTCTATTAAACTACTATGCAGAAGCACAGGGAATGTGAGGGGTGGACTGGACCACTGTGGGGGCAGGAACTGCACAGAAAGTCAGGGATCTATTGCCTTTCTACCTCCTATCCCTTGTTGTGAAGGGGGAGAGAGAGGAGGTGGTGGGTGTCTGCTCTGGGGCTCCCCTCATAGCTCAGTTGGTAAATCATCTGCCTGCAATGCAGGAGACCTGGGTTCAATTCCTGGGTCAGGAAGATCCCCTGGAGAAGGAAATGGCAACCCACTCCAGTATTCTTGCCTGGAGAATCCCATGGACAGAGGAGCCTGACAGGCTACAGTCCATGGGATAGCAAGAGTCGGACATGATTTAGTGACTAAACCAACCACCTCCTATCCCTTGTTGTGAAGGGGGAGAGAGGAGGTGATGGGTGTCTGCTTTGCCAAGGGAAACCAGGTCAGCTGAAGGACCATGTAGAGAAAGAGTGGAGGAAGGTATTGGTTCATGCTGTGATCTGAATACACATGTCCCCTCCCCCCAAATTCATGTTGAAATATTAATCCCCAAGGTGATATTGAACTGTGGTGTTGGAGAAAACTCTTGAGAGTCCCTTGGACAGCAAGGAGATCCAACCAGTCCACCTTAAAGGAAATCGGTCCTGAATATTCATGAGAAGGACTGATGCTGAAGCTGAAACTCCAATACTTCGGCCATCTGATGCCAAGAACTGACTCATTTGAAAAGACCCTGATGCTGGGAAAGATTTAAGGTGGGAAGAGAAGGGGATGACAGAGGATGAGATGGTTGGATGGCATCACCAACTCAATGAACATGGGTTTGAGTAGACTCTGGGAGCGGGTGATGGACAGGGAGGCCTGGCATGCTGCAGTCCATGGGGTCGCAAAGAGTCGGACACACCTGAGCGACTGAACTGAACTGATAGTATTAAGGGGTAGACCCTTTGGGTGGTTCTTAGGTCATGATGGCAGAACCCTCATTACTGGCATTGTTTCCTAATGAAAGAGACCCCACAGAACTCCCCTGGCCCCCTTCTTCTGAGGACACAAAAAGAAGTCTGCAACCAAGAAGAGGGATGTCATCTGATCATGTTGGCACCCTCATGTCAGACTTTAGGCTCCAGAACTGTGAAGAATAAATATCTGTTATCTATAACTCATCCAGTCTATGGTGTTTTATTATAGAAGCACGGCTGAGATGTTCCATGTTCCCCAGAATCAGACCCTGCAGTGAGAATTTGTGTGTCATTTATTAAAACCGTGTCCCCAAGAGAAACTGGGAAAGGAGCTGGTGAAGCTGGATGGGGAGAGGAAGACTCAAGCACTGTCTTCTGGAGGGTGGCTGGTCTGAGTCATGGAACCCTGGAGTGTTGTGAAATATACTACTAGTAATTCTACTACTGATCTGGTCATGTAATAGCAAACATTTACTTGGCATTTACCATATCCCAGGATCAGAGCTAGTGTGACTTTACCTATTGACTCAGTGGGTAAAAAAAAAAATGCTGCAGCCATTAAGCCTATCAACCACTTCCATGGGCCCCAATGGTGAACCAGAGGGAATCTCAGGATGGAAATAAATGGGCTGCCTGCCACCAAGGCCTCAGCTACCGCATCCACCCATGACGGTGGACCTTGAGAGGACTCAGGATGGAAAAGCACAGGATACTGGCCCTAGATAGCTAAGGTGCACATCAAGGGAATGAACTCAGTGAGCCCAGACTCTTGCATCTGCCCATACATTAAAAAAGGGTTAACTTTGTAGAGATGTCTGGCTTTCTTTGACAGTAATCTTTTGATTTTCTGACTACCTGTTTCTTTTTATTACAGCAAAAACTTCTACAAATCCTGGCTCCGCTCTTCTCTCTTTGAGCAGTCCCTCAGGTCTATCTCAGAGGCTGCCCCCCTTGGCTTAAGTCTTCAAAAAGTTTGCTGAATCAAACACCAGCTTCAGGGTCTTCACATCAGGTGTGAGTCAGCTCTTCACATCAGGTGGCTAAAGTATTGGAGCTTCAGCTTCAGTCCTTCCAATGAATATTCAGGACTGATTTCCTTTAGGATGGACTGGTTGGATCTCCTTGCAGTCCAAGGGACTCTCAAGAGTCTTCTCCAACACCACAGTTCAAAAGCATCAATTCTTCTGTGCTCAGCTTTCTTTATAGTCCAACTCTCACATCATACATGACTACTGGAGAAACTATAGCTTTGACTAGATGGACCTTTGTTGGCAAAGTAATATTTCTGCTTTTTAATATGCTGTCTAGGTTGGTCATAACTTTTCTCTCAAGGAGCAAGCATCTTTTAATTTCATGGCTGCAGTCACTATCTGCACTGATTTTGGAGCTCCCCCAAAAATAAAGTCTGTCACTATTTCCAGTCTTTCATCACCTATTTGCCATGGAGTGATGGGACCAGATGCCATGATCCTAGTTTTCTGAATGTTGAGTTTTAAGCCAATTTTTTCACTCTCCTCTTTCACTTTCATCAAGAGGCTCTTTAGTTCTTCTTTGCTTTCAGCCATAGGGTAGTGTCATATGCATATCTGAGGTTATTGATATTTCTCCCGGCAATCTTGATTCCGGCTTGTGCTTCATCCAGCCTGGCATTTCGCATGTTTTGGAGCGGTTTAAATAATATTTAACAGGTTTCAGAATAATGCTCTGTTACGGGACTTTAATGCATTCATCTGACTCGTATTCATTTAAAGTCATTACCGTAAATCTATGCCTTGTTGTTCAGTCACTCAGTTGTGTCTGACTCCTTCTGCCATCCCATGGACTGTAGCCCACCAGGCTTCTCTGTCCATGGGATTTCCCAGGCAAGAGTACTGGAGTGGGGTGCCATCTCCTTCTCCAAAAAACTCTATGCCTTAGAGAAAATTTGCTCACCATCTGGCTCTGAATAAATCACATCATGACTCTCTAGATGTGGATAAACAGATGAGTGTGGATTAGTGAAGGTGCAGTGGTGCTCACTTCATAAATCAGGGGACAACTTTTAGGAGTTGTCACGCTGAGGAGTACTGATGCTTGATTGGGTTAGATTTCATGACTTTGGCTCTGGGATGCCTCTGAAGTCTGTTGATGCTGCTGCTGTTCCTTTTAAACTGGTCCACCAGCTCTAGTCTTCCGCCTCCTCCTCTGCATTATGGCAAAGTCATGTCTCTTAGGTGCCTCTTCTCCTCATCACCCTATACTTGCTCCCACTGGGCCAACTCTTGGCTCCTGAGTGTAACCTACCAGACCTCATGTCGTGACCTTGTGTCCTCGCAAAGTCTTTCTTTTTTCAATTTTTTAAGCTTATTTTAATGCAATTTCAAAATCGCAGAAAGTCTCAATAGTAGTAATAAAGGATTCCATAGAGTTTTTATTCAGATTCACTTGTTATTTACATTTCCCCCTTTTGTTTTCTCTGTATGTGTATGTATATTTGTGTACACACACCCTGAATACTCATTGGAAGGACTGATGCTGAAGCTCCAATACTTTGGCCACCTGATGCGAAGAGGTGACTTGTTGGAAGAGACCCTGATGCTGGGAAAGATTGAGGGCAGAAGGAGAAGGTGGCAACAGAGGATGAGATTATTGGATGGCATCACTAAATCAATGGACATGAACTTGAGCAAACTCCAGGAGATGGTGAGGGGTGGGGAGGCCTGGTGTGCTGCAGTCCATGGGGTTGCAAAGAGTCGGACAGGACTTGGTGACTGAACGACAACAGTGTGTGTACATACATGTGGATACATACACACACTTTTCTGAACTATTACAGAATAAGCTGAAGACATCAAAACCCTTTATCCCTTAGTATGCCCACGTGTATTTCCTAAGAACAGGACTGTTTTTCTTATATAACCGTAGTACCATAATCAAACTCAGGAAATTTAATGTGGATTTACCTATTCTCTGCTGCTGCTAAGTCACTCAGTCATGTCCGACTCATTGCAACCCTATGGACTGTAGCCCACCAGGCTCCTCTGTCTATGGGATTCTCCAAGCAAGAATACTGGAGTGGGTTGCCATAACCTTCTCCAGGATTAGAGGCTAGTATCATCACTATCCCAATTTTGTACCAGAGGGAAGTCAACCTCAACACCCAAGCTCGGGAATGCCCCAGCCCACCCACTGAGGCTGAGCTCTTAACTACTACCCTGCCTTCCGAGGACCCACTGGTCCCCCCACCCCTCCACATGTCATCCCTCCCTTTCATCAAGACACCTATTCATCAAATGCTACTTGGCCTCTAAAGTTTAGTTTTGCCCTTTTAAGTTAGTCTTAGTTCTTAGTGGTCTGTGTGTGTATGTGTGTGCGCTCAGTCATGTCCCACTCTTTGCAACCCTATGGAATGCAGCCCACCAGGCTCCTCTGTCCATGGAGATTTCCAGGCAAGAATACTGGAGCGGCCTGTGAAAGGCTATTCTAACCTCCTCTTTGATCATTGGAGTCTTTTCCTTTGGAAAAGAGATTAAGGAGACAAAAATGAAAAGACAACACTTTAGTTACTCTAAAGGAGCTTCCTTTTGGGAAACCAGTCCCTGCTATTTCCCACAATTACACACCAGATGGCAGTGTTCAATTAGCCAAAAGAAATCTGGATACAGCAGTCTAGAATAAAGTGTTTGCCTGGGTGCTCAGTTGTGTCCTGACTCTGTGACCCTGTGGACTGCAGCCTGCCAGGCTCCACCGTCCACAAGATTTCCTAGGCAAGAATACTGGAGTGGATTGCCATTTCCTTCTCCAAGGGATCTTCCCAACTTGGGAATCAAACCAAAGTCTTCTGCCTTGGCAGACAGATTCTTCACCACTAAACCACCAGGGAACAGATAGAATAAAGGCATTGAACTAATCCTAAATTGCTCTCAGAGCTTCTTGGAGGTACCTTGTAAACTGCCAGCAATTATAAGTGGTGCCACTGCACTGTGACAGCAATCCTGAGACCTAACAGAAAGGTGGATTAGCCTCACAGGATGACAAGGAGACTCACCCAGAGCAAGCTCAGTGGGACAGTCATGATCTGTAAGTGGGTGGCCTCGGGCCAGAGCCCAGGTCTTCTAGCTCAGAGTCTCATGTTCACTTATGTGAACTTGTTACCTGAAAACTGGGTTCACCTCTTGCTGAGGATCAAGCCAAAGACTGGGGGAAGGAAGGATTTATAACTTGCAGCAAAGTAAGGAAGACATGTGCGTACTTTCCCAAAGCAATGTCTCACTGAGCAGCAAAATCAGGGGAGCTTCCAGCTAAGGGCACAAGCATGTTCCTGAGGGGGCTTGAGCAGAGGAGAATTCAGCATAGAGTTGGGCAAAGAGGGACAGAATCCAGGATCTAGTTGATTGAAGCCAGGAGTGTCGGAACAGGTCAACATCATCACCCCTGGGGTTCCATTTGGCCTGGTCGTTGAATGCTGGTAGAGGCTGGGGGTGAAGGGCAGCAATTAAATTCTGGAAAATAACTCAAGAAAGTGCTTCAGGCTAATTTTAACCAGCAAAGCAGAACCAGAAGTCGTTTTAACTGATTTATTATCTTTGATATTGTGACTTGGACAGCAAGGAGATCAAACCTGTCAATACTAAAGGAAATCAACCCTGAATATTCATTGGAAGGGCTGATGCTAAAGCTCCAATACTTTGGCCACCTGATTCAAAGAGCAGACTCACTGGAAAAGACCCCGATGCTGGGAAAGATTGAAGGCAAGAGAAAGGGGCGACAGAGGATAAGATGGCCGGATGGCATCATGGACTCAATGGACATGAGTTTGAGCAACCTCCGGGAGATGGTGAAGGACAGGGAAACCTGGCGTGCTGCCGTCCATGGGGTCGCAAAGAGTCGGACACAACTGAGTGACTGAACAACAAATTTCCAATGCTGGCCTTTATTCCTTCTTAAAGAGTCAAGTTCTTAGTGTTTTTTTTTTTTTTCCTCCTCTTCAACCTGAAGAATTCACTTTAACATTTCCTGTGATGTGGGAGTAGGGAAATATTGGCAACAAATTCCCTTAATTTTCCTTTCAAATGTCTTTTATTTCACTTGCCTCCTAGAGGGGAACTTTTGCTCAACACGGAATTCTACATTGATAGCTGTTTCTGTCAGTACTTTCAGATGTTGTTCCCTTGTCTTTTGGTTTCTATAGTTTCTGACAAGTCATTGATAAGTTGGATCATTGTTCCCTATATTATACATTTTTCTCTGTCCGCTTACAAAATTCCTCTTATCTTTGGGGATCAGTAGTCTAAGATGTGTCTAACCCAGGTTTTCACGTGTGCATTCTATTTAGGATATACTGAGCTGCTTAGATCGGTACGTTAATGTCTTAACTGAAATTTGAAGAAGTGTGGCCATCATTGCTTCAAATATTTGTCCAATTCTGTCTTCTTTGATTCCAGGATTATTTTCTGTATGTAGTTACTCTTGATACTGTCCCAGTTCAGTCGCTCAGTCGTGTCCGACTCTTTGCGACCCCATGAACCACAGCACACCAGGCCTCCCTGTCCATCACCAACTCCCGGAGTTTACCCAAACTGATGTCCATTGAGTCGGTGATGCCATCTAACCATCTCATCCCCTGTCATCCCCTTCTCCTGCCTTCAATCTTTCCCAGCACCAGGGTCTTTTCAAATGAGTCAGCTCTTCACATCAGGTTGCCAAAACATTAGAGTTTCAGCTTCAACATCAGTCGTTCCAATGAACACCCAGGACTGATTTCCCCTAGGATGGACTAGTTGGATCTTCTTGCAGTCCAAGGGACTCTCAAGAGTCTTCTCCAACACCACAGTTCAAAAGCATCAATTCTTCGGGGTTCAGCTTTCTTTACAGTCCAACTCTCACATCCCTACATGACTACTGGAAAAACCATAGCCTTGACTAGACAGACCTTTGTTGGCAAAGTAATGTCTCTGCTTTTTAATATTCTGTCCCACTACTTCCTAAATGAGAGAGTCAATTCCTAGGCAGGTTGGTAGGTCCAGGGTCCTTGAGGAGGAGAAAGGGATCTGAGGCTCCTGAGAAGAGAGGAGTCCAGTGTTCTAAAGGAGAAGAAAAAGACAAGTGTTTTTTTCTACATTGCTTTGTTTTAGTCAATGTAACACTGTATCTTGCTCGAGGACATGTTTCTCCTTAAGGAGAAGGTTTTCTGACTAATCTTGTTATCTTAAGACATTTGTTGTGGGAGTGGGAGTAAGACCTTTCTATTGTTAGTTCTAATCTTGTTAATTTAAGATGTATGTTGTGTAAGTGGGTCTGGTAAAAGTATAAAAGGCCTAGATAAGACTTGATAAGTGGGGCACTCACCATCCCCCTTCTGATGTCTATGTCAGAAACTTTCTAGGTCCCTTTTCATACAGTAATAAAACTGCTATGCAAAAGCTCTTGAGTGATTAAACCTGGTCCCTGGTCCCAAAGCTAAATCTTCTTTGGCAATCACAAATCTGACACTGTTCACCATAAGCTATCATAAGGATCTTCAATATTGTTTAGCTCCTATTGCTCTTAGTATGAGCATCTGGAGTGAATAACTTAGATTCTGAGTTTTCTTTTCTCTGAAGGCTTTACAAATGGATTTTGGTTCAAAGTAAAAAACCTTGACCTTCCTGACTCCAAATGACCCTAGCTCATCAGTCTGCTGAAAATAGCCAGGTCCACAGACCTCAGTGATTAATCTCAGAATAATACCAAACTAAGCCAACCAAACAAAATCAATACATGCCAACAATTATTCACAAACTTACAGATGAACTACAGATTCGTGCTCAAGGAGCCCACAACTGTGACTGTAGCAGTGTCCAGTACTGTCCATTTACCATACCACATACCATATTTTCCAATACTTTTCCAATTACCCATAGTCTCAAGACGCTCCCCTCTCTGCTGGGTCATGAAGGGAGAAGCGTATCTTCTCTTAACACAAATGGTCTCTCTACCTAAATTGGTCTCTGCTTTGATAACCCAGATGGAATCGCTTATAAAGTTTGTCCTCTTCCTGCAACTCTCCAAGAGAGAACTAGAAAGTGTGGACAGAGAATGTCACCTGCCATATCAGTAATGAAAGGATGTTGAGGTGATCAAGCCATCAGCCATTGCAGCCAGGCCTGAGGGATTGAAGATGGAGAAAACAGGATACTGGCCCCAGAGAGTTAAGGTGCATATCAAAGGAATGATTTCAATGAGCCCAGACTCTTGCATTTTACTACACAGAGAAAAGTGCCAAATTCATTAACTTGATATCTTTTTTTTTTTTAACAGTAATCTTTTGATGTCCGACTACCCGCTTTTTACAGCATAAACTTCTATGTAACCTGGCTCCTCCCTTACCTCATTGAAATAGTCCCACAGAGCCATCTGAGAGGTTACCTTCTGGGCTTAAGTCTACCAGATAAAATGTAATTCCCCACTTTTAGGTTGTATGCTTTTTTCAGTTGACAAAGGGTAGAATATAACTTCCATGAAGTCCTGGTGATGAGGTGGGATATACACATTCTTCATACTCTTCACATCATTCTCCAGATTCTCTCTCAACATTAGAATGGATCTGGGCTCCTCCTGGGTCTGATGATCACAGAGGAATGACTGGTTGCTTTGGCCAGGATTCCCCAGAGGAAGAGCCAGTAGAATACATATGGATATATAGAATATTTATTATAGCAATTGGCTCATGATTATGGAGGCCAAGAAGTCCCATTATCTGCTACCTGCAAAGAACAAAAAGTCAGTGGTGTAATTCAGTCTGAGTCTGAAGGTCTGAGATGTGTGTGATAGTGTACGTTCAAGGCCAGAGGCCTGAGAACCAGGCATACTGATGGCCAAGGGCAGGAACAGAGGGATGCCAGTTCAAGCAAGAAGCAGGTTTACCCTTCCATCATCTTTTTGTTCTATTCAAGCCCTCAACAACTTGGATGATTTATCCACCTGCTTTGTTGAGGGTGATTTTCTTTTATTTTAAACTCAGTTGACTGGTTCAAATGTTAACCTCATCCAGAAACAACCCTCAGAGATATACAACATTTCACCCTTTTGGGCTTCCCTAGGGCTTAGACAGCAAAGAATCTGCCTGCAATGCAGGAGACTTGGCTTTGATCCCTGGGTCGAGAAGATTCCCTGGAGAAGGGAATCGCAACCCACTCCAGTATTCTTGCCTGGAGAATTCCATGGACAGAGGAGCCTGGCAGGCTGCAGTCCATGGGGCCACAAAGAGTTGGACACGACTGAGTGACTAACTTTCACCATGCATATGAACATTGCTTAGCTCAGTCAAGTGACACAGAAATTAACCATCACATTGGGCCTGTCTGGATTTCTGGTGGACTTGATGCTAGAATGTATGGTTCCAGGAATTCTCCTGAAAGAAAAAAAAAGCTTTGAGATATTATTCACATATACAATTCACCCATTCATGTATTTACTTCTTGGTCACACTGCATGGCATGTGGAATCTTAGTTCCCAGACCAGGGATTGAACCTGTGCCCACTGCATTAGAAGCACAGGGTCTAACCACTGGACTACCAGGGAAGTCCCAGAAATTCTCCTTTTGTTTAAGCCCCTCTTACCAGGAGTGTCCCCTGCCTCCACCAGTCTGTTTTCCCTCCTAGAACTTCCATGCCCCATCTAAAAAACGCTCTTTCCAAAACTACGGGCTGCTAAGGTCATCAATTACGCTGCCTGTGTCCAGCCATCATTTATGATTATACTGGAATCAGTGAATGAGGTGCTCTTCTAGGGTTTATAGCCTTTGTAGAGCTCTCACAGATCTGAGTCACTTCCAACAGTGTGCTTGATCAGCCCAGCTCAAGAGTCCCTGTATAGCCTTACTTCAGGCCACTTCTCTCTCTACGTCATGTCATTGACCAGAGCCTAACCTCTGCCCGCTTTCAAAGGCCACCTCTGAGCAAGGCCACGGTGCCCAGCAATTTATTTTCCACTTGTGCCCACATTTCATTGCTGATTTTATCAAGCCTGAGCTTCTCTTCCTGCATTAGAAAGTCTGGGAGAATCCCCTAAATCAGGTCAAAATGTGAGCTGAGAGTTTCTGGCGCCTTCTAGACCAGCTCCATCTGATTCCCATGTATCATTTTGTTTGTTCTTGGGGCGGTACTAGGCCTGCCCAAACTTACAACTTAGTGGGTTTCACAGTGCCCATCATGGGCAATTCTGACCATGTGATTGGAATGAATAAGACTCCTGCCTTTTCTTCATGAGGATTTGATGAAACTTCTAGCTCCAATAACCCAATGATAGTATATCAATATTACTAGGCAAACTTGCATATGATAAAAATGACTCCTACTGGTAAACCACATCTGGACTTTCAGTTCAGTTCAGTTGCTCAGTCGTGTCCGACTCTTTGCGACCCCATGAATCACAGCACGCCAGGCCTCCCTGTCCATCACCACCTCCCGGAGTTTACTCAAACTCATGCCCATCGAGTTGGTGATGCCATCCAGCCATCTCATCCTCTGTCGTCCCCTTCTCCTCCTGCCCCCAATCCCTCCCAGCATCAGGGTCTTTTCCAATGAGTCAGCTCTTCACATCAGGTGGCCAAAGTACTGGCGTTTCAGCTTCAGCATCAGTCCTTCCAATGAACACTCAGGACTGATCTCCTTTAGGATGGACTGGTTGTATCTCCTTGCAGTCCAAGGGACTCTCAAGAGTCTTCTCCAACACCACAGTTCAAAAGCATCAATTCTTCGGCGCTCAGCTTTCTTCACAGTCCATACATGACTACTGGAAAAACCATAGCCTTGACCAGATGGACCTTTGTTGGCAAACTAATGTCTCTGCTTTTTAATATGCTATCTAGGTTGGTCATAACTTTCCTTCCAAGGAGTAAGTGTCTTTTAATTTCATGGCTGCAGTCACCATCCACAGTGATTTTGGAGCCCAAAAAAATGAAGTCTGACACTGTTTCCACTGTCTCCCCATCTATTTCCCATGAGGCGATGGGACCAGATGGCATTTTCTTAGTTTTCTGAACTATAGATTCTTGATGGGGATACCACATTTTGGGCTTCCCTGCACATAAGGATTCTTGTAACTAGCACATGGGAACCTAGAAACTATACCAGTGGTTTTATTACAAAGGATCTGGACTCCTATGTAGAATGAGGCTTTTACCCCAGAGCAGTTCTTGTTCTTGCTCAGTGGATCACAGTAACTTGATCCTGAGTGGTCCCAGGTGGGTACATGGACCTGTCAGTGGGTTATGAGAAGGAATTGCACTGGAGGAGGAACGAATATCTGATGCTGCCACCCTGGCAAGCTGTGGTCCCTGTGCCATGTCTGAACATTTAGTAGAGCTCATCAAGACTCTCTGACAGATGTGGCAGGTTATATGGTCAGGTCGTGTCCCCTGGGGCCATGTCCTATGCTCTGTTGCTATCAGGGCATAGGTCCAGAGTCTCTCACACTCTGTCATAACAGACAAGCCCCGAGGCCATGACCTGTGAGTTTGCACCTGTGTGAATTCAAAGGCAACACCCCACAGCAACAGCTGGAACAAAACAGGCTGAGGTAGGGGAGATCTGAAGTGGCTAAAAAATTTCCCATTTCACAGAATTCTAGAAGCTGGATATCAGGGTTGTGTGAAATAGCAGATTAGATAAGGATGAAAACAGTGAGCTAGAAGATGAAGCTGAAGAGATTTCAGTTTTGAAACACAGTTGGGATATGACAGAGCCATCAGGAGAGATGAATGTTTAAGGGAGAAAGTTTTAAAATGTCTCTTTGGAGTTATAGAAAGACAGAAATCAAACTACAGGTCGGGGAGTTCCCTGGTGGCCTAGTGGTTAGGATTCTGGGCTTTCACTGCCATGTCCTGGGTTCAATCCCTCTCTGATCAGGAAAGTGAGATCCTGCTAGGGAGTAAATTCTAGAAAATAGAAAAGAAAGCCTACAAAACAACAAGAAAAGGGGCAGGAAAACATGTAGAATTGTCATTTGAAAACAAAAGGAAATATTACTTGATACTGAAGTATGGTTCTCATTCATGTCTGTTCCTTGGAAGAAAAGCTGTGACAAACCTAGATGGTGTATTAAAAAGCAGAGATATCACTTTGCCCACAAAGGTTCATATAATCAAAGTTATCGTTTTTCTAGCATCATTTACATGTGAGAGCATGTGAGAGTTGGGCCATAAGGAATACTGAGTGCAAAAAATTGATGCATTTGAATTGTGGTGCTGGAGAAGACTCTGGAGAGTCCCTTGGAATACAAGATCAAACCAGTCCATCCTAAAGGAAATCAACCCTGAATATTCACTAGAAGGACTGATGCTGAAGCTGAAGCTTCAATACTTTGGCTATCTGATGGGAAGAACTGACTGATTGGGAAAAACCCTGATGTTGGGAAAGACTGAGGGCAAGAGAATGGGCTGACAGAGGATGAGATGGTTGGATGACATCACTGATTCAATGAACATGAGTTTGAACAAACTCCAGGACATAGTGAAGGACAAGGAGGCCTGGTGTGCTGCAGTCTATGGGATCACAAAGAATTGGACTTAGCAACTGAACAACAGCAAAAGCTTGATACGGAAGTGATAATGACCAAGAATTTTTACAACCAATGAAAAGCACCAATTTATAGATTTGTGAAGCTCAACCAATCCCCAACAGCTAAGAAATAGAACTATCACCTAGACATGTCTGAACGAAACAAAGATAAGAAATGATCTTATAAGAGACCAAAGAGTAAACCATCACTGCCTACAAACTGCTTTTTTTAAACAGCAATATTGAAAGCTAGGAGACAGTGGACTTGTATCTCTAAAGTGACAAGGGAAAATAACTGTCAACTTAAAATACACACTGACTAAAATAGCGTAAAAGGGACAAATCTATATACATATATACATACACACATTTACTGGGGCTTCCCACGTGGCTCTGGTGGTAAGGAACCCAGCTGCAAATGCAGGAGACTTAAAAGATGCAGGTGCAATCCCTGGGTTGGGAAGATCCCCTGGAGGAGGGAATGGCAACCCATTCCAGTATTCTTGTCTGGAGAATCCCATGGACAGAGGAGACTGGTGAGCTATAGTCCATGGGGTCACAAGGAGTCAGACACAACAGAAAGCAACTGAGCACACGCACAGTGTAACAAGCTTACCACCACCTAGTTTCCTTGAGAAATGTTGCCATACTGAGGGGTCAGCGTCAGTCTCCATTGTTGGCAGGTTGTACAGTCAGTGGCGGCAATTGCTAGACCGCCCTTGGGAAGTGGGAGCCCATGTTGTTGAAACCAGTCATAGATCCCACTTCTATCACTGTGGCCACTGTGTTCATGTGCTCTTCCTGTTGGCGCCAGAGTGGCCAACACCACAGGGGACCCAAATCATTTTTTCTACTTCCCTGTTAAATCTCCAGAAAGTGTCTAGCACTTAACATGGAGTTAAAAACTCCTTTATGTCCACAAACAGGTTCTCAGGTGGCGCTAGTGGTAAAGAACCCACCTGCTAATGCAGGAGACATAAGAGATGTGGGTTCCTTCTATCGGTAGGAAAGATCCCCTGGAGGAGGGCATGGCAACCCACTCCAGTATTCTTGCCCGGAGAATACCATGGACAGAGGAGCCTGGAGGGCTATGGGCCATAGAGTCACAAAGACCCAGACATGACTGAAGTGACTTAGCAAGCACACATGTACAGATGGGTCCCAATCCCTGACCTTTTTGTCCTCAATTTTCCAATCTTTCTGTTTTTAGGCCCAGGCCACATGCCACAGCTCAGGAGTCCATATATTCTAATGTCAGACCATTTTGTCACAAAAGGAATGACCAAGTGAACCAAGGTACACAGCCCAAGAGGCAGAGCTGCTCAAACCCCAACCTGGATCTGCTGCAGAGCTCATTCCTTCTCTAGCCTCAACTCAACACTGGAAACATCTCATGTCACCCAATATCTGTGTTGGGACTGAATTCCCAGGTGTGTTATAAGGTCTCTTCCCAGAGCCCAAAGAGATTGACCAGTCATCTTACTTCCTTCTTTGTGAAGGGATGTGAAAGATGCAGCAATTTCTTATTTTAGATGGCGTGGTAGCCATGGAAGAGAACACAGTGCAGGAAACTGAGAGCCCCAGACAGTCCCTATTTGGGTCCCCAGGTCCATCCAATTCCCTCCATACCAATGAGTTCCCTTCCGAGAGCACATTCGTTAAGTCCAATTGTGCTTAAGTCCAACAAAGTTAGACTGACACAATTGGCTATATGATACTATATATAGATTTATAATGTTCTTCACACAATACATAAAAGCAAGTGAACAAAAATAAACAATCTTACAGTACAATGCCTTGAAAAGTACAGTAGTATAGTACAACCGCTGGCATACAGGGGCTGGCATCAAGTAAACAGATAAGAAGAGTTACTGACCAGAGGAGGCAGGAGACGGTAGAGCTGAAGGGTCATCAGCAACAGGAGATAGAGGGAAAGCTGCGATTTCACTCACACCTGACGTTGGTGGGATAGAATTGAATCCAGCAAGGAACCAGAACCTATCTATGAAGATACTGCACTACAGTCCTCCATACAGTGCTATCCGGTGAAGTAAGCAAAAGCACAACCACCCGTAGAGGAGGCAACACACGTGGCAACTGACACCAGACACGTGAGCTAACTCACACGATTGGGCATGTGAACGCGTCTGTGTCTTTGAAAGTTTGCAATTTGAAGATTCGTATGTCGGTGCCTTGCTGTACCAAGATTGGAGGGTATGTTTTCCTCCTTTCCTCCAGCCGCTCCCTGGAGAAGAAAATGGCAACCCACTCCAGCATTCTTGCCTGGAGAATCCCACGGACAGAGGAGCCTGGCGGGCTACTGTCCTCAGGGTCGCAAAGAGTCAGACACGACTGGGCACTCCAGCTGCTCCCAGCCAGTGACAGAGCTCAGTGACATATTCGTGCCAACCGTTCCTGCCCAAGAGAGGAGCCCTCAGTTGGGAAACACTTGCTTGGGGGTCCCCCATGGGCCTGGCCTGCCACCTCCCTTCTCTACTTTCATAGGCATCACACCTGCATGGAGGACAGAAGGTGCTCCTTGTCTCCTGCTTTTCTTCCTCCTCCATCTTTCACAGGCATGTCTTCCAGTAAGTCTCCTCTGCACATAAAGTCATTTTGGTGTCTGCTTCTCAGAGGACACAAATTGGCACGAAGTATTCTGGCATACCCCTGTTTTTTAGGAGTCTGTGACTGGTGGGGAGAATCCCTGCAGAGACCATCTTCTATCCTCTGACTGCACATGTATCATCAAGGCCACCAAGGCACTGACAACTTCTAGCTTGTAGTGGGTCAATGTGATATCCCAGACTCTAGATCTCTTTGGATTATGACAGAAGGTTTACTTTCCCTTTAGGGGAGACACTGAACACACACTGCTGTCCAAGTGTTGATGAACCACAGACAATGCCTGGCTTGGCACAGGTTCTTACTAAGTCTTGAGACACAGCCACCTTCATTTTTTAAAAACATTAACTGTGGCTCCTTTTGCACTGCAGTGTAGGTAGGTTTTTCCAGCTGTACAGTCTGTCACAACTACTGAACATTCACTATCTGAACCTTGACAGAAAGTTTTCCAGCCTGTGATATTGTCCATTTTGTGGGAAGAGGAATACATTTTTCTGGGAGAAATGTGAATTTCCCAAATCCGAGGCTGTGTTCATCTACTCTAGTAAAGAGGACACACCTGGCAAGGTATTGCTATTGTGATCTCTCTCTGATTGTGTTTTGGTGAGTTACTATCACTCTTACAGATCCATTTTGGGTTTTATCTTTGTTTTCCAGAAGCCAGAATATGTTATATAGAAAAATGACAAGAACCACCCCCTCCATCCTTCAGAGCTTAGCATATCAAACAATACTTGCATTCCAGGGCGAGAGTGGGTGGATGGTGGAAACTGTGCCAACATTATCCAAAGTTAAAGGGAGCCCTGAAGGGCCAACAGTTGAAGTATATCTGATGGCAGCACTCCTAGAGTCTGGACAAATCTTTCCCTGATGCTGGGTCTGGCCAGCACATCTCTGTGTCCATCGTAGTTGCCCGAAGTCAAGTGAACTGGAGATGCCAAAACCACCTGGGTGGAAGGTTGAAGAAAGGGCCAAGCAGCTATGGTGTGAGCTACTCTACAGAGAAGCCCAAAGGGACAAGCAACTAGGGAACTTCTGGCTAACCATCAGCAAGACACCGAGGCTCTCAGTCCCACAGGCCACAAGGAAGTGAATTTCACCAACAAGCACATGAACTTAGGAAAACTTAAACATTCTCTTTTGACTTCCAGAACCATCTTTCCCTTTCACACAGAGCTGGAGTACATGAGAGTCAAAATAGCCCTTTGCTGGAATGTCGCAGCCCATCAGCCACCTCTTAGAAAATGCATCGACAAGAGGAAGCACAGTCTTCTCTCCCTTTCCTAGAGGTGGCCTCAATGAAGGAGGACATTGAAAGAGGAAGGGAAGACCACTACATTTGCAGGGCTGTGTCCTGAAGGCCATATGTAGCTCAAACTCTGTGGCCAGAATTAACTACCTAACCACAGCCAATAAGAGCAGGGGAATCAGCTTTATTCTCCTTCAACCATGACTGGTTGTCACTGGGCAAGACAAGTTATAGGGACATATGCTCCTCACTGAGATCCCCTCCTGGACCAGGCAGTACAGGGCAGATTAATTATTCAAGGGCAGCCAAAGCACTTGTCCTCCTGGGGAAGGTCACCACACACCAGTCATCAGATTAGGTCAGAGGGACGTACCCTCCCTCCCACTTCAATGTGGGACTGCTGTGCTTTTTTTAAAAAAAAGAGGAATTGAGTTGCCTCATCAAAACTGCATTTGGCAAACAATTCACACTGCTCATCCTCTGTGTGTTCATAAACTATCCCCAACCAAGAAAGAACTCTAAGAATACTTTACAGAAGTGCCTGAGATCCCAAAGAAAGCCTCCTTCATTTCAGATGACAATAGGAAATAGAGCAAAACCGTTTAAGTCACCTAAGAAGTTACTGATTTGAAAAGAGCTGAGTGGGACATAATCACACTGTAGATAACTCACCTACCCCTCTGGGGACCACAGGCAATGACTTGTGCCAGGAAATGGAGAGTTTACATCCTGGGTCCCACCTGTGGCCCCATGGGATGAAGTAGAAACACAGCTAACATCTTACTGCCCCAGACAGACCTGAAGCTACAGAGACATAAATACCCAGATGCTCAAGGGCTGGAGAAACCCAGGAAGGACCAGTCCAGTTCTCTCAGCTGTTCTCTCAGAGTACATCTCCCACACTAACCGCTTCTACTGGGGGGATAAGGACCATGTGTTTTGGCGAGACTGTCGACACAGGCTCCTATGTGTCTGACATTTGTCATATCTACATGTCACAATCTGTTAAGTTTTTCTAAATCTGGGTTTTGCCCCTTTAAGAGCTGGTCTTGCTTTTCCAAGAGATACTTGGCACCCTCGCATTTCTTGGCCAACTCCTGGGAGAAGGGGCCCCAATTCCTCTAGGTCTTATTGCCACAGTTGAAATAGAAGCCCAGACAGGGGCAGGTAGAGCAGGCTTGCGGATGTAGGATCAGGCAGTGGACTCCAGTCTCCACCTCCATGGAATAATTCCCATGAATCTGGGAACTCATGGTTGGCAATAGGAGCTAAGCTCAAAAATTGGTGTTGGGGGCTTTCCTTGGTGGCTCAGTGGTAAAGAATCTGCCTGCCAATGCAAGAGACATGGGTTTGATCCCTGGTCTGGGAAGATTCCACATGCCTTGGAGCAAAGAAGCCTGTGTGCCACAGCTAATGAACCTGTGCCTAAAGCCCCAGAGCCATAACTACTGAAGCCCACACACCCTAGAGCTTGTGCTGCACAGCAAGAGAAGCCACTGCAATGAGAGGCCCATGCACTGCAATGAAGAGCTGTCCCAGCTTGCAATTACAGAAAGCCCACCAGTAGCAACAAAGATCCAGCAAAGCCAAAAAAAAAAAAGGTGTTAACTGGTCCCAAAGGCAAAGAAGATGGTTTTCAACTTTGTGGCTGGAAAAAAGGTTGAAGGGAGGGGTAGTAGGCTGGAACAAGGGGTGCCCTGGTTCTATTCCATCCAAACACTCTTGTAGGGACTGACCGGCTAGCCTGCCAGACCCATAGCCTATGTGTGATTTTTTGCTGACCAAGGGCTTCCCCTTGTGGCTCAGGTGGTAAAGAATCTGCCTGCAATGTGGGAGACCTGGGTTCGATCCCTGAGTTGGGAAGATCCCCTGGAAAAAGGAAAGGCTATTCAACTCCAGTATTCTGGCCTGGAGAATTCCTTAGGGTCACAAAGAGTCAGATATGACTGAGTGACTTTCATTTTCACTTGCTGACCAAACAGGCCTGTATGAAGCGGGAACCTCACTGACCTGAAGTACAAACTGCCAGGAGAGCCAAACCCATCACCCTACCTCCTGACAGACAGCATGTTCTTTATAAACAATAGTCCTCTCATTGTTCATTGTCCACTTACAACAGCCATTCCCTGTGGACCTCTGAGCCACTCTCCCTAGAAAGTCATAACCAAAATAAACCAGAAGGGGGCTAATGCCCCCAGAAGATATAGCCAACAGCTGTTTCTCCCACCCAGAAAGTATCTGATGGTTTGGGGACCAAAGTAAGTATCCTCAGTTTCGTGAGACTCTGGGACTCTGATGGTTTCAGCATCCTATCCACGTCTCCCAGATGAGCTTCAGTGGCACATGGAAGAAGGTCAGTGTTGTCCACACTGAACATGTGTCCACCCACCTGGGACATTCTTGTTACTCTTAGTGCCAAAGGCTTTCAGAAGAGAATAAAAGAGTACCCAGCTCCTACCTTCTAGCATCTAAGTCTTGTCTTCCAAACATACATATTCACCAACATGCTAGATGTAAACTACATTTATTTTCTAACTGATTGAGATGTTGTCCACCTTTGGAGACCTTTGGTACAGAACCTGGATGTCTTTCAAAGCTGAGAGGTGGCAGGTTCTGCTCCTTGAAGTGTCCCCAGAGAAAGTGGAATCATCACCACAAGAATGTAAGTTCCAAGAAACTACCTCAAGGGCACTCTATTCTAAGGAAAGCCCACACTCTGTAAAGAGATTAATAGATCAAGAAGTTGAGATAGAGAGTCAGTATTCTCAAAGACAGAGGGATGCATATTCGCCCAAGGAATTTGTTACTGTTCAGTCTCTAAGTTGTGCCCCACTCTTTGTGACCCCATGGACCATAGCATGCCAGGCTCCTCTGTCCTCCACTATCTCCTGGAGTTTGCTCAAACTCATGTCCATTGAGTCAGTGATGCTCTCTAACCAACTCATCCTCTGCCACCCCCTTTCTCCTTTTGCCTTCAGTGTTTCCCAGCATCAAAGTCTTTTCTAATGAGTTGGCTCTTCGCATCAGGCGGCCAAAGTATTGGAGCTTCAGCTTTAGCATCAGTCCTTCTAATGAATGACTTCCCTGGGAGCTCAGCTGATAAAGAATCTGCCTGCAATGCAGGAGACCCTGGTTCGATTCCTGGGTCAGGAAGATCCCCTGGAGAAGGGATAGGCTACCCACTCCAGTATTCTGGCCTAGAGAATTCCATGGAAAGACTGCATAGTCCATGGGGTCACAAACAGACACAACTAAGCAACTATCACTTCATTTCTAATGAATAATCAGAGGTGATTTCCTTCGAAACTGAATGGTTTGGTCTCCTTGCAGTCCAATTCAGACATAGAATATAAAAAGAAATATTCAGCATAATAACAGCACTGTATAAAACTATATGAGGTCAGTAATAGAATGAATGTGGCTGAAGATCAGATGAAGAACTCTCAAAAAGCATCAGGAATAGAAAAGGCTAAAGCATAGAAGATAAAGAGACAGAATGTTTTCATCTCACTTCCTTCCTCAAGGGTCTACAGTGCAAGGGAGGGCTCAGTACAAGACATTCGTGCATCCGAGTTCAGATGGTCAAGCCATGATGGCCAAACCATCAGTCCAAACCACGGCTATGGGTTGTGGTTACTTCACTCTGGCCCCTGTTGGGCTCAGCCAGCTGATCTGACTCACTCACTATAGCAGAACTCATTAGGAGTAGAAAGAGGTCACACTCCTTTCAAAATACACTAAAGAACTCATTCTATCAGCATAAAATGTCATCCTTATGAATGAGAATGCAGATTTAGATCCAGAGTCTACTGAGAAGTCAGGACTGATTGTGAAACCAAACGACATTTAAACATTGGCGTTTCTGATAACTAAAAAAGTGAGCTGAAATATTGAGGGTTCAATTCCTATTGTATTATGGAGATCACAGAGAAGATCATGAAATCTTGAGATATAGATCCCTGTCTCCCCCAAAACCATCAAGGCTGAAGAACCACAGGAATGGGTTTACAGAGAATGGGTTTACTCAGTAAAGCGTCTGTCTGCAATGCTGGAGACCTGGGTTCAATCCCTGGGTCAGGAAGATCCCCTGGAGAAGGAAATGGCAACCCACTCCAGTACTCTTGCCTGGAAAATCCCACGGACAGAGAAGCGTGGTAGGCTACAGTCCATGGGGCCACAAAGAGTCGGACACGACTGAGCGACTTTACTTACTTACTTAGAGAAGGTGGTACAAGGGAAAAACATCCAATCACAGAAGATGAGGGGGGTCTCTGGCCCTGATGAAGACAGGTATCTGCCACAGGATTTGCCTGAAGAGCCTGAGAAGCTGCAGAACTTGTCCCTGCCTCACAGCAGAGCTTCAGGTAGGAGGTTTTCTAATGGTTTAGGTCCTTCAAGTCACCATCAACCAACTTGCCCCAATAAGGGCTGGTTCCTTTAAGGGGACACACCTATGTCAAGACAGCCAGACAACCAGGTTCAGAGGTCAACATGAGAGGACCAGGGCAGATGGACAAGTGCTTTCCTCTGTAATATTTGAGAGCAATTTGGATCCTAAAGGAAATCGACCCTGAATATTCATTGAAAGGGTTAATGCTGAAGCTCCAATACTTTGACCACCTGATGTGAAGAGCTGACTCACTGGAAAAGACTCTGATAATGGGAAAGATTGAAGGCAGGAGGAGAAGTGGGCAACAGAGGATGAGATGTTTGGATGGCATCACCAACTCGATGGACATGAGTTTGAGTAAGCTCCAGAAGACAGTGAAGGACAGGGAAACCTGGAATACTGCAGTCCATGGGGTCACAAAGAGTTGGACATGACTTAGCAACTGAACAACCACAATAACAAAGAGGGAGATTTGACATCTAGGAAGATCTAATTTTTCATCCTTAAACAGTACATTTTTATCTGTTTTTGTGGTCGATAGAGAATAAATTTTTGAAAGACATCATCCTTTAATATCTGTAAGTCTATTTCTGTTTTGTAAATAGATTTCACTTGTAAGTGTTATATGATATTTACCTTTCTCTGACTTGCTTTACTTAGTATGATAATCTCTAGATATTGAAAATAAACTTATGGTTAAAGGGGAAATGTGTGGTGGAGGGATAAATCAGGAGCTTGGGATTAACATACACAGACTATATAGAAGATACAGATATACTGTATAGAAGATAAATAACCAACAAGGATGTACTGTAAATGCCACTCAATCTTCTGTGATAACCTATATGAGAAAAGAATCTGAATGAGAATGCATATAAGTAAAACCAACTTTTCTGTACACCTGAAACTCAATGCAACATTGTAAGTCAGCTATATTCCAATTAAATTTTTAAAAATCCTTTGAACACAGTAAAGTTAATTATTTAATTTGGCACTCTCAGATGTGGAATTCAGGCATGCCCTACAGGGGCGCAGGTGGACGTAAGACCGAAAGACATCCAGAGGGTATGTGAAGAATCTCTTCCCAGGAGAGGGAAAAAGCCTTCACCATAGAAAGATGGATAGAGCGCTCCATATTTCAGTAGGTACTGAATCCACTCTCCTGCTGAGAGGAAGTCCAGGAGTTTGGGCATTCCCCTGGAAAGACTGGGTTACTATGTACCACACCCTCAACATCTGTCCACTTGTTTTCACACCAAGTCACATCTCAGTTTCACAGGAAATTGACATCTCAGGCAGCTAAGGTGATCACAGGGCTTCCCTAGTGGCTCAGCCTGGTGGCTCAGATGGTAATGAATCTGCCTGCAATGCAGGAGACCCAGGTTCAACCCGTGGGTTGGGAAGATCCCCTGGAGAAGGGCATGGCAACCCACTCCAGTATTCTTGCCTGGAGAATTTCATGAACAGAGGAGTCTGGTGGGCTACAGCCCATGGGGTCACAAAGAGGCCCACAAATAACTTGGCAGGTAGCATTGACATGCAGGGGGTGGGGAGGGGGACAATCCTCAGATTCATGCTGCATGGACCCTCGGAGGGCCCGCTATGGCGTTTGGTGCCAGTCACCACAGGTAAATATGATATCCATCAGTGACTGCCCCCACCACCGCATTTTTGATTCACTACTCCCTGCCCTGGGTTACCTGGGATCACTTTCAAATAAAGTTCCAGATAAAACAGTTTCAAGGATTCCCAAAGGCTTTTATATTCTAATCCTCAGAAACCATGACCTTGTTTTGTTTTATGGCAAGAGGTAATGAAGGCACAGAAAATCCTGACTCTGATCTCTATATCTGTGTCTCTATTTCTACTTTGCAAATATGTCCATCTGTACCATTTTTCTAGATTCCACATATATCCATTAATATACGATATATGTCTGACTTGTTTCATTCTGTATGACAGCTGTAAAAAGAAGCAAAGGGGAAAGGAGGGGTGGGAGAACTGGGAGGCTGGGATTGACATAAACACAGTTACGTATAAAATAGCTCACTAGTGAGGAACCTGCTGTGTACACGGGGAACTCTACTCAATGCTTTGTAGTAACCTAAATGAGAAGCAAATTCAAACAAGAGGGGGCTATGTGTATATATATATAGCTGATTCACTTTGTTATACAATAGAAACTCATTGGAAGCCAACTATATTCTAATAAATTTTTTTAAAAAGAAGGAAAATCCTGACTCTGAAGATCTAACAGAGAGGCCCCAAACAAGAAATACAGAAGGCCTCTAGAAGGGAGGCTTATGCAAAGACACAGCTCATCTTCTAGAAAACAAGGAAGGAACATAACCCCGCAAATGCCTGATTTTACTCAATGATGCCCACCGCCAAACTATCTTCTCCAAAACTGAAAGATAAAGTTGGTTTTCAGTGGAAACTTGGTGATTATATGTTATAGCAACAGTTAGAAATTAATATAGCATCTGTCCAAAATTCTTCACATTCTGTATTGAAGGTAATGCATACTAGTTCACTGGGATTTCCGCTACATTTCAGATTGTCATATTAACTGTTCTTTTCCTGGAAGCACCAACAGAAACGTCCTAAGGCTACCCACATTTCATTAGTATCCCAATCTGCAGTATTGAGTGTATAGGCAGTGCTCATTTAAACGTCAAACATATAAACATAAAGATGTACATTATTAAAACGTGCCCAAGAAAAAGTAGACCTTGAATATCCAAGGTTCTTATGATAGAAAATAGGCATTTAAAACCTTCCCACAAAATATTCTCTGGGCCTAGATAACTTCCTTCCTGGATTCTCCAACGGTTCACACAGATATATACAAATTACATGGAAATTATTCCGATTAACAGAGAAAGTCAGATTTCTCCCAAGTGAACTCTTGCCTGATGGCCAAGTGAGTTGACCAAGATGCTAAACGTGTTGTCAATTTCTCCAGCAAGTTCTGAGAACCAGCTTTGCACCTTCACTGCCTCTCCCTAAAACAGCCATCCTTAAAGGCCTCCTGGGCCACTTCACCAAAAACATCACCAGATACACACCTGAAAGATACACATCTGATTAGGAAGAACCAGCTGCCGCTGCACATCCCAGAAGGTGAAACTGACTCACACTGGACCCCCATGTCCCATCAGGCCCAGGAGTCCAATAACAAGCAGAGAGAATTGACTTAAGAACCCTGGTCATTGAATTCAGAACAGTGAGCCCTTCCTGCCAGAGGAGAAGGTACTGGTCCAGGCTGTGATCAGCACCATCCCAAGACCTTCCGGAACACATTTCAGTTGGTACCAAAGACGCTGAAAAGAGAAAGGCCGGGGCTTCCACTCTGCATTGAGCCACTGCCTCCCCTGGGTGAATTTCCCAGATACAGCACCTTCCAGGGACCATTCTGAGACATTGCCAGAGCAGATTTTAATCTTCTACCTCAAGGAATACCTGCTGCTCACAAGATGAGCTGGGAATGAAGGGGGTCTGTGTTCTGCTCAACAGTCCCGAGGGAAAGTAACAGCAGGAGTGACAGAGCTCCCTGGGTTTGTGGGTTGCATCACTGACACTGAGGACATTTATCAGCTCCCAGGCATCAGGGAGGAACATCCCTCTTTCTTCTGGGGTCCTTGAGGTGGAAATAGGAACACACATTTCTCAGTGCTCTTAAAACCTTGGAAGCCCTGGTAAGAGGAGTCAATGTAAGGACTGGAGTCATATACCAGGCCTGCTAACACTGACAAGACAGATGTTCCGAGAAGGGACCTTGCTCCTAAGAGAAGGGTGGGGTTTCAGTTCAGTGTATGGTCACTTCCAAGTCCTGAGGGAAATGAAGGTTAGAGGCGGGGAGATGGGGACAGGACTGAGCAGGCCTGTAAGGAATAGGGATTCATTTTACAAGGGACTCAGACTCTGCTCCTGGGAGACTACAAGTTTGTTGGCTTCCAGAAGTGGAGTGATCCCACACACTGGGGCAATGTGAAGAAATGACCCTCTTATAAGGAGGAAGCCTCTCTCAGGACAGAGCTGCTCCATGGACACTGGGCGGTGACTTTGTTGGGACCTCCCTGGATGCTCCATCGGCCACGGGCCTGCAAGTCGTCATTCACCTGGCCCTTGTGAGTTTTACCCTGAGCTAGCTGGAGTCCCTTTTCATGTAGAATGGTTGATCAGGTTCTATTGCAAAGTCCTTGGATCAGCTTGATAGTTCTCTCAACATGGACAAATAGCCCTGGGGACAGTCACTGAACAAGACCATGCTGCAGGGGCGTTCACCCAGGTAGACAGAGTGTTCACTTTCTGCAGATACATCACAAGTACATGTGCCCGCCCCCAGGACCAGCACTTTATACACTGAATGATGTGGAGACGAGGGGTCCTCTCAGATGTGGGTGCACACATCCTCTGGAATGTCTGGGCTTTGGAGGGGATGTCCAGTAGGCATGGCTCCACGAGTTTCTTGACTCAGTCAACCTGACATGAACCTTGAGTCTAACCCCATGGCTCTGAACAGAGGAAGAATGCCATCAGCTGGGTGGTTGAGAACACCTTTAAGAATTTTTGAAGTTTCTACTATCAGGATAATTG